>NC_057813.1:179608497-180214298 GCF_018294505.1 Triticum aestivum
TCCGGCGACCCCCTCCGCCTTCTCGCCGTCGCCGCCCTGCGGCAGCCGCTGCCGCGGCGCCCCCGCGTCTTCCCTGAGCCCCGCCCCGGCCTCTCTCCGCCTCTCCTCCGTCCTTCCCCGACTCCGACGAGCCGTCACCGGCGACGAACCTCGAAGACGCGTGCAGCCACATCCGTTCGGATCCCAGTGTTGACTTTCTTCTCCCCCCGTTTTTCCCAAAGTCATAATCTGTGGTAAAATTGTTGCATCTTCATCGCATCACGTCTTCGCAACCGTGGCTCTGTTTTGGGCGTGTAATATACCGAATTGTTCGTCTCGAAGAGTACATCATTTGATTCCATTGCATCATTCACATTTGAGCTCATATTGATGCCCGAACTTCTGTTGTAAGAGGGCTTCATAATCTTAGTTTCAGATTCTTATCAAAACGAGCTCTTTTGTCATTTTTGCCATGATTGACGTGTGCATCCTATGAGGGTGATGTCTAAATGTGTTTTGAACTAGGCTATGTCTTCTTTACAGAGGTGCTTACCATGTATTTTTGTGATCAATGTGGTGACTAGCACAAGCATGCAAACTAGGCTTCGTGATTATGCTGATTTTAGTCCATGTTCTGCTGTAATTTTGATGCCATGTAAACATGTTGCTACAGAGAGATCCATGCATAATTTGAGATACTTCAGTAAGGGTGTTTTGAAAACATGGTTTTGCTCTATCCATCCATTGTCCTGGTTGCAATTATAGAGTAGTCTACCATGTCATGTCTTCTTGATGGATGTATGCTTAGTTTATCATGAAGTGCTCTGTAGTGAGAGCATTGAGCTCACGAAGGTGCCTTCGTAATTATGTCAATGCCATGCCTTGTTTGTTGAATCTGTTAACGAAACTTGCTATGTTTACGTGGGTGCCATCATATTTTCTGATCCTTTTTGGCTTATGGTCAGTAAGGGACTTTTGATCTATGCTTTGAGTAGATTCATGCCATGTCTTGTTTTGCTATTATAAGTTCCTGTAGCATGTTGATAACTTGCTCTGAACATTGCTTCGTGCTGCTGTTTATGCCATGTCCAGCCTGATAATTTTTGCACTTTCTCCATGCTTGTTTGAACCTGTTATGATGTGATTTAGCCGTAGCTCAGTGTTCCTCTTCTGTAAAGAATCTCCTGTAGATCATTCCCATACGCTTTGTTTTTATGTTGGGGTGCTATAGCATAGTTTCTTGTTGCATGCTAAGTAGCATCGTGCTGTTAATCGCAGCTTTGTGTCATTCTTGTCTTGCTTGCCATTTGCAAACCGTGCATCCGTTCCCGGCGATCTTTATATCGATTTCAACTGAAATCATCTCATCTTTCCAACGGTATACTTGGTTTGCCAAGTTGATGCCTTGTTCATCATCTTTCCTTCCGAAGCATGCATATGCATTGCATATCACATCTCGCATATCATGCCATGTATTGCATCATGTTGCTTGTGCATTGCACCGTGATTTATTGTGGTTCCTTTGCTTGTGTTCTTGCTTTGGGTAGAGCCAGGAGACGAGTACGTGCACGAGGAACCTGTTGAGTACGCTTACGAGGATCAAGCCTTCGACAACTCTGAGAACCTTGCAGGCAAGATGACCATACCTTCGATATCACTTCTATCTTTGCTTGCTAGTACTCGCTCTACCGCTTGGTTAGCCCTACCTGCCATTGTTTACCATGCCTCCCTATTGCCATGCTAAACCTCTAACCATCCTGTCCTAGCAACCGTTGATTGGCTATGTCACCACTTTTGCTCAGCCCCTCTTATAGCATTGTTAGTTGCAGGTGAAGACGAAGTTTGTTCCTGGTCGGAACATGGATATTTTGGGTTATCACAATATCTCTTGTTTAAATTAATGCACCTTATATATTTTGGTAAAGGGTGGAAGGCTCGGCCTTATGCCCGGTGACTTGTTCCACTCTTGCCGCCCTAGTTTCCGTCATACCGGTGTTATGTTCCTTGATTTTGCGTTCCTTACACGGTTGGGTGATTTATGGGACCCCCTTAACAGTTCGCTTTGAATAAAACTCCTCCAGCAAGGCCCAACTTTGGTTTTACCATTTGCCACCTAAGCCCTTTTCCCTTGGGTTTTCGCGAGCCCAAGGGTCATCTTTATTTAACCCCCCCCCACGGGCCAGTGCTCCTTCGAGTGTTGGTCCGAAATGAGCCGCCTGCGGGGCCACCTCGGGGAAACTTGAGGGCAGGTTTTACTCGTATCCTGTCTCATCCGGTGTTGCCCTGAGAACGAGATATGTGCAGCTCCTATCGGGATTTGTCGGCGCATCGGGTGGCTTTGCTGGTCTTGTTTTTCCATTGTCGAAATGTTTTGCGAACCGGGATTCCGAGACTGATCGGGTCTTCCCGGGAGAAGGTATATCCTTCGTTGACCGTGAGAGCTTGTGATGGGCTGAGTTGGGACACCCCTGCAGGGTATATAATCTTTTGAAAGTCGTGCCCATGGTTATGAGGCAGATGGGAATTTGTTAATGTCCGGTTGTAGATAACTTGACACTTGACTTCATTAAAATGCATCAACCGCGTGTGTAGCCGTGATGGTCTCTTCTCGGCGGAGTCCGGGAAGTGAACACGGTTTGTGTTATGCTTGACATAAGTAGTTTCAGGATCACTTCTTGATCGCTTCTAGATTCTCGACCGACGCGTTGCTTCTCTTCTCGCTCTCACTTACGTATGTTAGCCACCATATATGGTTAGTTGCTTGCCGCAGCTCCACCATATTACACATTTTCCTACCCATGAGCTTAAATAGTCTTGATCTCGCGGGTGTGAGATTGCTGAGTCCTCGTGACTCACAGATTCTACCAAAACAGATGCAGGTGCCGAGGATACCAGCGCAGATGGCGCAACTGAGCTGAAGTGGGAGTTTGATGAGGCTCTTGGTCGTTACTATGTATCGTTTCCAGATGATCAGTAGTGGAGCCCAGTCGGGATGATCGGGGATCCAACATTTGGGGTTGTCTTCTTTTCATTTGAACTTGACCGTAGCCGGTCTATGAGTGTATTTTGGATGATGTATGATCTTAATTTATGTATTGTGTGAAGTGGCGATTGTAAGCCAACTCTCTTTATCCCATTCTTGTTCATTACATGGGATTGTGTGAAGATGACCCTTCTTGCGACAAAACCACTATGCGGTTATGCCTCTAAGTCGTGCTTCAAGACGTGGGAGATATAGCCGCATCGTGGGTGGTGTAATACCCTACTCCAATGTGTGGTGTGGTGGATTGCCTCTTGGGCTGATGATGAACCATACAAGGGAAGAACGACCTTGCGAGGGGAGGGGTTCTTGCGTTGGCCGTTCTGGCTAAGGTTCGACTGGTCGATCCCCTGCCTTGAGAGTGGATAGTCCTATTTATAGAGCGAGGCCCTGGGCCTCTTCCCAAATATTGAGCGGGAAGGGCGCCAACAATTGGCCATTTTGAAGGGGAACATCCAGTACACTTATCCTGACTAAAGTTGGTCCTTGCCTGTCAAAAGCTCTGGTGGTGACGCCTTCCTGGGCTCCACGATGACTTCCTTCCTGCCGTTGCGACGGTCTTGGTCTTGTTGCACCGAAATGGATGCCTTTGCTTGATGCTCTTGCCTGCGCTTGCTCCCTTTGCACCAAAGAGGAAAGAAGGACACTGCGCGGGCCGGCGCCCGCCTGGCGCCCTTGGTCGTCATGGCTTGCGTCATGGGCACCTCGCGAGGTACCCCGCCTTGATCTCTCCGCCTCCTTGCGAGCCAGCCTGACGAGGCCGTGCCTGAGGAAGCCTCCTGTCGTCCGCCCCGCGAGGCTTGGCCCCTCGCGAGGGTCTTGAGCTTGTGTTGACGAAGATGGGCCGTGCTGGGCCTCCCCTTGAGCCACACCGCAGGCCACAGGCAGGCAAGTCTGGGGACCCACGTTCCCAAAACACCGACAGTAGCCCCCGGGCCCAAGGCGCGCCTGGACTTGGCTGAGCTGGGAAGCGAAGGGGCAAGTGCGAAGCACCGCGGGCCCTAACAGCCTACGGCCTTGGGCGCCGCGTGGCGGTTGATTGGACGTAGGCGGCTCCGCTCCCCCATGAGGCCTCGGCAACTGCGCGAACTGACCAGTCCCTGCATGCAAAGCAGGTCATGATTACCTGCGATCGTGGAGGCCGGCGGTTGGCCTCCTCTGGCTATAAGTACGGGATGGCGCCTGCCCTTCTAGTCCATCCCCCCTTGCTCCTCCTTCTTCTTCATGGCTCCGCCAAAGAGGTTCTCGGCTACGGAGAAAGGAAAGGCCCGCCAGGTGGGGCCTGACCCTCCCCTGCCCAAGCGTGGTCGAGGCCGTCCCCGCAAACTCCCAGCGACTCCCATAGTGGCTCCTTGCGGCCGTGAAGGCGACCTCCTGCGCGGTGACGGGTGGCAGGCTGCTGCTGGGGGGCGCGCTGTGGCCGCATGACCCCCTAGGCTGCGCTCCAATTCGGCAGAGGTTCTGCCGGAGTTTGTTGTGTGGTCGGCGGAACTGGCTAACACCCGGCTCCAACTCTCTCGCTTCCTCTTAGGTGAGCTTCCGGCCGGCGCCCCGGGCGGCCTCTGGCTTCAGGCGGACGGTTGCTGCAGCCGAGCCTCCTAGGCTTCGCTAGCGGTCTCTGCAGCCGGCAGCTTGGTCCTGACCTGCGGCTGGCAAACGTTTTCCCGCGCGCGCAGCCTGAGTCGGCGGTGCACCCTGCACTTCAAGTTTGACTGCAACGCCACCCTCTACGTGAGGGTGTTCGAGGAAGATGGTCGCCGCGCGGGGTGTTGCCCTGAGAACGAGGTCCACGGCCGTGGTCCCAGCCCCAGCGATGATGAAGACGACAGTGCACGCGGGGTCGGCAGCCCCCGTGGCTCACCAAGCTTCGACGGCTCTTCCTCAAGCAGCGACTCCTCCAGCGGTGGCCGCGATCAGCCTCTGCACCGCCGCGCCCGCCTGGAGGGAGGTAGAGGGTCCACCCGCCGTCGCGCCTCAATGAAGCGCGAGATGGAGTCTCACTGAGCTCCGGAGGCAGTTCGAGCCTCGTGAGGTGGTGTCGGGCGAGTCGCGCCTATTTTGTTCCTTTTCCCTTTCCTGCGCAAAGAGACAGTAGTGTAGGGCCCCGCGAGGGTATGCATGGACTATTGCTGTTAATTATCGTACTGCTTCTGCTATTCCGGTATTGTGCCTTCGTGCCACATGCCTGCACGCAGAAATTACTTAGCTTGGGGAGGGGGCGCCGTGACCTTGGCTTGCCGAAGCCAAGGCCTCGTTCGAACGCTTCACGTCCTGCGGGAGTTAGTCTGGAGAGGTAGTTCCCGGCCTCAGCCGTGGAGGCGACTGACCCAGGTCCTGTCGCGGTGCCCGTGGGGCATGGACTGGAGGGGTGCTCCTGTAGTGGACCCGGCTAGAGAAGCCTCAAACGATAGGGGCGAAAAACACTCGCGAGGGTGCCCGCATTGCTCCCTCGCGAGACTTGCGCGAGAGAAATCGGGGCAGGAGGGCGAAAAAGGCAAAGAGTCATAAGCCAAAGATAACAACTTCAATAAGACCTCGAATGGGAATGAACAGCCAACTGCAGAAAGCAAATGAGAAAAGCCGCGTCCGACACCTAATCTAGTCTTCGACGTCTTCTCACCAGCGCGAAGCTAAGTGCTGCCACTTGGCATGGGAGGGAGTCCGAGGACCTGAGGCCGGCGCTCCTGAGACTCCGGGGCGTGTACAGACCCACTCATTATTACGTGAGAGTGTCACGGGCGGCGAGCTTCACAGGCATTGGCCTTCTTCACAGGCTCCGGGCCTTTCTCGTGAGGATAGACTTCACAGGCATTCGCCTTCTTCACAGGCTCTGGGCCTTTTCCAAAACGCAACAGCTTCACAGGCATTCGCCTTCTTCACAGGCTCAGGGCCTTTTCCAAAACGCAACAGCTTCACAGGCATTCGCCTTCTTCATAGGCTCAGGGCCTTTTCCAAAATGCAACAGCTTCACAGGCATTCGCCTTCTTCACGGGCTCAAGGCCTTTTCTAAAATGCAACAGCTTCACAGGCATTCGCCTTCTTCACAGGCTCAGGGCCTTTTCCAAAACGCAACAGCTTCACAGGCTCGGGGACTTTTCGAAAATGCAACAGCTTCACAGGCATTCGCCTTCTTCACAGGCTCAGGGCCTCTTCAAGGGTAAAATCTCTAGAGGTGCTGGATGTTCCATGCATTCTGGATGGGCACCCCCTCCTGAGTCTCCAGGCGCGCGGAGCCGGGCCTGGAAACATGAACAACCTTGAACGGGCCCTCCCACATGGGAGAGAGATTATGTAGTCCCTCCCTGGAGAGGACCCGCCTGAGCACGAGGTCTCCTACCTCGAGTGTCCTGGGGCGGATGTTGCGGTAGTGGTATCGCCGTAGCGCTTGTTGGTACCTTGCTGCTCGGAGCGCAGCTTCCCGGCGACGCTCCTCCCCCAGCACGAGGTTCGTCCCCCGCATGGCGTCCTGCTGCGCCTCGTCGAACGCCAGGACCCGCGCGGAACGACGTCTGACCTCGTGAGGGAGGACCGCTTCAGCTCCATAGACCAGGAAGAATGGGGTCTCGCCGGTTGGCTTGGTCGCGGTTGTGCGGATGGACCACAACACAGACTGAAGTTCGTCGTACCAACCTCGGCCGCAGGCCTCCAACTTCTTCTTGAATGTCCTAGTTTTGAGGCCCCTCAGGACCTCCGCGTTGGCCCGCTTGGGCTGACCGTTGCTCCGGGGGTGCACCACTGAAGCGCAACATATCTGCGTTCCAAGGTTAGCACAGTATGTTTTGAAGAGATTACTGGTGAATTGCGAACCATTGTCGGTGATGATGCAGTTTGGTACCCCGAACTGGCTCACGATGCCCTTGATGAACTTGACCGCAGACCCTGCGGGGATGGTGCGGACAGCTTCCACTTCAGTCCACTTAGTGAACTTGTCCACGGCGATGTAGAGGTAGCGATAGCCCCCTGGCGCCCGAGGAAATGGACCCAAGATGTCCAGCCCCCAGACTGCGAATGGCCATGAGAGAGGTATAGTTTGCAGACCTACAGCCGGCTGATGGATCTGCTTGGCGTGGAATTGGCAAGCCTCGCAAGCCTTCACCAATTCGACAGCATCATTGAGTGCAGTGGGCCAATAGAATCCACTACGGAATGCCTTGCCAACGAGGGTCCGCGATGATGAATGATGCCCACAGTCTCCACCGTGTATATCCGCTAGTAGTTCCTTCCCTTGCTCCTTGGAGATGCAGTGCAGGGACACATCATTCGGTCGCCTTCGGTCGAGCTCCCCATCCCTAATGCAGTATGCTGTGGCCTGCCGCGCCACGCGCTCCGCTTCTTCCTCCTTCTCTGGCAAGATCCCTTGTGTCAGATAGCTCCAGAGCTCCGTGATCCAGCACCCCTCCCGAGGCTCCATTGTCAAGAGCAGATGCGCCCCTGAGGCCGGGCCACAGGCCGGGGCTCCCGAGGCTGGCGGCTGGGGGAGCTCCTCTCGGGGCTGCACCGCGCTTGATAGTGATGGTGTGGCCGAGGGCTTGAAGAGCCGCTCTTCGAAGACGCCAGGCTCCTGAGGCAGTCGCCTGGACGCTCGTTTGGCGATGTCGTCGGCCTCCTGGTTGGTGCCACGGGGCACGTGCTGTAGCTCCAGCCCCCAGAACTACTTCTCCATCCTGCGGACCTCCGCAAGGTAGGCTCCCATGTGCTCATCCCTTGGCTCGTATAGAAGTTGACGAGGAGTTGTGAATCACCTTTGATGGTAAGACGTTTTACTCCGAGGGCGGCCGCGGCCTTCAGGCCTGCTATCAAGCCTTCGTATTCTGCTATGTTGTTGGAGACCTTTTCCCCGTGTTGGAAACATAGATGCACGGCGTAGTAGAGCTTGTCTTGGGTAGGAGATATAAGCACCGCACTAGCCCCCGCGCCGTGCCTGGAGAACGCCCCGTCAAAGTACATGACCCAACCGACCGGCGCCTCGCTTCCCGGGGAGAGGAATCGATCCTCATCAGCCCTTAGGCCCGGCGCCTCTGTCCACTCTGCTACGAAATCTGCCAAGGCGGCCCCCTTGATGACTCTGGTTGTGCTGAATGCGAGCTGAAACGCTTGCAGTTCAATGTTCCACTCAGCGACTCTTCCAACTGAGTTGGGGCTCCTGAGCACCCTCTCCAAAGGGTACGCTGAGACAACCTTGATGGGGTGGCCCTGAAAATAATGCCGCAACTTGCGCGAGGCCACCAATAGTGCGAGGAGAAGTTTCTGAGGCATGGGGTACCGTGCCCTTGCATCCCGCAACACTGTGCTGACAAAGTACACATGATGTTCAACTTGGTTAGGAGTGTTGGTGTCGATGGCGCCCTCCGGAGACCGTGGCGCCTCCTGAGGCAGGGGAGTCCTCAGCAGCTGGTCGCTAGGGGGAGGGGTTCCCGCTGTCTCGAGCGTGTTCCCCAGCGGCGGCTGATCCTTTTTGGATGTGGCGGTGGTCTCTGCAGGTCTTTTTTGTCCATGTTCCACCCCGTCCCGGGCGGATGCCGTGGCTTTGTTCCAACGCTCCTCCCTAACCGCCACTAGAGCTGCGCTGGCGGAGTAGGGAGTGGCTGCAAGGTAAAGCACTAGGGGCTCCTGAGGGCGCGGGGCCACCGTTACCGGCGGGCTGGTTAGGTACCTCTTGAGGTCTTGGAACGCCTTGTCTGCCTCTTCACTCCATTCAAAGGGTCCTTTTTTCTTCATCAGCTGGAAGAAAGGCAGTGCCTCGCTCCCCCAGCTTGGAGATGAAGCGTCCCAGTGCTGTCATGCGCCCAATGAGCTTTTGCATTTCTCTGAGGGTCTTTGGCGGGCTCATGTCCTCGACCGCCTTGACCTTTTCCGGGTTAGCCTCGATGCCCCTGTGGGACATGAGGAAGCCCAAGAGCTTGCCTGAGGGGACCCCGAACACGCACTTCTCTGGGTTGAGCCGCAGGCTCACGGCGTTGAGGCTCGCGAAGGTTTCCTCCAGGTCTTGTATCAGGGTCTTTGCTTCGCGAGACTTCACCACAATATCATCGACGTAAGCCTTAACATTTTTGCCGAGCTGGGGGCCCAAGGCGATGTGCATCAGCCGTTGGAAGGTCGCCCCTGCATTGCGCAACCCGAACGGCATGCACGTGTAGCAATACACCCCTCACGGGGTTAGAAAGGCCGTTTTTTCCACATCTTCCACCGCCATCTTGATCTGGTGATACCCAGAGAAGGCATCCAAGAAACACAACAGGTCGCACTCGGCGGTGGAGTCGACGATCTGATCGATGCGGGGAGCGGGAACGGATCTTGCGGGCAAGCTTTGTTGAGATTGGTGAAGTCGACGCACATCCGTTCCTTCCCTCCTTTCTTCGGTACAACGACTGGGTTGGCCAACCAATCCGTGTATCGGACCTCGCAAATGACCCCTGCAGCTTCCAATTTGCGGGTCTCTTGGACGATGAAAGCCTGCTTCTCCGTGGACTTCCGTCTTGCCTTCTGCTTCACGGGTCGGACATTGGGGCACACATTGAGGTGGTGCTCGATTACACCCCTTGGGATCCTCGCCAACTGATCGGGCTCCCATGCGAATACCTTCTTGTTCGCGCGCAGGAACTTGACCAGGGCCTCCTCCTGCTCGGGCTCGAGGTTGGCGCCTATGGTGAAGGTGGCGTCAGTGGATCCGTCCTCGTCAACCAGCATCTGCTTGGTTGCCGCCTTGTCTTGGGTGAACAACTGCTTCTTCTTGGCCGGCACAGCCCCCTTGGGCTCAGGGGCGTCCGAGTCGGCGGGCTGCACTGACGCTGCCGTCTTGAAGGCGAGCTTGAGCACTTGCAGCGCATCCCCGGTGTCTCCGCACACGGTGAGGACGCCGCTGCTCCCGGGCATTTTCATGAGGTTGTACGCCGGGTGAGTCACAACCATGAACCGGGCCAGTGCCGGGTAGCCGAGGATGGTGTTGTATGGGAGGCCGATGGGGTCGATGTCGAAGTCGATTAGCTCCATGCGGAAGTTGTCGTAGGTGTCAAAGGTTACCGGGAGGCGGATCTGCCCTAGGGAGCTAGAGGCCCCACCCCCGACGCCCAAGAAGGGCCGGCTGGGCCGAAGCCGCTCCGGTGGTATGTGAAGGAGGCTGAAGGATTCAATCGAGAGCACGCTGAGGCCCGAGCCGCCGTCAATGAGAGTCCTGGTGACGGCCACCTGTCAGATGGTGGGAGTGCACAGCATCGGGAGCACGCCTGAACAGGCTGAAGTGGAGGGGTGGTCCCTTGAGCTGAAGGCCAGATCGGCCTTGGGCGGCGACCGACCTGAGGGAGCCCCTGCCGCATGGAAATGGCACCGACCTGGCGGAGGAATGGCTTGACATGGCGGCCCGAAGGTGGCGCCTGCGAGCCGCCCAGGAGGGCCGCGACGATCGGAGCGGACGGCGCGCCGCTCATCACAGGACGAGTCGTGGTGTTGGCGGAGAGCGGGTCGACGGAAGGAGAAGCTCCGACGCACCCCTACCTGGCTCGCCAAATGTCGGATTTGGGGTTCCGGCGGACCCTCTAGATTTGAACACTGGGGTGCGCGCGGAGATTTAGCCCTCTGCCTACGTGCACCTCACCGCCTCGCTACGAACTAAGCAATCAAAGGAACAACACAAGAGACACAGAGTTTATACTGGTTCAGGCCACCATCATGGTGTAATACCCTACTCCAGTGTGTGGTGTGGTGGATTGCCTCTTGGGCTGATGATGAACCATACAAGGGAAGAACAGCCTCGCGAGGGGAGGGGTTCTTGCGTTAGCGGTTCTGGCTAAGGTTCGACTGGTCGATCCCTTGCCTTGAGAGTGGCTAGTCTTATTCATAGAGCGAGGCCCTGGGCCTCTTCCCAAATATTGAGCTGGAAGGGCGCCAACAATTGGCCATTTTGAAGGGGAACATCCAGTACACTTATCCTGACTAAAGTTGGTCCTTGCGTGTCAAAAGCTCTGGTGGTGACGCCTTCCTGGGCTCCACGATGACTTCCTTCCTGCCGTTGCGACGGTCTTGGTCTTGTTGCACCGAAATGGATGCCTTTGCTTGATGCTCTTGCCTGCGCTTGCTCCCTTTGCACTAAAGAGGAAAGAAGGACACTGCGCGGGCCGGCGCCTGCCTGGCGCCCTTGGTCGTCATGGCTTGCGTCATGGGCACCTCGCGATACTCCGCCTTGATCTCTCTGCCTCCTCGTGAGCCAGCCTGACGAGGCCATGCCTGAGGAAGCCTCCTGTTGTCTGCCCCGCGAGGCTTGGCCCCTCGCGAGGGTCTTGAGCTTGTGTTGATGAAGATGGGCCGTGCTGGGCCTCGCCTTGAGCCACGCCGCAGGCCGCAGGCAGGCAAGTATGGGGACCCCCGTTCCCAGAACGCCTGTCAGGACCCCGACTCGATGTCACATCGATCTAGCCTGTAGCACCTCATATCACTTTGCGGCCTCACGCACGGTATCCCCACGGGTGTCGCCTTACCTTTGCCCGGGACCGTTTGTGCCTTTTGGCTCACGTATATGATAGTGTCGCTAGCATCCATATGATAAGGAGCCCGGGCTGACATGACTAGTCGTAAACCCAAAGTGGCACAGACTTACAGGGACAGGCATTCATGACCCAGCCTCGAACGTGTCGGTCAACAGCAAGTGGGTCCGGGCTGTAGCACTGGGCTAGCAGGACTCCGGTAAACCGGGCTGTAGCGGGCTAGCAGGACTCCGGTACTCAATGCGTGACATTTCCCCGAAGGGACAGACACCGGAACGAGGAAGGACACATGCCGGCCAGCCTAAGTGTTCCAGAGCAGTAGCAAGCTACCATGGCTCAGCGGTAACACTAGGAGACATTTCCCGGTAAGAGAGGCTACTAAAGATAAACAACTAGATAGTCAGATCCCACACATACCAAGCATTTCAATCATACACACAATATGCTCGATATGTGCAAATACAACGAAGCATCACAACATGACTCTACGACACAAGTACTTTATTTAAGGCTCAGAGAGCCATACATAACATACACAAAGGTACGGGTCTCACGACCCAGCATTCAAGTCATACAGTCATACAAACCAGCAGCGGAAGTAACTTGTCTTAGTACAGACAACTAGTAAAATAAAAGAGGCTTGGAAAGCCTAGCTATACTACGTGGTCCTTCACAAGCTCAGGATCACCACCTCGGCCTTAGCCTACTCATTGATGTCAACGTCTACGTAGAACCCATCAGAAGGGGTTGCAGTGTCTTCTGTAGAAAATGTAAATTATAGCAACATGAGTACAAAGGTACCCAGCAAGACTTACATCAGATCCTACATACATGCATATTATCAAGAAGGGTTGGTGGAGTTATTGCAGCAAGCCAGCTTTGACTATTGGCTAGGCTAACCTACGAGACTCCAACTTGAAATGGTTTTGCTTACACGAGTCCACTACTCACCAATTCAATACACTACCGAGGATCCGCCTCCGTCTTCCTACGGAAGAGCCATCCTCGGCACTCACACTTATATTGAGGCTTTTAGTAGTTTCCATTTACTTGTCTATGAACTGTATAGGCAACCAAGTAGTCCTTTAATGCGGACGCGGCTATTCAAATAGATCATGTTAACCCTGCAGGGGTGTACTCCTTCATACACGCTCTCACCACTTACCGTTGTTTACACGACATGTACTCGGCAACCTTCAAGCGGAAGCCCAACGTGGGTGTCGGCCACGACCTACCTAATCACCTAAGTCTCTAGTCCAGGTTTATCGCCTATTCGGGTTCCATCCATGAGGAGATCCGCCCGAGGTATCGCTCACAGCCCCAAACGATGTGAACAGGGTTCCCGAGATACCTAACGGGTATTCGGTACACCGTGCCACGTACCTACCGCATCACAGCCCACCCCTACGGTCAGCGCTGTCCACGGCCTCCAGTATACTACAAACACCAGAAACTACTTGCAACTCCTGGACAGAGAACTAGGGTGACTAAGAAGTCGAGAGGGTCCATTGGTTTCGGGCCCAATGCATGGTAGTAGCTGAATCTTAAATCACACATACAGATCTCAGTGCTTAAGGTCGGCTTCAATGAAACAGCCCACCATGTACTCCTACATGGCCTCTCATCGATACCTTTACCAAATCATGTTCACCACACCACTTTCATTACCGACATAATCATTTCACTCTAGTCCATCACCCAGATGAACCAAACCTGACACGACTCTAAGCATAGCAGGCCTAGCAAGGTAGGAACAACACATACATATGGCTCAATCAACTCCTACACATGCTAGTGGGTTTCATCTAGTTACTGTGGCAATGACAGGTCATGCAGAGGAAGTGGGTTCAACTACCGTAGCACACAGCAGTTTGAAACGCGTTGTCTTAATGCAGTAAAAGAGAGCAGGAGCGAGAACATGGGATTGTATCGATATGATCAAATGGTTGGTTCCTTGCCTGATGGTTCGATGCACTGATACGGTTCTTCGTTAGGGTAATCACGATACTCCTCGGAGGCAGAACCTGTCGCAAAGGACACCGATACACAACCATCACCAAATAATGTGCAACAATATGATGCATGCATGAAACATGGCAATATGAGTGTGTTGGGCTAATGCAACTAAAACCAGAAGGGTTTGAACCAATTTGAATCAAAGATTCAAATTTCAAACCCAAACATGGCCTTTTAAAGTGCTTTTCCTTGTTCTGCATTAAACATCAGGTTAACTTGTTTAATCATGCATGAAAATAGTACAGATGGATAGATTGGATTTTTCTGATCATTTTTCATATATAATTTGTTTGATTTGGAGTTACAGATTAAAAGTTATGAATTTTTGAAGTTTAAACTATATTCTGGAATTTCCTATATTAGAATAAATCCAGAAATTAATTTATTGCGTCAGCATGAGGTCATGCTGACCTCAGCAAGTCAACAGAACCGGTCCAGGTCAAACCTGACGCGTGGGTCCCGCATGTCAGGGTAATTAGTTTAGTTAAATTCTAATTAAAACTAAACCTATTTAGTTAACAGGGCTGGGCCCCACCTGTCATTGACTCATCGGGGTCAACCAGGGCCCACCCGTGGTCAAAGTCAACGCCAGCGGCGCCGGCGTTTAGTCGCCGGCGAGCCCGACGCGGCGGCGGGAGTGGTTTTGGCCGTTTCGGCCACCAAATGGGTCACGGAGACCACCGGAGTGGAGCTGAGGACGAGCCGCAGCTCTTGGTGGAGTCCGTTGGGGTCGGGGTGGCCGGAGTTGGCGCCGGCGACGACTTTGGCAGCCACCGGAGTTCGGGTGAAAGCGAACTCGGCCTAGGGTGTGCGGGGAGGTGCGGGAAGTGCACGGTTGGGCCCAACGCAGCGTGGTGAGTGCGTTGGACACCGCGGGTTGGCCGGAGGATGGTCGGGAGCACGTCGGCGACGAGATCCGCGGCGGTGCGTGCGTGTGATCTTCGTGCGGTGGCTACATGGCTCGGGAATGAGAGAGGGAGGGTCGGAGGGGTAGCTAGGCTCACAGCGCTCCCGTAGAGGCCACCGGCGGGGTCGGGGACGAGCTGAGGCGGCGACGGCGTTGAAGGGGATCTCCAGCGACGGCGAGCTCGGGCGAGGTCGGTGCGGTGGTCTCGGGCCGCACGAGCACACGGGGCTCGGCTAGCTCGATGAAGTGGACGGCGGCGGAGCTCCTGGACACGGCGGCACGGCGTGGGGTTGACGGAGGGCGTGGCTACGGCGAGGGGGTGGGGGCGATGGCGTCGGCCATGGCGTGGGAGAGCGAGGGAGTGGAGCTAGAGAGGAGAGGGGGTGTCTGGGAGGTTCGGGAGAGAGAGAGAGGCCGATTCACGGCGTTAGCCGGGCGAGGGAGGCGGCGAGGCGGCGAGCAGGTGCGTGGCACCCATGCGGTGCTCGCCGTCGAGCACCTGCCTGTCTGCCTGGCCGGCAAGCAGCTCGCTGGCGCGGTGCTGGGCTGGGCCGGCAGGTGGGCCGGGTGCTGGGCGCCAGGTAAGCTTTTCCCATTTTTTTCTGTTTTCTGTTTTTTTTAATACTTCTGCAACTTTGTTGAATTAAATAAAATACTTAGGCTACTCCTAAAATCACCAAACTACTCCTGGTCCATAGTTGGATTATTTCCAACATGAAACATTTTAGTTTGGAGTTATTTGAGCATTTAAATATTTTATATAATTCTAAATGCCCAAATTCAAATATTTATGATTTAATTCAAAACCCTAAGATGGCCTAGGAAAATGTGCACCACTTTTGGCAGAGGTTCTGAACCAAGACAAAAATGATGGCATTTTAGAAGGGCATTTCAGGTTCATTGAAAATATTTTTTTAGTAACCCTAGTTGGTTTCAGAGGGGGCTGGGGGTTCTGTCATCCCCATTTCAAGTTTCTGATGAAGAATAGACATGATGCAACACTCTAATGCATGAACTAGCTAGGGTGTGACAACTCACCCCCACTCAAAAGAATCTCGTCCCGAGATTTGGGTTCCTCCGGGAAGAAGGCGGGATACTCGAGTCGAAGACGATCCTCCCTTTCCCAAGTTGCTTCATCCTCAGAATGGTGCGACCATTGAACTTTGAGAAACTTGATATTATGACGTCGAGTGGTACGCTCGGCCTGATCGAGGATACGAATGGGGTACTCTCGATATGTAAGATTATCTTGGAGATCAAGCATTTCGTAGTCCACTCCACGGATAGGATCCGAGAAGCAACGCCTGAGTTGAGAAACATGGAAGACATCGTGGACTCTGGAGAGGTGCGGAGGTAGTTCCAACTGGTAGGCAACTTCTCCTCGTTTGGCGAGAATGCGAAAAGGTCCAATGTAACGAGGAGCCAATTTGCCTTTGATACCGAAACGATGGGTTCCCTTCAGAGGGGTAACCCGAAGGTAAGCTTTCTCGTCAACCTCGAAAGTCATAGCCTTATGTTTTCGGTCATATTGACTCTTTTGACGAGATTGGGCTGTTTTCAACTTTTCACGAACGATGCGAACTTGCTCTTCTGCTTCCTGAATCATATCCGGGCCAAAGAATTGTCTTTCCCCGGTTTCTGACTAGTTAAGGGGTGTTCGACACCGTCGTCCATAAAGAACTTCAAAAGGGGCTTTACCCAAGCTAGATTGATAGCTGTTGTTGTAAGCGAATTCGGCAAATGGAAGGCACTTCTCCCAACCCATTCTGAATGAGATAACAGAGGCTTGAAGCATGTCTTCTAGAATCTGGTTGACGCGTTCCACTTGACCACTCGACTGAGGGTGGAAAGCGGTGCTAAAGGAGAGACGGGTTCCCATAGCATTTTGGAAACTTTCCCAAAATCGAGAGGTGAAAAGACTTCCTCGATCCGAGTTAATTTCCAAAGGAACACCATGGAGAGACACTATCCGGGAGATGTATAAGTCTGCCAGCTGACTAGCGGTTATACTCTCACGAACAGGTACGAAATGGGCTACTTTGGAAAGACGATCGACAACGACGAAGATCGCATTATTCCCTCTCTTGGTCCTGGGAAAACCGGTAATGAAATCCATACCAATTTTATCCCATTTCCATTCAGGAATAGCTAAGGGTTGAAGGGTGCCAGCAGGCCGTTGATGCTCTGCTTTTACACGACGACAGACATCGCAATTAGCAATATACTGAGTGATTTCTCTCTTCATCCTAGTCCACCAGAACCTCTGGCGTAGGTCCTGATACATCTTAGTACTACCGGGATGAATGGTGAGAGGAGATTCATGAGCCTCCTTAAGGATCAATCGTCTCAGGTTTCGCACTTTGGGAACCACTAGTCGATTCCCGAAGTATACGACCCCTTGATCATTGATGGAGAAACAATTCGCAATTCCTTTCTTGATGTTTCTCTTGATGCGGGAGATTCCCGGATCTACCTTCTGTGCCTTGATGATCTGGTCCGAAAGGGTAGGTTTCGCCACCAAGGTGGAAAGGAAACCTTGAGGAACAATGTGAAGGTTAAGCTTCCGAAATTCCTCATGGAGAAGCGGTTGACTTTGTTGTAACATTAGGTTGTTACAATAAGATTTACGACTTAGCGCATCAGCCATGACGTTGGCTTTCCTTGGGGTGTAAGTTATTCCTAAGTCGAAATCTGTGATCAACTCGACCCAACGTCTTTGCCTGAGATTCAAATCCGGTTGGGTGAAGATGTACTTCAGACTTTGGTGATCAGTGAATATTTCGCAATGATTACCGAGGAGGTAATGTCGCCAGGTTTTAAGTGCACAGACTACAGCTGCAAGCTCTAGATCATGAGTAGGATAATTCTCCTCATGTGGGTGCAATTGCTGGGAGGCGTAAGCAATTACATGTCGATCTTGCATGAGAATACAGCCTAGTCCTTGTCGCGAGGCGTCGCAGTAGATAACAAAGACCTTGGAGAAGTCTGGCGGTACCAGTACGGGAGCAGAAGTCAGGCGTCTTTTCAGTTCCTGAAAGTTGTGCTCACATTGTGGAGTCCATTCGAATTTCTTATCTTTCTTGAGGAGTTCGGTTAGAGGTTTAGCAACTTTGGAGAAGTTTTCGACAAAGCGACGGCAATAGCTCGCTAAGCCCAGAAAACTCCGAACTTGCTTGACCGATTCAGGTGGAGTCCAATTAAGGACGGCTTGAACTCGCTCAGGGTTAACAGCAATACCTTTACCAGATATTACATGACCCAGATAGGTCACTTCTGACAACCAAAATTCACATTTGGAAAACTTGGCATAAAGGCGGTGCTCTCGAAGTTTCTTCAACACTAGCCTTAAATGTTCGACATGTTCTTCCTCATTCTTGGAATAGATGAGTATATCATCAAGATAAACTACGACAAATTTATCCAAATACTCCATGAAGATTGAGTTCATTAACCGAGAAAAGGTGGCTGGAGCGTTGGTTAAGCCGAAGGACATGACGGTGTACTCGTATTGGCCATAACGAGTAACAAAGGCCGTTTTAGGAATGTCCCCGTTTATGATTTTGATTTGATGGTAGCCCAACCTCAAATCCATCTTGGAGAAGACTGAGGATCCAGCGAGCTGATCATACAGGTCGTTGATCCTGGGGAGCGGATATTTGTTCTTGATTGTGACCAAATTGATAGGTCGGTAATCTACAACCATCCGGTCCGTACCATCCTTTTTCTTGACGAAGAGGACGGGGCAAGCCCACGGAGATGAACTAGGTCGGATGAAACCCTTTTTCAAGGACTCATCGAGTTGTTTCTTAAGCTCGGCTAGTTCTAGTGGTGCCATCTTGTAAGGTCTTCTTGCAATCGGGACGGTTCCTGGAATGAGGTCTATTACGAACTCAACATCCCTGTTGAGTGGAACACCTGGCAATTCCTCTGGGAAGACATCCGGAAACTCACGGACTACCGGGACGTCCTCAAGGTCTGGCAAAGGGCTGGCGTTAAGAGAATATAACTGTCGCTTGGCTATTCAGGTCAAGACATTGACTATCTTCCCCGAAGGATGGGTAAGTTGAACAGTCCTAGTGAAGCAATCAATTTGGGCATGATGAACTGACATCCAGTCCATACCCAGAATGATATTAATATCTGAAGATTTGAGGGCTATCAAAGATGCGAGGAAAACTAGTCTGTCGACTTGGATTTCATTTCCATGGCTTACTCTAGAAGTTTGCCATTTGGATCCCGGAGTTTGAATTGCCATAGAGGTTGGCATGTCACAGAATGCGATGTTATGCAAACGAGCATATTTTCGGATATAAAAGAATGAGAGGCTCCTGTATCAAAAAGAACAGATGCCGGGTGGCAATTAACAAGAAGCATACCAAGAACGACGTTGGGATCCTCTTGAGCTTCCTCGGCAGAGATACAGTTGACATGGCCACGTGCAGCGGTGGCCGGCTTGGCGTGGAACACTTTCCCTGTCGGCTTGCCATGGCCAACAGCTTTAGCAGATTGGTTGGGGTTGGTCTGGGGACACTCACGCATATAGTGACCAGATTCCCCACACTTGAAACAAGTCACGGAACTGGTACGTGGAGGAGCATTGTTGGTTGGACCCCCATAGGGCTTGGCTGGTGTAAACTGTTGAATGGGGCGAGGCGCCTGGAAGGATGGCCTTGGTGTGAACCTGGGTGGCAGGGCGGTGTTGGGCACCCATACGCGGCGCTTCTGAAGACCAGCACCGGATGAGGAACCCGCGTCACGGCCATGCTTGCGTGTTGCGTCATAATCAGTCTGACCAGTCTCAGCACTGATGGCCTTGTTAACAAGTTTCTGAAAGGATGTGCACTCATGCAGACGGAGGTCGCGGCGAAGCTCAGGACTAAGCCCCTTACAGAACCTTGCTTGCTTCTTGGCATCAGTAGAAACTTCCTCAGTTGCATATCGTGCGAGGTTACCGAACTCCCTGCTGTAAGAATCCATAGAGAGTCGGCCCTGAGTGAAACTGCAAAATTCCTCACGCTTACGGTCCATGAGACCCTCCGGAATGTGATGTTCACGGAAAGCCTCGCTGAATTCAGCCCAAGTAGTGGCATGACCTGCTGGACGCATAGCTCCATAATTCTCCCACCATAGACTGGCGGGGCCTTCAAGATGATATGCAGCAAAGGTGACCTTGTCAGCCTCAGCTACTAGCGCAGAATGCAGTTTGTGAGAAATACTGCGAAGCCAGTCATCAGCGTCGAGAGGCTCGACGGAGTGGTGGAACGTGGGTGCATGTAATTTGATGAAATCACTGAGTGACACCACGTTAGTCCTCTGATGGTGTGCTGTGTTCTGTTCAATACGCTCCAACAAACGGTTGGTCTCCCGCTTGTTTCTTTCGGCTTCCATCATAACCTCGGCTAGGGAAGGAGGATGAGGCAGATTTGCATTCCTGACTTCGCTGCCTTCGGCCTGCTCTTGGGGAGCAGGGTTAGTGCGCGTGTTGACCATCCTAGGTAAACAAGACAATGATTTAGTCAGGATGATAAAGTTCCGACATAGGATACAGAATGTAAGGAATAACTCGGAATGCAAGATGATCATCCGTATGACAAGGTAGATACAGAAACTGCTTCTTTATTCCATCGTCCTACACACCATACAAGGTTTAGTACAAGACCAAACAAGGTACTATTACGGTGAAAAGAGGGTTACATCTCATCGGAGGCATTCCAAGCTCCTATACATTATTTTTCCACACCTCCGGAAGGCGATACAAACTAGGTCATATCCCACGAGTCATGCAGGACGATAGACGACACAGCTAACACGAACTAGTGATACTACTACTAACTCAGTCCGATCCGTAGTAGTCCTCGTAGAAGTCACCTCCATAGCCCGGAAGCTCAACATGATCATCCGGAAACAGACGATCTCGCGGAGCTTGTGGACCATAGGGGCTAGGATGAGGTCTTGGACCAACAGACGGTGGCCTGCGGGGACCACGAGGTGGGGTGATGCCTCCTAAATCACGCCGACCCATCACGTCTGGCAGAGCAGATCTCACAGGATAGAGATCGCGCATATCCGAATATCCAGCTTGCACCGCCGGTGCAAACCGAGTCAATGTGGCCCAGTGGTCAGCACGGGTATTGAAGAGCTCTAACCTCAAGGCCCGATTTTCACGGTCCTTATCCTCGAGCATCTCAGCAGTGGTGCGGGTCCGTGAATCCTCCTGGGTGGGGTCAGCATAGATAGCTTGGAGATACCCTTGTGCTCCCGGAGGTGATCCTGGCATATACCGGAAATCAGAGTCCCGAAATAGACCAGATCTGACTCGCATAATGGTCATCATAGAGTAGGCGGCGTCCTGCACAGCCATCTCAATAGTAACCCCGAGTCCATAGGAGCAGTGAAGGGGCTCGGTGGACCCAGCATAAGATGGAAATATCCTGACAGTGCAGAGATACTGGCTTTGATTAAAGTCTCGGAATTGCTCTTCGACCGTGTACTCAGGATACCAGCGGTATCCAGCCTCAGTCATTACCCTGACCAACATGGCGGTATGACCGGGTACATCTAGGCATCGAGTCAGGCGAACCACTTGATTGAGGTCGCGAGTGGCCATCTGAAAACACAATCATAATGCAAAGGCATTAGAATTTCTAGCAAAATTTCGGCAGCATAACAGCTGTAAAAGCTCAAGAAGGATTTTGAGGCATTTGACAAAGGATTTCATTCACACTTAACATCATCATTTCAAAGTTCTGAGTCCATCCTAGCAACATAATGTGGTAGTAGAACTAAACTAGGCTTGTAACCATCGAACCTATAAGGTACTACTGATTAGTAACGCGTGATCCTGATAGAGAGAATAGATCCTAATTCCTTAAGCCCCGGTGGAAGAATAGACTGACTCAGATCAGAATGTCATAAGATAAAGAAGTAAAAGAGCCTTACGTTCCAACCCACAAACAATTCCCCTACATATAACTAAAGAATTTCTAGACTCAACATCGACCAGTTTGGCTTGGAGAACCTACAGGCAGTCCGGCTCTGATGCCAATGCTGTCAGGACCCCGACTCGATGTCACATAGATCTAGCCTGTAGCACCTCATATCACTTTGCGGCCTCACGCACGGTATCCCCACGGGTGTCGCCTTACCTTTGCCCGGGACCGTTTGCGCCTTTTGGCTCACGTATATGATAGTGTCGCTAGCATCCATATGATAAGGAGCCCGGGCTGACATGACTAGTCGTAAACCCAAAGTGGCACAGACTTACAGGGAAAGGCATTCATGACCCAGCCTCGAACGTGTCGGTCAACAGCAAGTGGGTCCGGGCTGTAGCACTGGGCTAGCAGGACTCCGGTAAACCGGGCTGTAGCGGGCTAGCAGGACTCCGGTACTCAATGCGTGACATTTCCCCAAAGGGACAGACACCGGAACGAGGAAGGACACATGCCGGCCAGCCTAAGTGTTCCAGAGCTGTAGCAAGCTACCATGGCTCAGCGGTAACACTAGGAGACATTTCCCGGTAAGAGAGGCTACTAATGATAAACAACTAGATAGTCAGATCCCACACATACCAAGCATTTCAATCATACACACAATATGCTCGATATGTGCAAATACAACGAAGCATCACAACATGACTCTACGACACAAGTACTTTATTTAAGGCTCAGAGAGCCATACATAACATACACAAAGGTACGGGTCTCACGACCCAGCATTCAAGTCATACAGTCATACAAACCATCAGCGGAAGTAACTTGTCTGAGTACAGACAACTAGTAAAATAAAAGAGGCTTGGAAAGCCTAGCTATACTACGTGGTCCTTCACAAGCTCAGGATCACCACCTGGGCCTTAGCCTACTCATTGATGTCAACGTCTACGTAGAACCCATCAGAAGGGGTTGCAGCGTCTTCTGTAGAAAATGTAAATTATAGCAACATGAGTACAAAGGTACCCAGCAAGACTTACATCAGATCCTACATACATGCATATTATCAAGAAGGGTTGGTGGAGTTATTGCAGCAAGCCAGCTTTGACTATTGGCTAGGCTAACCTACGAGACTCCAACTTGAAATGGTTTTGCGTACACGAGTCCACTACTCACCAATTCAATACACTACCGAGGATCCGCCTCCGTCTTCCTACGGAAGAGCCATCCTCGACACTCATACTTATCTTGAGGCTTTTAGTAGTTTCCATTTACTTGTCTATGAACTGTATAGGCAACCAAGTAGTCCTTTACCGCGGACGCGGCTATTCGAATAGATCATGTTAACCCTGCAGGGGTGTACTCCTTCATACACGCTCTCACCACTTACCGTTGTTTACACGACATGTACTCGGCAACCTTCAAGCGGAAGCCCAACGTGGGTGTCGGCCACGACCTACCTAATCACCTAAGTCTCTAGTCCAGGTTTATCGCCTATTCGTGTTCCATCCATGAGGAGATCCGGCCGAGGTATCGCTCACAGCCCCAAACGATGTGAACAGGGTTCCCGAGATACCTAACGGGTATTCGGTACACCGTGCCACGTACCTACCGCATCACAGCCCACCCCTACGGTCAGCGCGGTCCACGGCCTCCAGTATACTACAAACACCAGAAACTACTTGCAACTCCTGGACAGAGAACTAGGGTGACTAAGAAGTCGAGAGGGTCCATTGGTTTCGGGCCCAATGCATGGTAGTAGCTGAATCTTAAACCACACATACAGATCTCAGTGCTTAAGGTCGGCTTCAATGAAACAACCCACCATGTACTCCTACATGGCCTCTCATCGATACCTTTACCAAATCATGTTCACCACACCACTTTCATTACCGACATAATCATTTCACTCTAGTCCATCACCCAGATGAACCAGACCTGACACGACTCTAAGCATGGCAGGCATAGCAAGGTAGGAACAACACATACATATGGCTCAATCAACTCCTACACATGCTAGTGGGTTTCATCTAGTTACTGTGGCAATGACAGGTCATGCAGAGGAAGTGGGTTCAACTACCGTAGCACACAGCAGTTTGAAACGCGTTGTCTTAATGCAGTAAAAGAGAGCAGGAGCGAGAACATGGGATTGTATCGATATGATCAAATGGTTGGTTGCTTGCCAGATGGTTCGATGCACTGATACGGTTCTTCGTTAGGGTAATCACGATACTCCTCGGAGGCAGAACCTGTCGCAAAGGACACCGATACACAACCATCACCAAACAATGTGCAACAATATGATGCATGCATGAAACATGGCAATATGAGTGTGTTGGGCTAATGCAACTAAAACCAGAAGGGTTTGAACCAATTTGAATCAAAGATTCAAATTTCAAACCCAAACATGGCCTTTTAAAGTGCTTTTCCTTGTTCTGCATTAAACATCAGGTTAACTTGTTTAATCATGCATGAAAATAGTACAGATGGATAGATTGGATTTTTCTGATCATTTTTCATATATAATTTGTTTGATTTGGAGTTACAGATTAAAAGTTATGAATTTTTGAAGTTTAAACTATATTCTGGAATTTCCTATATTAGAATAAATCCAGAAATTAATTTATTGCGTCAGCATGAGGTCATGCTGACCTCAGCAAGTCAACAGAACCGGTCCAGGTCAAACCTGACGCGTGGGTCCCGCATGTCAGGGTAATTAGTTTAGTTAAATTCTAATTAAAACTAAACCTATTTAGTTAACAGGGCTGGGCCCCACCTGTCATTGACTCATCGGGGTCAACCAGGGCCCACCCGTGGTCAAAGTCAACGCCAGCGGCGCCAGCGTTTAGCCGCCGGTGAGCCCGACGCTGCGGCGGGAGTGGTTTTGGCCGTTTCGGCCACCAAATGGGTCACGGAGACCACCGGAGTGGAGCTGAGGACGAGCCGCAGCTCTTGGTGGAGTCCATTGGGGTCGGGGTGGCCGGAGTTGGCGCCTGTGACGACTTTGGCGGCCACCGGAGTTCGGGTGAAAGCGAACTCGGCCTAGGGTGTGCGGGGAGGTGCGGGAAGTGCACGGTTGGGCCCAACGCAGCGTGGTGAGTGCGTTGGACACCGCGGGTTGGCCGGAGGATGGCCGGGAGCACGTCGGCGACGAGATCCGCGGCGGTGCGTGCGTGTGATCTTCGTGCGGTGGCTACACGGCTCGGGAATGAGAGAGGGAGGGTCGGAGGGGTAGCTAGGCTCACAGCGCTCCCGTAGAGGCCACCGGCGGGGTCGGGGACGAGCTGAGGCGGCGACGGCGTTGAAGGGGATCTCCGGCGACGGCGAGCTCGGGCGAGGTCGGTGCGGTGGTCTCGGCCGCACGAGCACACGGGGCTCGGCTAGCTCGATGAAGTGGACGGCGGCGGAGCTCCTGGACACGGCGGCACGGCGTGGGGTTGACGGAGGGCGTGGCTACGGCGAGGGGGTGGCGGCGATGGCATCGGCCATGGCGTGGGAGAGCGAAGGAGAGGAGCTGGAGAGGAGAGGGGGTGTCTGGGAGGTTCGGGAGAGAGAGAGAGGCCGATTCACGGCGTTAGCCGGGCGAGGGAGGCGGCGAGGCGGTGAGCAGGTGCGTGGCACCCATGCGGTGCTCGCCGTCGAGCACCTGCCTGCCTGCCTGGCCGGCAAGCAGCTCGCTGGCGCGGTGCTGGGCTGGGCCGGCAGGTGGGCCGGGTGCTGGGCGCCAGGTAAGCTTTTTCCATTTTTTTTCTGTTTTCTGTTTTTTTAATACTTCTGCAACTTTGTTGAATTAAATAAAATACTTAGGCTACTCCTAAAATCACCAAACTACTCCTGGTCCATAGTTGGATTATTTCCAACATGAAACATTTTAGTTTGGAGTTATTTGAGCATTTAAATATTTTATATAATTTTAAATGCCCAAATTCAAATATTTATGATTTAATTCAAAACCCTAAGATGGCCTAGGAAAATGTGCACCACTTTTGGCAGAGGTTCTGAACCAAGACAAAAATGATGGCATTTTAGAAGGGCATTTCAGGTTCATTGAAAATATTTTTTTAGTAACCCTAGTTGGTTTCAGAGGGGGCTGGGGGTTCTGTCATCCCCATTTCAAGTTTCTGATGAAGAATAGACATGATGCAACACTCTAATGCATGAACTAGCTAGGGTGTGACAACGCCGACACCTAGATCTAGCTGATACTTGTTCGCCCTTTGGAAAAAGATGATACCATCTAGATCCCCGAGTGAACTGGATTAAAGAGGGGGCCGGTGGCACAACTGAGGAAGCACAACAGGAGAGATTTTTTCTTCAGTGGATGCCTCTCGATGGCGTTTTTTTACTTGCCTTTGCACCATACAACTTGTATTTTTAGCCTCCCAGTCCGTGGTGGACCAGCAACCCATTTGCTGGGCGGGCCAACCTACAGAAACCAGCACTCGATTTTTCATCAAGACCCAAAAACAACGCAATACTATGTTTGTTTTGAGGCCAAAAACATTATAGCAGGGGTTGAGCGGGGGAGGGGGGAAGACAGAGCAAAAATATTAAAAAGAGTTGATGCACCGTTGCTACCCTAACAAAGTAGGTGCAATTCTTCTCGGGAAGAAGGTGTGCCATTGACACCCACATGTCACATATCCCACAGTAGGCATACTAACAAGTTCACACACAAGTACAACAGAAAAGGTAAACATTCGTATCAAACTCAGGTTCACAGGACATGTTCACATTCATAGCCAACATTCACAATCAACAACTCAAAAGATTCATATATACACAAGTTTAGCATGTCTATGCATCCAAATGATTGATAGATCACACGACAATATTCATAGATAATTCACAAAAAGATTCAGATAGACACATGTTCAGTATGTTTATGCATCCAAATGATAGAGATCACAGCCAATATGATCCATGGACGAACTTCAATTACCTAGGGTACAAACTGGTAAATGGTGTTCAATCGGAGGTACTTCTTGCTAAAATTAATGCTTTTATGAGTAAACTTTCGAGTACATAAGAGGCAGCACAGACAATCTGAACTTTGCTTGTAGGTTTATCCTCAAATAGTGGCCTCGTGCCGAGGGAGGTTTAGGCAACTTGGCCACTACTTTCACCCAACTAGTTTACTGGCTCATCTTGGTCTTGTAGCTCGCCAAAATTCTACATTGCAGACAAGAAAGGAGGCGGTTGAGAAAATGAACCACTCAAATTTTGTGTGCAGTTCAACTGAAATGGAGCATCCCTGGTGTGCAGACTAATTAAGTGCAAGATGAATATACGCGTCAACCAACTTGTCTGGAATCTTTAGACTCCATGCCATACAGTTCGCTACCATATCTGCCGATAACCAAAAGGCACAAGTTGGGACCAAAGACTGGAGTGTGTTTTTCTGGGCTATGCGCCAAGCAATATTTTTGGCGTCTAGTCTCCTAATACTTGGAGTTTGACAACTGGTTGACACCGGTTGATACTCGAATGAATATAGGCACTTCTTCTTGTCAACATCGATGCTTGTCTGAGTGAACTTTGGAGTACATAGCAGCAACATAAGTATCTTTCCATCTGATCTTTTTGTGCAGTTCTACTGAAATCACCCAATGCAATGATTTGCCTGCGAGTTCAGGCTCCAAGTTCCTCCTTTATAAAATCGGCAAACAGTAGCACAATACTAAATTACCAATACATGACAAGCACAATAATCAGGATAAAGACCAGTACCAACCTGTGTGAGGTAGCATATCAATTACTATTTCCTTTGACTGGAAGCCGAGATAAGCGAAGCGACTGACAGCAAAGGAAGAAAGCAGGCCCAGATTAGCGACTGACAGGAAAGGACGGAACCTGTTGAGGCAATGAAGCACCCAAAGTTTTTGTGCAGTTCCACCAAAATCGAGCATCCCTGTTGGCACATATATTGAGAGAGTGAGATTACTGTAATAGTGGGACTAGTTGATGAAACATACACTAACAAATAGAAGCACCCTCATTATCTTAATGGGTAAAGTTAGCAACATAGTAGTCTTGCTTAAAGAGAGGTATTAGTTTATTTAATCAGTGCCAATTAGCTCAACACTCAAAGCATTGCCATGTATCATAGGTTGCAAAACTTTAACGTGCAAAGATAAAGGAGTTTCTCATGACAGTAGCACGATACAAATAGAGATGACATCAAACTAATATGGATGAAGGCCTTAGGCCCGTACCAACCTGAGGAAAAAAGCTTATTCATGTAGCCCATAAGAGATGATAAAGCACTCACTTGAATCACTCAATAGTATATATTTTGGTGCACTTCAAATGTATGGTTTAAATCACTCTTGTTTACCAGTGCTGAGATTATATCGAAAGATTATCAAGAACTTCCAGCAGAGTTAAAGCACTGGCTGGGATACAGTTCATTGTATTGTCTTGTGTAGTTCCACTAAAATGTATGATTGGCACAACATGATCCCTGTTTGCACAAGTAGGAACAAGGTGAAACCTTCATTAGCTTAGTGAGAAAGGATAGAAAGACATTAGCATATTACTCTAACAGTAGCATCAAATTCATGATGGACAATACGCAAAACATTGCCTCATTGAACCAATGGCAATAAATTGACATGCAAAACAATAGCACTATTATGTCATGACACTAATAATATTCCCTCCCTGCTCCACCACATGATTCACCTCCATAGACAAACATACACACGTACATGATTCAGCATAGGGTGCTACTAAAGATTTGTTTAACTCCGACAGGAAAATTAGGCAGCAATAAATTAGTGGTACTTAAGTACTCCTAATTAATTAAGTGAGACATGCAGAAGTGGAAGGGCTCCCTGGAGGATCGTCTCACATGTAAGGTAGTCGTTGCCGGAGCCCTTGAATGGCCTCGACTGAGGCCTCTGGCTTCAGCAAGATCACCTTGGCACTGTTTATTCTTCTTCTTCTTCCTCTTCATGCTCTGTTTCTCTTTCTCCTCACCAGTTGGTGAAACCAAGTACATGATTGGCCTTCTATTTCAGAATTGGTTTTGTCAGTGAGGGAGTACAAGTGTACTAGTAAAAATAGCATTATTTTCTCATGGCAGTCGCAAAATAGAGATGAACACATGCATTAAATATCATTCTTACCTAAAGGAAGGTTATGGTGCCAATATGGATGATGAGGATTGGAACACATATCTCCCTTTGTGCAGTTCCACCGAAATGAACCAACTGTTCCATTCTGACATTCCAGTTAAACAGAAGAAAAGTCACTTCTTTCTAAGTAGTGTTTTTTGCAGTGCACCAAAAGGTCACAACAGCAACCAGGTGAAATGGATACCCCTGTTTGCACAAAAAGCTACAGAGGAAACAGTTAGAGTCTCAAACAATTACATGCAAAAACATTTGGCTAAACTTGTCATGGCTTATAATAGTGGCATGGCTTCATTTTACCAGGGGAATTAGATTAAGAACAGCTAAATATGTGGTATAAGGGCATGGGACAGTGGGTGCAACAACAGTCCGGCACCATGTACCTAAACAGGGGCATAAAGTGGTGATTCATAGTTTGTTGCCCCGAGAAACCAACGTCCAAGAAACATATCTGGGTTGGTCCCATTTTTGTTCACTCTAGCCACCTACTCCTATGTGTGGATAGCAAATCTAGTCCTGGTCATACCACTGTGTACAGCGTTACCCCTATATTTCCCTTTTCGACCAACAGACCGGCTGGATGACCAGTATGTACTACTTTCACCCCCTTTCCTTCCTGCTTGTACCAAGTCCGATGTACATACTAAATTCCACCACCCCCACTTTATTTATTCTTTGAATCAAGTACAAGATTCGACTCCATGAAGTAGATTTACCTCTAACAATAGGAGAAAAAAATAGGTGGCCTTGGACCATCCGATCAAGAGGGGCTGAGAGGTAGAAAATGATGCATATGCAGCAATGTAGCAAGCTGGGGAAGTAGAGCTAAGGCGGTTTCGAAGGAAGATATACCTGAAGGTCGTCGGGATGTGGATAGGTGGGCGGCGGGAGGCCGGATCCGCCCACACTAGGGCAACGACAAAGGGATCGGAGGACCTCCCGCGCCGCCGCTCACCTAGAGCTAACGGTGCGGCCGGCAGTGGGTCTCCTCCCTCGCTGTCGATGATGGCCTAAACGCTGCCCCTCCTCCCCTTCACCGGCGGAGGGGGATACGTACGGATCTGTAACCAGCGGTGAGGATAGAAAGATAGTGTTTTTTGAAGGGAGAAAGACAGTGTTACCACCGCTATCTTGTTTGGATCTGGAGAGGATGAGAGTGTGTGAATAGATCAACCCTAGCAAGCAAGCGCGGAGGCTCTGGCCTATATATACATAGTGCGGTAGTTTTCCTTTTTCACTCCATCAAAACAATCATTTAAAATTGTGTACTACGTGCCAAGTCGCCATTTTTTAGTTGTTGATTGTTTTTTGAGATAGCTACCCACTTATTCCAAGTGGTGTTATGGTGTGCCAGGTCGCACTTTGTATCGTTCAAGTCTGGTACAAGTCCCTCCATTAAATGAACAACCACCCTGTCGTAAAAATTGTGAACAAGCCCACAGCTAAAATTTTCGGAAACGTGGGTTGCCCCAACATGCATTATTATTTATATTTTCTACTCCCTCCGTTCCTCAATATAAGTCTTTTTTATTAGCCACACCTAAGACAAGAATTTTTTTATTAGCAGTGAACCCCACATGCCATAGACACAAAAAGTGTGGCAAGATTCCCTTAGGCAAGCCAAAGTGTGTCTAACAATTTGAGCAACTCAAGTTAGGCAAGTGTGGCAAGTGTGGGAAAAATAATGTGGCAACATAAGACAAACATAGTTACAATCCAAACAGCCCCGTAATTTTTTGTGACATGCATGAACATTTGGTTAGTTAAATTTATAGTCAAAATTTGGCAAGGTCCATCAAATCAACACATGCAAGTATCAAAAGGAAAGCCACGGCATGCATGCATGCGTTCTACTGCCTCTGTTTCCAAATATAAGTCTTTTTTGATATTGCAACATGAGTGAATCTACACTCTAAAATATGTTTACATACATCCATATGTTGTAGTCCATTTGAAATGTCTAAAAAGACTTATCTCGAGTGCAATGCTTTGATGTGTTGCGTAATTAATGCATCGGTAAACGCAAATTATTGAAATATATCGAGTGCAGTCCTTTGATGTGTCGCGTCAACTCGTACAAGACCGAGAAGTTTGATTACTACAACGCCCTCTCCCTCGCGGACTGAGCTCCGGCGCCTTAACTGCACCTGCCTTTGGCTGCATGATAGGTGGGCCACCCACCTGTTGGGCCCACCTGTCATAGACGCAAAGGCAGGAGCAGTAAGTCAGTGAAGTTGCGTCCCTCCTGCATGAGCGTGGTGGCTGGCAGGACTAGTAGAAGTTTTCTCTACACGCTATCCCTCCCGCACGAGGTGGACAGACATGCAGAAGTGGATTGATACTGTAGAAGTAGTAGTAACATCATTGTTCGTCTTCTCTAAGAGGCGAAGAGCCAAGTGCAACCCGAACGTGATAGTTACGAATGCTCGCGTGGCAGTCTTTTTGTAGGGGTGGGGCGTGGTGCGGTGCCTTGGAGCATGAATATAGCCAGGCTCTTGCATGAGACAAAATTGCTATTTGAGCCCACTATTGTAGTACTAGTACTTGCTAGTATAGCCATGTAAACCAGAAAGGAGTATTTGCCTTTCTAGAGATTTCAACAAGTGACTAGACTACACCGCGTGCAGTACTCCCTCCCTTCCGGTTTATAGGGCTCAAATCTCAAATCTCATCAACCAAGGCATTTTGTGATTGGATGAATGTATCTCATACTTTACAAAACTACCCCAATTAAACGCATGCATTAATTACGTAGTTCTCTCGTTTTCCTCTCCTCCTTGGTCACGGTGAAAAATATTGAGCACTCCTATATGATTAGCCGCTCTATCTACATGTGGGACATCAAAGCATCCGGGCCCGCGTGCTATCCACCAAATCATAGCAAGGTGCTACAGTCGAGACTCACCGGTCACCCGGTGTGGCCGTCATGACCCGTCATATCACAAAACCCACACCTTTACCAGCAGTGGTAAAGTGGCCTTGAAGTGGGCCTGGACGAAGCAACCATCATTTCACTGGAACGCTCGTTGAAGCCCTTTATCCCCTTTCTTGAAGAAAACCTCACTCCAGGCTACTCACTTCTGCCATTTTTCTTCTGTACCGACGAAGGAAAGGTGGGCGAATCAGTGATGCTGCTATATTTTCATTTCAAAAATCTTCTTTTTGCGAAGCACCGACCGATTCTCATAGCCTATTCTTTTTCCGTTTTCATTGCGATTGTGGTTTCCTTTCGATTGCTTTTTGTTTGTCAATTCATTGATGGATCTTGGAGCACTAGGCAAAGATTTGCCGGCGGACAACCCACTGGAGATAGCAATCTCTAGGAAGCGAGCACCGACCATCGAGTTGACCATGTTGGCGGGCCAACCCATGGAGACGAAGAACTCCAAGAAACAAGAACTGACCAAAGAGTTGACGGTGTTGGTAGACGAACTCCTCAAATAAAGTTGGAAGAATAGCAAGGGCCCCACCGTGCCTACCCCAGAAACTCTAATGGGAACCTATGCGACACTGAAGGCCGAGTTTGAGGAGATAGTTGCCGTTGAGAAGCAGTATTCCCCTGGCAAGGTGATGGCCCCCATCGAGGATGAGGAGATGCCCCCCGGAGGGATGGAATCCCCCGGTGAGCTTCACAAGGTAAAAAATAATGGCTTACCATAGTTGTGGTTTTTGATTATTTGCAATGTGCTTGCTAATATGTTAGGGTTGTGTAGGTGCCGGTGGACGTCCTTGATGATTCCGATGTCACGGCCCATCCTGTGGACAACGCCCCAGAGACCGTTTTCAATGTCGCGGTCCGTCCTATTGGCATCGCTCCGGAGATCGATTCCGATGCCACTGTCCATCCTGTGGACATCGCCCCAGAGGTCGATTCCGATGTCGCGGTCATTCCTGTGGACATCTTCCTAGAGATTGATTCCCATGCTGTTGTCTGTGCTATGGTCATTGCCTGAGAGATCGATGACAAGAAATATTTGGTCGCGCTAATCCTTCAGGGTAGTTTGCATTGCCCTGTTTTTAATTACTAGAACGATGCATGTTATCAAACCATCTTAGGGCTAGTGCACTGTCTTGTGTGGACAGTACTTCCTACTTTTGTTTGATAGTGAATCATGTGAACACTCTCGGAGTTATGGAAACAGATGTATCCTCACCATCTTTTGATGTAATATATGGCATTCTTAGATGTAAGTTTGAACTGTTTATCATATCAGCAGGGCTTGTTTGATGATTCTTGGTGTTAGTAGGCTAGCTATTGTGCAAGCTATAATACTTGCAAAACACTCACCAAAGAGAAACGTTGGGGCTGACAAGCTCGTGGTACGCTTATACTTATCCCTCGTCAATCGGCCAATAGCCCAAGCTCCTAAACTTGTAGGCTGACTCGACACAGATACATTCAGGCCTCATTTGGTTCACAGGGTAGGAAAATGGTAGCAAAAGTATAGAGACGTACAACACAAAATCATAGCAGTACAGAGACGTACTCCCTCCGTTCCAAAATAGATGACCTAGGCGGGCTAGTTTGGCCTAGTGGGTTTCAGTGATATGACGTGGTATAGTGCACTAGCCATAAAATGGTTTGAAGAAGTGGAATTCAACGAAGTCATGATGGTTCCTTCATCCGACTAACTTATAGTGGGAAAGGTTGGGCATGTGATACGACCGGGGTAGACCAGGATAATTTTGTGCATGGCAGGTGGACCAGGATGGTCGACGTCCCACATGTCGGCGAATCAAAGTATTCTTTCCGATATAGAGGACGAGTAACGAGTATTCATTGTTTATTTTTGATGAAAGCTATTGTCTCCATTGTTACGACGGAAGAGTGTGAAACACGGTACCCCAGTGAACTTGGCATGTGCACCACTCCCTCCTTCCTCATGTAATACTACCATACTGTTGACTATAAGGTTGGCTATAAGGTTAGAACTTTTTCCCACTTTCTCTCTATCTATTTCCTCTCAAATTTTTTTTACCTTTCTATTTTTTAGACACAATTGTTTTTTATGCCTCTTTTTTTAGGATTAGTTTTTTATACCTAGGAGCACGTGTAGAGACGGGCTCTTGCAGAGCCCACTCCTTGACTTTGTCAATACCTCTCTGGTGGGCCAGGGTGGTCAGAAGCGGGCTTGGAAGCGGTCCGGACTCCCGCATGGCCGACCTCACATTATCACCATATATTTCTTGGAGTCCGTGCATAGCGGGCGGGCGATCTCTTCTCCCTCCCGTGTCTCTCTCTTCTCAGCCGACGCCCACCGAGCGTTTAGATTTTGGCTATCGATGGTGTATTCAATTGCAGTCCCACATGTCAGTGAAATTGCAAGACAACACGTGTCCCCTCTGGTGAGCAGTGTGCGAGCCGGACTGTCGGGGATGCGACGCGTACGATTCGTAAGTGTGCCTCCTTTTCCATTAGAACTTGCAAAGCATAACATTTTCGTGCGATCGATCGATAGAAATCCAGAACAAAATGACGAGGACGGTGATTTCCCACGCGTTAGGCGGGCTAGTTTGAGTGATATGACGTGCTACAGTGCCGTCCACTTGCTCCATTTTTATGTAAGCAAGAGTTTACACTCTTACGTGGGATGAGTGCGAAACACGGCGGATCTGATTTTGATCGAGGGATAACTGTTCCATGCCAAATAATTGAGCACTGTTAGCGATTATAGCATGATAGTTAGGGCATCTCCAGCGCTAGCCCACAAATTTACACCGACATCTGTCCGAGGACACTGATGGATGCCATCCTATGCTGCCCGCATACCTTTCGACAGCTATATGAACTAACCGGATGAAATTCGTGCAAACAAAGCAAATTTCAAATTAACCGGATGAATTCATTACATTTCGAATTTTCCTACAAATTGGACGAAATTCATTTATTTCGCACAGACCATACTAAAACCTATTGTAAACCTAATATAAACGAACGCCACGCCCGACCACCATGTCCGACCATAAACCCAAGAAAGCCGGCCATTGCCTTTGCCTCCTCCTCATCCACCTCGATAACCACCTCCTCGGAGCACAAGGTTCTAAAGATTTCCGCCTCCACGTCACCGTCAAGCAGCTAATCGGCTGCTGATGTTTACCCCACCAAGCTTGGCATCGACTAAGCGGAGTAGCGGTGGCCTTCTTGGGACCAGAGCGGCGGCGACCTACCGTGTACTACTCTTCCTTGCTGTCGGCTGCGACTGTGCATGTACGCCGGCTTCATGGTCGTGGCGGCGGAGGGTGGCCGAGGGGGTGCCGACAATCTCCTTCGTCTGCTCCTACGACAGTACGTCGAAGAGAGCTTTGGAGTGCGGCCGGAGCAGAGCCGCCGATGTCCTTGGTCTGCTCCTGCTACAGTACCTCCAAGAGAGTTTTGGAGCACCAGGAGGCCATGGTTGGAGTGGTGCCAACAGAAGGAAGGGGACTGGAGGAGAATGAGTGTGGGTCTTTGGCTATGGCTGGGAGTTGGGGCTCAAGTTAATATAGCGGGCAAATGGTAATGAGCCGCAGTAGACGGATGGACGGCTGGTGTCGGAGTAGGTTCGTCGGTTGTGAATGCGGAGGGTGCTTCAGTGACTTAACTGCAGGTGCATTGGGTTACTGATAAGTGGGCCCAACGGGCATCTGGCCCGCATGTCAGTGACACACCAACTGCACCTGCAGTTAAGTCCGGTGAATGCGGCATTGGCATTCCGGAGAGACGATGACCGTTTCAGGCGGGAAGCGCACGCTAGCAATGGAAGGGGTTTCGATAGACCAGGGCGGTCAGACGCTGGCGTGGTGGTAAAATGTGAACTCGTGGATGACGAGCCTTTGAAGCATATGCGACACGTATTGACAACCAGGCGTCCATGCAACCGCTCTTGTCGCCAGCTAGCCTTCGACGACCACCATTAGACACCACACAACCATGAATAACTTACAAATAATGGATGAATCGATCAGACACACACTCGCGTGCAGTGGCACTAAGATCAGTCGCTCACGATAGTACATACTCCATACCATAGTACCCTCTCTAGCTAGGCTGTTTTATACATTGTCGTTGTGATGGACGATATACATGAGCAAGGCGCTCCCGAGTTTGACCGTTGGTGTTGAGACAGGTGAATACATGCTTGGCGTTCGCGTAGGCCTCCATCAAACATCTAAACAGTAATGTCAGACACCGTCGCGGCGTGCAGGTGATGGGCTCACCGTTTGCGTTGCGCCATGAGCAGGACTTTGATTGAGAAGGCGGCGTGCATGCATTACCATGGTTTGACAGCGTGAGCGTGAGTGTCTGACGCAAAGTATTTCATTTTCATTTGGCTGACGAGTGTGCATTGTAGTGACGAGTCCGTGGTTTGATTCCCCACATACGCATAATTTTGGTTTTTATTTCTTTCTCCACTAACAGGTAGGCCCGCATAGATAGATAAAGAACACGAGCTAATGAGGCGCATGCGGACTATTTGACTGGTCAACCAGACAAATACGGAGCTATACGCTGAGCCAGTGACCGTATAATCACCATATCTCATATACAATGATCAAAGTGAGCTCCCAAGACAAGTTCGATGACCGCCAATGCATTTTATTCGGTAATAAATGGCCAGGATTGAAGGGGAATCCAAATTTCTTTCGTCTTCTGTCCTTGATCACTTGACAAACCAATGCACTATACGGTTGTCCAACCACTCCACCCAGAGCTCTCACCAAGCATCGTTCATGCTACCGCGCCGCACACTAACTGGTAAGGAAGCGATGGCATCCCGCCGCACCGAGTTTCTCGCCGCCCACGACCGCACACAAAATGGTAGGGAAGCGATGGCATCCCGCCATGTCGAGTTCATCGCCGCTCGCGACCTCACACCTATGTGGGAGGAATTTGAAGCTGCCAAGGCCGAGTGGGCGGTAGAGCAAGAGGTGGCCAAAGACACAGAGAGGGAGCGGTCAAAAAGTACTCAAGAAAAGAGAGACCCGCAGCCACAAGAAAGAAGAGGATGCACGCACTGCTGCGGAGAGGTCAGCGGAGATCCAAGCACGGTGGGGTGTCGCCGACAAAGCCGGGAAGGAGAACGAAGGCGTCTGGCCAACATGTGAGAAGTAGTAGTACTAGTAGTTAGTGTGTGTGTCTATGTCTGAGTACGAGCATGTACTAGTACTACTAGTTACTATTGTTGTTTTTAGAGCAAATTACCAGTACATTAGCCTAGACTCAATGGAAAAATTCCTATCATGTGCATCAAATGGCATCTGTTTCTCTATAGGAATTGAGATGCATGTCACCTCACTTCCTATGATTTTCGTATTCCTATAAAATAACTATCCTATGAACGAAAGGAGGCCTCTGTTGGACTAACTACTGTAGCTAGTAGTACTGCTGGTACATTAGTTTTCTTCAAGAAGCGGAATTCAACGAAGTCATGATGGTTCCTTTGTCCGAGCAACTTCATAGTGGGAAAGGTTGGGCCTGTGATTTGACGGCTCATTAGCCATTATTACTGCGGCGCAACGACTGGGGTGACTCTCCCTTGGAGTTCTGCGTGCATGGCAAGTGGACCAGGATGGTCCACGTCCCACATGTTGGCGAATGGAAGTATTCTTTTCAATATCGAGGAGCAAGGAAACCGCATGTTATAGTGTCACTGCTGATTTATATTTATTTTTTATTTCTGATGAATGCTACCGTTTCAACTCTTACAACGAAGAGTCCAAACACGGCACGTGCTGGATGTCCCACACGTCAGCGAAAGGAGTGGGACATGAACAACGTGATAAAGCCAAGCGCAAAAAGAAAAACAGCGTGGTAGAGCGTCTCCACTTCTTCCACTTCTGGGTCGGAGACCACACGTAGTAGTACTAGTGGTATGTATGATACAAAGTGTGACCCAGAGAGAAAGACACATCTAGTTGGAAGGTCTGGGGGCATACACGTAAACAAATGTAAAAGCTAATATGTGCCTCCAATTAATATAGTAGTAGAGTACTTAGGCACGTACTCCATAACATCACCGTGCATTGCACGTACAACATTTAATGGTATGTAGTAAGACACAAATTCCTATATGCCACGCATGTTCGTACCATTTGTGCCTTTCTACTTCACTTACTGCGCTACATTACTCAGGTACGTACGTCCACTCCTGGGTACATGTCCGTCTCATAGTTCCAGTCCCACATGTTCTTCATATAGATGGAACGATCCATGCATGACATGTGCACCTTGATGCTAGATGTCTCACATGTTGGCAAAAGGATGAACAAAGCTCACGTAAAAAAAAGAGTGGAAGAACTTAGATTCTCAACGACCGAGAAGGAGCAAGGAACCTCGTGGTGGAGCGTCCGCACTCATAATATTTTATATTATCCAGCGATATAAAATCAACCAATCAACTCCACTGTGGACTGGAAGATTACGAAACACAGCAGCCCAGTGTAGTTACATCATACTAGTACATGGCTAACCCATGCTATCACCATATTTCTTGGCTTCCGTGCGACACCTAGCTCTAGTAATCCAGCAGCCCGCATCGCTTCTAGCTCCTCGTCTCTCTCAAAGTGCGGCGGGCTGGCGTTTTTGCCGTCTATTGAGGTCGGTTAACTCATCACATGTTACCGATGGACCAAACAAGACAGGCGTGCCGTGCCGTGAGTGGGTCCAGTTTCTCGTTTTGAATTCGTTTAGAGCACTTGGTTTTGACTATTGATAAGATTTTATATAGGGCCTAATGTATTCTTCGAGGATGCCTTTGAATATTGATAAGATTTTATATAATTTGAAAATTATATCATTCGAAGATCCTTTCACGTTCCATTTAAAAAAATCTTTTCACGTATGAATTTGACTGTATGCTTTGAGCAACTTGCATGTCCTATACTGCTCCTGTTTTGATACTCTAACTTAGCTAGAGGTTAGACTAACTCATGACTAACCCTGAACTAACTATAGCCAAAGAGGTGTTTGGGTGACAGGGTTAGATTGACAATAAATAAATTTAATGGAGAGAGAAAAGTGTTTTTTAGTGGGCCCTATGAGAACTATCTCCAGTTAGCACCTCTTGGGTGGGATAGTTTTTTTGGTGGGTTCGGTGCAACTTGCTCTAATTTAACACTCATGCTTGGATACTTTAGGGCTACTTGAGCCCCAACTAGCTCAAACTAACTCTAACCCATGGATCCAAACAGGGCCTATGGCCAGCCTCGACGCGGAGCAGTCGCGTGCACCGGGAAGCGGCGCTCTCTCGGCCGCCGCGCTGCTTCAAAGCCGGCGCCACTGAGAGGTCGCCTTCGCCCTGGCCGGGCAGTAATGCGGCACTGACGCTCCAGGGTGATGTTGACCGTTTCACGCGGGAAGCACGCACCGGCAAGGGAGTACCGGTTTTGAACCATTTCAGGTGTAGTACTGGTAGTTTGCAAAACTACTCAATTATTGCACTCAGTTTCCTGAGACATTATGGTAAAAAATGTTACTCTACAGCCCGCTTCCCTTCTCCTTCCTCTTCCACCGCCCGCGCACGTCCGCGGGAAGCGACCGGTCAACCCTTATATAGGAGTGCTAGCACAAAAAGATGCATGCATGACCACTAAAATTTTCGGATTAAAGCGTCGCTCCGGCGGGAGTATGGCGTATGTTGTTACCTTCGGCGAGGCCATGGCTACTGGGCGACGGTGACCAAAGAAGAGGCGGCGTGAGGGGATGCAGCTACTGTTTGGGTTCTTTGTTCGGCTTAAATAAATGCGAACCATCACGTGTACCCGCAAAAATTGTAAGATATGTGTCTGCTTAAGTGGGCGTCACGTAACTGGTGTGTGTCTGTGTGAGATTCTGAGAGATAGAGTGCGTGTGTGCGACTCTACTCTTTGGACATGTACTCAAGCTTTTGCATCGAGATATAAGTATAATGGTATTATACTTTAGCTAGTGATTTACATGGCCATGTTAACGTGGTTGTGTAAAAAAATGTCACTTCCTGCTCGTGATTTGCATTATATAATTACAAGCAAGATGCTCGTGCATTGCACGGAACATCAATATGCATTTTTTTTACAAAACACCTGTTGTGATGGACCTATGCAGTAGTAATCCCATGTGTAAAAACTAATGATATCTCAAGAATTTGATTGGAAAACTGGTATCTCGAGAATGTCATCGAAAAAATGAAAGATGAGAGATAAGTTGAGGAGGAGTGGAGCATGGTGGTGACTGGTGGTCGGACTGGGTGGAGGCATGGGGATGCATGGCGCCGCAGGCGGTAGCGGCCACCATGCTAGATTGTTCCAGAGTCTTCCTTTTTTAATTGCTCAGCAATGAGGTTGTGGGAGATAAGGATGTGGAGAGAGGTGTGGGTATCTTTTGTAAAATTATCATAGTTTGCTTTCTATCCGTAAGATATAGATCGGACGGTCTATATTACAAGATGGCAGGCACACCATCATCGCCAACTCGATTTTTTATGAGGGTAGAGATGATAAGTTTGCTAACTACTAAAGTGTAATTTGTCCATGTTATACAAGTAAATTAAGGTGATTGTTTATCATACGGGTAAGGTTAGATGAAGGCTGGTAGGAACAAATGCTCCGCCTAGAGCATGTATGTGTGAGATGGAGTCTTAGTGTGTGTGGGGGGGGTGGGGGTGTGTAGCGTGTGTGTGTGTGTGAGAGAGAGAGAGAGAGATGGGGTCTTAGTGTGTGTGTGTGTGTGATGGAGTCTTAGTGTGTGTGTGTGTGTGATGGAGTCTTAGTGTGTGTGTGTGTGTGTGATGGAGTCTTAGTGTGTGGGTGTGTGTGTGTGGCTGGTGTGTGTGTGTGTGTGTGTTTGTGTTTGTGTGTGTGTGTGTGTCGCAGGGTCCTCGGTGGCAGATGTAATTTAAGTGGGCGTGGCTTCATCATAGAGAGGTGATGTGTATGGCAGAGGCCACCAACGATGGGGTGCAAGCGAGAAAAGGCCCATAGAGAGGGAAGAGAAGGTGTGTGCGCGTGAGAGGAGTCGACATCGAGAGAATGTATTTGTTCGCGCGACACCAAGGAAGACTACTATATATTGATGGTGCATGTATGCGGGAATTAAACGAAGGGATGGTCTTATTGGTTTCGGGGATATAGGGGAAGAGTGTGAAGGGGGGTAGCTAGAAGGAGATTGTTAAGTGTGAGTGTGTGTTTTACCCATCCAGGCGGGAGTTATGTGCACACAAGAAGAGAACGATTCGATGTGGCGTTGGGGTTGAGGGTAATTAACTACGTATCGAGACATAGAGACCTTGAATGTGCATGTGTGAGAAGTATACATGTATACATGGGATGTGGGTGCGCGTGCGCATGATCGAGATAAAAGAAAGAAGACATAAGTCATAAGATGAACAACATGGGAGAGATGGATCTGTATGACAATATGCATGCATATGAGAGTGCAGGGAAGAAGGCCCGACAATTGAGCATGTGCTTTTGTCTTTAAGAGATAGTGGAGTGGGCTAGAGCATGCATCTATGGCGAGCAGAGGGAGTGAGACACAACGATTGTGCAAAAGAGATCAACCTATAAATGCATATGTATGGAGAGACATATATAGCGTGGGTGATAGGAAGCAAGACTTCATGCGAGAAAGAAATGTTCACAGAGAAACTACAGATAGATACAGAGATGGAGATGCTAGCTAGAGGGACATCTGCTAGTTTGAGTGTTGGAGATGACCGCCGGGTGGTTCAGAGGGTTAAGTCATGTGTGTGTGAGAGAGAGAGATAAAAAATGGGCACTTGACTACATGTAGAGAGAATCATATGTAGTGTGCGTGATAGGAAGCAAGAGTGAGGGCGAAAAAGAAGGTTTATGGAGAAACAGATAAATAGAAAGATAAAGATGCTAGCTAGTGCGCGTTAGAGATAGGAGTCGAGTGGATCAGAAGGCTGAGTTATGTGTGTGGGTGTGAGAGAGATAGAGAGAGGGTGCATGTGAGTCACATACAAACAAATATCAGAGAGAAATGAGATCCCGAGAGATGGAGTTTTATGTCTGTGAGAGAGAAAGATATTTCACAACGAGAGGTATAGCTAGAGACGCATGAGGGAACGCAAGATATCTCTAGGGAGAGTGTGTGTGTGTGAGCGACATACAAGAGAACGGTGGAGAAATATGAGACCATGGGAGATAGAGTTTGTGTTTGTGTGTGAGAAAGAGATATTTAAGTGGAAGAGTCGTAGGCTCTCATACCTAAGGAGCGAAGGACATCTCTGTGTGAGGGGTGTCCGAGTGGCACACAGGGGAATAGTAGAGAGAAATGAGACCGGGAGACAAAGTTTTGTGTTTGTGTGGGAGAAAGAGATTCCACATGGAGAATCATAGTTAGAGACACATAGCAGGGAGCAAGATATACTTAGAGAGAGATAGAGTGATGAAGGTCGAGGGAGAGAGTACCGTCAGTGTGTTACGAAGATAAAAGATCAATGTCGACATACAAGTAGCATGAGAGATACCCGAGAGACAATGAACGCGTATAGGTCTAGAGAGATACTCCTATATAAGCATGAGTGATAGCTATATGAGATGAATATCTGGATTAAAGGGTATTTAAATATTTAAACTGGAGATCACAACATCGATAATATCATAATGCAAATTGGTGTATCAAACATGCATATTCATTTGAATTTGGGGACACGTGTAATGTTATATAGTTTATCAATATTGGTGGTCCATAGATTCTTTAATTAGAAACAATGCATGGTTTATATGCAATTAATATCTAAACGGGATTGCACTATATGTTGCGTGTGTGAAACACATTATACATGTTTGAGAAGTAAAAAAAACGCATGAAACACACATTAATTGGAGATAGTTAGCGAGGAATGCATACATTGGATTTCAACATAAAGTGGTTTCAAATATTTGAAAATCCAAATTGATGGATACAACCTTATGAATCTGAGATCATGCCATTTGTAAACCATATTTATGTATAAAGGGTGTTGTGCTTTTGAAAGTATATATACAAAAATGATGTATATAGAATTTTATTCCAATCGAAAATGGATCCTGCCCGAAAAATAGAATACAACCGAGATTCGAATTGACTTGGCACGGTAAACGTACACTCTGCAAAATTTGAATGAAGAAGGGAAAGTCGCAGTAACCGCCCGAAACCAAAATCTGTGAGATGGAAATTACTACTGCCTATCCCTGCCACACAAAGCCTATCGGCTCAATTTCTATAGGTTTCGATAGGGGTAGGTTTGTAATTTCACTCAAACGTGACATGACCGCCCCTCACCCGGATTCATACACGGTGGGCGCCAAAACATAGTGTCTCCTCGGCCAAAATCGACTCCCTCCCCAATTCATACATGGTGGGCGCCAAAAACAAACTCTTGTCGGCTAATATTCGGTGTATGCGAGATTACCGTCCTATCCCCAACAGACTAATATTGCTCTGATGTAGGACATTTGAAACGGGGGCTAAGTTTGTAAATTTCCTTGCATTTGAGACAAGCGTGCCCTGAAGACATGGTTCCCCCCTTCCTCTCTACCTCCATTTCCCATTCGTACTCCGTGGGCGCCAAAACACCCTCTCCACCCCAGCCTCCTCCGTACGCCACCCCATCCACCGTCGTCCTCCTCCACCATGCCGGAGCTCATACCCCAACGCCGTCGTCCATTACAAGAGATCTACCTCTCTCATCCATGGCTTCGGACCGGGATCCTTGTATTCCGTCCTCTCGCTTCATCCCCGCCGTCGTACACCTTGCCGACGCTGCTCCTATGACTGTCTCATCCACCGCGCCCTGCCGCCACCGTCTACCCTCCTAGATCTGCTTCCACGCTGCCGACAGCCATCACTGCCGCAGCACCGTCAAATTCTCAGCAGATGCATACACGACGCCGCACCAAAGGCGATACTCTTTCGTATCTCATCGCAACAAGAAAATAGATCGCCACTGCTTTACTCTGATTTCTTCTCCATCACTTACTTGCTAGTAGAAAGCAAACATTGGTTGTGAAGTTGCCTTTTTCCGGTTTGCACCTTCAGATCCGCCATGGCACGCTCAACACTATACTCCCAATGCTACTGGTTTTCCCCTTTTATATTCCACACTAGTTAAATCACAGTAGACTAAATTTCAAAACTGTATCAGTCGATTTTTCAAATCTCGCCGGAGTTCGCCGGTGCGAAGGAAGGGGCTCAGGTGGGGACGGTGGTTGTGGGGGCGGTGGTAGGGCCTCGCCGAACAAAGAAAACTTGATGTAGGTTGGGGCAGGGGTGGGGGTGGCGGAGGAACATAGGCGGTGGGGGCTGGTGGTCCGGCCGGTGGCCCATGCGGTGTTCTCTATGGGAAGAATCAGAGACGAGGAAGAAGAAGGGTTAGGAGACGTAGGATCTTCATACAACCGCCTGAAATGGTCGACTGACCCAAATGAAAAAAGCAACGTGAGTTGCATGCAGACATGCCTTTATATTCAGTACCATCATCGTACCTGCTTAGCACTACTCCTGAATCCATCAAGCTAATCAACGTGCCACTCATAATTCCAAACTTTTTGCTCAAATATGAATCTGGTATGATGCTGATATTACTAAAACAGATAACGTTAATTGGTCAGCTAATGTTCCTACTTTACTTTCAAAAAGCACGTGCATCACATATAGAGAGACAACAGGGAGTTGCATTCTTAATGCGCTCTGGTTCATCATGTGTGGGCACTGCGCAACGAACATTTTATTATCCAAAATCTGCTTGCTCTTCTTTAGCATGTTCCTCTTTCGTTCTTCTTTAATAAGTACTCTCTCCGTTCCGATATACAAGTCTTTGTATAGATTCCACCATGGACTACATATGGAGCAAAATGAGTGAATCTACACTCTAAAATGTATCTGGATACATCTGTATGTGATCAATAGTGGAAATCTCTACAAAGACTTATATTTTGGAACGGAGGGAGTGTGATAGTAGTACAGTATGTTCCTTGTAGTGAAGATGAGCAGGGACATTTGCAGTGTAGAGGTCTATACGGTCGGTTGTGATGGACACTTTGAACTCTTCGGGCCTCTTTGATTTGTAGGATTTTGTAAACATAGGAATAGGATTTGTAGTGGCCTGCCCACTTGAATCCTATAAGAATAGCAAGGAAATGCAGGAGCTGTGTCGCCTTTGAGAGTTACACTAATATTAACAGTACCACACCTTCAGTTGAAGAGAGCTGGTATCCGAAGCATTTCTAGCCATACCGGGAATACTAACACATATATTCCAGCAAGTTCCACTTTGCTGATTTTACTCGGATGCTTAAGGTTTTCCCGTTATATCTACATTATGATCTATGTAGCTGCTTTGTGTCACACTAGCAGCAGCCCACTCTTTAAGCTAAACACTGCAATGACTTACAAAATTGGCACCAAGGCATTGAGTGCCATTCTGGATGCAATGAAACTCATACGCTCCCCACCTGTTGACTCTTGTTCAGAATATGATCCTAATGACTCTTGTTCAAATTTGCCACATATAGAGAGACAACATGGAATTGCATTTCTTTGGGCGTTGTGATTCATCATGAGTGGGAAACCAACATTGTATGCTTAAAAATGAAGCAGAACCTCAAGAATATGCTTCCTCTTCTGTTCTTTAACATGTTCCTCTTTTGTTATTCTGTATTTAGTATGTACAGTATGTTCCTTGTCAGGAAGGGGAGCAGGGACATCTGCAGTCAACAGCTGATAGAGCTGGCCTGTATGTGATCGATAGGCTTTCAATTACTAGAGGCAATACAACACCGTATTTTCAAGCCAGTTCCACTTTCCGACTTATATTATGGTGTACCCCTTTTATGTACACTATGATCTGCCTAGTTGCTGTGTGCTCTTGTTATCATGGTTTGGCAATAAACTCTCTATACAATATATTATGAACCTATCATCTGCCAACTATCCTTACTTCTGGAGCCTAATTTTTTGTGTACTTGTGCCAGATTATATTAATGCACGCACCATACTATGGCACACATGAGCTCTCTCATCAAAATCCAGTGATAGCTCACAAGTGTTTACAGGGGCGCCCCTATATTAGAATATCCTATGCATTACAAAGATAATCTCACTACTATTTATGTTTTCATGGTTCTCAGATATTATACGTAATTACGATGAATATCAAAATCCGCGCATCAGAACAATATTGTGGAACACTGCAATGACTTACAAAATTGGCACCAAGACATTGATTGCCATTCTAGATGCAATGAAACTCATACGCTCCCCACCTATAGATTCTTGTTCAGAATATGATCCTAATGACTATTCTAACCTCGAGGAGTCAAAGGCAGATGGCCTGTCCTGTTCACGCATCAAGGTGCATGTTCTTATTTGGCAAGGTTTTATTGATTGCGCGTATCTTGCATATGTTGTCTTGCATATATTCTACTTTGTTGCACCACCATCTGCTTAGTTTATTCATCATATATGTTGAGATGCCATGCCCATCCATTATCAATACATATTCCATCTGTCATCATACCATGTTTTTTCACTCAAATATTCTTCTTGCGCATCAGACATCAAAAAGGAAGAGGGTGATTGTCGAACCTGAAGGAGCACCAGCAAAGTCCTTGAAAACATGGTTGTGCCGGAGAAATCAGACATCACCCCACTTATATTGGCTGTACAACCAGTGACACAAAACGTAGGACCGACTCCAGCAGACTGTACCCATACTTCACTGGCCACACCACTAGCCCCACCACATAGGACCTACACTCCAGCAAAAGGTATGCCGATTTCAGTTGCCATAGCACCAGCCGTACCACAGAAAAATCCCAGTCCAGCAAAAAGTACAGCAAGTCCACCGGCCGAAGACCTATCCCCACTGCACAGACGGCTAATTCCTGCAGATTGGAACCCCATTCCAGTTATTCCCAGTTTAAAAGACAATGTTTTCAATGTTGTTAGGGACTACGTGCATATATTCCCATCATGGGAAGATTATAGTGAAGACAAACACCATTTTCACATCTTCCTGTCCCACTTACGTGTAAGTGCTATTATTCATGGTGATTATTTTCCTGTTTTCTGCTGATTGAACACATCAATGATTTACATTACATCATTGTAAGTAGGTGAGGGTCAATCTGGATAGTCATGATGAGCAAAGCTTGCTTGCGCTTTTCAAGGAAGCATTGCGGCAGTATCGGTGTTACCTGAGGAAATCACACTTTGATGGCAAGTCTATAAACGAATTTCCGATGAAGTCTCCTGTGCTAAATTTAGAAGATATTGAATGAAAAAACCTTGTTATGCACTAGTCTCATTCCCAGGATGAGGTACTGTCTATGATATCGCATGACAATTTGAACTTCTACTTTTCTGCATGTGCCTTACGGATCTTTTTTGCAGGAAATTTGCTCGAAGAAGAATTCCGGTTTGAAAAGAACGACATGATATCGAAAATATGTTGCCCATTGTTTTGCTCTTGTTAGTACCTGCTGTCCTGTCTCACTATACTTGCATACAAACCTAGTTCATTATGTGACAGCAGTATGCATGATAGCTTGTGTCGGTGTCAAAACCAGCGGATCTCGGGTAGGGGGTCCCGAACTGTGAGTCTAGGCGGATGGTAACAGGAGACAAGGGACACGATGTTTTTACCCAGGTTCGGGCCCTCTCGATGGAGGTAAAACCCTACTCCTTCTTGATTAATATTGATGATATGGGTAGTACAAGAGTAGATCTACCACGAGATCGGAGTGGCTAAACCCTAGAATCTAGCCTATGGTATGATTGTTGTTCGTCCTACGGACTAAAACTCTCCAGTTTATATAGACACCGGAGAGGGCTAGGGTTACAAAGAGTCGGTTACAATGGGAGGACATCTTCATATCGTATCGCGAAGCTTGCCTTCCACGCCAAGGAATGGCCCATCCGGACACGGGACGGAGTCTTCAATCTTGTATCTTCATAGTCCGGGAGTCCGGCCAAAGGTCATAGTCCGTCCAGCCGGACACCCCCTAATCCAGGACTCCCTCAGTAGCCCCTGAACCAGGCTTCAATGTCGATGAGTCCGGCGTGCAAGTTGTCTTCGGCATTGCAAGGCGGGTTCCTCCTCCGAATACTTCATAGAAGATGTTGAACACCAGGATAGTGTGCGGCTCTGCAAAATAACTTCCATATTCCACTGTAGAGAGAATAATATTTACATCAATCGAATCTGCTGACGTATTCCGCAGCGTGACATCGTGCCATGGCTAGGCTTTTATCCATTTTATTGTTCCACCTCAGCGCGTTTAGCGAGGCGGTTTCCCTGGCACGTCTTGTCAAAACAGAGATCGTGTCCCCCTATCACGGGATTCTCATCAATACGGGTGTGGGTAACCCAACCGCGCCATTAACCGCGGTGCTTGGGAGATAAGCGCGTTTTATTAGGCCGGTGGGGGCTCGTACTTTCGTCTGTCCATATAAGGGGATAAGAGTCCGCCCTTTCCATTCACGCCTTCATCCTCCTCCGCTTATCCGTCCCTGCGTACTCGAGCTCCAGCGCCCAAGTCCGCACATCTCACCTTAACCTTCTCCAACCATGTCCGGAGCGGGAGGCAAGTGGATGGCCTCCTCCATCATGGAGGGGCAAATCAAAGAACTAAGGGAGGTCGGATACTTGTCTAGCGACATCTCGCACCGGCTTCCCGATGTGGGGCAACTCATCCCCACCCCCAGGCCCCATGAGAGGGTTGTCTTTCTCCCTCATTTCCTCCGCGGACTGGGCTTTCCTCTTCACCCGTTTGTCTGGGGGCTCATGTTCTACTATGGCCTGGACTTCCACGATCTGGCCTCGAACTTCATCCAAAATATCTCGGCATTTATCGTCGTGTGCGAGGCCTTCCTCTGCCTCCGGCCCCACTTCGGCTTGTGGCTCAAGATCTTTAATGTCAAGCCGAAGGTTGTGAAGGGAAGCCAAGCGGAGTTCGGAGGCGCCATGGCGGGCAAGATGCCAAACGTAACATGGCTCGAAGGCGCCTTCGTAGAAACTATCAAAGGGTGGCAATCGGGGTGGTTCTATATCACCGAGCCGCGTGACCCTGAATGGGCAGCGGCCCCCGAATTCAGATCGGGCATCCCCACACGGCTCACCTCCTGGAAAGAGAAGGGCCTGACATGGGGTGATTCGGAAGAGCCGACTGGACTCCAAGCCTGCGTCCAAAAGCTAGTGAACAAGAAGCATAAGCTTGTCAACGTAGTCCAGGTCATACTCATCCGCCGGATTCTCCCGTGCCAACAACGGGCATTCAATTTGTGGGAGTTTGATCCGGCGCAGCACCAGACCTTGAACAGGCTCTTCGATACTACATACGAAGAGGCCTGGAAGGTGCTGTTCAAGGGCGCTGAGGCCCCCGCATCCGCTACTGAAGATCGCGGATTCAGCTCGCGGCGTCCAACTGACGAGGTAAGCCCTGTTATCGTTTATGGGACACTTGCTTTTCATAATTTGACATTATGTGGGATCTAAACTCCCTCACCTTTGACAGGACTGGCTGAAGAAGGTCGGGCAGGCTATCTGTCCGGATCCTTTGCCAGAAGACCCAGTAGACGCCCGCTTAACGGGGCTGCTGGTTCCGGCACCTCATGTGGTGCTGGATAAGAAGGCCAAGAAGAAGGCCGCGGGAACTCGAAAGAGTTCCCGGTGTCCGGGGGCGTTGGATTTTCCCGACAACCCCAACGCTCCCTCTGCCTCCGAAGATGAGGAGGAGGAAGAAGAAGGAGAAGCCTCCCCCCCTCCAACGGGGGGAGGCACGAAAAGAAAGGCCGCCCCAACGGGGGAGGCCGGAGGGTCCAAGGAGGGAAAGGCCCTTCTGCCGGACTATGCCCCCGACGCTGAAGACGGCGGGGAGGAATGGCCATCCAGGGTCAGGCCCCTGGCGAAATCGTAAGTGTCCGGCTACCCGAACTACTTATGGCGCTCTTCTAGTATTTAATATCTGCTCATGCCGAATTTTAATGATGCAGCCCGCCCAGAGCTCAGCTTGGTGATTCGATGAGCGGCTCCTTGGACTCGTCAGATGTGAATAGCACTTCACTTCCGACGGCCTCCTCCCCTATCCTACGGATGACGCCGAGGTGGAGTCCCAAAGGGGACTAAACCAGGAGGAGGTGGTTCCGGAGGCGCCGCAAGGCAACCTCCTGGACTCCAGGCCCAAAGGGGACAAAGCCCCGGAGGGATCCAAGTTCGGCCCGCGGCCGGACACTGCTCCGGAACCTTCGACGGTTCCGGAGTCCAACAGGCGGCGCCTTCACAAGAAGGGCAAGCCTATGACGCCGGAGACCTCCGTCCATCCGGAGGCGCCGGACAATTTGCTGGAGGCGCTTGACGGCGCCTCCATCAAAGAGGAACACCGCACTGTTATTAGTGCGGTGATTCAAAAGGTTCAGTCCGCCAAGAGCAGGCTGACGGAAGTCTGCGCAAGCCTGTTAACGGGCTTTGAGGTATGTGTTCAAAAACATATATAAAAAATGTTACCGCATAGACAGTAGCCCCTGATGCTTAGTTTGGTGTTCGGAAAGAAAAGCCGAACTGAGGATCTTAAAAGATATACGCAGGAGTCTAATAGAGATATGTCAATATGGGAATGCAGGCAGCGCCAAGATTGAGGATAAAGAAGCAGCTTGAAGCCTCGAGCGGTCCAAGAGCGAGCTCGGCCGTGCCAAGAAGCAGCTTGAGGATAAAGAAGGTACATAGTACCTCCTGTAAATGTATATGGAAATACTTGGTTGCAAAATAATAACTGGACCAACGTTAATGTTGCAGGGGCCACGATTGAGGTGGCGACCCTGAAAGAGGCGGTCTCCAAGGCCGAAGAGAGTGCGGCCTTGGAGCGCACTGAGCGAGAGAAGCAGGAGGCGCGGGTGGAGGAGGTGCGGCAAGAGGTCCAGGCTCTCGTGGAAAAACACGAGAGTTTGGAGCGTGACTCGAAGACTCGAGAGTCCGAGCTTGCCTCGGCTCTTGAGAGTGCCAAGACCGCTAAGGCCGAAGCCCAGAAGGCCCTTCAGGAGATCGAGGCGATGAAGAAGATAGCAGCGGGTAAGGCACTCTTTATGCAAAGCAAAAATATAAAAGTTAATTATCTGCTACTTACCCGAATCCGGAGCTCTCCAGGAGCGTTCGCCGATCTGCCCCATAGTGTGTCTGATGCCGCCGCATACTACCGAGCCGAAGAGGGGAGCTCGACGGAAAAAGTGTTCTGGTCTCAGTATGCTGAGGCCGAACATCCGGTGCCCCTGAGCGACTAGTTGAAGCAACTCGTCGAGCTCCATAAGGTGGCCGAACAGGCCATGAAGGGCCTCATAGCCTGGCTGTGGCCTAGAGAAGTCCTGCCTGGGAGCTACTTCAGTCTGGTGCAGCGGCTGGTGGACGCGTGTCCGCGGGTTGAGGTCATCAAGCGCTCCGTTTGCATCAAAGGCGCCCGTCGGGCCCTGGCCCGTGCTAAGGTGCACTGGGGCAAGCTAGACGCGGAGAAGTTGGTGACGGACACGCCACCGCCGGGCAAGGAGTATCGTACGCCCGAGATGTATTATAATGGTGTTCTGAAGGGTGCCCTCCGTATAGCAGATGGGTGCTCCAAAGATGTAATATTTGAGTAAGACTCACATTTGTTATCCTGTACGCTGAAGCTATGTTCATATGCATTAAGCAACGCTTGTTAATTTAAAATATTACCTTCTGTGCGGCTGTTTATCAAATCTAAGAGATGCAAGTCGTCGGCTTCGACCCCCATGCCACGAGTGCTGGGGTGTTCGGGATAAACTTGAGCGCTCTTGTTCCCATTCTTGGGTCCATCTAGGGAGGCGTTCAGCACAACGAACCAGGCCGTCGGACTTATAGTGCTTTATCACTCTCACTTAGCCATAGAATTCTATAATTTTAAATTTTGGCGAAGCCCCTAGTATTCGGAAGACCGAGTTCGGGGCGCTATCCACGCCTAGGCTGGATAAGTCCGGTTCCTCGCTCGAAGCGGCATAAGTCTTTAAGGACTCAAAAAAACCTCGCAAACAGCGACCAGTCTCTCGCACTATCATGACAGTCAGTTTTAGCTTTCTCTACTGAGGTGTTAACCCAGCTCAACTGGGGCACAATCGCAGTAGTTCTCCCAGTGCTACCTTAGCCAACAATGCAGAACGTAAGGTACCAAAACATGGGAGCCGGGCAAACCCAACTATAGACCAAAGACATGATTCAGAGCCGATGCATATAGTGCTATAAGTTCGGGGTGCCGCACTCGTGAGAGTGCTCGGTCTTCGCACACCATGTTATCGGGTGTTATAAGCCCCTGGTGTATTGTCCGCACCAAAGTGTACGGCTGCAGAATGTCATGACTGAACATATTTGTATATAAAAATAGATAAGTACAATAATAGGTAAAAGCCATGTATTGCTTATTAAAAAAGGTCTGATGTGAAAGCAGAACGATACAAAAAGTGCGGTAAGCAAGAGATGGGAGTATTTGACATATTCCCCTCCAGGGGCAGGCTGCGGGATTGTAAGTAAGACAGGTATAAAACTCGTTATAGAGACCACCTGGATATTTGACGTGGCCTGCTCCCTCCCTGGCTGTTGCATCGTTGGTTCGGCTAGTGTATTGCCGGACAGGGCTTCCGAATAGTTGGCTCCTGAAAGTGTGTAAAAAAGAAAATCAGCAAAGTAGGGAGCCCCTTAGTGCGGTTTAGCCGCCTTCTAGGCGTGCCGTTGTTGTGCCCCTCCCCTTATGCCCATGGTATCTCTAAGGCGTAATTATGTACGCGTGGTACCAGTATCGCCGTTTGTCGGGGGCTGGGGGTGGGGCCACACTGCTATGCTTGCTCGGAAGTTCCAGCCGGATTTGTTTGAGGTTACTTCGGGCGCGCTTGACGTTGTCCGGACGTTTGACGCCTGGATTGGAGAACTGCCTTGAGAGGCTACTCTATACTTCCGCCGCCAGGGCCGCCGTGTGCTCCTCTGTTCGGAGAGAGCGTTCGGTGTTTCCGTTTATCGTGATGACTCCACGAGGTCTGGGCATCTTGAGCTTGAGATATGCGTAGTGCGGCACCGCATTGTATTTTGCAAATGCGGTTCGTCCAAGCAGGGCGTGATAGCCACTATGGAATGGGACTATGTCGAAGATTAACTCCTCGCTCCGGAAGTTATCTGGGGATCCGAATACCACTTCTAGTGTAACCGAGCCTGTACAGCTGGCCTCTACACCTGGTATGACACCTTTGAAGGTTGTCTTTGTGGGTTTAATTCTTGAGGGATCGATGCCCATTTTTCGCACTGTGTCCTGGTAAAGCAGGTTCAGACTACTGCCGTCGTCCATTAGGACACTGGTAAGGTGAAATCCGTCGATGATTGGGTCTAGGACCAGTGCGGCGAATCCGCCGTGACGGATGTTGGTGGGATGATCCCTCCGATCGAAGGTGATCGGGCAGGAGGACCATGGGTTGAACTTTGGGGCGATTGGCTCCAATGCATAGACCTCTTTGAGAGCACGCTTCCGCTCCTGTTTGGGGATGTGGGTTTCGTATATCATGTTCATCGTCCGTACTTGCGGGGGAAATCCCTTCTGTCCATTGTTGTTCGGCGGCCGGGGCCCCTCCTCGTCATCGCTATGTAGCCCCTTGTCTCTGGTCTCGGCACTTAACTTGCCTGCCTGCTTGAACACCCAACAATCCCTATTGGTGTGATTGGCTGGCTGTTCAGGGGTGCCGTGTATCTGGCACGAGCGATCGAGTATTCGGTCTAAGTTGGATGGGCCTTGAGGGTTTCTTTTGAATGGCTTCTTCCACTGACCTGGTTTAGAGCCTCTGAATCCGGCATTAACTGCCGTATCTTTAGTATTATCACCGTTAATGTGGCGCTTATGCTTGTTGCGATGTGACCTATTGTTGTTATCCTTGATATCCGAATTGCCGGGGCTCTTGGTTAGGTTATTTCTACGAGCCAGCCAGCTGTCTTCTCCCGCACAAAAGCGGGTCATGAGCATCGTGAGGGCTGCCATAGATTTCGGCTTTTCCTGTCCTAGGTGTCGGGCAAGCCATTCGTCTCGGATGTTATGCCTGAAGGCTGCAAGGGCTTCGGCGTCCGGACAATCGACTATTTGGTTTTTCTTGGTTAGGAACCGTGTCCAGAATTGTCTGGCCGATTCCTCTGGCTGCTGGATTATGTGGCTTAGGCCATCGGCGTCTGGTGGTCACACATATGTACCCTGGAAGTTGTCAAGGAATGCGGATTCCAAGTCCTCCCAACAACTAATTGACTCTGCTGGTAGGTATTTGATGGCGTGTAGATCATCACCACGGGCCATGTGGATATGAAGGAGATAATCCTCGATCCATACCGCAGGATCTGTTGTGCCATCGTATGATTTGATGTTTACGGGTTTGACGCCCTCGGGGATTTGATGATCCATTACTTCGTCTGTGAAGCATAGTGGGTGTGCGGCGCCCCTGTACTGGGCTATATCACAACGCAGCTCAGAAGAGCTTGGTCTGTTGTATTCGGCTGGGCCGTACTTATTATGTCCGGCGTGACGGCTAGCGTCACATGAAGCGGGGCGCCCACGCGATCCGTAGATCGATCTTGTTTGCCTTGCCTTATTCTCAAAGATGTCTCGCAGGTCTATTGCGTCTCCCCATACTCTGGTATGTTTTGAGCGGTGTCGGGGTGCGGCTTGGGTCGAGGGCCTGAAGGCCTCTCTAGCGCGGCCACGGGGTGGCCGATCGGGCGCATCGTACGCTGGTGATGTAGGTTTAGTTGCTTCCTCCTCAAGTTGGGGAAGCAGCCTGCGCTTCGGGTAGCTCTTGGATGGGCGTTCTAGTTTATACTCTTCGGCCGCCAGGACTTCGGTCCGTCTGTCGGCTAGCAAGTCTTGGTCAGCTCTAAGCTGCTGCTGTTTCTTCTTGAGGCTGCTTGACGTGGCTGCAAGTCTGCGTTTGAAACGCTCTTGCTCGATGGGATCCTCTGGCACGACGAATTCGTCGTCGTCGAGGCTTGCCTCGTCTTCGGAGGGAGGCATGTAATTGTCGTCCTCATCCTCCTTGCCGGCCGCTCTCTCACGAGGGCTGACTCCGTCGTTCTCCTGCACTGAACCTTGCTGGAGGGGGTTATCTTCGGCACTGTCCGGCGTATTGTTATCTCCGGTGCCGGAATCGCCGTTTTTGCTTTGGCGGGACTTAGAGCGGCGCCGCTGACGTCGGCGCTTGGGCTGCTTCTTGGAGGGGTCATCCTCCGTTTTCTCCTCGCCATCCCCCGCTTTAGGGGTGTCCACCATGTATATGTCGTATGACGAGGTGGCTTTCCAGTTCCCTATAGGTGCTGGTTCTTGATCGTCTCCTTCATCGGCGTCCATGGCGTCGATGTCTTCAAAGTCGAAGTCGAGCATGTCGGTTAAATTGTCGATAGTGGCTACAAAGTGGGTGGTGGGTGGGCTGCAAATTTCTTCGTCGTCCGCGTCCCAACCGTGTTGGCCGTAGTCCGGCCAAGGCTCTCCTGACAAAGAGAGAGACTCTAACGAATGCAGGATGTCGCCGAAAGGCGAGTGTTGAAAGATGTCAGTGGCGGTGAACTCCATGACCGGAGCCCAATCGGGCTTGATCGGAAGAGGTGCGGGATTTACGGAGTCCGGATCGGAGTCCGGCACCTTAGATTCATGGGCCTTGCAAGGGACTAGGCTGGTATCCGGCTCTATCGCCGTAAAGGTTGCAGTTTCCGGGGCGGCGTCCAACCGTCCGTCCCTGACTGGCATAGTGGGCTTCGAGCAAATGGTCGGAGCGGACACCTGAGCGACGCTCTGGGTGTTGTCCGATGACAGAGCTAAATCATGCCCATCGTGACAGTGCGGCGCGCTCGGTCCTGGCTCGAATCCGTCGAAGATCAAGTCCCCGCAGATATCGGCCATGTAGTTTAAGCTTCCAAACCTAACCTGATGGCCAAGGGCGTAGCTTTCGATCTGCTCCAGACGGCCGAACGAGTTGGCCTGCAGTGCGAAGCTGCCGAATACGAAGATCTGTCCGGGGAGAAAAGTCTCATCCCGGATTGCATCATGATTGATGAGCGAAGAAGCCATCGGGCCTAAAGGCGATGACACAGAGGAACTCTCAATGAAAGCACCAATGTCGGTGTCAAAACAGGCGGATCTCGGGTAGGGGGTCTCGAACTGTGCGTCTAGGCGGATGGTAACAGGAGACAAGGGACACGATGTTTTTACCCAGGTTCGGGCCCTCTCGATGGAGGTAAAACCCTACTCCTGCTTGATTAATATTGATGATATGGGTAGTACAAGAGTAGATCTACCACGAGATCGGAGTGGCTAAACCCTACAATCTAGCCTATGGTATGATTGTTGTTCGTCCTACGGACTAAAACTCTCCAGTTTATATAGACACCGGAGAGGGCTAGGGTTACACAGAGTCGGTTACAATGGGAGGAGATCTTCATATCGTATCGCCAAGCTTGCCTTCCACGTTAAGGAATGTCCCATCCGGACATGGGACGGAGTCTTCAATCTTGTATCTTTATAGTCCGGGAGTCCGGCCAAAGGTCATAGTCCGGCCAGCCGGACACCCCCTAATCCAGGACTCCCTCAGCTTTCTTGTCAATTGTTCACTCCAAATTATCTGATATGTATGAATGATTACATTAGTGTAGAATATATACAATGCCAATGAATTTTTTTAGCTCTGCATTGTTCTCGTAAGTACCTTTTGACCTTTATCAGTGTACTTATATTGACAGGTAGTTGTTCATGTACCATCACTCTGCAGCTTATTTTCCTTTGCCCTCCATTTTCTACACATCAGATCTATATTTACTCTTACCATAAGGTTGGATAACACCGATGGTACTGAAGAAGTTTAGCTCTGCATTGCTCTTGGTTGTACCTTTTGCATGTATCGATGTACTTACATTTATAGCTACTTGGTTATGTAGCATCACTCTTCATCTTATCTTAAATATTCTCCAGTTTTTCTTATATTATCACATCTATATTTCCTCTTAGTAGAATAAAGGCAATGCTTACGAAGAAGATTATGTGGTAAACTTCTTGAATTGTCCCCCCCCCCTCGCCATCAGCATGGACAAGGGATTTATAGAGCCTGTCTTCACCAATAATGTAAGTTTGTCCTTCTCAAGCCTTCAAACTTTGTTGTGTATATTTGGTTAGGCATGACTGCAACAGCTGTTTATTTTTGGTTTTTGCATCAAATTGCATGTTTAAAGTGTATTATGTAGTTCATAAACAAAAGTTTGTACTTCTCAATTTAAGTTTTTAGTTGTACAACCATGTTCCTTCTATATACCATGTAAATTAAACTATACTGAGCCAGTGATCTTCTTTTGCACTGCATGTATGCTTCTGTTCTTGATCTGTAATCCAGTGGTGTGGTGAACCTACCCACTACAGCACAATGTCATATTCTGCAATGTCTTAACTATGAACAATGTCATATCATTCTACTATTATTTAAACCTTCTCTTTATTTGCCAATCTGAAATGGGATAAACTGACAGCACACTTGATACTTATGAGTTCTTGATCTGTAATCCAGTGGTGTCGTGAAGCTGCCAACTCCTTCACAATGTCATTTCCTGTCATGTCTTGACCTGAACAATACCATGTTGTGTTAATGCTATTTTAAACTATGTCACTTCATTCGTCAGTAAGAAATGTGATGAATTGTCAGCACTAATACTTATATGTGCAAAACATGTCATCTGTTTGCTTGTTTATCTTTCAGAGAGAGGAGGATATAAGTGTCAAACAAACGCAGTCTCATCAGCTTGCTCAGCTGCTTGCGCTGCAGCTCTCGAGCAGGGCTAACCTTTCTTGAACTCTATTGAAGTACTGTCGGTTTTGTATATTATTTTGTCGGCAAGTTTATTTGCACTGGTGGCGATCTTTGATGCCCAGTGTGTGTAATCTGCTATTTGCTTATGCTTTACTAGCACATATGCCCGTGCATTGCAACGGGTGAATATTTTTTTTTAGTTGCAGATCGGTATTTTTTTTGAACCCACCATATATTTTATTAGACAGTCTGTTTATAAAGATTACACATATGATCATCATATGAGACAAACATGCTTGTCAAGCAACTTTGCAGAAATAATTTAACAAGAAGTAAAGTTAATATTCCATCCTTGAAAAAATGTGTGCCTCGCCGAAACGTAGTCCACAAACATCCTCTGTCGTCACATTAAGAGCAATATCAAGCATAGCTAAAATATTAAAAGCAATACCAACGCTCTCATGTTTGTCATTTGTGCCGTTCATCTGCCTCATCTTATCCATCTTTAGTTGTCATAAACAAAATAAATATCTCTTGATAAAAAATAAAATACATATAAAAATCTAACAGATGGGCAAGGCCTATATTTCCAGGTGCATACTTTTTTCTAACAATCAATGAAAATCCACAATGGGAACAACTCTATTACTATTAGTGGTCATAAGCTAGTTTGCATCCATAATATCCTCCAAAAATAAAACGGCATAAGCAACGAAACACACAAAAGAACACTTCCTTACTTCTTTGTGAATTATGATTAGCAACTTGACTCCATTTGACAATAAAAATTAACTTTGTTTCTTTCCGACCATTAAAACTGAATAGGGCCACAATTTCCTACTGGAAAGAAGAAACTTGGCATCCAAAAAAGTTCAATGCAAGCCATGGTTTAGATTTCTGCTCAAAATTCAAATAGAAACATTGAAGTCTAATTTACACTGCATCACAGCAGCTTCCAATTCAAAGTGAGTCGAGTGACAATAGTTTTTTGTTAAAAATACTTTGAGTCCTTAGCTCTAAAATACACCGCATTGCATAATCATGGCTACGTGTAGGCCTACATTTAGCTCATCTTTCCCTGCGACAGCTACAGCCATCCCGTCCTCCTTCTGCTGCTTCTTCTCTTGTCCTTGTACAATTTCTTCTCTTCTACTTCCTTCTGGACTGGTCCTTGCCTGGCTCCAATGCAGCAGCATCGGAGGACAGAGAAAGCAGGTAGGTGCAGAAGAAGTTTCTTCCATCACAAAGTACATGAACCACATACCCTGGTTGACTAACAAAATATGACATCGAGGTACAAAAGAAGCAATTTCTTGCCATCACAAAGCAATCAACAACGGTACAACACTACCCCTCTCTATGAAATCAGAGAGGAATAAATCTCTCTCATTATAAAACGGAAGGAGGTATATCTCTCTCTGTGTAATGTCACAAAGTAATCACCTCTCTCCCTCTCTATAAAATCGAAGCATCATTTGAGTACTTATGAGTTACGGTAGGAACAAGAAAAATAGCAGCAACATCTGTGGATGTATCAAATAGCTTGCCATGCCTATGAGCTAGCAGCAACAATAGCAAAATTCAGCTAGCAGTAGCAAATAGCAAAATTCAGCTAGCAGCAGCAATAGCAAAATTCAGCTAGCAGCAGCAATAGCAAAATTTAGCTAGCAGCCATCATCCATCCCATCCCAACACCATCATAGCACTCGTCTCGCTATGCTCACCCTCACACCTGAATCTGATCTGCCTACACAACAAATCCAAGAGCTCACTTGATTCAAAGGACGGCAATGGTGGAACCGAGCAGATCGGCCGGTGCTAACAGCTCCACCACCACCACTGCCGTGAGGAAGAAGAAGTTGACGACAACATCACCAGCCACCCCCAAGCAGGACAAGGAGAAGCCGGCAGATCAAGGCGGGGAGAATTGGCAGAGCAGCCATGTCGCCACAGGGACCGCTATTGCAGCTGGGAGAGCCTTTCCTACAGGTTGGCTCCCAGGAGCCTCTGCTCCTGCTGGAACAGCCACACGGCGCAACACCAGCACAACCAGCGCGTCGCCCTGCTGCAACCGGCGCCAGCACTGGCAGATGACACGGCCAGGAGGTCCAAGAAGAAGTCCAAGAAGTAGACGCAAGTCAGCTGCTCTACCTCCATCTTCAAGCTCCGTGACGCCAGCCCGTGGTGGGTCATGCTACACCGCCTGCCTGCCGAGGAGGAGCTGCCCTCTGGCTCCGCAACTAGAGCTGGCGAGCCGTGCAAGCGTCGGGCGTCCGTGAGCGGTGCCGGCGAGCGGCGGGTGAAGAAGCTCCTGTAGTAGACACAACATGGGCAGAGCGAGGCTGCGAGCGCCATGGTGGTGGGCTCATCATTGAGACACTACACTGGGGCCGTCCACTGCATCCTTGTCCTCATGGATGGCGGGCGGCGGCGGGTCGTCGTTCCGGCTTGCGGCGGTTGTCGGGGTGCAAGGATGGGCACCACAAAGTGGAGGGACGGGGGCACGGTGGTTAAGGGATGGGGGCACGGCGTCGAGCATAGGGACGGTGGCGCGGCCGCGGAGGAAGGGATCTTATTTTTGAGAACTCAGATTATCATAGTGGCAAACTTTGATGCCCAGTGGATGTAATATGCCATGATTTCTTTATTGTATAGTATAGGTTTTTTCTTATTCATGATGCGGCAGTTCTTTTACTGTATATATATCCTGTCTTCGCAGTAAACCGGCCTAACCGTAAAATTACGGTACATAATCGAGCCGTCATGCAAATCACTATGTATGATCCGCATCATGGGCCCCGTCATCTTGGTCCGTTAACAAGCCTAAATGTAAACTGACCCACTAGTAGATTCGGGCCTTTAATAGGCTGAGTAAATAGCCGGCCCTATTTTCGCAAGAAAACTCAATGGGCTTTAAGGAGGCTGAAAAGTAGGTTGGGCCTGAAACATGCCGAACAGCTCACGGGCCGGCAGTAGGCCAAAATAGACCCCCGGCCCATAATTGTGCCAACCAAATCACGGGCTTGTAACATGCCAAAATTGTCTCGGTCCATGTTTGGCCCAATCAGATTATCGGCTCTGAGCAGGCCGGATGCAAACCGACCCGTAGTTAGGCCCAACTATATGACGGGCTTTTAACAGGCCAAAATAAATATAGGGTCAAAATGTTAAACAGGCCTTTAACAGGCCAAAATTAATATCAAGCTGAATTACTAAATGGGCCTTTATCAATGGGCCCAAAAGCATAGCGTCTAGTTGACGGGCTGAGTCTGATATGGGCCATAATTTAGCCCAAAGCCTCTTAAAGGGTCGGACCTGATCTGGGCCGTAATTTGGCCGAGAACATGGTAGGCTTTTAACGGGCCTGATAACCCACAAGTGTAGGGGATAATTGTAGCTTCCTTCGATAAGTAAGAGTGTCAAACCCAACGAGGAGCTAATGGTAGAACAAATATTCTCTCAAGTCCTATCTGCCACTGATACGACTCTACGCACGCTTAGTGTTCGCCTTACCTAGAACAAGTATGAAACTAGAAGTACTTTGTAGGTGTTGTTGGATAGGTTTGCAAGATAATAAAAAGAACGTAAATATAAACTAGGGGATGTTTAGATAAAGAAGCAATAAAGTAAATATAGCGAGTGTGGAAAAGTGGTAGTAGGAGTTGTGAAATTGTCCCTAAGCAATTGACTACTTTACTAGACCGATAATCACTATTGCAATTCTATTTGAGGGAGAGGCATAAGCTAACATACTTTCTCTTCTTGGATCATATGCACTGATGATTGGAACTGTAGCAAGTATCCGCAACTACTAAAGATCATTAAGGTAAAACCCAACCATAGCATTAAAGCATCAAGTCCCCTTTATCCCATACGCAAACAATCTACTTACTCGGATCTGTGCTTCTATCACTCACGCCACCCACCATAAGCAATTCATGAACATATTGCAAACCCTACAACGGAGATCCCTCATGCTTGAGCGACACAGAGAGCACCATAGGATAGCACCAATAATAAAACATGCAACTCAAATCAATCATAGCAATTCATCAATCACTGATAGGACAACGAAAATCTACTCAGACATCATAGGATGGCAACACATCATTGGATAATAATATGAAGCATAAAACACCATGTTCAAGTAGAGGGTACAGTGGGTTGCGGGAAAGTGGACCGCTGGATATAGATGGGGGAGGGTGATGGAGACGTTGGTGAAGATGATGGAGGTGTTGGTGAAGATCGCGGTGATGATGATGGCCCCGGCGGCGTTCGGGTGCCACTGAAAGCAAGGGGGAGAGAGTCCCCCTTCTTCTTCTTCTTCCTTGACCTTCTCCCTAGATGGGAGAAGGGTTTCCCCTCTGGTCCTTGGCTCCCATGGTGTGGGAGGGGTGAGAGCCCCTCCGAGATTGGATCTATCTCTCTGTCTCTCTTTGTTTCCGCGTTTTTAGATTCTGCCCTTTCACTGTTTCTTTTATATCCAGAGATCCGTAACTCCGATTGGGGTGAATCTTTCGCCCAGATTTTTCTCATAAAATTAGCTTTCTTGCAGAAAAAGAAGAGCGTCGACCGCCTACGGGGTGCCCATGATGGTACAGGGCACGCCTGCCCCCCTGGGGGGCGCCCCCTGCCTTGTGGCCCCCTCGGGCATCGTCTCGCATTGATTATTCCTCCCAAAAATCACAAATAATCCAAAATAATTCTCCATCCGTTTTTATCCCGTTTGGACTCCGTTTGATATTGGGTTTCTGCAAAACATAAAGCATGCAACAAACAGGAACTGGCACTGGGCACTGGATCAATATGTTAGTCGCAAAAATAGTATAAAAAGTTGCCAAAAGTATATGAAAGTTGAATAATATTGGCATGGAACAATAAAAAATTATAGATAGGACGGAGACGTATCAGGATCCCCAAGCTTAATTCCTGCTCGTCCTCGAGTAGGTAAATGATAAAAAAGATAATATTTGATGTGGAATGCTACGTAGCATAATCTTGATCATATGTCTAAAAATGGCATGAATATTAAGACACGAATGATTCAAAGCAATAGTCTATCAATTGGCATAAAAACGAATATACTTCGAGCGTACTAATAAAGCAATCATGTCTTTTCAAAACAACATGGCCAAAGAAAGTTATCCCTACAAAATCATATAGTCTGGCTGTTGCTCTATCTTCATCACACAAAGTATTTAATCATGCACAACCCCAATGACAGGCCAAGCAATTGTTTCATACTTTAATAATCTCAACCTTTTTCAACTTTCACGCAATACATGAGCGTGAGCCATGGACATAGCACTATATGTGGAATATAATGGTGCTTGTGGAGAAGACAAAAAAAAGAGAAGAAAGTCTCACATCAATGATACGTCTCCAACGTATCTATAATTTTTGATTGTTCCATGCTATTATATTACCCCTTTTTGATGTTTATTGGCTTTATTTTACACATTTATATCATTATTGGGACTAACCTACTAACCGGAGGCCCAGCCCGTATTGCTGTTTTTTTGCCTATTTCAGTATTTCGAAGAAAAGGAATATCAAACGGAGTCCAAACGGAATGAAACCTTTGGGAGCGTGATTTTGGGAACAAACGTGATCTAGAGGACTTGGAGTGCAAGTCAAGAAGCGATCGAGGCGGCCACGAGGGTTGAGGGCGCGCCCACCCCTACAGGGCGCGCCCCCTGTCTCGTGGGCCCCTTGGGCGGCCACCGACCTACTTCTTCCTCCTATATATACCCACGTACCCCGGAAACATCCAGGGAGCCAACGAAAAACAATTTCCACCGCCGTAACCTTCTGTATCCGCGAGATCCCATCTTGGCGCCTTCGCCGGCCCTCGCCGGAGGGGGAATTGACCACAGAGGGCTTCTACATCAACACCATAGCCCCTCCGATGAGTTGTGAGTAGTTTGCCATAGACCTTTGGGTCCATAGTTATTAGATAGATGGATTCTTCTCTCTTTTTGGATCTCAATACCATGTTCTCCCCCTCTCTTGTGGAGATCTATTCGATATAACTCTTTTTGCGGTGTGTTTGTCGAGATCCGATGAATTGTGGGTTTATGATCAAGTTTATCTATGAGAAATATTTGAATCTCCTCTGAATTCTTTTATGTATGATTGAGTTATCTTTGCAAGTCTCTTCGAATTATCAGTTTGGTTTGGCCTACTAGATTGATCTTTCTTGCAATGGGAGAAGTGCTTAGCTTTGGGTTCATTCTTGTCGTGTCCTTACCCAGTCACAATAGGGGTTGCAAGGCACGTATTGTATTGTTGCCATCGAGGATAAAAAGGTGGGGTTTATATCATACTGCATGATTTTATCCCTCTACATCATGTCATCTTTCTTAATGTGTTGCTCTGTTCTTATGAACTTAATACTCTAGATGCATGCTAGATAGCGGTCAATGTGTGGAGTAATAGTAGTAGATGCAGGCAGGAGTCGGTCTACTTGTCGCGGACGTGATGCCTATGTACATGATCATTCCTAGATAATCTCATAATTATTCGCTTTTCTATCAATTGCTCGACAGTAATTTGTTCACCAACCATAATACTTATGCTATCTTGGGAGAAGCCACTAGTGAAACCTATGGCCCCTGGGTCTATCTTTTATCATATAAGCTTTCAATCTACTTTTATTTGCATCTTTACTTTTCGAATCTATATCATAAAACACCAAAAATATATTTATCTTATCATACTATCTCTATCAGATCTCACTTTCGCAAGTGGCCGTGAAGGGATTGACAACCCCTTTATTGCGTTGGTTGTGAGTTCTTTGTTTGTTTGTGTAGGTGTGTGGGACTTTAGAGGAGCCTCCTATTGGATTGATACCTTGGTTCTCAAAAATGAGGGAAATACTTACACTACTATTGCTGCATCACCCTTTCCTCTTCAAGGAAAACCAACGCAAGCTCAAGACGTAGCAAGAAGGATTTCTGGCGCCGTTGCCGGGGAGGTCTTCGCTCAAGTCAAGACATACCAAGTACCCATCACAAACTCATCTCCCTCGCATTACATTATTTGCCATTTCCCTCTAGTTTTCCTCTCCCCCACTTCACCCTTGTCGTTTTATTCCCCCTTCTTCTGTTCGTATTTTCGTTTGCTTTGATGTCTTACTTGGCTCGGTTGCTCGTTTGGTTGGAATAGTTGTTTATTTATTGCTAAACATAAAATCTAAGATCTATGGATCCTCATCCACTTGCTAATCCTTTTAAGGGATCCAATTATGATGAACCAATTGCTAGTGAGTTTTGCGCACTAGATTATCTTTATGAAGCTTTGCTTGAAATTCGTGAATCTGGAAATTATGATGAAGAAATTTATGAAGAGATTCACGATAACTCCTTGAATAAAAAGCATGATTGCAATGATTTTACTATAAATTCTCTTGATGTCAATTGTGCTAATAATATGCAAAACCCTAAGCTTGGGGATGCTAGTTTTGCTATGTCTACTACTTTTTGCAATGATCATGATTGGGGTAATTCTTCTTATAATCTTGAAAATTTATTTAAGCCCCATGATGAATATGAGATTGATAATAGTGTTTGCAATAATATTGAAAGTGGGTTTGGAAGAGTGTCAACTTTAGAGCCCACATATTTGGAGTATGTTCAATCTTATGATATTTTTGATAAAAGTGGGTTTGGAGAGGTCATGACTTTAATGTTAATCCCACTATCTTGGAAGAGTGTCAACTTTGCATGCATATGGATCATGTTGAGAATATGTTATGTGATAGATATTTTCTTGAATTTGCTTATGATCCTACATGTAATTATTATGAGAGAGGAAAATATGGTTTTAGAAATTTTCATGTTACTAAATTACCTTTCTTCATGTTGAGATTGCTATCGTCTTCTTCCTTGCATATGCTAGTTTTTGCTTGCCTTAATAATTTGTTTGCTTATAAAAAAACCTATGCATAGTAAGTATGTTAGACTTAATTGTGTTTGTAACATGTTTTATGACGCTCTCTTTATGCTTCAATTCTTGTCTTTCATGTGAGCGTCATTGAAATCTCAATGCCTAGCTAAAAAGGCTTTAAAGAAAAGCACTTGTTGGGAGACAACCCAATGTTTTTCCTTGCTGTTATCCAATAAATTTTGCATCTACCTTCTGTTTAGATGTGTTTTTATGTTTTAATTAGTGTTTGTGCCAAGTAGAACCTATAGGATAACCTATGGTGATAGTTAATTTGATTCTGCTGAAAAACAGAAACTTTGCGCGCATGAAATTAGTTTTGTTAAATCACAGAAACGTGATTTTGTGTTGATTCGTTTTGCTGCTGATCAATAGAACAATTTTCCAGGACTTCCTATTTTGGTAGGATTTTTAAAGTTCCATAAGTTTGCGTTAGTTACAGATTACTACAGACTGTTTGGTTTTTGACAGATTCTGTTTTTCGTGTGTTGTTTGCTTATTTTGATGCATCTATGGCTAGTATTAAGTGGTACAAACCATAGAGAACTTGAAATACAGTAGGTTTAACACCAATATAAATAAAGAATGATTTCATTACAGTACCTTATGTGGTGGTTTTGTTTTCTTTCACTAACGGAGCTTATAAGATTTCCTGTTGAGTTTTGTGTTGTGAAGTTTTCAAGTTTTGGGTAAAGATTTGATGGACTATGGAAAAAGGAGTGGCAAAATCCTAAGCTTGGGGATGCCCATGGCACCCCAAGATATCCAAGCATAGCCAAAAGCCTAAGCTTGGGGATGCCCCCGGAAGGCATCCCCTCTTTCGTCTTCGTTCATTGGTAACTTTACTTGGAGCTATATTTTATTCACCACATGATATGTGTTTTGCTTGGAGCGTCGTGTATGATATTAGTATTTGCTTTTTAGTTTACCACAATCATCCTTGCTGTACACACCTTTTAGGAGAAGCCTGTTTGATTGAAATTTATTAGAATACTCTACGTGCTTCACTTATATCTTTTGAGCTAGATAGTTTTTGCTCTAGTGCTTCACTTATATCTTTTAGAGCACGACGGTGGCTTAATTTTGTAGAAATTGCTAGTCTCTCATGCTTCACTTATATTATTTTGAGAGTCTTTTAGAACAGCATGGTATTTTCTATGGTTATAAATTGGTCCTAGAATGGTAGGCATCCAAGTTGGGTATAATAAAAACTATCATAGGAAGTGAATTGGATGCTACGATCAATATGATACTTGATAATTGTTTTGAGATATGGAGGTAGTGATATTAAAGTCATGCTAGTTGGGTGATTATGAATTTAAAGAATTCTTGCGTTGAAGTTAGCAAGTTCCGTAGCATGCACGTATGGTTAAAGTTGTGTAACAAATTTGAAACATGAAGTGTCCTAGGATTGTGCATCCTTATGAGTGGCGGTCGGGGACGAGCGCTGGACTTTTCCTCCCAATCTATCCCTCTAGGAGCATGCGCGTAGTGCTTGGTGTTTTATGACTTCTAAATTTTTGCAATAAGTATATGAGTTCTTTTGACTAATGTTGAGTCCATGGATTATATGCACTTTACCTTTCCATCATTGCTAGCCTCTTCGGTACCGTGCATTGCCCTTTCTCACCTTGAGGGTTGGTGGAAACTTCGCCGGTGCATCCAAACCCCGTGATATGATACGCTCTATCAAACATAAACCTCCTTATATCTTCCTCAAAAACAGCCACCATACCTACCTATTATGGCATTTCCATAGCCATTCCGAGATATATTGCCATGCAACTTTCCACCGTTCCATTTATCATCATGACATGCATTTCTTTTGTCATATTGCCATTCATTGATCATGTAGTTGACATCATATTTGTGGCATAGCCACCATGCATAATTTTTTATACATGTCACTCTTGATTCATTGCACCATCCCAGTACACTGCCAGAGGCATTCATATAGAGTCATATCTTGTTCTAGTTTCAAGTTGTAATTCATGTGTTGTAAATCAATAAAAATGTGATGATCATCTTTATTAGAGCATTGTCCCCAAAAAGAAAAAAAAGAAAAAAACGGAAAGGCCAAAAGAAAAAAAAAGGCCAAAGAAAAAAAAGGAAAAAATGAAAAAGAAAATAAAATAAAATAAAAAAGGGGCAATGTTACTATCTCTTTTTCCACACTTGTGCTTCAAAGTAGCACCATGTCCTTCATATAGCGAGTCTCATATATTGTGCTTCAAAGTAGCACCATGTTTTTCATATAGTGAGTCTCATATGTTGTCACTTTCATATACTAGTGGGAATTTTTCATTATAGAACTTGGCTTGTATATTCCTATGATGGGCTTCCTCAAAATGACCTAGGTCTTCGTGAGCAAGCAAGTTGGATGCACACCCACTAGTTTTCTTTTGTTGAGCTTTCATTCATTTATAGCTCTAGTGCATCTGTTGCATGGCAATCCCTACTCCTCATGTTGACATTAATTGATGGGCATCTCCATAGCCCGTTGATTATCCTCGTCAATGTGAGACTTTCTCCTTTTTTGTCTTCTCCACACAATCCCCATCATCATATTCTATTCCACCCATAGTGCTATATCCATGGCTCACGCTCATGTATTGCGTGAAAGTTGAAAAAGTTTGAGATTATTTAAGTACGAAACAATTGCTTGGCTTGTCATCGGGGGTGTAGAATTTGGGAACATTTTTGTGTGACGAAAATGAAGCATAGCCTAGCTATATGATTTTGTAGGTATGAAATTTCTTTAGCCATGTTATTTTGAGAAGACATGATTGCTTTTATTAGTATGCTTGAAGTATTACTATTTCTTATGTCAATATGAACTTTTATTTTGAATCATTTGGATCTGAATATTCATGCCACAATAAAGAAAATTACATTGAGAATTATGCTAGGTAGCATTCCACATCAAAAAAATTGTTTTTATCATTTACCTACTCGAGAACGAGCAGGAATTAAGCTTGGGGATGCTTGATACGTCTCCAACGTATCTATAATTTTTAATTGTTCCATGCTATTATATTACCCCTTTTGGATGTTTATGGGCTTTATTTTACACATTTATATCATTTTTGGGACTAACCTACTAACCGGAGGCCCGGCCCGTATCGCTGTTTTTTTGCCTATTTCAGTATTTCAAAGAAAAGGAATATCAAACGGAGTCCAAACAGAATGAAACCTTCGGGAGCGTGATTTTTGGAACGAACATGATCCAGAGGACTTGGAGTGCAAGTCAAGAAGAAATCGAGGCGGCCACGAGGGTGGAGGGCGCGCCCACCCCTACAGGGCGCGCCCCCTGTCTCGTGGGCCCCTCGGGAGGCCACCGACCTACTTCTTCCTCCAATATATACCAACGTACCCCGAAAACATCCAGGGAGCCAACGAAAAACAATTTCCACCGCCGTAACCTTCTGTATCCGCGAGATCCCATCTTGGAGCCTTAGCCGGCGCTCCGCCGAAGGGGGAATCGACCACGGAGGGCTTCTACATCAACACCATAGCCCCTCCGATGAGTTGTGAGTAGTTTACCACAGACCTTCGGGTCCATAGTTATTAGCTAGATGGCTTCTTCTCTCTTTTTGGATCTCAATACCATGTTCTCCCCCTCTCTTGTGGAGATCTATTCGATGTAACTCTTTTTGCGGTGTGTTTGTCGAGATATGATGAATTGTGGGTTTATGATCAAGTTTATCTATGAAAATATTTGAATCTCCTCTGAATTCTTTTATGTATGATTGAGTAATCTTTGCAAGTCTCTTCGAATTATCAGTTTGGTTTAGCCTACTAGATTGATCTTTCTTGCAATGGGAGAAGTGCTTAGCTTTGGGTTCAATCTTGCGGTGTCCTTACCCAGTGACAGTAGGGGTTGCAAGGCACGTATTGTATTGTTGCCATCGAGGATAAAAAGGTGGGGTTTATATCATATTGCATGAGTTTATCCCTCTACATCATGTCATCTTTCTTAATGCGTTACTCTATTCTTGTGAACTTAATACTCTAGATGCATGTTGGATAGCGGTCGGTGTGTGGAGTAATAGTAGTAGATGCTGGCAGGAGTCGGTCTACTTGTCGCGTACGTGATGCCTATATACATTATCATGCCTAGATAATCTCATAATTATTCACTTTTGTATCAATTGCTCGACAGTAATTTGTTCACCCACCGTAATACTTATGCTATCTCGAGAGAAGCATCTAGTGAAACCTATGGCCCCCGGGTCTATCTCTTATCATATTTGCTTCCAGTCTATTTTTATTTGCATCTTTACTTTTTGCATCTATATTATAAAATACCAAAAATATATTTATCTTATCATATTATCTCTATCAGATCTCACTTTCACAAGTGGCCGTGAAGGGATTGACAACCCCTTTGTCGTGTTGGTTGCGAGTTCTTTGCTTGTTTGTGTAGGTGCATGGGACTTTTTAGGAGCCTCCTACTGGATTGATACCTTGGTTCTCAAAAACTGAGGGAAATAATTACGCTACTATTGGTGCATCACCCTTTCCTCTTCAAGGAAAACCAACGCAAGCTCAAGACGTAGCAATCAACTAGGCGTATCAACGGGCTATGGAGATGTCCATCAATAGATATCAATGTGAGTGAGTAGGGATTGCCATGCAACGGATGCACTAGAGCTATAAGTGTATGAAAGCTCAAACTGAAACTAAGTGAGTGTTCATCCAATTTGCTTGCTCACGAAGACCTAGGGCATATTGAGGAAGCCAATCATTGGAATATACAAGCCAAGTTCTATAATGAAAAATTCCCACTAGTATATGAAAGTGATAACTCAAGAGACTCTCTATATGAAGAACATGGTGCTACTCTAAAGCACAAGTGTGGTAAAAGGATAGTAAAATTACCCCTTCTCTCTTTTTCTCTCATTTTTTTCATTTTCTCTTTTTTTAATTTTTTGGTGGGCTTCTTTGGCATCTTTTTTTTTATTTGGGCTTCTTTGGCCTCTTTTATTTTTCATAAAGTCCGGAGTCTCATCCCGACTTGTGGGGGAATCATAGTCTCCATCATCCTTTCCTCACTGGGGTAATGCTCTAATAATGATGATCATCACACTTTATTTACTTACAACTCAATATTACAACTCGATACTGGAACAAAGATGTGACTCTATATGAATGCCTCGGACGGTGTACCGGGATGTGCAATGATCTAGCGTAGTAATGACATCAAAAAACGGACAAGCCATGAAAACATCATGCTAGCTGTCTTACGATCGTGCAAAGCATTATGACAATGAATGCTCAAGTCATGTATATGATGATGATGATGAAAGTTGCATGGCAATATATCTCGGAATGGCTATGGAAATGCCATGATAGATAGGTATGGTGGCTATTTTGAGGAAGGTATATGGAGGGTGTATGGTACCGGCGAAAGTTGCGCGGCACAAGAGAGGCTAGCAATGGTGGAAGGGTGACAGTGCGTATAATCCATGGACTCAACATTAGTCATAAAGAACTCATATACTTATTGCAAAATCCTACAAGCCATTGAAAACAAAGTACTACGCGCATGCTCCTAGGGGGATAGATTGGTAGGAAAATACCATCGCTCGTCCCCGACCGCCACTCATAAGGAATAGAATCAATAAATAAAATTGTGCTCCAACTTCATCACAAAGCGGTTCACCATACGTGCATGCTTTGGGAATTACAAAACTCAACACAAGTATTTCTACTAATCCACAATCATCCACTAGCATGACTCTAATATCACCACCTTTATATCACAAAACTATTGCAAGGAATCAAACATATCATATTCAGCGATCTACAAGTTTATGTAGGATTTTATGACTAACCATGTGAATGACCAATTCTTGTCATCTCTCTAAATTGATATAAGTGAAACAAGAGAGTTTAATTCTTTCTACAAAAGATATGCCCACGCTCTAACAAATATAAGTGAAGAAAAAGAACATTCTACAAATGGCGGTTTTCTATGTGAAGAGAAACAGGCAATCCAAACTTCAAATGATATAAGTGAAGCACATGAAGCATTCTATAAAGCCATACTCAAAAAGGTTTAAGTGAGGTGCAATGAGCATTATATAAATCAACCAAGGACTATCTCATACCAGCATGGTGCATAAAAGAAAAGTAAAAACTAAATGCAAAAGACGCTCCAAGACTTGCAAATATCGCATGAACTAAATGAATCTGAAAACATACCGATACTTGATGAAGAAAGAGGGGATGCCTTCAGGGGCATCCCCAAGATTAGACGCTTGAGTCTCCTTAAATATTTACTTGGGGTGACTTGGGCATCCCCAAGTTTGAGCTCTTGCCTCTCTTCCTTTTCCTCATATCGAGACCTCCTTGATCAAACACTTCATCCACACAAAACATCAACAGAAAACTCGATAAGATCTGTTAGTATAATAAAGCAAATCACTACTCTAAGTACTGTTGAAAACTAATACATATTTTATTTTTGCGTTGTATGTACTGTAATATAGATTTTCCATGGCTTAATCCACTAATAGAAATTGATAGTTTCATCAAAACAAGTAAACTATGCATCAAAAACAGAATCTGTCAAAAACAGAACATTCTGTAGCAATCTGAACATTCACCATACTTCTGGTACCCCAAAAATTCTACCAAAATTAGGAAAAAAAGTTGTACAGCAAGACGTTGCAAATAGAATCAGAACCATTATACGTTCCAGTTAAAAATGTAAAATCGTGCACAACAGCCAAAGTTTCTGTCCTGCACCGTACAAACCAACAAGTATTGTAAACATCCTAAAGGCAAACCTTGGCACATTATTTTTATAATACAATGGAATTGTACAAGGGGATAATTATTTTTGATTAAAATTTTCTGTAATTAAGATTCACAAAGTTTCTGTGAGCATGAACAAAGTTCAAGGAGCACTCCCACTTCAACAATGCTTGTCTCTCTCACTTTCACTTTCCTTTTTTGAAAAGTTTTTGGGTTCCCCTCTTGATTTTGTTTTTGTTTTTAGACTATATGAAAGCAATCAACAGAAATAAATGACTCTCTAAAACTTCCGGGTGTCTCCCTCGCAGCGCTTTCTTTAAAGCCATTAAGCTAGGCATATAGTGTTCAAGTAATGGATCCACCCGCATCCCAAGGTATATCAAAGCCAATTTTAATTAACAATGATTTGTGATTTAGTAGTGAGCACAAAGTAACATATATCATGCAATGACAAAGTCTAACTCTCTTCCTATGCATTGGCATGTCATAAAAGAACAATTCCTGCACACATAGTAAAGGCCAATGCATAGTAGAAGTAGTTTCTTGCAATTTTATCATATTGGAAACATATAGAGGTGGATATATAGTTCCTCTCTCATAATAATTGCAAGTAGGAGCAGCAAGAACATGCATATTATATTCATAAAAATCATCATGTGTAGTAGTAAAAGGCAACCCATCAATATAATCCTTAATAAGCACAAACTTCTCTGATACAGTGTAGTCGGGAGAATTCAAAAAGATAATAGGACTATCATGCGTGGGTGCAATAGCAACAGTTTCATGTTTAACATAAGGAACTATAGCAAGTTCATCTCCATAAGCATAATTCATATTGGCATCTTGGCCACATGCATAGCAAGAATCATCAAAAAGGGACATTTCAAGAGAATCAACGGGATCATAACAATCATCATAGCAATCATCCTTCGGTAAGAACGAAGGGAAATTAAACAATATATGAGTTGAAGAGTTACTCTCATTAGAAGGTGGGCACGGGTAGCTAATCCGCTCTTCCTCCTTTTGTTCTTCGCTCTCCTCATCATCATTTTCATCCAATGAGCTCACAGTTTCATCAATTTCTTCTTCCATAGCCTCCTGCAAAATATTAGTCTCTTCTTGGACAGCGGAGGAGTCCTCAATATATGGTTTAACATAGGCATTAGAAGCATAAATATCATAACAATATTCAAGTATGGAAACATTTTCAGATTTGTGGAGAGTAGCATCATACTTTTCAATCAAAGAAGCAATTTCATAAGCACCCTTAAAAGCAACAAATTCTTCAATTTGTTGAACATCATAGTAATTATAAACACCCTTAGCATACGAAGATACGATTCCATTATCACTAAACTCACATTGGTAGGGAAGGTGTTTCTTAGGGTTTTCAGAACAACAAGTAATATCATATATTTCACACAAGTTCCAAGCATAGCATTGCAAACGATGAATTTGATCCAGTAAAAGTTTCCCTTTTTCAGATATACGGTGTCGCACATAACAAGCATGCTCATCTAAAGATTTACCCTCAACTAAGCTAGTGGGGGTTCCAGCACGAGCACAAAGGGATCGAAGATGATCCAAGTAAAAGCTTCAGGAGTGGGATGGATTTTGAGTGGTTCTTCAACCATTGGTGTAGTAGGTACAACTAATTTTTTTGCTATTTTGCGTTTCCTACCCATAACTAAAGATAGAAAACAACTAAGAACAGCAAATAAAAATTACTTAGTGATAAAGCAAACAAGCACCCATGAGAATATTCACCCCACGCTATGACTCCCCGGCAACAGCGACAGAAAAAGGTCTTGATAACCCACAAGTGTAGGGGATAATTGTAGCCTCCTTCGACAAGTAAGAGTGTCGAACCCAACGAGGAGCTAGAGGTAGAACAAATATTCTCTCAAGTCCTATCTTCCACTGATACGACTCTACACACGCTTAGTGTTCGCCTTACCTAGAACAAGCATGAAACTAGAAGTACTTTGTAGGTGTTGTTGGATAGGTTTGCAAGATAATAAAAGGCACGTAAATATAAACTAGGGGCTGTTTAGATAAATAAGCAATAAAATAAATATAGCGAGTGTGGAAAAGTGGTGGTAGGAGTTGTGAAATTGCCCCTAAGCAATTGACTACTTTACTAGACCGATAATCGCCATTGCAATTCTATTTGAGGGAGGGGCATAAGCTAACATACTTTCTCTTCTTGGATCATATGCACTTATGATTGGAACTCTAGCAAGCATCCGCAACTACTAAAGATCATTAAGGTAAAACCCAACCAAAGCATTAAAGCATCAAGTCCCCTTTATCCCATACGCAAACAACCTACTTACTCAGGTCTGTGCTTCTGTCACTCACGCCACCCACCATAAGCAAATCATGAACATATTGCAAACCCTACAGCAGGGATCCCTCACGCTTGCGCGACACGGAGAGCACCATAGGACAGCACCAATAATAAAACATGCAACTCAAACCAATCATAGCAATTCATTAATCACCGTAGGACAACGAAAATCTACTCAGACATCATAGGATGGCAACACATCATTGGATAATAATATGAAGCATAAAGCACCATGTTCAAGTAGAGGGTACAGCGGGTTGCGGGAGAGTGGACCGCTGGATATAGATGGGGGAAGGTGATGGAGATGTTGGTGAAGATCGCGGTGATGATGATGGCCCCCGGCAGCGTTCCGGCGCCACTGGAAGCAAGTGGGAGAGAGAGCCCCTTCTTCTTATTCTTCCTTGACCTTCTCCCTAGATGGGAGAAGGGTTTCCCCTCTGGTCCTTGGCTCCCATGGCGTGGGAGGGGCGAGAGCCCCTCTGAGATTGGATCTATCTCTCTGTCTCTCTCTGTTTCTGCGTTTCCAGATTCTACCCTTTCACCGTTTCTTTTATATTCGGAGATCCATAACTCCGATTGGGGTGAATCTTTCGCCCAGATTTTTCTCATAAAATTAGCTTTCTTGCAGAAAAAGAAGAGTGTCAACTATCTTAAGGGGTGCCCTCGAGGGTCCAGGGCGCGCCCCCTGCCTCGTGGCCCCCTCGGGCACCGTCTCACGTTGATTCTTCCTCCCAAAAATCACAAATATTCCAAAATAATTCTCCGTCCGTTTTTATCCCGTTTGGACTCCGTTTGATATTGGTTTCTGCGAAACATAAAACATGCAACAAACAGTAACTGGCACTGGGCACTGGATCAATATGTTGGTCCCAAAAATAGTATAAAAAGTTGCCAAAAGTATATGAAAGTTGAATAATATTGGCATGGAACAATGAAAAATTATAGATACGACAGAGACGTATCAGGGCCGGATCTCATATGGGCCTTTATTAGGCCCGGAAGGTGGCAGGCTGTTAATGGACCGAATCAAAGATGGGCTGGCATTTGGCTCAAAACATGGCAGCCTATTAATGGGCCGGCCTACTAGTGTCATCAAAATCTTGTGGGCCTTCAGCTGGGCTGGCCCATTATGGTCGGCGAAATCTCGCGGGCCATTAGCTGGGCCGACCCATTATGGTCTGCAAAATCTTGTGGGCCTTTAGCTGGGCTGGCCCATTATGGTCCGCAAAATCTCATGGGCCTTTAGCTGGGCCGGCCCATTATGTCCCGCAAAATCTTGTGGGCCATTAGCTGGGACGACCCATTATGGTCCGCAAAATCTCGTGGGCCTTTAGCTGGGCCGTCCCATTATGGACCGCAAAATCTTGTGGGCCCTTAGTTGGGCTGGCCCATTTAAACTTTATGGGCCACTTTTGGGCCGGTCCACGTGTCAACATATCATAGGCGCATCTCGCCCATTGCATGAGTGACACATGTGCCAACGCGGAGCTGACACGTGTTTCCTCCAGCCAATGATGATTTTACATGTGGAAAATCCCCATTTGTCCGGGATGTTAATGGGTTATCGAATCCAAAACCGGACCCGATAGCTTAACGGTGTTCCGTTACGGTGGATGCCACGTGTCGGTCACCCTTGACGAAAGCACTTCTGTGACGCGCGATTTATCGTCATAGAAGTGGACACTTCTGTGATGATAATTTTGGTAATGTCATGGAACACCTCTACGACAGCACATGTATGACTATCTTGATTCTGTCATAAAATCATCATGGATGTACATGCATGATAGAAAACGTGACCTATTGTGACAAACACGTATCATCATAGAAGTGTATTTTTTTTGTAGTGTGACGAGGTCAAGCATCGCTCCACGCGGGTCTTGGTGTTTGACGAGGCATGCTAGGATGCCACATGGGGGATGGACCTTGTGTTGGGGTAGAAATGTCGCCATCAAGCCTCGCTCCGAGTGGCAAGGTACCAGCAGGCGCTGCGGTGGTACCACTGCCACAGTGTTCGCCCTAGGACGCTCAAGGTGGGTGATCTCGTCCAAAGGCGGGTGCTCTCCAGGGAAGCGTTGCACAAGCTCTCACCCATGTGGGAGGGCACGCTTAGGATCGCCCGTGTCTCTAGGCCTGGCTTCGCGCGCCTGGAGACATAGGACGGGATCCCCATCCAGAATGCCTGGAACATCCAGCACCTCCGAAAGTTCTACCCGTGAAGCAAGGCCCCGTGCCTATGAAGGTCTCCGCTCGTGACACTCTCACGTAATAATGAGTGGGGTTGTACACGCACCGAAGTCACCTAAGTGTCGCCCACGGGCCTCACGGGGGCTCCCTCCCACGTCCTAGTCGCAGCAAGCTCCACGCTGGTGAGAAGATTAGTCTAGGTGCCGACGCGAATGTTCTTTTGCTTGCTTTCTGTAGCTGGTTTGCAATCTCTTAATTGAATTTGGAGTTTTCACGTTTTTCATTCGCCGGCATTGGATTTTTTCTCCTCTTACTTCAATCGTCTCTTAGTCTTGACCCAGGAAGAGCGGTTGTTGCTCGTCGCTCCTCCTCACGCGTCCTACGCACGGTGGCTAGGCAGGTGTGTGCGTTTGGTTTCCCCGCAATCGGCGTTCTGGGAACGGGGGTCCCCAGACTTGCCTGCCTGCGGCGTGGCTCAAGTGGTGGCCCAGTACGGCCCATCTTCATCAACTCAAGCTCAAGACCCTCGCAAGGGGCCAAGCTTCGCGAGGCGGACGACGCAAGGCTTCCTCAGGAGCGGCCTCACCAGGCAGGCTCGTGAGGAGGCAGAGAAATAAAGGCAAGGGTACCTCATGAGGTGCTTGTGACGCAAGCCATGATGATCGAGACCAGGCGGTCGCCAGGCGGGCGCCGGCCTGTGCAGTGTCCTTGTTTCCTCTTTGGTGCAAAGGGGGCAAGCACAGGCGCGGAGTATCGAGGCATCAGGCAAAGGTTACCATTTCTGTGCAATGAGACCAAGACCAGCAGAGCGTCATCGCCAGTGCCTTTGGTAGCCGAAGACCAACTTTAGTCAGGATAAATTGTACAAGATGTTCCCCTTCAAAATGGCCGTTGTTGGCGCACTTCCCGCTCAATATTTGGGAAGAGGACCGGGGCCTCTATAAATAGGGCTAGCCACCACAGTAGAGGGGATCGAGTTATCATCTCATGGAGTGATCATCTCATCGAGAGCTCAGAGAATCCTTCTCGAGCAAGACACCACAAGAACACCTCTCCCGAGGCTGTTCTTCCCCTGTACTGTTCATCTTCAGCCCCCGAGGCAATCCACCAGACCACACACTAGAGTAGGGTATTACACCACAACGGTGGCCTGAACCAGTATAAATCTTGTGTCCCTTGTGTTTTTCATCGTTTAGCTTAGATTTTCAGCGAGGCGTTCGGACATGTATCGGTAGGGGGAAGATCTTCGCGCGCACCCCAGAGTTCGAACCTTAAGGGTTTTGCCGAAACCCCACATCCGACATTTGGCGCGCCAGGTAGGGGTGCGCTGGAGCTCTCCCTTCCATCGACCCGCTCTTCATCAACTCCACGCTTCGCCCTCATGGCGGACAACGAGCCGCCCGCTCCGGCTACCAACGCCGGCACTGGGGCCAGGGGGCTCCGAGCCTTGGCCCCCGTCTTGCGACAGGTGCAGTGGCCGAACAAGTTCAAGCCAGACATGCCACCGCGCTACGATGGCGCGGCAGATCCGCTAGCTTTCCTGCTGGCGTATGAGGAGGCCGTCCTCAAGGCCGGGGCGATGATAGGGTCATGGCTAACTGGGTGCCCATGGCCCTCACCGGCATCCCGTGCATGTGGCTGCTCCACCTGCCAGCGGCTTCGGTGGCCTCCTGGGAGGAGCTGCGCAGCCTCTTCCTCGCCCATTATGCTGCGCCGGTGCCCCCAGTCGTTGCAGCTCTCCTGGGCGGCTCGCAAGCCCCACCCTCGAGCCGCCACATCAAGTCGTTTGTCCGCCAGATCGGCGCCGCCCTCAAGCGCCGCGAAGCCCCCCCCCCCCCCCCCGGGCTGGGTGGCACCCAAGGCCGACTTCACCTTCAGCTCGGACAATCACCCCTCCAACACCGCCTGCTCGGGCGCGCTCCCGATGCTTTGCACCCCCACCATCTGCCAGGTGGCCGTCACTAGGACTCTCATCAACGGCGGTGCCGACCTCAACATGCTCTCGGTGGAGGCCTTCAGCCTCCTCCACGTGCCGCTGGAGTGACTCCAACCCAGCAAGCCCTTCTCAAGTGTCGGAGGCAGTTCCACCAGCTCCTTGGGGCAGATCTGCCTCGCGGTGACCTTTGGCACCCACGACAACTTCCGCACGGAGCTAGTCGACTTCGACATTGCCTACATTCGCCTGCCGTACAATGCCATCCTCGGGTATCTAGCCCTGGCCAAGTTCATGGCAGTGACTCACCATGGCTACAATGTCCTCAAGATGCCGGGAAGCGGCGGAGTCATCACAGTCCCCTATGAAGAGAAGGATACGGTGTGCTCTCTCTAGCGTGCCTTCCAAGCCGCATCAATTGAGGACCCAGATAGCAAGAGTGGGAGCCTTCCCGAGGCAGCTCCCAAGAAGAAGAAGACATCACCAACTCAAGGCATCAGGAGGCAGGCACCTCCAGAGGCACCGCGCCAGGATCTGTGCCCGTCCACGGGGCACCTCCCTCCGTTGCATAGGAAGGCGCGGTCGGCGCCCTCCTTGGGCAAGGCTTGGGGCTCTCTCCTGGAGGGCCACTTACTTTGCCAAGATCACGAGGGAGGATCTCGGGCACCACTTGGAGGCGTGCTTCATGTCACGTTTCCCTCAGGAAGGCATGAGGCAAGGAGGGCCCAACCCTCAGGAGTTCATCACCAAGGTCTCTCAGGAGCTGCAGGAGTCGAGAGTCATGCGTGGCAGCCGCTACCTACCCGGTGTAGCTCCCCATCCAGGCGAGGATGGCGGGTTGCGCGTCTGCATCGACTACCCAAGGCTCAATCAAGTCGCGTCTCAGGAGCGCTTCTGGCCTTCTCGCGTGGGACGTTGCGAGGGTCCATCTCACAGCTATGTTCGCATGCCTTTCGGCCTGCCGAACGCGGCTGCTGCTCACTAGCGCCTCATGAGGAGCATTCTATAGGCTTAGGTGGCCAGGCACCGCGCATTCCTCGAGGAGATGGATATGGACCTTGCCGAGCCGCCCGGACCTCCAGAGCCTCCCGGGGCTCAGGGTTTCGAAGGCTTGTGAGGATTGGCTTCTTCACCACGCATCGTCAGCTACTCCAACATTCGCTCTGCAATAATATCAGGTGACATCTTTCGAGTTTCATTTCAGCTGGGAGCGCCCTCAGGGCTGCATCTTTTCCAGGTCGCGTGGGTCTGTCCCTGCGGCATGTATCCATTTTTCTTATGTCTTTAGCTTACCTTGTTGGGGGCGCCCCTCGGGCTACATCATCCCCAAGTTGCTCGGGCCTAACCCAGTGGCATGTGTCTTTCCTGCATCTATCTAAGTTGGTTTGCTTTTTCATGCTTAACCTGCATGTGATAATCGCCTGCTCGATTGACACCTACCCTTGGAGCCGCTCGCTCTGGCGCGGCACTTGTGCATGGGTCCGTCCCTGCAACGTCGACAAATCTGAGTGATCAAGCTCTGGCCCTCAGTGCCCTCATCACTCCCTCGGAGCAACCAATGGCTGGCCGGCAATCGTAATGGCAGTCCCTGTTTTCCTTGTGTTGGTTTACAGGGTCCACCTAAGGAATAACGTGGGGGCGTCGTGAGCTCTCTCTCTCTCTCTCTCTCTCTTACCCGTACGATCTGCTCGTGTGTTGAAAGGGGGGCACCTGAGCATCGCGACTCAGGATCTCTTACTAGCTCTCCAGCCCTCACCCCTGGCCTTGACCACGGCATCACGACCTGGCATACCAGCGGCGGCTGAGCTCGCTCAAGGGCCGGGACCTGAGGACGTAGAGCACAAAGGAGAGTGCAGGGACGAAAGGAGAAGCTCACAAAGGCCTGACCCAGCAACATCCCAGCTGCCGACACGTAGGTCCGGCACCTCGCTAAGGAACGGCTCCAAGCTCCCGAGATAAGTCACGCTCCTGGAAAGGCTAATCAATGCAACACCAAACCCTCACTTAAATGCGGCCCTATGACGGTGACGCTGCCTTCCTTTCTCGCCCAGCGGCGGCTGCTTGAGCTCTAAGGGGGACCTCCTGAGCATCACGCCTCAGGGGCTCTTACTGGACCTCATGCCGCTCACCTCCTGGCCTTGACCACGGCATCATGACCTGGCATACCAGTGACAGCTGAAGCCTGCCTAGGGACCAGGACCTATCAGTGTAGAGCACCAAGCCCTCGTGAGGTTAGAAAGGAGGAACCGAGCCGAGACGGGACAAGCATCTTACACCACTTCGCGATAAGGATAATATTAACAAAAGACGTAGCAGATGTTTTACATGCCCCCACGAGGTATTCCCTTGATTCCTCGTAGGGAACAAAAGGTGCTAATCCTAAGGGACGCTAACTACATGTGCCTTCATGGTCGATGCCATCATCAACAGTGGGCCACCAAGCGCCGGCCCCAACCCCATCCAGATCAGCCGCGTCGGTGGCCTGACGCAGCAACTCTGCTCCGGGCGCGACGCGAGCTCGGGGGCTCATAGCTGTCGTCACTCGTCTCCAGAGTCACGAGAAGCCTAGGAGAGTCGCTGGACCCTCCGGCATCTCTACTGCTACCAGAGGAGTTGCTAAGGAAGCGGGTGGCGGTCCTAGCCCTCGCCACTTCGATGCCCCGGCCGCCTTCCCTTGGGCAGCACTCCAGTCAGCGTCCTTCCGCGTCGAAGACCCTGAAGAGCATCAAGGAGGCGCCATCGTATTCGAAATGAATCACGAAGGCCCCCCCTGTTCGACAGACCTGGGCGACCTCGCCCCAGCCTCGGGTCATGTAGACCTTGCCTGAAGCGACAACCTCAACCTCCGCTCCGGTCGCAGGGGTACCGCAGTCGGCGTGCTACAGCCAGAGCTCGAGAGGCCCCCTCGGCGGCATCTCAAAGGCAAAAGAAGGAGGAAAGCGAATCCAGGAGCTTGGAGGCATGGCGGCGTGAAGCACGAGCTCGCGGGAGGAGTCTGTGGCATGGACTCCAGGGGCGACGATGCGCACCGCCGTAATTCGTCGGCTTCGCCGGCGGCGCAGGCGTCACCGGCGGCGCAGGCGGCACCGCTCGGTGTATTCTTCCCTAGGACCCTCAGCCCGGGCGTACAAGGGTAGCAGAAACCCAGGTGGTGGCCGCTCGTACCAAGGCCTCGACGTCTGCTGCCGAGCGACCTCGTCACAACGGTCGGGGACCAGCCGCTTCTTCGGCGGGAGCGGGTCAGGCCCCTCTCGGGGGGGGGGGGGGGGGCTTTCCCTTCTCCTCGGCTGAGAACCGGCGGATCGGCACCATTGGCATCAAGATGGAGGAGGAGCGAGGAAGAAAGAGCGGAGCAAGAAGAGATGGACTGAGAGGGCTCGCGCCCCTCCGTACTTATAGTCTAGAGGAGGCCAACCGTCGGCCTCCATGATCACAGGTAATCATGACTCATTTCTGCATGTGGGGACTTGTCAAGTCGGGCAGTTGCTGATGCAGCATGGGGAAGCGGAGACGCCCATGTCCAGTCAACCGCCACGCGGCGCCCAAGGCCGCAGGCTGTTGGGCCCTGTGGCGCTCCGCACTTGCCCCTTCGCTTCTCTGCTAAGCCAAGTCCGAGCGCGCCTTGGGCCCGGGGGAAACTATCAGCGTTCTGGGAATGGGGGTCCCCAGACTTGCCTGCCTACGGCCTGCGGCGTGGCTCAAGTGGTGTCCCAGTACGGCCCATCTTCATCAACTCAAGCTCAATACCCTCGCGAGGGGCCAAGCCTCGCAGGGCGGACGACGCAAGGCTTCCTCAAGAGCAGCCTCACCAGGCAGGCTCGCGAGGAGGCGGAGAGATCGAGGCAAGGGTACCTCGTGAGGTGCTCATGACGCAAGCCATGACGATCAAGACCAGGCGGGCGGCGGCCTGTGCAGTGTATTTGTTTCCTCTTTGGTGCAAAGGGTGATATGTCTTGAGCTTGTGTTGGTTTTCCTTGAAGAGGAAAGGGTGATGCAGCACAGTAGCATAAGTATTTCCCTCAGTTTTTGAGAAGCAAGGTATCAATCCAGTAGGAGGCTTCTCAACAAGTCCCACGAACCTACACAAACAAGCAAAGAACTCGCAACGAGCGCGACAAATGGGTTGTCAATCCCTTCACGGCCACTTGCAAAAGTGAGATCTGATAGAGATAATATGATAAGATAAATATATTTTTGGTATTTTATAATATAGATGCAAAAAGTAAAGATGCAAATAAAAATAGACTAGAAGCAAATATGATAAGAGATAGACCCGGGGGCCATAGGTTTCACTAGATGCTTCTCTCGAGATAACATAAGTATTACGGTGGGTGACCAAATTACTGTCGAGCAATTGATAGAAAAGTGAATAGTTATGAGATTATCTAGCCATGATCATGTATAAACAGGTAGACCGACTCCTGCCTGCATCTACTACTATTACTCCACACATCGACCGCTATCCAGCATGCATCTAGAGTATTAAGTTCATAAGAACAGAGTAACGCATTAAGCAAGATGACATGATGTAGAGGGATAAACTCAAGCAATATTATATAAACCCCATGTTTTTATCCCCAATGGCAACAATACAATACGTGTCTTGCAACCCTTTCTGTCACTGGGTAATAACACCGCAAGATTGAACCCAAAGCTAAGCACTTCTCCCATGGCAAGAAAGATCAATCTAGTAGGCCAAACCAAACCGATAATTCAAAGAGACTTGCAAAGATAACTCAATCATATAAAAAATTCAGAGAAGATTCAATTATTATACATAGATAAACTTGATCATAAACCCACAATTCATCGGATCTCGACAAACACACCGCAAAAAGAGATTACATGAAATAGATCTCCACAAGAGAGGATGAGAACATTGTATTGATCTCCAAAAAGAGAGAAGAAGCCAACTAGCTAATAACTATGGACCCGAAGGTCTGTGGTAAACTACTCACAACTCATCGGAAGGGCTATAGTGTTAATGTAGAAGCCCTCCATGGTGGAATCCCCCTCCGGGAGAATGCCGACAATGGCTCCAAGATGGGATCTCGCGGATAAAGAAGGTTACGGCGGTGGACATTGTGTTTCAGTTGCTTCCTGGATGTTTTCGGGGTATGTAGGCTTATATAGGAGGAAGAAGTACGTCGGTGGCCGCCCGAGGGGCCCTCGAGACAGGGGGCGCGCCCTATAGGTGGGGCGTGCCCTACCCTCTCGTGGCCGCCTCGACTGCTTCTTGACTTGCACTCCAAGTCCTCTGGATCACGTTCGTTCCAAAAATCACGCTTCCGAAGGTTTTATTCCGTTTGGAATCCGTTTGATATTCCTTTCCTTCAAAATACTAAAATAGACAAAAAACAGCAATACGGGCTGGGCCTCCGGTTAGTAGGTAAGTCCCAAAAATGATAATAATGTATAAAATAAAGCCCATAAACATCCGAAATAGGTAATATAATAGCATGGAAGAATCAAAAATTATAGATAGGTTGGAGACGTATCAAGCATCCCCAAGCTTAATTCCTGCTCGTCCTCGAGTAGGTAAATGATAAAAACAGAATTTTTGATGTGGAATGCTACCTAGCATAATTCTCAATGTAATTTTTCTTTATTGCCGCATGAATGTTCAGATCCAAATGATTCAAGATAAAAGTTCATATTGACAAAAGAAATAGCAATACTTCAAGCATACTAATAAAAGCAATCATGTCTTCTCAAAATAACATGGCTAAAGAAAGTTCATCCCTACAAAATCATATAGTTAGGCTATGCTTCATTTTCGTCACACAAAGATGTTCCCAACTTCTATACCCCCGATGACGATCCAAGCAATTGTTTCGTACTTAAATAATCTCAAACATTTTCAACCTTCACGCAATACATGAGCGTGAGCCACGGATATAGCACTATGGGTGGAATAGAATAATGATTGGGGATTGTGTGGAGAAGACAAAAAAGGAGAAAGTCTCACATTGACGAGGATAATCAACGGGCTATGGGAATGCCCATCAATTGATGTCAACATGAGGAGTAGGGATTGCCATGAAACGGATGCACTAGAGCTATAAATGAATGAAAGCTCAACCAAAGAAAACTAGTGGGTGTGCATCCAACTTGTTTGCTCACGAAGACCTGGGGCATTTGAGGAAGCCCATCGTAGGAATATACAAGCCAAGTTCTATAACGAAAAATTCCCACTACTATATGAAAGTGACAACCTATGAGACTCTCTACATGAAGAACATGGTGCTACTTTGAGGCACAATATATGAGACTCAATAAATAAAAAACAAGGTGCTAGTTTGAAGCACAAGTGTGGAAAAAGAGATAGTAGCATTGCCCTTTTATTTATTTTCCTCTCTTTTTTTCTTTTTTTTCTTTTTTTTCTTTTTTTTTCTTTGGCCTTTTTCTCTTTATTTCTGGCCTGTCTTTTTTTTATTTTTGGGCAATGCTCTAATAATGATGATCATCACACTTTTATTGATTACAACACATGAATTACAACTCGAAACTAGAACAAGATATGACTCTATATGAATGCCTCCGGCGGTGTACCGGGATGGTGCAATGAATAAAGAGTGACATGTATAAAAATTATGCATGGTGGCTTTGCCACAAGTACGATGTCAACTACATGATCATGCAATGGCAATATGACAAAAGTAATATATGTCATGATGATGATGAACGGAACAGTGGAAAGTTGCATGGCAATATATCTCGGAATGGCTATGGAAATGCCATAAATATGTAGGTATGGTGTCTGTTTTGAGGAAGATATAAGGAGGTTTATGTGTGATAGAGCGTATTGTATCACGGGCTTTGGATGCACCGGCGAAGTTTGCACCAACTCTCAAGGTGAGAAAGGGCAATGCATGGTACCGAAGAGGCTAGCAATGGTGGAAAGGTAAAAGTGTGTATAATCCATGGACTCAACATTAGTCATAAGAACTCATATACTTATTGCAAAAATTTAGAAGTCATGAAAAACCAAGCACTACGCGCATGCTCCTAGGGGGGTAGATTGGTAGGAAAAGATCATCGCTCGTCCCCGACCGCCACTCATAAGGATGCACAAGCGAGGTACACTTCATGCTTCAAATTTGTTACACAACTTTAACCATACGTGCATGCTACGGGACTTGCTAACTTGAACACAATCATTCTTTAAAGTCATAATCACCCAACTAGCATGACTTTAATATCACTAGCTCCCTATCTCAAAACAATCATCAAGTATCAACTTGATCATAGCATCCAATTCACTTCCTATGATAGTTTTTATTATACCCAACTTGGATGCTCATCATTTTAGGACCAATTTATAACCATATAAAATACCATGCTGTTCCAAAAGACTCTCAAAATAATATAAGTGAAGCATGAGAGATCAACAATTTCTTCAAAATTAATCCACCACTGTGCTCTAAAAGATATAAGTGAAGCACTAGAGCAAAAACTATCAAGCTCAAAAAGATATAAGTGAAGCACATAGAGTATTCTAGCAAATTCTAATAAAATAGGCTTCTCCCAAAAGGTGTGTACAGCAAGGATTATTGTGGTAAACTAACAAGCAAAGACTAATATAATACACGATGCTCCAAGCAAAACACATATCATGTGGCGAATAAAAATATAGCTCCAAGTAAAGTTACCAATGAACGAAGACGAAAGAGGGGATGCCTTCCGTGGACATCCCCAAGATTAGGCTTTTGGCTATTCTTGAATATCTTGTGGTGCCTTGGGAATCCCCAAGATTAGGCTTTTGCCACCCTTTATTCCATAGTCCATCAAATCTTTACCCAAAACTTGAAAACTTCACAACACAAAACTCAACAGGAAATCTTATAAGCTCCGTTAGTGAAAGAAAACAAAACCACAACATAAGGTACTGTAATGAACTCATTCTTTATTTAAATTGGTGTTAAACCTACTGTATTCCAAGTTCTCTATGGTTCATATCCTTACATACTAGCCATAGATGCATCAAAATAAGCAAACAACACACGAAAAACAGAATCTGTCAAAAACAGAATAGTCTGTAGCAATCTGTAACTAACGCGAACTTCTGGAACCTCAAAAATCCTACAAAAATAGAAAGTCCTAAACAATTTGTTTATTGATCTTCATAAAAAAGAATAAATGCAAAAGCTCATTCCTGTGATTTATTGAATTGTTTCTCGTGAGCGCAAAGTTTCTGTTTTTCAGCAGAATCAAATCAACTCATATCATAGGTTATCCTATAGGTTCTACTTGGCACAAACACTAAATAAAACATGAAAATACATCCAAACAGAAAGTAGAAACAAAATTTAACACTAAAGAGGAACAACAATGAAAAACATAAAGAAAATTGGGTTGCCTCCCAACTAGCGCTATCGTTTAACGCCCCTAGCTAAGCATAAAAGCGAAGATAGATCTAAGTAGTGCCATCTTTGGCACTTGATTCATAAGTAGCCCGCATGATAGATTCATAAGGTAATTTGACTTTATTTTTTGGAAAGTGCTCCATGCCTTTCTTTAATGGAAATTGGAATCTAATATTCCCTTCCTTCATATCAATAATCGCGCCAATCGTTCTAAGGAAAGGTCTACCAAGAATAATAGGGCAAGAAAGATTGCAATCTATATCAAGGACGATAAAATCAATGGGCACCAAATTTATATTTGCAAAAATAAGGACATCATTGATCCTTCCTATTGGCTTTTTAATGGTGGAATCCGCAAGATGCAAATTTAAAGAGCAATCATCAAGATCATGGAAACCTAGAATATCACATAAAGTTTTCGGAATCGTGGAAACACTAGCACCCAAATCACACAAAGAAAAACACTCATGATCTTTAATTTTAATCTTTATAGTAGGTTCCCACTCATCATTAAGTTTTCTAGGTATAGAAACTTCCAAATTAAGTTTTTCATCATAAGATTGCAACAAGGCATCAACGATATGTTTGGTAAAAGCTTTATTTTGACTATAAGCATGAGGATAATTAACAACGGATTGCAACAAGGAATTACAACTTTCTAAAGAACAATTATCATAATCAAATTCCTTGAAATCCGAGATAGTGGGTTCAATACTATTTAAAGTCATGACCTCTCCAATCCCACTTTTACCAAATTTAGCATGAAGATCTAAAAACTCCGAATTCTTGGGACGCCTTCTAAATAAAGTTGACTCATCTCTAGTACCATTATTTCCAAGATTCATATTACAAAAAAAAGATCTAATAGGGGACACATCAATAACTTTAAGATCTTCATCATTATTTTCATGGAAACTAGAAGAACACACTTTTATAAAGCTATCTTTCTTAGCACGCAATCTAGCGGTTCTTTCCTTGCACTCGCCAATGGGAATTCTCATTGCTTTGAGAGACTCACTGATATCATGCTTAGGAGGAGAACATCTAAGTTTGAGAGAATCAACATCAAGTGAAAGTCTATCAACGTTCCTAGCCAAATCATCAACTTTGAGCAATTTTTCTTCAAGCAAAGCATTAAAATTCTTTTGAGAAACCATAAATTCTTTCGTACTATTCTCAAAATCAGAGGGAATCTTATTAAAACTACCATAAGAATTATTGTAGGAATTTCCATAATTATTAGAGGAATTACTAGGGAACGGTCTAGCATTAAAGTTTCCTCTATAAACATTGTTTCCAAAATTATTCCTACCAACAAAATTCACATCCATAGATTCATTATTATTCTCAATCAAAGTAGACAAAGGCGTATCATTGGGATCAAGAGAAGTATTTTTAGTAGCAAACAACTTCATAAGTTCATCCATCTTTCCACTCAAAACATTGATTTCTTCTATAGCATGCACTTTTTTACTAGAAGATCTTTCGGTGTGCCATTGAGAATAATTAGCCATAATATTATCAAGAAGTTTTGTAGCATCTCCTAACATGATTTCCATAAACGTGCATCCCGTGGCCGAATCTAAGAGATTTCTAGAAGCAAAGTTCAAACCGGCATAAAAATTTTGTATGATCATCCATAAATTCAAACCATGAGTAGGGCAATTGCGAATCATCAATTTCATTCTTTCCCAAGATTGGGCAATATGATCATGATCAAGTTGTTTAAAATTCATAATATCGTTCCTAAGAGTGATAATCTTAGCAGGAGGAAAATACTTAGAGATAAAAGCATCTTTGCACCTGTTCCAAGAATCAATACTATTTTTAGGCAAAGACGAAAACCAAACTTTAGCACGATCTCTAAGTGAAAACGGAAATAACTTCAATTTAACAATATTGTTATCCGTATCTTTCTTCATTTACATATCACACAAATCAACAAAGTTGTTTAGATGAGTAGCGGCATCTTCACTAGGAAGGCCGGCGAATTGATCTTTCATAACAAGATTCAGCAAAGCAGTATTGATTTCACAAGACTCAACATCATTAAGAGGAGCAATTGGAGTACCAAGGAAATCGTTATTATTGGTATTCGAGAAATCACACAATTTTTATCTTGCGCCATGGCAACAAGTAATCCGACACACAAGCAAACAAAAAAAGGGCAAGCGAAAAGAGAGAAGAAGAAGATTGGGAAAGAGAGGGCAAATAAAACAGCAAGGGTGAATTGGGGGGAGAGGAAAACGAGAGGCAAATGGCAAATAATGTAAATGCGAGGGAGATGAGTTTGTGATGGGTACTTGGTATGTCTTGACTTGAGCGAAGACCTCCCCGGCAACCGCGCCAGAAATCCTTCTTGCTACATCTTGAGCTTGCGTCGGTTTTCCTTGAAGAGGAAAGGGTGATGCAGCACAATAGCGTAAGTATTTCCCTCAGTTTTTGAGAACCAAGGTATCAATCCAGTAGGAGGCTTCTCAACAAGTCCCACGAACCTACACAAACAAACAAAGAGCTCGCAACCAACGCGACAAGGGGGTTGTCAATCCCTTCACGGCCACTTGCGAAAGTGAGATCTGATAGAGATAATATGATAAGATAAATATATTTTTGGTATTTTATAATATAGATGCAAAAAGTAAAGATGCAAATAAAAATAGACTAGAAGCAAATATGAAAAGAGATAGACCCGGGGGCCATAGGTTTCACTAGAGGCTTCTTTCGAGATAGCATAAGTATTTCGGTGGGTGAACAAATTACTGTCGAGCAATTGATAGAAAAGAGAATAATTATGAGTTTATCTAGCCATGATCATGTATATAGGCGTCACGTCCGCAACAAGTAGACCGACTCCTGCCTGCATCTACTAATATTACTCCACACATCGACCGCTATCCAGCATGCATCTAGAGTATTAAGTTCATAAGAACAGAGTAATGCATTAAGCAAGATGACATGACGTAGAGGGATAAACTCAAGCAATATGATATAAACCCCATCTTTTTATCCCCGATGGCAACAATACAATACGTGTCTTGCAACCCTTTCTGTCACTGGGTAAGAACACCGCAAGATTGAACCCAAAGCTAAGCACTTCTCCCATGGCAAGAAAGATCAATCTAGTAGGCCAAACCAAACCGATAATTCGAAGAGACTTGCAAAGATAACTCAATCATATAAAAAAATCAGAGAAGATTCAATTATTATCCACAGATAAACTTGATCATAAACCCACAATTCATCAGATCTCGACAAACACACCGCAAAAAGAGATTAAATCAAATAGATCTCCACAAGAGAGGGGGAGAACATTGTATTGAGATCCAAAAAGAGAGAAGAAGCCAACTAGCTAATAACAATGGACCTGAAGGTCTGTGGTAAACTACTCACAACTCATCAGAAGGGCTATGGTGTTGATGTAGAAGCCCTCCATGCTGGAATCCCCCTCCGGGAGAATGCCGGCGATGGCTCCAAGATGGGATCTCGCGGATACAGAAGGTTAAGGCGGTGAAAATTGTGTTTCGGTTGCTCCCTGCATGTTTTTGGGGTATGTAGGCTTATGTAGGAGGAAGAAGTACGTCGTTGGCCGCCCGAGGGGCCCACGAGACAGGGGGCACGCCCTATCGAGGGGGGGGCGTGCCCTACCCTCTCGTGGCCGCCTCGACTGCTTCTTGACTTGCACTCCAAGTCCTTTGGATCACGTTCGTTCCAAAAATCACGCTTCCGAAGGTTTTATTCCGTTTGGACTCCGTTTGATATTCCTTTCCTTCGAAATACTGAAATGGACAAAAAAACAGCAATACGGGTTGGGCCTCCGGTTAGTAGGTTATTCCCAAAAATGATAATAATGTATAAAATAAAGCCCATAAACATCCAAAACAGGTAATATAATAGGATGGAACAATCAAAAATTATAGATACGTTGGAGACGTATCAAGGGGGCAAGCACAGGCACGGAGTACCGAGGCATCAGTCAAAGGTTACCATTTTGGTGCAAAGAGACCAAGACCAGCAGAGCGGCAGGACAGAGGTCACTTTGGAGCCCAAGACAGCGTCATCGCCAGTGCCTTTGGCAGCCGAAGACCAATTTTTGTCAGGATAACTTGTACTAGATGTTCGCCTTCAAAATGGTCGTTGTTGGCGCCCTTCCCGCTCAATATTTGGGAAGAGGACCACAACCTCTATAAATAGGGCTAGCCACAACAGTAGAGGGGATCGAGTTATCATCTCATGGAGAGATCATCTCATCGAGAGCTCAGAGAATCCTTCTCGAGCAATACACCACAAGAACACCTCTTCGCACGCACCCCGGAGTTTGAACCTTAAGGGTTTTGCCGGAACCCCACACCCGACACCCGCACGGCAAACACACCTCGCCGAAGCCTCGGCTTCTTTAATCCTCGCAAGACGCCCTCGGTTGAGCTCGTGGACATGTGCACCCTCTTAAGTCTGTGCCCCCCGGGCAGTGCGACGCGGTGCAAGGAGCCAGAACTAACCCACGTCCAGGGGCTCGCGCAAGGAAGAACGAGGTGCCCCATCAAGATCTCTAACAACTCTGCAGCTCTACAACATCTCCTGAGGCCGACGGCTCCCGAATCATCAGGAGCGGAGCTCCGCCGGAGACCGAAGGGCGCGCCCTCGCGAGGTGGGAAGTTGTCACAAGCATATCGATCTAAGTAACCCTAACCGCACCTACTCGGAACATAGATATCACGACATACCATCAAGATAATAAGCATAGCATAGTGGCACAAGTGCCATAGTTCGTTACACACCCCAGCGTGGCCCTCTACTTTTTTCAAATACAGGAGAAAGGAAAGGTTAAACAAAAGTGGCTCGCACGACCGCAGTAGCTCCTAAAGCCAGGTTCTGGCAGCGTTAGAATCAGTCTGAGCCCTCCTCCCACTTCACCGAAGTGCGGCGACAAGACGACCCATCGCCTTCCCCGATGAGAGCTCGGCGACGTGGTGGTTGGTCGTAGCCGCTGCTGCTGGTGCTCTCTCCTGAGGAGGAGCCGCCGCTGCTGAAGGAAGCAAGACCCTTGCGAAGGGCTAGCTCACCCTCATCGCCGTCGCGACCTTTGTCAAGGCCAAGCTCATCGTCACCGCTGCCGTCTTCTGGGCAGCACCCCGCGCGGCGGTGAAAGGATTGAGAAGAGGCGTCTAGAGGGGGCGGTGATTTGACCCTCAACAAAGAAAAGTGGCAGTTTTTAAGTTCTTGACGTTAAGGTGGAGTTTTAGCACAAGTTTAATCATTCACAATACATTCCAAGCAAGCATGACAAGAGTATATGAGCAGCGGAAAGTAAAGCATGCAATTTGCAAGAAAGTAAAGGGATGGGATTGGAGTGTGCAAACGCAATTGGAGACACGGAGATTTTTGGTGTGGTTCCGATAGGTGGTGCTATCGTACATCCATGTTGGTGGAGACTTCAACCCATGAAGGGTAATGGCTGCGCGAGACCACGAAGGGCTCCACCCACGAAGGGTCCACGAAGAAGCAACCTTGTCTATGCCACCATGGCCATCTCCCACGAAGGACTTGCCTCACTAGTGTAGATCTTCACGAAGTAGGCGATCTCATTGCCTGTACAAACTCCTTGGTTCAACTCCACAATCTTGATGGAGGCTCCCAAGTGACACCTAACCAATTTAGGAGACACCACACTCCAAAAGGTAATAGATGGTGTGTTGATGATGAACTCCTTGCTCTTGTGCTTCAAATGATAGTCTCCCCAACACTCAACTATCTCTCACAGATTTAGATTTGGTGGAAATATGATTTGAGTGGAAAGCAACTTGGGGAAGGCTAGAGATCAAGATTCTTGTGGTTGGATTGGAATATCTTGGTATCAACACATGAGTAGGTGGTTCTCTCAGAAAATGTATGTTGGAAGTGTAGGCACATTCTGATGGCTCTCTCCATGAATGAAGAGTGGGTGGAGGGGTATATATAGCCTCCACACAAAATCTAGCCATTACACATGATTTACCAAACTCGGTGGGACCGAATAGTGTAACTCGGTCAGACCGATTTAGTTCAAAATGTGAACGTTAAGGTTTTCAGTGGGACCGACATGATTAACTCGGTGGGACTGATGTGCTAGGGTTAGGGCATAACGTAATCTCGGTGAGACCGATCACATAAAATCGATGGGACCGATTTCTGTAACAGGCAAACAGAGAGTTAGTCAGGCAAACTCGGTGGGACCGATTCGCTCATTTCAGTGAGACCGAAATGTTATGAAAAGGAAACAAAGTGTTTGCATTGCGAACTCGGTGGGACCGATCGCTCACTTCGGTTAGAGCAAAAGGTTACGAAGGGAAACAAAGAGTTTGCAATCCCATCTCGGTGAGACCGAGATCCCACCGGTGAGACTGAACTGATTAGGGTTTCTTGTAGTGGCTATGTCAAGTGAACTCGGTGGCGCTGGATAGATCAAATCGGTGGGGCTGAGTTTGACTTTTGGTTTAGGACATATGTGGAATGAGAAAGTGGTTGAGGGCTTTGGAGCATATCACTAAGCATTTTGAGAAAGCAAGCCATTAAGCAACACCTCATCCCCTTTTAATAGTATTGGCCTTCCTATGGACTCAATGTGATCTTGGATCACTAAAATAGAAATGTAGAGTCTTGAGCTTTGAGCTTTTGCCAATCTTCTGTCCTTAGCATCTTAAAGGGGTTCCACATCCTCTAGTCCATGCCACTCCACTGTTGAACTCTTCTGAAATATAATAGATAAAAGTATTAGTCCAACAAGAGATATGTTGACATTAATTACCAAAATCACCTAGGGAGGACTTGTGCTTTCAATCTCCCCCTTTTTGGTAATTGATGACAACATACATCAAAGCTTTAGATAAAGATATGAAACATAACAAGTAAAGCTTTGGAAAGACATGTAACATGCATAGGCTCCCCCTACATGTATGCAATCATGTAAATGTGGAATATAGATGCATGTGAATGCATAAGCATGTCAGATCAAGCAATGAGTTACATGTATCTTGGCTGTATGCATCAGAGCAAATGATGTGAAAATATAGGGAATGTACCTTCATGTTCATGAGTCCTTCTTGCAAACAATATGTACATCAACAAGAGATCATCATGCACATGAGTGTGATGCATATACTTACATTGTGCTCTTGAGCTGGCTTTGAAAGAGATGAACCTGAGTAAACAAGGTTAGATAACACAGAAACATCTTCTAAACAGAGCAAGAACAACAAACCACAAGAGTACCAAGATTGGGATGACATGTAGAGAGTGAGTACTAGGTACTCTATTGGATACAGACATGTCCCCAGAAAGATATGCAATCAATTTGAAGATTTCCTTCCCTTAGATGTCTTTCTCCCCCTGAATCTTATATGCGATACTGGGAGAAGGTAGGGAAAAGAAAATTAGAACAAGACAACTAATGATAACAGATACTAACATGTCTTTCCCCTCTTGGAGACATGTGACTTCTCTCCTCTTTTTAATACCAAGCATCTGGGAGGACTAAGAAATCTCTCTCTCCCATAGGGTCTCTCTTTCCCTTTGATGTGAGTAAGCTTTGATGTGATCTCTCCCTCCCCCTTTGACATCAATTTCCAAGAAGAGCTCTTCTAGATTATGAGTCAAGAAGGTTTAGCACTTGAGTCACAGTACAAAGCAACATGTGATATAAGATGGTGGTAGAGGATAAGAATCATCGAGTGGAGCTGGAAGAAAAATGCACGATGCAAATGGAAAGTGTCTCCTCAGCATCGGTAATACCGAGTTGTTTTCTTCGGTGGCACCGAGGTTATTCGGTTTGACAGAAAGAGGCAAACCGGTGTGTCTGAGTTCAACACACACACAGAGAGAGAGAGAGAGAGAGAGAGAGAACAATTGTCATCTCAGCTCACTAGGCAATTAAGATCTCACAAAGATATGCAAGGAATTAACTGAAGGATTTGCAATGAACTGGATGCAGGGAATGCAGAACAAAACAGAGAAAAAAGAAAGAAATCTAGATGAAGTTTTTTTTGAAAGGTGAAACAAACATGCATGAGACAAATGCAAGAGCACAGAGAAACACTAGAGAACTCCATCTAGAATTGGTCGGCAACAGAGTCACCTATGTTAGAGTATATTGACTTAGGAGTCAAGCTAAGGCACTTGATCATAGGTCATACTCATCGTTTAAGATCAAAATGGGGTTGCCATTTTTCATTTAAGCAGTTTGATGTGAATTATTTAAAATTTGCTTTGGGTTGCAAATGCACAAAGAGTTAGGATCATGAGTCACTCTTCCATGTCACATACATCTTGGTGGAGCGCTCAAAATGATAATAATTGAACACATGCACTCATCACCAAGCAAAGTGAAGGATCATATATGTCGTGGAATTGTCACGTCAGATGTCCTAGTGAAAGGACTTAATCGCGGAGCCATCACAACTACGAAACTTGAAGGGGTTAATTGGGACAAAAGACACGGGAGGTTTATACTAATTTGGCCCCTTAAAATGAAGGTAAGGCCTACGTCTAGTTGGGTTGGTATTGCTTGATGTTTCAATGACCAGGGACCGAGATACGCTATGCCCGGTTCTCGACGAGTTGTTCTTCCCCTTAGCCGCCAGCGGGTCGCCCCCTTATATACACGGGTTGGCGCCCTGCGGCTTACAGAGACCCGGGCGGCTCATAAACAGTGTCCGGCTCGGTGACTAGTTAAATCTACCTTACAATACAAGTCATGCCATTGTGGCGGTTTACTACAACGGGCCTCCAGTCGATGGTGGGCTTTAGGCCCTTTATGGAACCGCCATCTTCATGCTTGGTCTTTGGCTTCTTTCTGATGAGTCTTCTTTGCGTAACCTGGCCCCTCCTGGGCGGCTTACACAAATAGTTATATCCCCAACATTAGGCCCCAGATTGATTTGAACCGCCATCTTCATGTCAATCTTAACATACCTTAAAAAATAAACCTTCAGCCTTCTGCCTGTGTAAAGGTTTTTAACCCGCCATGACATCATCTTCTAGATCCGTGTTAGCCCGTCGTGACGTCATCTTTACTTAAATTCATTTTTTACTCTGCCATATCTTCCAATGGATCTTTGCTTTTATTGACCGCACCGAAAACCGAGGCGTCGGGGCCGCCGGATAATGATGTTTAGTCTCCTTGTTTCTCGCACCATCCCGGTCGGCCCTTCCCTATAAATAAGCTTGACCTAGACCTTCCTCAGTCATTCGTCTTCTTCCTCTTGCTCTCTCTCTCTGCGACTCGAGCTCCTCCGCCGCTGTCATCGCAGATCTCCTCGTCTTCACCAACTTAGGCCACTGCATCGACCTGACTTGACCAGAAAATCACGACGGACCTCCGCAGCAACTCTGCATCTGTAAGTGTCCTCCTTGTTCCTCAGATCCGCATTAGGACCTTCGAGTTCTTCGGTGTTCTTCGTTGTTCGTCAGGAACCCTTCATAGACTTCATCACCACCGCCGTTTCTTGATCTTTAAGATAGTGTAAAACTAATGCGGTAGCTGTTTCACACCCATTTTGAATGCAAACAGATCCCTTTCCATCACACACAGGCCTTGTTCAGCACTAATGAACTTACCTGTACTAGTTTTAGGTCTAGACAATTTTTTTCTTTCTGTGCACCTGTTTGATCCAGAATAATATCCACCAACTGCGAAACATGTTTCTGTTAAGCCCATTTAACTCTAGTGGCCCTTATTGCCGGTTTAAAATAGACAACGTTAATTGACAGCCTTGCCATGTCCTGGCAACTTAAAATATCTTTTAATTGTTACTTATTCCCATAGCGGCTTAGGCAACCAGATATAGTCAGCCATATGTCATTAGGCCCCTTCTAAGTCACCATCTTGTTTAAACTTAAAATGTTTTCCTCCGGGTTAAATTTGAACCGGAACCTCTTATTTTGTCATAGGCTTCAATTTACGTAATGGCACCCAAGGCTCCTAAAGCTCCCGTGACCTGCAACTGGGTCAAATCCACTGTTATAGAGAGCATTTTGTCTGATTTTGTGAAATCCGGCCATCTGCCCAAGACGAAGGAGGTCATGTCTTATCGTGATCCTAACCCGTCAGAGGAGAAGCCTCAACCCAAAAAGGGGAGGTAATCATGTTCACTAATCACATGAACCGGGGCTCCGCTCCACCCGGTTCAAAATTCTTCAGGGATGTTTTGCATTTCTTTGACCTTAGACCTCAAGACATTGGGCCCAATTCCGCGTCAAACATTTGCAACTTCCAAGTCTTCTGCGAGGTGTACCTTGGAGAAGAGCCTAGTATACTTTTATTCAGATAGCTGTTCTATTTAAACTAGCAGAATGAACGTGCCAATGGGCCCAATCTTGAACTTGGTGGCATCTCGATTCAGCGGCGGAGAGACTGCCTCTTTCCTTATGCTGAATTGCCGAGTCACCCAAAGGATTGGAATCAAACGTGGTTTTACTGCCAAGACACTTCTCCGGCTGAAGAAAATCCTCTGCCCGGCTTCCGCGCCTTGCGCCTTGAGTCCAACCACCCGCTGTCGGATAAACTGACTACTGTTGAACATCTGCCACTTTCTCCCACTATTAGAAAAATTAAAGCTCTTTTGAGAAATGGCTTAGACGGTATTGACCTGGTCCGAGTCTGGATTACTTGGCGAGTGCTTCCGTTAAGCCGCCGCCCCGGCTTAATGTGCACTTACTCCGGCGAGAAAGATGACCCCCTGCGTCATAGCCCCGATGACTTACCAGAAGATGTGGTGGAGGCCATGATCCAATCATTGTTGAAAGAAGGCATAGTGATTAGTAACGCCTTTGGCTTACTTCCCTTCTGCAAGGAGAACCCGGCCCCTGCTGTGAGTCACCCACCTTAATAAATACCTTTTACTGTATTACCTCTTGCTTTTACTTATAACCCCTTATCATTTTTCACACGCCGATGACAACTTCTGGAAGGTCAAATATGACCATGAGGCGGCCAAACAAGCCAGAGCAGCAAGAAGAGCTGAAAGAAAACCCGCCAAAACAGGAACTTCAAGGAAGAAAAAACCAAGTGCTTCGGATTTACTCAAATTGGATGACACTTCTGATGATGAAGAAGATGTAACCCTTAACTCTCCTGACTTTTTTGTCATTATTTTACTGACATTCTATCCTTTTAGGAGGATACGGGGAACAGCCAAGCGATTGACGAAGAGGTAACTATAATTTCCTCCGACTCAAAGCCTTTGCCAAAGCAAAAAATCCAAAGGGTGACCCGGAAAGTAAGATTTTCACATCCTCTTGCTTATCAAGATCCTCAATTTCTTTTGAAGCAACAACAGTTTGAAAGCCGGAGGCAGACCCGGAACAGCAAAGATGTAGAGCTTTCCTCCGGCTTACCTATCATAACCAGGAAGATTCGGACTGAGGTTATCTCCAATTTACATTCTGTTTTTCCTTTGGCGGGTTACTTTCACCAACCTCTCAATTCATCTGACTCCAATTATCAGGATACCTCTCCTTCCTCTGGCGAGTCTATGCAATCTAACATGTCGGCTTTCAAAACTGCCCCCGGGTAACTTATTTTTGTTTACCTTTATGCTTTACCTTACCCATGATTTTGTACTCATCCTTTTGCCTTTGTCCACAGTGTGCAAGTGAAGCCCAGTAAGAGGGCAAAAAAGAGTAAGCCGTCGCGAGACCCGGTCATGACTGAACCGAAGCTTGCCACGACTGCTCCTGATAGTTCTACCCATTAGCTGCCGCCTGAACCAGTCTATGACATTCCAGCACCAACCTCTGATCTGCCCGCTGAAGACACTCTCAACAGCTCTGATAACCCAGAAGCTCCTAGCCCGGCCAAGACAACTGATCCGGACGTTGAGATTCTGAAGACTCACTTTGTTGAGCCAGGGCGACCCACTGTCCTTGCCAAGTGCTCTGCTAAGGAGGAAATTCTGGAACGTCAAAAGGCCAAGCTAGATATTGCTGACTATACTCATTTGAGTATTGGAGATATAGTCTCTAGCTATCTCAATCAAGTACATAGCAACCGTGACCTGGAGATTGGTATGGTGAAGCAAATACAACAAAAATCTGAGGTATGAATTATGCTACTTTTCCGAATCATACTTACTGTATCAACCCCCAAGTCTATTGCTTATGAATAAATATGATGTAGACTTAGAAAACTGCTTAGCCCTGATTTATCCGGTATTTGAAAGAAGATATTTAACCTGGTTGTGACATGATACTTAAAACTTGCAATACACATTAGCCCCCAAGTGTCAAGCATCTTTGCTTGCAAAGTACTTGAGACTTAATTTTCATGAGTCGGCATTGTAAGTTAAAATTCTTCAGCACACATTAGCCCCCAAGTGTCAAGTATGTTTGCTTGCAAAGTGCTTGGGACTTAATGCTATCTTACCATGATTCTGATCATAACCCGGTATTAATGCAGGCCACCATAAGTCAATTTGAGTCGGAGATGGCTGACCTGAAGAATCGCCTAGCCGCTCAAGAACTTGAAATTCAAAAGGCCAACTCCAAATTTGAATTCAGCGTCTCTGAACAAGAGAAGCTGAAGAAGAATTTTGAGGCAGAGAAGAAAATCGGGGCTGATGAAAAGGCTTCTCTGGTGACCCGGGCTGAGACGACAGAGGCATTACTTGCAGAAACAACAACGGAGTTGTCTGGCTTAAAATGCCAGATATCTCAAATGATCTCAACAATCTTTGGTAAGTTATTCATATAGACTTTAAACCTTGCAAACCTCCTTTCAATGATTACTTCAATTGTCAGCTCCATCTCACCTTATGTTTAATAATGCAGGCCCTAGGAGCACAAACCTCAAGCAGAACATGTTGATCAAGCTGAAGGCGGTTTATACTCTTGTGGAGCAGCTCTACACCGGGTCACAACGTGCTCTGGCCGTTGTAGCTTTATCAGATGACGTTCCTCACCTCCTGCAAGACGTATTGAAACGGCTTGCTTCACTACCTCAACGGATCCAAGACCTAAGGCGGGCATCCGCAAGAGCCGGGGCCGTAGCTGCGTTGAGCTGTCGAAAGCCTGGATTCCGGAACTAGACCCGGCCGACCTCGCTCTTGGATACCCCAGTCTTAAAGAAGATGGGACCGTATTTGATGGACATGACTTCACTGCCTGTGTCAAAGTTATACGCCCCGTGGCCACTCTTATTGGGAATGATACTGATCTTACCAAGTATCAGCCGGGTTATGACAATGAGAATCGGAGAATCCCAACACCTCCCTTTGATGAAGTCAGCCCGATCCTCCAACTCGTAAGCATACCTTTGCCCCTCAAGTGGACCCAGCCGGTTTAATAGATGATGACGCCGAATTTGAAGCCTTGAGCGGCATTGACTGGGCCTTGTCAACTTTCCAGGACAAAGCAGCTGGTGGAGAAGCGGAGAAGGATAACCCAGAGCATTCAAGCCTGCCAAAAGAGTGAAACGCCAGGCGTTTATGACTTTGCAAAACAATGCTTCATTATTCAGACTCGGGGAGTCTTGTAATAGGGTAGAAAAAACCTCTTCAATTTTGTCATGCCTTTGCGCATGTTTATGGCGCTTAATACTTTCGTAAGCCACCGTCGCTATATATACTTCCAGCTTATATTGATCTTTTATTTCCTTGATGTCAAATTTGCTTGCCTTATCCTGCCTGTAAAACAAGCAAAAATTTCCCTGCGATCCTTTTGATGATCTCGCCTATTTATATGACCTACATCATGCTGGTAAATTCAACTCCTGAAGGCTGGAACATATAATGTTCACCTGGCACTTTAATAACCTGGGGTGATCAATATTAAGCCGGAATAAAAAAAACCATCTCATAGTGCTTTCAAGAAGGTCTCAAGATGGCCAAGTAATTTAAACTTATGAAGTATAATGGATAATAACAACATTCAAAGGCTTCTGATTCGAATACGATCAGTAAACCGTTCCAAAGGGGTTAAGCTAAGATTCGGATACGATCATATAGCCCCCAGTGGCTTTGGCGATGCCAATCAAGTGGGTATCGACAGTTATGTTCTCTTTGGTTCGAATACGACCTATGTTTGAACAGGAAGCCCCCAAGTGACCATAAAAGTTGTTTAATGATGCTGATTCGAATACGATCCACGTCAGACCCAAAGGGGGTAAGATATGATTCAAATATGATCAAGAAGCCCCCAAGTGGGTTTGGCAGTATGCCAATCAAGTGGGTATCGACAACTATGTTCTCTTTGGTTCGAATACGACATATGTTTGAACAGGAAGCCCCCAAGTGATCATGGCTAGATTCAGATATGATCATAAGCCGGACCAAAGGAAGAGCCGGATTCAGATATGATCTGCTCCCTGTTGGTTGTTTCCACCATCTGATAAAAAAGACATATAGACTTTTGAGGGTAAAAAAGGACAGAGGTCCTGCTTTATTGCTTTATATAATATATACATCATCAAAATATATACATCTTGAGAGCCGGTGGTTTAAGTATAATAAGGCCGAAGATGGGCTATATTCCACGGCCGGCGGGTCTCCTCCTCCGACTTACGTGAGTCTTTGTGCTCTGAATATCAATGAGGTACTATGACCCGTTGTTCAGATTCTTGCTGACCACAAAGGGTCCTTACCAAGGAGGGGATAGCTTGTGCATATCACACTAATCATGGATGAGCCGAAGCACTAAATCGCCTTCCTGAAAGGTTCTGCTTCTGACCCGGCGGCTGTGATAGCGACGAAGGTCTTGCCGGTAAATCGCTGAGAGGGCTATTGCGAAGTCTCGCTCCTCATCCAACAAGTCAAGTGCCTCCTGACGAGCTTTTTCATTATCAGCCCCAACGTAAGACACCACACGGGGTAAATCGTGCTGGATGTCACTTGGCAGGACTGCCTCTGCTCCATAGACCATGAAGAAAGGTGTATAACCCGTGGATCTGTTAGGCGTAGTGTTGATGCTCCACAGCACAGGATCTCCTGATTAGCTCTTTCTACTTGACCGTTGGATTGAGGATGAGCAACAGCCGAAACGTCAAGCCGGATATGTTCTCGTTGACAGAACTCTTCCATGCCACCCTTGGAGAGATTACTGCCATTATCAGTTATGATGCTGTGTGGAAAACCAAAATGAAAGATCACATTTTTTATGAACTGGACCGCTGTGGCTGCATCACACTTACTGACTGGCTCTGCCTCAACCCACTTTGTGAATTTATCCACTGCCACCAGGAGGTGTGTCTTTTTATCCTTAGACCTCTTGAAAGGTCCCACCATGTCAAGCCCCCAGACTGCAAATGGCCAAGTAATTGGAATCATCCTCAACTCTTGAGCCGGCACATGAGCTCGTCGTGACAATTTTTGACATCCGTCACATTTGCTGACAAGATCCTCTGTATCAGCATGAGCCGTCAGCCAATAAAAACCATGACGGAAAGCCTTGGCCACAAGAGATTTTGAGCTGGCATGATGACCACAATCTCCTTCATGGATCTCTCGAAGTGTCTCTTGACCCTCCGCAGGCGACACACAACGCTGGAATGCCCCTGTGACACTGAGGTGATGTAACTCGCCATTAACAATTGTCATGGATTTGGACCGCCTGACGATTTGTCTCACCAAGGTCTCATCCTCAGGCAACTCTCCCCGGGTCATATAAGCCAAGTATGGCAATGTCCAATCCGGGATGACATGAAGCGCGGCCACCAACTGTGCCTCCGGGTCTGGCACTTCTAGTTCTTCCTCTGTAGGTACCTTGATAGAAGGATTATGCAAAACCTCAAGAAAGGTGTTAGGCGGCACCGGCTTACGCTGAGATCCCAACCAGCTTAACGCATCAGCCGCCTCATTCTTCCTTCGATCAATGTGCTCCACTTGATACCCTTTGAAGTGCCTAGCCACAGCATCTACTTCACGATGGTAAGCCGCCATAAGGGGGTCCTTAGAGTCCCACTTGCCTGACACCTGTTGAGCCACGAGATCTGAGTCGCCCAAGCACCTTACCCGGCTCAAATTCATCTCTTTGGCCATCCAGATACCATGGAGCAAGGCCTCGTACTCAGCTGCATTGTTAATACAGGGAAACATGAGCCGGAGCACATAACGAAATTTGTCACCTCGAGGGGAAGTTAAAACAACTCTAGCCCCTGAGCCTTCTAACTGCCTGGACCCATCCAAGTGAATAGTCCAATATGTATTATCTGGCTTCTCCTTAGGTGCCTGCAACTCTGTCCAATCATTGCTAAAGTCCACCAAGGCTTGAGATTTAATAGCAGTACGGGGCATATACTTCAAACCATAGGGCCCAAGCTCAATAGCCCACTTGGCGATTTGTCCTGTGGCCTCCCTGTTCTGAATGATGTCTCCCAAAGGGGCGGAACTTACCATCATTATAGGATGACTTTGGAAGTACTACTTCAGCTTCCGGTTTGCCATGAACACACCATAAACAAGTTTCTGCCAATGTGGATATCTTTGTTTAGACTCAATGAGCACCTCACTGACGTAGTAAACCGGTCGTTGAACCGGATGCTCCTTACCTGCCTCCTTACGCTCCACCATGATGGCGACACTGACGGCTCGTGAGTTAGCAGCCACATATAACAACAGCGGCTCTCTATCAATGGGAGCCACAAGGACCGGTGGCTCAGACAACTGTCTCTTTAAATCTTCAAAGGCAGTGTTAGCAGCATCACTCCAGACAAAGGTGTCTGTTTTCTTCATCATCTGATACAGCGGTAGGGCCTTCTCACCTAACCGGCTTATGAACCGGCTTAAAGCAGCAACACGACCCACCAGTCGCTGAACATCATTGATGCACGCCGGTTTAGCCAGAGAGGTAATTACCTTGATCTTCTTCGGATTAGCTTCAATGCCTATGTTTGAAACCAAGAAACCCAAGAGCTTGCCTGCAGGTACACCAAATACACACTTTTCCGGGTTAAGCATCATTTTATAAACCCGAAGATTATCAAAGGTCTCCTTCAGGTCAGATATCAAGGTTTCCTTCTCTATGGACTTCACCATGATATCATCCACATAAGCACGAGCATTGCACCCAATTTGATCGGGGAGACAGTTCTGTACACATCGCTGATAAGTCGCCTGAGCACTCTTGAGCCCAAACGGCATAGATACATAACAGAAGGCTCCAAACGAACTGATGAAAGCCGTCTTCTCCTGGTCCTTAACTGCCATCTTGATCTGATGATAACCAGAGTAAGCATCCAAAAAGCTTAAACGCTCACAACCCGCCGTAGCATCAATGATTTGACCAATACGGGGGAGAGCAAAGGGATCAGCCGGACAAGCCTTATTTAAGTCCGTGTAATCCACACACATCCGCCAGGTGCCGTTCTTCTTGAGCACGAGCACCGGGTTAGCCAACCACTCCAGGTGAAAAACTTCAACAATAAACCTAGTGGCTAAGAGCCGGGCAACTTCCTCTCCAATAGCTTGTCGCCTCTCTTCGTTGATTCGTCGAAGAAACTGCCTGACCGGCTTATACTTCGGATCAATATTGAGAGTGTGCTCAACAAGTTCTCTCGGTACACCTGGCATCTCAGAAGGTTTCCATGCAAAGATGTCCTGGTTCTCACAGATGAACTTGATGAGCGCGCTTTCCTATTTAGGATCCAAATTGGCACTGATGCTGAACTGTTTAGATGAATCACCCGGATTGAAATCCACAAGCTTGGTTTCAGCAGCCGACTTAAACTTCATCTCTGGGTCATGCTCGGTGGTTGACTTTTTTAGAGAGGTCATATCTGTCGGGTCAACATTATTTTGATAAAACTTCAGTTCCTCCGCTGCACAAACAGACTCAGCATAAGCCGCGTCGCCCTCCTCACATTCCAGGGCTACCTTCCGACTTCCATGCACGGTGATGGTACCTTTGTGACCCGGCATCTTAAGCTGCAGGTAAAAATAGCACGGCCATGCCATGAACTTGGCATAAGCCGGCCGTCCAAACAGAGCATGATATGGACTCCTGATTTTGACCACCTCAAAGGTTAGTTTTCAGCTCTGGAGTCATACTCATCTCCAAAAGCCACTTCCAGTTCAATCTTGCCAACTGGGTACGCCGACTTGCCAGGGACCACTCCATGAAAAACAGTGTTGGACGTCTTCAAATTCTTATCAGTTAACCCCATGCATTGGAAGGTCTCACAATAGAGGATATTGATGCTGCTACCCCCGTCCATGAGTACCTTAGTGAATTTATAGCCACCAACCTGAGGTGCTACCACCAAGGCTAACTGACCTGGATTATCAAACCGGATGGGGTGCTCTTCCCTGCTCCACACAATGGGCTGTTCTGACCACCTCAAATAACAGGGAACCGCCGGCTCAATAGAATTTACAGCCCTCTTATGAACCTTCTGGTCACGTTTGCACAAGCTAGTGGTAAACACATGATACTGCCCACTATTCAGCTGCTTCAGATAGCTTTGATAACCCGATTGCTGTTGTTGTTGTTCCCCTTGACCAGATTGCTGCTGATTATGACCGCCCTGATGTCCCTGAAAGACGGAACTTGAGTCACCACCCGGGCCATGAAAACCGCCAGCTCCTGAGCCGCCGCCCGACCCATGATTGCCATCAAATGTGTTAGAATTCTTAAAAGCCTTCATGATTGCACAATCTTTCCATAAGTGGGTGGCGGGTCGTTCCCGGGTGCCGTGTTTCGGGCATGGCTCATTGAGTAGCTGCTCAAGAGATGGGTCTGACCCGCCATATCGGGGCGGCTTGCCCTTACGTCTCTTATTGTTATCCTATGCATTGGCATTGGCTACAAACTCCGGGTTACCCTCGGCCTTACACTTGTTGCCCCCTTGATTCGTCGGGTTATGCTGCTGTCCCTTTCCCTTGTCGTTCTTCTTTCCCTCCCCTGTCTTTTCCTCATCAGACGCGGGGTCCTTGGTACTATCAGAGTCGGCGTATTTGACTAAAGCGGCCATCAGCATACCCATATCGTTGCAATCACGCTTAAGGCGCCCCAGCTTCTGTCTCAGCGGCTCAAAGCGACAATTCTTTTCCAACATAAGGACTGCAGAGCCAGCATCCATCTTCTCAGATGAATGTATTATCTCCTTAACCCGGCGTACCCAGTGAGTCGTGGACTCACCCTCCTCCTGCTTACAATTTGTCAAATCCACAATCGACATGGATTGCTTGCAGTGTCCTTGAAGTTCTGGATGAAGCGGGCTTTTAGCTTTGCCCACGAATCAATGGAATTGGGGGGCAAACCCTTTAACCAGGACCAGGCCGTTCCATCTAATATCATTGTGAAGTACTTAGCCATTGCTGCATCGCTGACCTCCAACAGCTCCATGGCCATCTCATAGCTCTCGATCCACGCTCCAGCATGTAAGTCGGCCGTGTAATTCGGCACCTTTTGAGGTCCCTTGAAGTCCTTGGGAAGGCGTACATTACGCAGAGCCAGCACCAAACAAGGAACATCGCCGGTTCTGGTGGCCACTCCCATCTCAACGGAAGCTATCGGATACTCTAGGAAATCTTGATGAGCCGTCTGTTGAGCTGCTAGCTGAGCCGCCCGCTCGTTCTCCTGATGTACCCGATCTTGTACCAGGTTATAGCCACCGGGCTGGTTCCGGCGCTGGGCGTTGCTCGACAAAGCTTCTGACTCCATGTGCCTACTATAACTTGGACTCCGGTTTTGACGAGGTGGTGCTAACCAAGGCGGAGGAGTTGAGTGAATCCTGTCCCGACTATAAGAATAAGTCTCTTGCTGAGCCAGGGCCGTCTGGACAAGTTCCCTGATACTCCGGGTCTCCACCGCTGTTGGATCATCACCATCCACTGGGAAAGCCGCCAGACGCGCTGATGCTGCGATTAAGTTCTCCATGGGGTTGGAAAAGTGACCCGGCGGTATCGGTACGTAACGAGGCGGCGCCATGTTCCCATGAGGAGGTACCATCTCCCGAGGCTGAGTCGGTCCTCCTGTTCCGGCTGTCATAAACTGATTTTCATCTGGCGGGTTACTTGGGCCGGCTCCGGGTGTAGCAAAAAGAACCCGAGGGTCGTAACTCGGAGGCAAACGGGATTGAGTTTTCTGGTGCCTCCTTCTCATCACCTCATTAGATGCTTTCACGCTCATGGTAAGCTGGAAAGCCTCTGACTGGAGCTGTTGCGCCCGTGCATCCAAAGCCGCCCGTTCCGTGGCTAACCTGGTATCCTCAGCTGCTAAGGTCTCCTTGGCCTGAGCTATTTCCTCGCGTACCCGCGCCACCTCTGCGTCATGCTCATCTTTATTTGTAGGAATAACCGTGGCGGTTAACAGGGCCGTAAACTTATCCCTGAGGTCTATCAGCACTTGAGCCGGCGGGCGCACAGGGCCTCCTGCCCCGGCCGCTCCTATCTCGGACGTAATTGCAGCAGCGGCTGTAGAATTTTGGCCGGGTTGAGTCCCAGCCATGAAGACTCCTGCCCAATTTGGCGTCTCACAGGGGTCCGGAATACTGGAGCCATCGGAACAGCCCCCAAGCACGCCATCTTGCACTTGATACAGCGAATCTGTTGAACCGGCGGATGAATCACCGTCAGAGAGAATGGTCGTCTCACCACCATCTTCAGATCCTTCAGAAAGTTCTTTTGCGTGGATGCAGCCCACAAAGACACGCTTCACGCTGGGTTGAACTCGGGCGGGTTACGCACGCTAAGCCATCTCGACGAGGTCAGTGCAGTTGTCCGGCTCAGGGCCCGGCTCACCAATCCGGCCGATCCAGACGTGGATTCCACTGAAGGGGACCCGGTACCCGTACTCAATTGAGTCGGCGTCAGGGCCCCAGCCTTCATCGTCAATGTAGATCTTGCCACGACGACTCTTGGTCATCCGGCCTACTGCGTATCCCTTGAGCCCTTCGAAGTTGCCCTTCAAGAACTCAAATCCACCATGCGCTGGCCCCACGATGGGCGCCAACTATTGTGGAATTGTCACGTCAGATGTCCTAGTGAAAGGACTTAATCACGGAGCCATCGCAACTAGGAAACTTCAAGGGGTTAATTAGGACAAGAGACACGGGAGGTTTATACTAGTTCGGCCCCTTAAGATGAAGGTAAGGACTACGTCTAGTTGGGTTGGTATTGCTTGATGTTTCAATGACCAAGGAGCGAGATACGCTATGCCCGGTTCTCGACGAGTTGTTCTTCCCCTTAGCCGCCAGCGGGTCGCCCCCTTATATACACGGGTTGGCGCCCCGCGGCTTAGAGAGACCCGGCCGGCTCATAAACAGTGTCCGGCTCGGTGACTAGTTAAATCTACCTTACAATACAAGTCATGCCATTGTGGCGGTTTACTACAACGGGCCTCCAGTGGATAGTGGGCTTTAGGCCCTTTATGGAACCGCCATCTTCATGCTTGGTCTTGGGCTTCTTTCTGATGAGTCTTCTTTGCATAACCCGGCCCCTCCTAGGCGGCTTACACAAATAGTTATATCCCCAACAATATAGGAATATAAAAAAATAATGTCATCCAACAAGCATTAATGTAGCATAGCATATGATAAAACACATGATCATCCAAGTATCTCACAAAAGCATAAAGTATCAAGCACACAAATAACGAAGTTCAACCACCAAAAAGACAAGAGAGACCAAAAGCAACACTCTCTCTCGAAGCCTATGATATATACATTTTTCTCCCCCTTTGGCAACAAGTTATCAAAAAGTTCATAAAAAATGCATGGTGCTAAACGACTCTCAGGCTTGGTCTTCATGTGATGGTGTAGAGATGGCTCCTTGGACGAAGACTTCTATTGATGTAGATGGAGCTGGTGGAGTGGGTACTGGAGCTCGATGCACTGAAGCTGTAGCTGGTGCAGATGATGTAGCTCTGGTGTCTAGAACAGGCACTGCAATAGATCTCTGTCCTCTGGGCACTCTAGTAAAAGCATCAGTAGTTGACTTGCCCTTCTTCTCCTCCACATCCTCCTGAAGTTGCTCAACTGCAGTTTGGATCTCAGTCACTTTAACATCAAGAGCATAAAACTTCTACTCTATGATTCTCTCCAAGCTCTCCTGGTTTTGAGTCAGGGTGGCCAACCCCTTCTCAATCCTCAGAGTGGGGGCAATCAAGTAGCCAAGCTAATCTTGCTTTCTCTTTAGGAAAATCTGAGATGCCTCTTCAGCAGTTGGCATCTTTGTAGCCTTCTCAGCCCTTGCCTTCTCCTTCTTCTCTTGTGCTTGCACAGATGATGGTTCATTTTCATCCATCACAATGGTGTTGTCCTCAAAGTCAGGGTAGATGGGCAGGTTTTCCTTGTCCAAGAGATATGTGCCAGTGCCCATATTGGAGTTTATAAGCTCCTGAATCTGTGGGGCATACCCACACTCCTTTTCTGATCAGATGCAGTCCTTTTGATTGTTTCCACAATCAGGCTCATGACTTTGAACTTCTGCGGCACATCAAATATATGAAGCAAGTTAATTGCATGGCCTCTGATCATCTTGTGATCACCTGACTTGGGCAACAAAGTGTGCCTTAAGATCTAGTTTATGGTAGGCAATCCTGACAACAAATAATGTACAGATCTAAACTTATGTGTCTCAAGTGCAGCATCTGGGATTTCTCTGTACATGTGAGCCATGGATTTGTGGTCTTTCTTCTTCTTGGCATAGACATCCAAGTCATCCTCATTCTCTTTTGGAGCATTTATCAACTCAGATCATTCCTCAACTGTTGATTGGTACCTTGTACCCTCAGACATCCAGACTATCCTCCCATCTGGGTAGAAGTGGATTGTGGAGTAGAACTGCATAATAAGCTCATCATTCCACTTTGTGAGCTTCTGCCCAACAAAGTCTTCTACTCCACAACACTTGAAACTGTCATAAACTCCAGGATAGTGCTCTTCATTCTTCTTGATATAGTCCCAATCAACCCATCTCATATCACATACTATGGGCTTCTTGTCAAGCAGCACAGTCTCATAGAAATCCTGTTGTTCTTTGCATGGCCTCTGATCATCTTGTGATCACCTGATAGCATAGGGGTCAGTCAGTCTCTACTGTCTCAGACCTGCATCCTTCCTGAGCTTCATGTCCTCTGCAACTGGGTGAGCATCATTATGATCTGGGATCTTGGGTTTCAACTTTCTCAGGACAAGTGAGTCTTCATCTTCTTCTTTAGCAGCTTCAGGCACTAGGGCCTTGTTCTTCTCTGTAGCTAGAATACTCCTGGTGTTCCTCTTGGGTGCAAACTTGGGTTTTGGAGCAGCAGCCTTGGGAGCATCTTTGGGCTTAGATGGAGCGGCCCCTTATCTTATAGCATCTCCCATTAGCTTTTGAGCTTTAGGTGCTGGTGCAGCAACCTCTTCCTCTTCTTCTTCAGAGTCTCTCCTCATAGAGGGCTTGCCAAGTACTTTGGCAGTAGTGGTTCTGACTCTCTTCTTCTTCTTGTCTTGGCCAGCAGCTTCATCTTCAGACTCAATGGTGAACTTCATGGTTTCACCAGTGGCAACCTTCCTAGGTTTGGAAATTGGAATTCTCCTTGCAGGTGCCTTCTTCTGCATTCCTGGCTTAGTGGATGTAGCTGAGCCATATTCCTTGTTCAGCACCTTCTTCTTGGAGGTGGCCTCATCCTTAGCAGCCACATAGTCCACATCTTCAGAATCTGAGGTCTTCCTCCTTCTGGCCCTGGTGGCTGCCTTTGGTAAGTTGCTGGGTGTGCTCCTGCTGCGATCATCATAGCTCCTAGAGGAACTAGTGCCCTCACTCATCTGAACTTGCTCCTCAGACTTGTTCTGACTATCACTCTGATCTGACATGATGCAAACTCTGATAGCAGACCTTGTGAATAGATATAGATGAGGTAGATTAGATGAGCATCACAAAGCACAGAGGTTTTTGCAAAAAAATGAGTCAAAAACTTAGTTTTAGTTTTCCACAGAAAGCATTTCGGAGCTACCGATTCGTAAACTCGGTGATACCGAATTAGCTTTTGGAACCTAAACTAGTGAACTCGGTCAGACCGAGTCACAGTTCGGTGGCACCGAGACTGCTAGGGTTTCACAAAGAATTGAACTCGGTCACACCGATTTGCAATTCTCGGTCAGACCGAGAATCACATGTGCAATGGCCTGAGCCAAATCGGTGAGACCGATTTCTACAACTCGGTCAGTCCAAGATGAATTCGGCGGAAACCTAACCCTAAATTTTCAATGCAAAACAAATCTACGGAGTGATTTCGCTGGATAAGAAGATTTCAATCGTGGCAAGATACATGGCAATGCAATGTGCTAGGAATCGGAGTTAGGAATAGCACAAAGTTTCAAATCCATACCCTAATGCAGCGATGGACTTGCTACGGTGGCAACAGCGGAGTTGAATCCCGTTGACGGTGGTGGAGACCAGCGGCTGGAAGTCGCTGGCGACGAGGAGGACGATCCAGAGACCCGAGGAGGCAGAGCAGGCTGTGCGCGGGTGAAGAGGTTCGGAAAAGTTTCCAAATTTTGGCCCGGGGGTATATATAGCCTGACCCTGTCGGTGTGAGCGAGTTGAACAACTCGGTGGCACCGAGATGCATAACTGCAAGCAGTTACTGCAACTCAGTGTGACCGAAAAGTTCAGATCGGTTGCACCGAGATTGAAAACCTAGATCAACTTAGTGATCTCGGTATGACCGAAATGGATGAATCGGTCAGACCAAAACGCACAAAGAGGTTTTGGAAGTTTAAGTCTATGACGAATCGGGGACTCCGAGTGCTCCTCACACAGAGTGGTTCGAATCTGACTTGATCAAACTTTGTGATGTAGCATGAATAGAGTTTGAGACAAGAAAAGCATAGATAGCTAGAGAAGGTTCTTAGGCGTTCCTATCCATCCACTTGGCGAAAAGAAAAGAAGCCAAACAATCAAAACTACAAGTGGATGTCCTCGAATGAGTAAATTATGCAACCAACATGCTCACACAATAAAATAGAAAATGAAATATGTGACAAAACATGCACAACCAATCTAGCATCTATCAAGCAATTGGCGATGACTAGGTCATATATATATGAGTATATTGACTTAGGAGTCAAATGAGAACATTTGATCATATGTCATACTCATCGTTTAAGCACAAGTGGGGTTACCACTTTTACATAAAGCATTGTTGTGTTCACACCATTAGAGTTGCTTTGGCTCAATTTTTAGAGTAAAGCTCCCCCTAGATGTGAGATCCCCACTAAGAGGGATGAACTAACCTTGGGTTTTGTCGATGATGACTTCATGTAGGTGTTGAAGATGTGGATGCTCAATGTTGATGTAGATTGAAGATGTGGATGCTCAATGTGCTCCTACTGCGATCATCATAGCTGCTAGAGGAACTAGTGCCCTCACTCATCTGAACTTGCTCCTCAGACTTGTTCTGACTATCACTCTGATCTGACATGATGCAAACTCTGATAGCAGACCTTGTGAATAGATATAGATGAGGTAGAGTAGATGAGCATCACAAAGCACAGAGGTTTTTGCAAAAAAAAATGAGTCAAAAACTTAGTTTTAGTTTTCCACAGAAAGCATTTCGGAGCTACCGATTCGTAAACTCGGTGATACCGAATTAGCTTTTGGAACCTAAACTAGTGAACTCAGTCAGACCGAGTCACAGTTCGGTGGCACCGAGACTGCTAGGGTTTCACAAAGAATTGAACTCGGTCACACCGATTTGCAATTCTCGGTCAGACCGAGAATCACATGTGCAATGGCCTGAGCCAAATCGGTGAGACCGATTTCTACAACTCGGTCGGTCCAAGATGAATTCGACGGAAACCTAACCCTAAATTTTCAATCCAAAACAAATCTACGGAGTGATTTCGCTGGATAAGAAGATTTCAATCGTGGCAAGATACATGGCAATGCAATGTGCTAGGAATCGGAGTTAGGAATAGCACAAAGTTTCAAATCCATACCCTAATGCAGCGATGGACTTGCTACGGTGGCAACAGCGGAGTTGAATCCCGTTGACGGTGGTGGAGACCAGCGGCTGGAAGTCGCTGGCGACGAGGAGGACGATCTAGAGACCCGAGGAGGCAGAGCAGGCTGTGCGCGGGTGAAGAGGTTCGGAAAAGCTTCCAAATTTTGGCCCGGGGGTAAATATAGCCTGACCCTGTCGGTGTGAGCGAGTTGAACAACTCGGTGGCACTGAGATGCATAACTGCAAGCAGTTACTGCAACTCAGTGTGACCGAAAAGTTCAGATCGGTTGCACCGAGATTGAAAACCTAGATCAACTTAGTGATCTCGGTATGACCGAAATGGATGAATCGGTCAGACCGAAACGCACAAAGAGGTTTTGGAAGTTTAAGTCTATGACGAATCAGGGACTCCGAGTGCTCCTCACACAGAGTGGTTCGAATCTGACTTGATCAAACTTTGTGATGTAGCATGAATAGAGTTTGAGATAAGAAAAGCATAGATAGCTAGAGAAGGTTCTTAGGCGTTCCTATCCATCCACTTGGCGAAAAGAAAAGAATCCAAACAATCAAAACTACAAGTGGATGTCCTCGAATGAGTAAATTATGCAACCAACATGCTCACACAATAAAATAGAAAATGAAATATGTGACAAAACATGCACAACCAATCTAGCATATATCAAGCAATTGGCGATGACTAGGTCATATATATATATGAGTATATTGACTTAGGAGTCAAATGAGAACATTTGATCATATGTCATACTCATCGTTTAAGCACAAGTGGGGTTACCACTTTTACATAAAGCATTGTTGTGTTGACACCATTAGAGTTGCTTTGGCTCAATTTTTAGAGTAAAGCTCCCCCTAGATGTGAGATCCCCCCTAAGAGGGATGAACTAACCTTGGGTTTTGTCGATGATGACTTCATGTACGTGTTGAAGATGTGGATGCTCAATGTTGATGTAGATCATTTGGAGCAATACATTGGAGTGAGTTGCACTTTCAATACCTACACGGGTTAGTCCCACAAGGAACAAACAAGGATATCCATAGACATAGAGTGATGCACACACGAGATGATGTCCATGAAAGCATTAGGTTACCTTGTCCCTTGTCTTACCAACCAGAGGGTCTGTGACTCCTTGAACTAGTGCAAGATGTGGAAGTTGATTGCACTTGTCCTTGCCAAAATGATAAGAGTTAAATATGTTGGCGGAGTCACCCTCAAGAACTCTCTAGTTCTTCTTCTTCGGGATCCACATCATCTTGATGGGAATCCTTGGAGTTGTAGTTGTACTCAATGAAGTTCAACTTGATGTAGTCTTGGGAACCCAGTTGACCAAGGCCTTAGCAGCTTCTTCAAATGCATCAATCTCCTATTGAAGCTTGTCCTTGCCTTTTTGCTTGTGGTCTTGTGGTGGAAGATCATCTTGAGCTTGTGTCCCCTTGAAAGAAGTTGGATCATACTTCTCTTGTTGAGGAACAAACTTCGTCTTGGGGTATCGATCTTCTTCCCACTCAACTCCATTGGCATTGAACTTTCATTCAAAACCAACACCTTGGTTCTTCCAGTGCCTTCCTTGCTTGCGTACAATTTCCTCGAATTGCTTACTCCCGGCAAGGCTCTTGTAAACACCTTTCTCTATAATTCCCTTCAATAAGCTATTTTCTTGCTCAAGTGTAACTTGGCTAAGAGAATCTTTAGTGGAATCAAGAGAACTACTAGAAGCAATAGCTTGGATTTAGCATGATGATTGTTACTACTAGAGGAACAATCCTTCTTATTCTTGTTACTAGACTTGACTTGAGGCATGTAAGTAGATAAGAGTAAACGCTTGGCAATGTAAGAAGAACTTTTCTTGCGAAGATCATCATTGATTGCCTTTAAGAACTCATGCTCTTGCTCAAGATTGAGTTTTCAAAGCGTAACTTCTCATGAGTCCTTAAAAGTTCTCGATGATCTCCTAAGATAGTTTCATGAGCTAACTTAAGAGTGTTTAGTTCTTTAGTTAGGAGCTCAATCTTCTCCTTATCATTGTCATTTGTTTTATCTTGATTAGCATGATTAATTGACATTTCATCATACTATTCATCACTAGAGTTGTCAACAAGTAAATCATCATCACCTAACAAGTCATCTTCATCACTATTGAAATCAACATACTCGGGGTGTGATACCTTTGGGCCTTTAGCCATGAAGCATCTTCCAAGTCCTTCATTTGGTGAATCAAATATGTCGTAGGAGTTGGTTGACACAAGTGCTAGACCGGCAACACCTTCATCTTGAGTATATTCGGAGTCGGAGTGATAGCTTCTCTCGGAGTGATTGTCGGAGTCGGAGCCGGATACACATTCACCAACAGGAGCTTGATGTCTTCGTTTTGTGTAGCTCCTTGATGACTTGTCCTTCCTTTCCGAATCCTTTCTTCTCCGGGATGTTCTTCGTTCATAACGATCATCTCTACTCCTTCTCTCTCTTGATGGTGATTCTTCTCTTCTACTTCTTCTTTTTGGAGAATCTTCTCTTCTTTTGTAGGGTGCCGTACACTCATTGGAATAGTGTCCGGGTCTTCCACAATTGTAGCAATTACGCTCACGACTAGATCTTTTGTCATTGTAGGATCTTGACTTGGAACTTCTTTCCTTGCTTCTACTCTTGTAGAACTTGTTGAAGTTCTTCACCATTAGGCTCAACTCTTCATTGAAGGTTTGTTTCTCACTTGATGATGTGGGAGCTTCACATGCGGCTTTGTAAGCACAACTTGACTTGTTGTGGAGCTCCTCCTTATCCTTGAGTGACATCTCATGAGCAACAATTCTTCCAATGACTTCCATTGGCTTGAGATCTTTGTAATTGGGCATCATTTGGATCAATGGGCACACGGTATCATATTTTCCGTCCAAAGCTCTTAGGATCTTCTTGATGATGAATTTGTCGGTCATCTCTTCACTTCCTAAGCCGGCAATCTCATTTGTGATAAGAGCAAGCCTAGAGCATATTTCAGTGACACCTTCACCATCCTTCATTTTGAACTTGTCAAGCTGACTTTGAAGCACATCCACTTGGATTCCTTGACGGAGTCGGTACCTTCATGCATACTAATCAAAGTATCCCAAATTTCCTTTGCATTCTCAAGACGGCTGATTTTGTTGAATTCTTCGGGGCACAATCCGTTGAAGAGGATATCACAAGCTTGAGCATTGTATTGCAGCATCTTCGACTCTTCCGCGGTAGCTTCACGGTTCGGTTCTCTCCCATGAACGAATTCACCTTGCAAGCCAATACACACAATAGCCCAAACGGCGGGGTTATGTCCAAGAATATGCATTTTCATCTTATGCTTCCAACTAGCAAAATTAGTACCATCAAAGTAAGGACCTCTACGGTGGTAATTTCCCTCGCTAGACGTCATACTCTCCTAGGTTGTGAAACCAAGGCTATGACTACCAAAAGCTATGGAAATCAAAGCAAATGGAGACCAAAGCTCTGATACCGCTTGTAGGATCGAAAGTATGTCTAGATGGGGTGATTAGACTACTTGACAGAATAAAAATCTAGCCTTTTCCCAATTTTAGTTCTTGGCAGATTTTAGGAACTTAGCACGATTCAAGCAATCTTAGCACAATTCAAAAAAGCATGCAAAGAGAATATGAGCAGCGGAAAGTAAAGCATGCAACTTGCAACAGTGTAAAGGGAAGGGTTTGGAGAGTGCAAATGCAATAGGAGACACATATGTTTTTGTCGTGGTTCCGATAGGTGGTGCTATCGTACATCCACGTTGATGGAGACCTTAACCCATGAAGGGTAACGGCTGCGCAAGTCCACGGAGGGCTCCACCCATGAAGGGTCCACGAAGAAGCAACCTTGTCTATCCCACCATGGTCGTCGCCCACGAAGGACTTGCCTCACTAGGGTAGATCTTCACGAAGTAGGCGATCTCCTTGCCCTTACAAACTCCTTGGTTCAACTCCACAATCTTGTCGGAGGCTCCCAAGTGACACCTAGCCAATCTAGGAGACACCACTCTCCAAGAAGTAACAAATGGTGTGTTGATGATGAAGTCCTTGCTCTTGTGCTTCAAATGATAGTCTCCCCAACACTCAACTCTCTCTCTCTCAGAAGATTTGGATTTGGTGGAAAGAAGATTTGAGTTTAAAGCAACTTGGGGAAGGCTAGAGATCGAGATTCATATGGTAGGAATGGAATATCTTGGCCTCAACACAAGTGTAGGTGGTTGTCTCTCAGAAAATGTAGGTTGGAAGTGTAGGCACGTTCTGATGGCTCTCTCCATGAATGAAGAGTGGGTGGAGGGGTATATATAGCCTCCACACAAAATCTAACTGTTACACACAACTTACCAATCTCGATGGGACCAAATCCTGAAACTCGCTCTGACCGATTTAGCAAATCATGTGACTGTTAGGATTTTCGGTGGGACCGACATGCAACTCGGTAGGACCGATATGATTAGGGTTAGGGCATAACGTAATTTCGGTGGGACCGACTACTCAAACTCAGTGAGACCAATTTTGGTAATAAGCTAACCAGAGAGTTGGTCAGGCAAACTCGGTGGGACCGATTCGCTCATCTCGGTAAGACCAAAACGTTACGAAAGGGAAACAAAGAGTTTGCATGGTAATCTCGGTGGGACCGATCGCTCATCTCCACTTGACCGAAACATTACGAAGGGAAACAGAGAGATTACAATCCCATCTCGGTGAGACCGAGATCCCTATCGGTGAGACCGATTTGCCTAGGGTTTGTGGCAGTGGCTATGACATTTGAACTCAGTAGCGCCGGATAGAAAGAATCATTGGGGCCGAGTTGGACTTTTGGTTTGGGTCATATGTGGATGTGAGAAAGTAGTTGAGGGCTTTGGAGCATATCACTAAGCATTTTGAGCAAGAAAGACATTAAGCAACACCTCATCCCTCCTTGATAGTATTGGCTTTTCCTATAGACTCAATGTGATCGTGGATCACTAAAATATAAAATGTAGAGTCTTGTGCTTTGAGCTTGAGCCAATCCTTTTGTCCTTAGCATTTTGAGGGATCCACTTTTCTCATCCATGCCATGCCAATCATTGAGCTTTCTTGAAAGATTTATCTTGAAGTAGCATTAGCTCAATGAGACATATGTTGTTACGAATTACCAAAACCACCCAAGGACAGTTGCACTTTCAATTCACATCTTGTTGAGCTGCTTTGACCCATGACTTGGAGTAAAGCTTCTCTAAGATGGAATAGCATACTTTGGGTGGTTGTGTTGAACTTGATCATGTAGTTGAACTTGTGTGGGATGCTCAAGGTTGATGTAGCACATCAAGAATCGGGAGCACCACTTGTAGTTTGAGTTCATCTACCTACATGGGTTAGTATTGCAAGGAAGAGCACTTGTGTATCCAAAATGACAATCATGAAGTTCGATACGAAATGAAATTTGATATATAGAAATTGTCAAAGGATATGTTGAAGGGTTTCATGCTTCCTTGTCTTCAACCACCATATTGTAGAGACTAGGTGATGTAGAGATTGCTCAAGATATGAGTGAGTTGTAATCTCGTAGAATTAGACTTATCCAAGTACCTACAAGGGTTCGATAACATCCAAAGGTACAAGTATAGATCCATGACATATGATCATCATCATAAGAGAAATATCAAGGATTAGTCAAAGCTCATGCCTTGCATGTATCCAAATGGAGTTCCTACTCCAAGTTTGAGGCATCAATGATGTTCAATTCACCTCTCAAATGGCAAAATAGTTTCTCATCAAGCGGTTTGGTGAAGATATCCGCCAATTTCTTATTTGTGCGAACATGCTTAAGATCAATGTCTCCTTTTGCAACTGTGACACTCCAAAATTTTTATTTGGTTTTTTTTTATCAAAAACTTTGTGGTTTTTGAGGAGAGGCCTTTTTAATTTTATTTTCTTTTTCAGAAAAACCTTCCACTTAAAAACTTTCTTTGCTTTGGCAAGGATTTTATTTCTTTTCAAACTTTGGTGTTTGATCTTTTGGAACTTCTTCTCTGTAGGTTCTCTCTCAAATTTATTTTGGGAGTTTTAATTTGTTTTATTTTAAAATGAAGCTCTATAAAAATTTGGGGATTTTCATATCTTGGAACCACCCTTGACTTTGCATTGTTCCCATGTGGTAAAACCCCTCCAAAACCTCCCCTACACCTTGTGATCAACCTAAGTTCTTTGTCCCAACTAATCCAAACAAGTTTTGGATTTTATTCTAATTATTTTCCCTCTCAAATCAATTCTGAAAATTATTTTGAGCCTAAATGATTTTCAAAGCAAGTACCATATTGCATTTGAGTTTTGACCTCAAACCAACTCTCCTGGATAGTCCTTTGTACCCACAACCCAGAACCATCTCGATCCACTCCTCCTCTTTTCAAAATTTTCAAAATTCAGTCTCTGCAAGTTTGGACCAGATTTGCCAAATTTGATGAAATTCATATCTACACTTCCCCAAAAATTCCACCAAAATTCAGGCAGCCTACTTGAGCAATGAGAAGCCACTCCACCAAGTTTCAGCTCAAGGAAAAATCCCTAGATGCCAATTTCATTCTGTCGAACACCTTGCATGCACTGCTGCTGTTCAAAATTTAGAGAAGTTCAGTTTCAGTGTCGTTTGCGTTCGTCAGTTCCTCTCACGCGTAGACAGTGCACTTGGCACGTTCCTCGCAGCCTCTCCCTCCTGTCCGGAGCTTCACACGCGTGCGTGGAGCCTTCCTGGCGTCGGTAGCAGCGAGCCTCACCGGCGTTGGGACCTTCTGCGGTGGCTGCACCTCCCGTGGCGGTCAGCAAGGGCCCGAGCCCTCTCGCCACGCCACCCGGCGCCGCCCAAAGCCCCTTGGCTCTCCGCGTGTCCCTGCCGTGCCAGCGCACGCCCGTGGCACCGTCGCCGTGGCCCGGCAAGCACGGAACGTGCTCCCTGCCGCCGACGTGCCGCACCACCTCCGTTCCGTCGAGCTCACCCTCAGCACCAAGTCCCAGCCCGTTTAGCGCCTAAATGGGACCGGTGGACCTCAACGACGAAGCCCTAGCCCCTAATCCCTCTGCACATCCCCGGCACCGCCGTAATCACTCGCCGGAGATCCCCGTTCACGGCAACCGCCTCGGGCTGCCTATAAAAAGGGCCCCCGAGCTCACCCTCGTGCACGCCTCATCCCCACTCCTCACCAACACCACGCCAGGCCACTCGGAGGACCTCGAGGAGGTCTCCTCCCCCAACTCCGGCCTCCCCGATCCGCCTCGGCCGCCACCTCGATTCGCTCCGGTGAGGCCACCTCCGGCGCCCAAACCCCGTCCGTCACTCCCTCTAGCTACCAGGAGCCTAACCCCCTCCTCAATTTGATCTCTGCAGCCCTCTCTGACGAGTCCCTCGACCACCCGAGCCGCCGTCCGCCGGAGCAAATCTCGTCGTCGACGTGGTACTCGCCGGCGACCAACACCACCACCAATCGACACGGAAGGATGCCCTGAGCACGGAGGTACCCTCCGACCCCCCTGCCTTGCCGTGGATCGCCGCCGGCGACCACCGCGGCTCTCGGGCACCGGCGAGATCTGCCGCCCCGTTCATATTTTCAAACCTGACAAGCGGGGCCCGCTGTCAACCTCTCTGTCCTTCCTAAACGAAGCGTTTTCTAAAAACGTCTTCTGCCAAATACGCTTCCCCTTTGGGAGGGCGTATTTTCTGCCGAAACGTTTTCTGTTTTTATAAGCTAGCCCCTGGAAACTTTCGGTTTCATTATAGATGAGTCCTTGGGCTAAAACCTTTATAACTTTTAAGCAGAAAAGTATTTCTGATTGATTCTTTTTCTGTTCTCTTTAAAATTTTGTCTAGTTTTTTATCATATTTATTTGAAAAATATTTGGTATACTCTCTGTGCACTCCTTGGTATTTACGATAGCGCGTATATTTTCTTCATACCGTAGATACCGAAGGAGGTGACGGAGCCGCGAACTTCACCGAGCTAGGCTCTGACTACTCTGAACCAGGCAAGCATGTTTGAACTTTTGATATGATGAGTGTCTTGGCATGTGTTGCATTTAGTTAGTTTCATGGCATGTTGATAAGCATAACGATGAACGTTATTTCATGCGATAATGAGGTAAGTGAGTTCGATGATCCATAAGTGGATGGATGTGAGTATGAATGGCCATGTGTTGGCATGAGGATGAGTGAGATGGCAGTGTTGTAGCATGCCAGTCTCATGCCGGACTATGTGACTTCAGTGTCAAACCGTGTCGGTCCAGTTCCTCTCATATTTCTTCCCTGTACTACCACATGTTTTCCGCAAGGAATATGGTTTAGTAAGTTGCAAACCGCTTTTCTGGTACACACCAAAAGGAGAGGCCGTGATGATGGTTCCATGGCCCTGGATTAAAGCCAGTCATCCGGTCAGGGGGCATGGGTGTTTCCGGTTGGGACCGAGAGGGGGGCACCCCTTAGAGCGCGCGTATATAAATTTGATCCCATGCTATTCGAGATTGTGATCTCCCCGTCTCAAAAGTTTTTCTTGGATGATGTCTAGGGTGATTCCTGGCATCGAGAGGTAAGATGGGTGTGTACTGGTTAGCTGTGTTTTCTTCCGAAATACCGTAAACGGAACTAGTCCTTCGTGACTACGGAAATCCGTTGGCTATGGGAATAATTTTGTACAAACTCTGCAGAGTCATATATCCCCTCCAAATCATCTATTCCATGTCCAAATTCGTGTTATCTTGTCCTAACAATGACAGTTTTGATGACAGAGACTCCGGTGATTCGCATGAGTGCTAATTCCGGTTAAATGAATATTCCTGTGGATGGACTAACCCATTTATTCTCATGAATTAAATGTTTATTATGAGTATTATTTACTTATGAATCAAAGCCCTTTCTGTGATGTCGCCCCGATGTCCGACTGTGGCATTTCTTTTAAATCCCTTTCTGTGATGTCGCCCCGACGTCCGACTGTGGCATTTCTTTTAAAGCCCTTTCAGTGATGTCGCCCCGACGTCCGACTGTGGCATTTCTTTTAAAGCCCTTTTCTGTGATGTCGCCCCGACGTCCGACTGTGGCATTTCTTTTAAAGCCCTTTCTGTGATGTCGCCCCGACGTCCGACTGTGGCATTTCTTTTAAAGCCCTTTTCTGTGATGTCGCCCCGACGTCCGACTGTGGCATTCCTTTTAAAGCCCTTTATGTGGTGTCGCTATGACGCCCGACTGTGGCATCTTTTCCCTATATTTATTTGTTCACCTTTCAAGGCATCGCTTCAGACACCCGATCGGTAATTATTCATGCTTTCTTGGGGTTTTAGGCGGACTACCGCCGTTTCCCTTTTACTTACCTTGTTATGCTAATTTTGAATGTACATTGGTGAATTTATTCATGACGCATCCATGCATGCATTTGTTATATCTTACGTCCGAACTGTCTTGTGAGTACTTTCAAAGTACTCACTGGCTTGTTGATTTGGCCAGATGCTGACGAAGGCGATCTCATGGATGAAGAGTTTGATAGCGAGCCCGACACTTAGAGGAGTCCCAGTTAATCTCGTGCGACCCTGGATTTGGTCACTATTTTATATCCGCTTCCGCTACCAAATAAATTCATCGAGCCTCACCTCGATGCTCGATGAGATGATAGACTTAGAGTCTTGTATTTCTCTCCCCGCTGTGTTTTTCCACCACCGCCCTATCCTCGAGTCAGTAGTATGTCTCCACACCACTATGTCATGTCCGCCATTATGTATAATTATTGGCGTGCTTGTAATAATTTGGTTGAGCAACTGCAGTTCGACCCTGTAATTTATTTTATGCTACTGGCTTATTGTATCAAGAAATTGTCTACCAGTGAGGAGAATTTCTCTCATACTGGACTCAAAAGACTGGTTTCTCAATAAATATTTTTATTGGAAAACCGGTCGTGACAGCAACATGATCTCGGATAAAATGATGACGAACTTCAATATGCTTAGTTCAAGAATGTTGCACGGGATTATGAGCAATTTTAATGGCACTTTCATTGTCACAAAGCAATGGAACATGTTTCACATAGATCCCATAATCTTTAAGAGTTTGGGTCGTCCAAAGCAATTGAGCACAACATGAACCGGCGGCAATATATTATGCTTCGTCGGTGGATAAGGATAACGAGTTTTGTTTCTTGGAGGACCAAGACACAAGAGATCTACCAAGAAATTGACAAGTACCTGAAGTGGACTTTCTATCAACCTTGTCTCCGGCATAGTCCGAATCAGAGTATCCAACAAGATCAAAAGAGGACCTCTTAGGATACCAAATGCCAAAACTTGGTGTATGAATTAAGTATCTCACTATCCTTTTCACAGCCTTAAGATGACATTCTTTGGGGGCCGCTTGATATCGTGCACACATGCAAACACTTAGCATAATATTGGGACGGGAGGCACATATATATAACAATGAACCAATCATAGAGCAGTAAACCTTTTGATCAATCGGTTCGCCATCCTTAGTCAAGTCAAGATGTCCACTAGTAGGCATGGGTGTATTCATACCTGTCGGTGTCAAAATCGGCGGATCTCAGGTAGGGGGTCCTGAACTGTGCGTGTAGGCGGATGGTAACAGGAGACAAGGGACAGATGTTTTTACCCAGGTTCGGGCCCTCTCAATGGAGGTAAAACCCTACTCCTGCTTGATTAATATTGATGATATGGGCAGCACAAGAGTTGATCTACCAAGAGATCAGAGAGGCTAAACCCTAGAAGCTAGCCTATGGTATGATTGTTGTTCGTCCTACGGACTAAAACTCTCCGGTTTATATAGACACCGGAGAGGGCTAGGCTTACACAGAGTCGGTTACAATGGGAGGAGATCTTCATATCGTATCGCCAAGCTTGCCTTCCACGCCAAGGAAAGTCCTATCCGGACACGGGACAAAGTCTTCAATCTTGTTTCTTCATAGTCCGGGAGTCCGGACAAAGGTCATAGTCCGGCCATCCAGACACCCCCTAATCCAGGACTCCCTCAGTAGCCCCTGAACCAGGCTTCAATGACGACGAGTCCGGCGCGCAAATTGTCTTCGGCATTGCAAGGCGGGTTCCTCCTCCGAATACTTCATAGAAGATGTTGAACACAAGGATAGTGTCCAGCTCTGCAAAATAGTTTCCACATACCACCGTAGAGAGAATAATATTTACACAAATCTAATCTGCTGACGCATTCTGTAGTGTGACATCATGCTACGGCCAAGCCTTTATTCAAATCGTTTTATTGTTCCACCTCAGCGTGTTTAGCGAGGCGGTTTCCTTGGCACGTCTTGTCAAAGTCGAGATCGTGTCCCCTTATTCCAGGATTCTCATCAATACGGGCGTGGGTAACCCAACCGCGCCATTAACCGCAGCGCTTGGGAGATAAGAGAGTTTTATTAGGCTGGTGGGGGCTCATAGCCTCGGCCGCCCATATAAGGGGATAAGGATCCACCCTTTCCATCTACCCCTTCTTCCTCCTTTGCTTATCCATTCCTGCGCACTCGAGCTCTAGCGCCCAAGTCCGCACTTCCCACCTCAACCTTCTCCAATCATGTCCGGAGCGGGAGGTAGATGGATGGCCTCCACCATCATGGAGGGGCACATCAAAAAGTTGACGAAGGCCGGATATCTGTCTGACGACATCGCGCACTGGCTTCCAGATGAGGGGCAACTCATCCTCACCTCTAGGCCCCATGAGAGGGTGGTATTCCTCACCCATTTCCTCCGCGGACTGGGCTTCCCACTCCACCCATTTGTCCGGGGGCTCATGTCCTACTACGGCCTGGATTTCCACGATCTGGCCCCGAACTTCATCCTCAACATCTCGGCGTTTATTGTCGTATGCGAGGCCTTCCTCCGCACCAAGCCTCACTTCGGCCTATGGCTGAAGATCTTCAGCGTCAAGTCGAAGGTCGTGGGTGGCCGGCAAGCGGAGTGCGGAGGTGCCATGCTGGGCAAGATGCCCAACGTCACATGACTTGAGGGCTCCTTCGTGGAGACCATCAAAGGGTGGCAATCGGGGTGGTTCTACATCACCGAGCCGCGTGACCCCGAGTGGGCAGCGGCCCCCAAATTCCAATCTGGCATCCCCACAGGGCTCACATCTTGGAAACAGACGGGCCTATTGTGGGGCAATCCGGAAGAGGTGACCGGACTCCAAATCTGCGTCCAAGACTTGGTGAACAAGAAGGTCAAACTTGTCAACGTAGTCCAGGTCATGCTCTTCTGCCAGATCCTCCCGTGTCAACAACGGGCTTTCAACTTGTGGGAGTTCGACCCAGCCCAGCACCGGACTTTGTCCGGGCTCTTTGACACCAAGCACGAGGATGCCTGCAAGGTGCTATTCAAGAGCTCCGACGTCTCCCCTCCCGTCACCGAGGATCGCGGACTCTGCACCAAGCGCCAAGCCACCGAAGTAAGCTTGATTTTGGTCCTTTACGGGACACTTGATTTTCATAGTTTGACTCCATGTAGGATCTAAACTCTTGCTCCTTTGACAGGACTGGAAGAGGACGTCCGAAAAGTTTGACTATCCGGCCCCTTTGCCCGAAGGCCCAGCAGACGCATGCTTGATGAAGTTGCTGGTTCCGGCACCTCACGTGGTGCCGGAGAAGAAGGCCAAGAAGAAGGCCATGGGGACTCGAAACAGTTCCCGACGCTTGGTGGTGTCGGATTCATCGCCCGACGAGCCCGAAGCGCCATCCGCCTCCGAAGACGAGGAGGAGGAAGAAGAAGCCTCTCCCCCTCCAGCGGGGGGGAGGAAAGAAAAGGAAGGCCGCCCCAACTGGGGAGGCCGGAGGGTCCAAGAAGGGGAAGACCCTTCTACCGGACTACGCCTCCGACACCGAAGATGGCGGAGAGGAATGGCCATCCAGGGTCAAGCCCGTGGCAAAATCGTAAGTATCCGGATACCAGAATAACTCATGGCATTCCTTTATTGTACAGTATCTTCTGACGCTGAATTTAATCATGCAGTCCGCCCAAGGCTCAGCTCGGCGATTCGTCGAGCGGTTCCCTGGATTCCGTCGGATGTGAATAGCGCTTCACTTCCGACTGCTCCTCCCTTGCCCTACGGATGATGCAGAGGTAGAGTCCCACAAGGGCTAAACAGGAGGAGGTGGTCTGGAGGCGCCACAAGGTGATCTCCCGGACTCCAGGCCCAAAGGGGATAAAGCCCTAGAGGGATCTAAGTCTGGCCCTGGGCTGGACACCGCTCCGGAACCTTTAGTGATTCCGGAGTCCGGCAAGGCGGCTCCCTCACAAGAAGGGCAAGCCTACGACGCCGGCGGCTTCCGTCCAACCGGAGGCGCCGAACAATTTGCTGGAGGTGCTTAACGACGCCTCCATCGACGAGGAACACCGCACTGTTATGAGTGCGGTGATCCAGAAGGTTCAGTCCATCAAGAGCGGGCTGACAGAAGCCTGTACCAGCCTGCTAACAGGCTTTGAGGTATGTATTTAAAACATATAAAATGTTACCGCATAGACAGTAGCCCCTGATGCTCAGTTTGGTGTTCGGAAAGAAAAGCCGGACTGAGGATCTAAAAAGATATACGCAGGAGTCTAACATAAATATGTCAATATGGGAATGCAGGCTGCGCTGCTGACCTCTGCCGCACTGACTGCGGAGGTCGATGCATTGAAGCAGAGCCTCGAGCGGTCCGAGAACGAGCTCGGCCGTGCCAAGAAGCAGCTCGAGGACAAGGAAGGTATGTAATACCTTATGTAAGTATATAAAAAATACCTGGTTGCAAATAATGACAGGACCAACGTGAATGTTGCAGGGGCCACAACCGAGGTGGCGACCCTGAAGGAAGCGCTTTCCAAGGCCGAAGACAATGCGGCCATGGAGCGCACGAGCGAGAGAAACAAGAGGCGCGGGTGGCGGAGGTGCGGCAAGAGCTCGATGCTCTTGTGAAAAAACATGAGAGGTTTAGAGCTTGACTCGAAGACTCGAGAGTCCGAGCTTGCCTCGGCACTTGAAAGCGCCCAATCTGCCAAGGCCGAAGCCCAAAAAGCCCTCCAGGAGATTGAGGCGATGAAAAGATAGCGGCGGGTAAGGCATTCTTTATGCAAAGCAAGCACGTGAAAGTAATTACATGTTACTTACCCGAATCCGGAGCTCTCCAGGAGCATTCGCAGATCTGCCCCGCAGTGTATCCGACGCCGCCGGCATTCTACCGGCCAAGAAGGAGCTTGACGGAGAAGGTGTTCTGGTCCCAGTATGCTGAGCCGGACACCCGGTGCCCCTGAGCGACCAGCTGAAGCAGCTGGTCGAGCTTCATAAGGCAGCCGAACAGGCCATGAAGGGCCTGATAGGCCGGCTGTGGCCTGGGGAGGCCATGCCTTTGAGCTATTTTGGGCTGGTGCGGCGGCTGGTGGATGCCTGTCCACGGCTTGAAGTCATCAAGCGCTCCGTATGCATCGAAGGCGGCCGTAGGGCCCTTGCCCGTGCCAAAGTGCACTGGGGCAAGCTGGATGCTGAGAAGCTGGTGAAGGATGGGCCACCGGAGGGGAAGGAGCATGGCAGGCCCGAGTGTATTATGAGAGTGTCCTAAAGGGTGCCCGTCTTGTAGCGGATGAATGTACCAGAGATGTAATTTTTGAGTAAACTCGCTCGTGTTTATCCTGTGCGCTGAAAACTTGTTCATATGCGCTAAGCAACGCTTTTTGGAATTTAAAATATTACCTTCTATGCGACCGTTTATTAAATCTGAGAGATGCAAGTCGTCGGCTTTTGCCCCATGCCACGAGTGCTGGGGTGTTCGGGATAAACCTTCGAGGGAGGCGCTCAACACAATGAACAAGGCAATCGGACTTATAATGCTTTATCACTCTCACTTAGCCATAGAATTCTATAATTTTAAATTTTGGCGAAGCCCCTAGTATTCGGAAGACCGAGTTCGGGGCGCTATCCACGCCTAGGCCGGATAAATCCAGCTCCTCGCTCTAAGCGGCATAAGTCTTTAGGGACTCGAAAAACCTCTCGAACAGCGACCGGTCTCTCGCCCTATCATGACGGTCAGTTTTAGCTTTCTCTACTGAGGTGTTAACCCAGCTCAACTGGGGCACAATCGCAGTAGTTCTCCCAGCGCTACCTTAGCCGACATTGCGGAACGTAAGGTACCAAAACATGGGAGCCGGGCAAACCCAACTATTGACCCAAGACATGATTCGGAGCCGATGCATATAGTGCTATAAGTTCGGGGTGCCGCACTCATGAGAGTGTTCGGTCTTCTCACACCGTATTATGGGGTACTTAAGCCCCTGGTGTATTGGCCGTACCAAAGTGTACGGTTGCATAATGTCATGACTGAACATATTTATATAAAATAAATGAATACAATAACAGACAAGAGCTATGTATTGTTTATTAAAAGGGCTGCTATGAAAGCAGAACGATACAAATAGTGCGATAAGCAAGAGATGGGATTATTTGACATGTCCCCCTCCAGGGGCAAGCTGCGAGACTTTAAGTAAACAGGTATTTAGCTCGTTATAGAGACCACCTGGACATTTGACGTGGCTTGTTGTCTCCCTGGCTGTTGCATCGTGTGTTCGGCGAGTGTATTGCCGGACAGGCCTTCCGAATAGTGGGGTCCTGAAAGTATATAAAAAGAAAATGGCAAAATCGGGAGCCCCTAGTGCGGTTGAGCCGCATTCTGGCGTGCCGTGGTTGTGCCCCTCCCTTATGCCCATGGTATTTCCAGAGCGTAATTATGTACGTGTGGTACCTGGTGTCACAATCTCGCGAGGGCTGGGGTTGGGGCCGCACTGCTATGCTTGCTCGGAACGTGCCAGACTGTCTTGTTGTAGGTTACTTCGGGCGCGCTTGACGTTGTCCGGACGTTTAACAGCCGGACTGGAGAATTGCCTTGAGAGGCTACTTTGTACTTCCGCCGCCAGGGCCGCCGTGTGCTCCTCTGTTCGGAGAGAGCGTTCGGTGTTTCCATTGACCGTAATGACTCCGCGAGGGCCTGGCATCTTGAGCTTGAGATATGCGTAGTGCGGCACCGCATTAAATTTTGCGAATGCGGTTCGTCCGAGCAGGGCGTGATAGCCACTGCGGAACGGGACTATGTCGAAGATTAACTCTTCACTTCGGAAATTATCCGGGGATCCGAAGACCACTTCGAGTGTAACTGAGCCTGTACAGCTGGCTTCTACACCTGGTATGACGCCTTTAAAGGTCGTCTTTGTGGGTTTAATCCTTGAGGGATCTATACCCATTTTTCGCACTGTATCCTGATAAAGCAGGTTCAGGCTGCTGCCGCCGTCCATGAGGACTCTAGTGAGGTGAAATCCGTCAATGATTGGGTCTAGGACCAATGCGGCGAATCCGCCGTGACGAATGCTAGTGGGGTGGTCCCTTCGATCAAAAGTGATCGGGCAGGAGGACCATGGGTTGAACTTTGGGGCGACTGGCTCCAACGCATAGACGTCCTTGAGAGCACGCTTCCGCTCCCTTTTGGGGATATGGGTTGCGTATATCATGTTCACCGTCCGCACTTGTGGGGGAAGCCCTTCTGTCCTTTGTTGTTCGGCGGCCGGGGCTCCTCCTCGTCATCGCTATGCAGCCCCTTGTCTCTGTTTTCGGCACTTAACTTGCCTGCCTGCTTGAACACCCAACAATCCCTGTTGGTGTGATTGGCTGGTTGTTCGGGGGTGCCGTGTATCTGGCACGAGCGATCGAGTATCCGGTCTAAACTGGATGGGCCCGGAGGATTTCTTTTGAATGGCTTCTTCCGCTGACCGGGTTTAGAGCCTCTGAATCCGGCATTAACTGCCGTATCCTCAGTATTATCGCCGTTAATGCGGCGCTTGTGCTTGTTACGACGTGACCTGCCATTGTTGTCCTTGGTATCTGAGTTACCAGGGCTCTTGGTTATGTTATTGCTACGAGCTAGCCAGCTGTCTTCTCCCGCGCAAAAGCGGGTCATGAGTGTCGTGAGGGCTGCCATAGATTTCGGCTTTTCCTGTCCTAGGTGCCGGGCAAGCCATTCGTCTCGGATGTTGTGCCTGAAGGCTGCAAGAGCCTCTGCGTCCGGACAGTCGACTATTTGATTTTTCTTGGTTAGGAACCGCGTCCAGAATTGTCTGGCCGATTCCTCTGGCTGCTGAATTATGTGGCTTAGGTCATCGGCGTCTGGTGGTCGCACATAAGTGCCCTGGAAGTTGTCAAGGAATGCGGATTCCAGGTCCTCCCAGCAACTAATTGACTCTGCTGGCAGGCTGTTAAGCCAATGCCGAGCTGGTCCTTTAAGCTTGAGCGGGAGGTATTTGATGGCGTGTAGATCATCACCACGGGCCATGTGGATATGAAGGAGATAATCCTCGATCCATACCGCAGGATCTGTTGTGCCATCGTATGATTCGATGTTTACGGGTTTAAAACCCTCGGGGATTTGATGATCCATTACTTCGTCTGTGAAGCATAGTGGGTGTGCGGCGCCTCTGTACTGGGCTATATCGCGACGTAGCTCGGATGAGCTTTGTCTGTTGTGTTCGGCCTGGCCGTATTTGTCATATCCGGCGTGACGGTTATCGTCACGTGACGTGGGGCGCCCACGCGATCCGTAGATTGATCTTGTTTGCCTTGCCTTATCCTCCAATATGTCTCGCAGGTCTGGTGCGTTTCCCCGTGCTCTGGTATTTTTTGAGCGGCGCCGGGGTGCGGCTTGAGTTGAGGGCCGAAAGGCCTCTCTGTCGCGGCCACGGGGTGGCCGATCGGCCGCATCATACGCTGGTGATGTAGGTTTAGTTGCTTCCTCCTCTAGTTGGGGTAGCAGCCTGCGCTTTGGGTAGCTCTTGGAGGGGCGTTCGAGTTTGTACTCTTCGGCCGCCAGGACTTCAGTCCATCTGTCGGCTAGCAAATCTTGGTCAGCTCTAAGCTGCTGTTGTTTTTTCTTGAGGCTGCTTGCCGTGGCCATAAGCCTGCGTTTGAAACGCTCTTGTTCGACGGGATCCTCTGGCACGACAAATTCGTCATCGTCGAGGCTTGCCTCGTCTTCGGAGGGAGGCATATAATTGTCGTCCTCGACCTCCCTGTCTGCCGCTCTCTCATGAGGGCTGGCTTCTCCGTCCTCCTGCGCTGAATCCTGCTGGAGGGGGTTGTCTTCGGCACTGTCCGGGGTGTTCTTGTCTCCAGTGCCGGACTCGCCGTTTTTGCTTTGGCGGGATTTAGAGCGGCGCCGCTGACGTCGGCGCTTAGGTTGCTTCTTGGAGGGGTCATCCTCTGTTTTTTCATCGCCATTCCCTACTTTTGGGGTGTCTACCATGTATATGTCATATGACGAGGTGGCTTTCCAGTGCCCTGTATGTGCTGGTTCTTGGTCGTCTCCTTCATCGGCGTCCATACCGTCGATGTCTTCGGAGTCGAAGTCGAGCATGTCGGTTAAATCGTCGACAGTGGCTACGAAGTGGGTGGTGGGTGGGTTTCGAATTTCTTCGTCGTCCGCATCCCAACCTTGCTGACCATAGTCCGGCCAGGGCTCTCCTGACAAAGAGAGAGACTTTAGTGAATTCAGGATGTCGCCAAAGGGCGAGTGCTGAAAGACGTCCGCGGCGGTGAACTCCATGATCGGAGCCCAATTGGGTTCGATCGGAAGGGGTGCGGAAGATTCGGAGTCCGGAAAGGAGTCCGGCACCTTGGAGTCACAGGCCTCACAAAGGACTAGGCTGGTATTCGGCTCGATCGCCGTAGAGATTGCAGCTCCCGGGGCGGCGTCCAACCGTCCGTCCCCGACTGGCGCGGTCGGCTCCGAGCTAAGGGTCGGAGCGGACACCTGAGCGGCGCTCTGGGCGCTGTCCGGCGGCAGAGCTAGATCATGCCCATCGTGACAGTGCGGCGCGCTCGGCCGTGGCTCGAATCCGTCGAAGATCAAGTCCCCGCGGATGTCAGCCGTGTAGTTTAAACTTCCAAATCTGACCTGATGGCCAGGGGCGTAGCTTTCGATCTGCTCCAGATGGCCAAGCGAATTGGCCCGCAGTGCGAAGCCGCCGAACACGAAGATCTGTCCGGGGAGAAAAGTCTCACCCTGGACCGCGTCGTGGTTGATGATCGAAGAAGCCATCGGGCCTAAAGGTGACGACACAGAGGAACTCTCAATGAAAGCACCAATGTCGGTGTCAAAACCGGTGGATCTCAGGTAGGGGGTCCCGAACTATGCGTCTAGGCGGATGGTAACAGGAGACAAGGGACACGATGTTTTTACCCAGGTTCGGGCCCTCTCGATGGAGGTAAAACCCTACTCCTGCTTGATTAATATTGATGATATGGGTAGTACAAGAGTTGATCTACCACGAGATCAGAGAGGCTAAACCCTAGAAGCTAGCCTATGGTATGATTGTTGTTCGTCCTACGGACTAAAACTCTCTGGTTTATATAGACACCGGAGAGGGCTAGGGTTACACAGAGTCGGTTACAATGGGAGAGATCTTCATATCGTATCGCCAAGCTTGCCTTCCACGCCAAGGAAAGTCCTATCTGGACACGGGACGAAGTCTTCAATCTTGTTTCTTCATAGTCCGGGAGTCCGGCCAAAGGTCATAGTCCGGCCATCCGGACACCCCCTAATCCAGGACTCCCTCAATACCTTTGCATTCTTGCATGTTGTACTTCTTGAATATGTGCTTGGTGTACTTTGTTTGAGAAACAAAGGTACCCTCCTCGGTTTGCTTGATTTGCAAACCAAGAAAGAATTTGAGTTCACTCATCATAGACATCTCAAACTTCTCCGACATTAGCTTTCCAAACTTTTCACTAAAATGAGGGTTAGTCGAACCAAATATGATATTATCAATATAAATTTGGCATCACAAATAATTCCCCATTAACCCTTTTAGTACAAAGAGGAGAATCAGTTTTTCCAATCTCAAAGCCTTTTTAAATACAAAACTTGGTCAAGCATTTATACCACGCTCTAGGAGCTTGTTTAAGACCATAAAGAGCTTTGTGAAGTTTGTATACATGGTCGGGTTTCTTAGGATTAACAAAGCCGGGAGGTTGTTTAACATAAACTTCCTCCTCAATTTCACCATTTAGAAAAGCACTTTTAATGTCCATTTTGTACAAGGTAATATCATGATGATTAGCATAGGCAAGTAAGATGAAAATGGACTCAAGTCTAGCAACGGGGGCATATGTCTCACCATAGTCCATACCTTCGACTTAAGTGTAGCCTTGGGTGACGAGACGAGCCTTGTTGCATACAACTTGTCCATCTTCATCTTGCTTGTTGCGAAACACCCATTTTCTACCGATGATGTTGTGGTTGTTGTCGGGCTTCTCGACCGATGTCCACACTTGGTTCCTCTCAAAGTTGTGTAGCTCTTCATGCATTGCATTTATCCAATCCGGATCTTCTAATGCTTCTTCAACCTTCATAGGTTCAATGCTATAGATGAATGAATAATGTTCACAAAAATTAGCTAAACAAGTTTTAGATCGAGTAATTCTCCCGCTTTGAATGTCATTGTAGATTTGCTCGACGAGATGGTCTCGTGAAACTCTTGCTCGAACTCGTGAGAGCTTTTGTTTGGGTCGGGGTAGAATATCTTCTTCATCATCTTGTTCTTCCTCTTGGCCTTCTTCGTTGTTGGTGTTGTTGTTCTCTTGTGGAGGTGGCGAAGGAGGTCGATGAGGTTCATCTTGGTGTACTTCCTTGTTTTCTTCATCTTGGTGTGTCCCACTCATGGATGCCTCCGTGTCAACTCTTGGTTCACCTTGTCGTGAGGTATAAGCTTACACTTGGACGGATGAGGTACTCTCCTTCACCTCCGTTGGGCGTATCTTGCCAATAGAAAAGTCTTGGATTGCTACCGAAGGATCTTTGTCACCTACATTAATTGGCAGTTGCTCTACTTGCGAGACGTTAGATTCATCAAACTTCACATCTACCGTCTCTTCAACCTTCCGGGTGAAATTATTGCAGACATGGTATCTGTGAGAGTTTGAGCCATAACCGAGTAGGAAACCTTCATGAGATTTAGGAGCAAATTTCGAACGATGATGCTTATCAAGAATGTAGCACTTTGAGCTGAATACCCGAAAGTATCCAACTTGGGGTTTCTTACCGATGAGAAGCTCGTATGCCATCTTGCCGAGTAGCTTGTGAAGATATAGGCGATTTATTGCATGACAAGCTGTTTCAACCGCTTCCGCCCAAAAGTGTTTTGGCGTCTTGTACTCATCAAGCATAGTTCTTGCCATTTCAATGAGAGTCCGGTTCTTCCTCTAGAAAACTCCATTTTGTCGAGGCATGTACGTAGCCGAGAACTTATGTGAAGTCCATTCTTCATCAAGAAAGGTGTCCACATTTGCGTTCTTGAACTCCGTTTCGTTGTCGCTGTGAACCTTCTTGATCTTCACTTCAAATTGATTTTGGGCCTTCCTAGCAAAGTGCTTGAAGATCTTTTGGACCTGCGATTTATCATCAAGAAAGAACGCCCACGTAAATCTTGAAAAATCATCGTCTATGACTAGACCAAATGAATTTCCACCGAGACTTTTATAGGCATTGGGACCAAAGAGATCCATATGAAGTAGCTCGAGCGGTCTTCTCGTGGTCATGATGTTCTTCACAGGGTGGCTTCCTCCAACCTGTTTTCCTTCTTGGCAAGCACTACAAAGTCTATGCTTGTCAAATATAACATCTTTAACTCCAAGGATATGATCACCTTTAATAATCTTATCAAGATTTCGCATGCCCACATGACCTAACCTTCTATGCCACAACCAGCCTTTAGAAGATTTAGCAATTAAGCAAGTTCTAGGTTGAGCCTTTTTCATGAATCAACAACGTATAGATCACCTCTATGTATACCGGTAAAGACCATTTTATGATTGTCTCTTTGAAACACTTGGCAAACTACTTCAGTAAATAGGACATTGAAACCAAAGTCAGCAAGTCTAGATACGAAAAGTAAATTATAGCCAAGAGATTCAATGAGCATGACATTTTGTATGGAGCTATCATGTGAGATGGCCACCTTACTAAGGCCAACCACCTTACCCTTTGAGTCGTCACCAAAGGTGACATACTTTCGAGGGACATCGTTTTCAGCAAGCTCACGAAACATATCCTTGTCTCCGATCATGTGATTAGTACATCCACTATCAAGGACCCATTCCTTTCCTCCAGCCATGTAGCCGTGAAGATTATCCATAAGACCAAAGTGTCTCATAGACTCATTGAGATCGTAGTCACTGTCATCATCCTCATCATAGTATCCATGTTCAATATCATCTTGTGATTGATCAATTCCTAGAGAGAGTGATTTATTAGATAAATGATCATCACAATGTTCATCTTTATGAATTCTAATGGCTTCGGAGATGATAGTACTAATGATTCCAACATCTCCTTATGCACGCATGAGGTTACGAAGCTCAAATAAACAATCACCAAACTTAGGATCATTAGGTCTCATCTTATTCAAAGCAATAGACTTGTGAAGAATCTCATATAAGTTTTGCAAGGAACAATTTGGGAATCGTTCCTCAAGAAATCTCCATATGGTGTAAGCACAGTCAAGAGCAGGCAAGCTAGCAATCAAGTTCCTAGGTAATCCTCTAGTGATTAAATTGTTAGTTCTACGATTACGGATCATGTCAATAGACTTATCAAGGGTAGGATGCAAGGGGTCAACAAGGCGAGTACAAGGGGTATTAATGTACTTGTTCAAGTTATATTCATTGAAAATCTCAAGCATCTCATTTTTCCACTCATGAAATAATTGTCCATCAAGTATAGGCACTCTATGTCTAATACTCCTCAATGTAGACTCATCCATCTTCCTCCAATGGTGATTAAACCAAAGCAATGGAGACCAAAGCTCTAATACCAATTGAAAGGATGGAGAAGATGTGTCCAGAGGGGGGTGATTAGACCCTCAACAAAGAAAAGTGGCAGTTTTTAAGTTCTTCAAGTTAAGGTGCAGTTTTAGCACAAGTTTAAACATTCACAATACATTTCAAGCAAGCATGACAAGAGTATACGAGCAGCAGAAAGTAAAGCATGAAATTTTCAAGAAAGTAAAGGGATGGGATTGGAGTGTGCAGACGCAATTGGAGACACGGAGATTTTTGGCGTGGTTTGGATAGGTGGTGCTATCGTACATCCACGTTGGTGGAGACTTCAACCCACGAAGGGTAACGGCTGGGCGAGTCCATGGAGGGCTCCACCCATGAAGGGTCCATGAAGAAGCAACCTTTTCTATCCCACCCTGGCCATCGCCCACGAAGGACTTGCCTCACTAGGGTAGATCTTCACTAAGTAGGCAATCTCCTTGCCCGTATAAACTCCTTGGTTCAACTCCGCAATCTTGACGGAGGCTCCCAAGTGACACTTAACCAATCAAGGTGACACCACTCTCCAAAAGGTAATAGATGGTGTGTTGATGATGAACTCCTTTCTCTTGTGCTTCAAATGATAGTCTCCCCAACACTCAACTCTCTCACACAGATTTGGATTTGGTGGAAAGATGATTTGAGTGGAAAGCAACTTAGGGAAGGCTAGAGATCAAGATTCTTGTGGTTGGATTGGAATCTCTTGGTCTCAACACATGAGTAGGTGGTTCTCTCTCAGAAAATGTATGTTGGAAGTGTCGGCACATTCTGATGGATCTCTCCATGAATGAAGAGTGGGTGGAGGGGTATATATAGCTTCCACACAAAATCTAGCCATTACACACAATTTACCAAACTCGATAGGACCGAATAGTGAAACTCGATCAGATCGATTTAGTTCAAAATGTGAACGTTAGGGTTTTCGGTGGGACCGACATGATCAAATCGGTGGGACCGATTTGCTAGGGTTAGGGCATAACGTAATCTCGGTGAGACCGATCACATGAACTCGGTGGGACCAATTTTTGTAATAAGTAAACAGAGAGTTGGTCAGGCAAACTCGGTGGGACCGATTCGCTCATTTCAGTGAGACCAAAATGTTATGAAAAGGGAACAGAGAGTTTGCATTGTGAACTCGGTGGGACCGATTGCTCACTTTGGTTAGACCGAAACGTTTCGAAGGGAAACAGAGAGTTTCCAATCCCATCTCGATGAGACCGAGATCCCATCAGTGAGACAGAACTGATAAGGGTTTCTAGCAGTGGCTATGTCAAGTGAACTCGGTGGTGCCGGATAGATCAAATCGGTGGGGTCGAGTTTCACTTTTGGTTTAGGACATATGTGGAATGAGAAAGTGGTTGAGGGCTTTAGAGCATATCACTAAGCATGTTGAGCAAGCAATCCATTAAGCAACACCTCATCCCCTTTTAATAGTATTGGCTTTCCTATGGACTCAATGTGATCTTGGATCACTAAAATAGAAATGTAGAGTCTTGCGCTTTGAGCTTTTGCCAATCTTCTATCCTTAGCATCTTGAAGGGCTTCCACATCCTCTAGTCCATGCCACTTGAGGGAGTCCTGGATTAGGGGGTGTCCGGCTGGCCGGACTATGACCTTTGGCCGGACTCCCGGACTATGAAGATACAAGATTGAAGACTCCGTCCCGTGTCCGGATGGGACATTCCTTGGCGTGGAAGGCAAGCTTGGCGATACGATATGAAGATCTCCTCCCATTGTAACCGACTCTGTGTAACCCTAGCCCTCTCCGGTGTCTATATAAACCAGAGAGTTTTAGCCCGTAGGACGAACAACAATCATACCATAGGCTAGATTCTAGGGTTTAGCCACTCCGATCTCGTGGTAGATCTACTCTTGTACTACCCATATCATCAATATTAATCAAGCAGGAGTAGGGTTTTACCTCCATCGATAGGGCCCGAACCTGAGTAAAAACATCTTGTCCCTTGTCTCCTGTTACCATCCGCCTAGACGCATAGTTCGGGATCCCCTACCCGAGATCCGCTGGTTTTGACACCGACATTGGTGCTTTCATTGAGAGTTCCTCTGTGTCGTCGCCTTTAGGCCCGATGGCTTCTTCGCTCATCAATCGCGATGCGATCCGGGATGAGACTTTTCTCCCCGGACAGATCTTTGTATTCGGCGGCTTCGCACTACGGGCCAACTCGTTCGGCCATCTGGAGCAGATCGAAAGCTACGCCCCTGGCCATCAGGTCAGGTTTGGAAGCTTAAACTACACGGCCGATATCCGCGGGGACTTGATCTTCGACGGATTCGAGCCACGACCGAGCGCGCCGCACTGTCACGATGGGCATGATTTAGCTCTGTCATCGGACAACACCCTGAGCGTCACTCAGGTGTCCGCTCCGACCATTTGCTCGGAGCCCACTACACCAGTCAGGGACGGACGGTTGCACGCCGCCCTGGAAACTGCAACCTCTACGGCGATAGAGCCGGATACCAGCCTAGTCCCTTGCAAGGCCCATGACTCTAAGGTGCCGGACTCCGATCCGGACTCCGTAAATCCTGCACCTCTTCCGATCAAGCCTGATTGGGCTCCGGTCATGGAGTTCACCGCCGCGGACATCTTTCAACACTCGCCTTTCGGCGACATCCTGCATTCGTTAAAGTCTCTCTCTTTGTCAGGAGAGTCCTGGATGGACTATGGCCAACACGGTTGGGACGCGGACGACGAAGAAATTTGTAGCCCACCCACCACCCACTTTGTAGCCACTGTTGACGATTTAACTGACATGCTCGACTTCGACTCCGAAGACATCGGCGCCATGGACGCCGATGAAGGAGACGATCAAGAACCAGCACCTATAGGGAACTGGAAAGCCACCTCGTCATACGACATATTCATGGTGGACACCCCTAAAGCGGGGGATGGCGAGGAGAAAACGGAGGATGACCCCTCCAAGAAGCAGCCCAAGCGCCAACGTCAGCGGCACCGCTCTAAGTCCCGCCAAAGCAAAAACAGCGATTCCGGCACCGGAGATAACAATATGTCGGACAGTGCCGAAGACAAACCCCTCCAGTAGGGTTTAGTGCAGGAGAAAGAAGGAGCCAGCCCTCATGAGAGAGCGGCCGGCAAGGAGGATGAGGACGACAATTACATGCCTCCCTCCGAAGACGAGGCAAGCCTCTACGACGACGAATTCGTCGAGCCAGAGGATCCTGTCGAGCAAGAGCGTTTCAAACACAGACTCGTAGCCACGGCAAGCAGCCTCAAGAAGAAACAGCAACAGCTTAGAGCTGACCAAGACTTGCTAGCCGACAGATGGACCGAAGTCCTCGCGGCCGAAGAGTATAAACTAGAACGCCCATCCAAGAGCTACCCGAAGCGCAGGCTGCTTCCCCAACTTGAGGAGGAAGCAACTAAACCTACATCACCAGCGTACGATGCACCCGATCGGCCACCCCGTGGCCGCGATAGAGAGGCCTTCAGGCCCTCGACCCAAGCCGCACCCCGACACCGCTCAAAACATACCAGAGTACGGGGAGACGCAACAGACCTGCGAGACATCTTGGAGAATAAGGCAAGGCAAACAAGATCGATCTACGGATCGTGTGGGCGCCCCGCTTCACGTGACGCTAGCCATCACGCCGGACATAATAAGTACGGCCCGGCCGTATACAGCAGACCGATCTCTTCTGAGCTGCGTCGCGATATAGCCCAGTACAGGGGCGCTGCACACCCACTATGCTTCACAGACGAAGTAATGGATCATCAAATCCCCGAGGGCTTCAAACCCGTAAACATCAAATCATACGATGGCACAACAGATCCTGCGGTATGGATCGAGGATTATCTCCTTCATATCCACATGGCCCGTGGTGATGATCTACACGCCATCAAATACCTCCCGCTAAAGCTTAAAGGACCAGCTCGACATTGGCTTAACAGCCTGCCAGCAGAGTCAATTAGTTGTTGGGAGGACCTGGAATCCGCATTCGTTGACAACTTCCAGGGCACGTATGTGCGACCACCAGACGCTGATGACCTAAGCCACATAATCCAGCAGCAAGAGGAATCGGCCAGACAATTCTGGACACAGTTCCTAACCAAGAAAAACCAAATAGTCGATTGTCCGGACGCCGAAGCCCTTGCAGCCTTCAGGCACAACATCCGAGATGAATGGCTTGCCCGGCGCCTAGGACAGGAAAAGCCGAAATCTCTGGCAGCCCTCACGACGCTCATTACCCGCTTTTGTGCGGGAGAAGACAGCTGGCTGGCTCGTAGCAATAACCTAACCAAGAGCCCCGGAAATTTGGATATCAAGGATAACAACAATAGGTCAGGTCGCAACAAGCATAAGCGCCGCATTAACGGTGACAATACTGAAGATACGGCAGTTAATGCCGGATTCAGAGGCTCTAAACCGGGTCAGCGAAAGAAGCCATTCAAAAGAAACCCTCAAGGCCCATACAACTTAGACCGGATACTCGATCGCTCGTGCCAGATACACGGCACCCCCGAACAGCCAGCCAATCACACCAACAGGGATTGTTGGGTGTTCAAGCAGGCAGGCAAGTTAAGTGCCGAGACCAGAGACAAGGGGCTACATAGCGATGACGAGGAGGGGCCCTGGCCGTCGAACAACAAAGGACAGAAGAGATTTCCCCCACAAGTTTGGATGGTGAACATGATATACGCAACCCACATCCCCAAACGGGAGCGGAAGCATGCTCTCAAAGACGTCTATGCGTTGGAGCCAGTCGCCCCAAAGTTCAACCCATGGTCCTCCTGCCCGATCACCTTCGATCGGAGGGATCATCCCACCAGCATCCGTCACGGCGGATTCGCCGCACTGGTCATAGACCCAATCATTGATGGATTTCACCTTACCAGAGTCCTAATGGACGGCGGCAGTAGCCTGAACCTGCTTTACCAGGACACAGTGCGAAAAATGGGCATCGATCCCTCAAGGATTAAACCCACAAAGACAACCTCCAAAGGTGTCATACCAGGTGTAGAGGCCAGCTGTACAGGCTCGGTTACACTCGAAGTGGTCTTCGAATCCCCGGATAACTTCCGGAGTGAGGAGTTAATCTTCAACATAGTCCCATTCCGCAGTGGCTATCACGCCCTGCTTGGACGAACCGCATTTGCAAAATTCAATGCGGTGCCGCACTACGCATATCTCAAGCTCAAGATGCCCGGACCTCGTGGAGTCATCACGGTAAAGGGAAACACCAAACGCTCTCTCCGAACAGAGGAGCACACGGCGGCCCTGGCGGCGGAAGTACAGAGTAGCCTCTCAAGGTAGTTCTCCAATCCAGGCGTCAAACGTCCGGACAACGTCAAGCGCACCCGAAGTAACCTCCAACAAATCCGGCTGGCACGTTCCGAGCAAGCATAGCAGTGCGGCCCCACCCCCAGCCCCCACCAAATAGCGATACCGGTACCACGCGTACATAATTACGCCTTAGAGATACCATCGGCATAAGGGGAGGGGCACAACAACGGCACGCCCAGAAGGCGGCTAAACCGCACTAAGGGGCTCCCTACTTCGTTGATTTTCTTTTTTTACACACTTTCAGGACCCAACTATTCGGAAGGCCTATCCGGCAATACACTAGCCGAACCAACGATGCAACAGCCAGGGAGGGAGCAGGCCACGTCAAATGTCCAGGTGGTCTCTATAACGAGTTTTATACCTGTCTTACTTACAATCCCGCAGCCTGCCCCTGGAGGGGAATATGTCAAATACTCCCATCTCTTGCTTACCGCACTTTTTGTATCATTCTGCTTTCACAGCAGCCCCATTTTTAATAAGCAATACATAGCTTTTACCTATTATTGTACTTATCTATTTTTATATACAAATATGTTCAGTCATGACATTCTGCAGCCGTACACTTTGGTGCGGACAATACACCAGGGGCTTATAACACCCGATAACATGGTGTGCGAAGACCAAACACTCTCACGAGTGCGGCACCCCGAACTTATAGCACTATATGCATCGGCTCCGAATCATGTCTTTGGTCAATAGTTGGGTTTGCCCGGCTCCCATGTTTTGGTACCTTACGTTCCGCATTGTTGGCTAAGGTAGCGCTAGGAGAACTACTGCGATTGTGCCCCAGTTGAGCTAGGTTAACACCTCAGTAGAGAAAGCTAAAACTGACTGTCATGATAGTGCAAGAGACCGGTCGCTGTTTGCGAGGTTTTTTCGAGTCCTTAAAGACTTATGCCGCTTCGAGCGAAGAACCGGACTTATCCGGCCTAGGCGTGGATAGCACACCGAACTCGGTCTTCCGAATACTAGGGGCTTCGCCGAAATTTAAAATTATAGAATTCTATGGCTAAGTGAGGGTGATAAAGCATTATAAGTCCGACGGCCTGGTTCGTTGTGCTGAACGCCTCCCTCGATGGACCTAAGAATGGGAACAAGAGCGCTCAGGTTTATCCCGAACACCCCAGCACTCGTGGCATGGGGGTCGAAGCCGACGACTTGCATCTCTCAGATTTGATAAACAGCCGCACATAAGGTAATATTTTAAATTAACAACGTTGCTTAACGCATATGAACATAGCTTCAGCGTACAGGATAACAAATGCGAGTTTACTCAAATATTACATCTTTGGAGCACTCATCCGCTATACGGCGGGCACCCTTCAGAACACCATTATAATACATCTCGGGCGTACGATACTCCTTGCCCGGCGGTGGCGCGTCCATCACCAGCTTCTTCGCGTCTAGCTTGCCCCAGTGCACCTTAGCACGGGCCAGGGCCCGACGGGCACCTTCGATGCAAACGGAGCGCTTGATGACCTCAACCCGCGGACACGCCTCCACCAGTCGCCGCACCAGACCGAAGTAGCTCCCAGGCAGGACTTCTCCAGGCCACAGCCGGGCTATGAGGCCCTTCATGGCCTGTTCGGCCACCTTGTGGAGATCGACGAGTTGCTTCAACTGGTCGCTCAGGGGCACCGGATGTTTGGCCTCAGCATACTGAGACCAGAACACTTTTTCCGTCGAGCTCCCCTCTTCGGCTCGGTAGTATGCGGCGGCATCAGACACACTACGTGGCAGATCGGCGAACAATCCTGGAGAGCTCCGGATTCGGGTAAGTAGTAGATAATTAACTTTTATATTTTTGCTTTGCATAAAGAATGCCTTACCCGCCGCTATCTTCTTCATCGCCTAGATCTCCTGAAGGGCCTTCTGGGCTTCGGCCTTAGCGGTATTGGCACTCTCAAGAGCCGGGGCAAGCTCGGACTCTTGAGTCTTCGACTCACGCTCCAAACTCTCGTGTTTTTCCATGAGAGCCTGGAGCTCTTGCCGCACCTCTGCCACCCGCGCCTCCTGCTTCTCTTGCTCGGTGCGCTCCAAGGCCGCACTCTCTTCGGCCTTGGAGACCGCCTCTTTCAGGGTCGCCACCTCAGTCGTGGCCCCTGCAACATTAACGTTGGTCCTGTTATTATTTTGCAACCAAGTATTTCCATATACATTTACAGGAGGTACTCTGTACCTTCTTTATCCTCGAGCTGCTTCTTGGCACGGCCGAGCTCGCTCTCGGACCGCTCGAGGCTTTCCTTCAAGGAATTGACCTCCGCCGTCAGTGCGGTAGAGGTCAACAGCGCTGCCTGCATTCCCATATTGACATATCTCTATTAGACTCCTGCGTATATCTTTTAAGATCCTCAGTTTGGCTTTTCTTTTCGAACACCGAACTAAGCATCAGGGGCTACTGTCTGTGCGGTAACATTTTTTATATATGTTTTTGAACACATACCTCAAAGCCCGTTAACAGGCTTGTGCAGGCTTCCGTCAGCCCGCTCTTGGCGGACTGAACCTTTTGAATCACCGCACTCATAACAGTGCGGTGTTCCTCTTCGATGGAGGCACCGTCGAGTGCCTCCAGCAAATTGTCCGGCGCCTCCGGATGGATGGAGGTCTCCGGCGTCGTAGGCTTGCCCTTCTTGTCAAGGCGCCGCCTGTTGGACTCCGGAACCGTCGAAGGTTCCGGAGCAGTGTCCGGCCCCGGGCCAGACTTGGATCCCTCCGGGGCTTTATCCCCTTTGGGCCTGGAGTCCGGGAGGTTGCCTTGCGGCGCCTCCGGAACCACCTCCTCCTAGTTTAGTCCCCTTTGGGACTCCACCTCGGCGTCGTCCGTAGGGAGAGGGGAGGAGGCCGTCGGAAGTGAAGCGCTATTCACATCCGACGAGTCCAAGGAGCCGCTCGTCAAATCACCGAGCTGAGCTCTGGGCGGGCTGCATCATTAAAATTCAGCATGAGCAGCTATTAAATACTAGAGGAGCGCCATAAGTAGTTCGGGTAGGCGGACACTTACGATTTCGCCAGGGGCTTGACCCTGGATGGCCATTCCTCCCCGCCGTCTTCAGCGTCGGGGGCATAGTCCGGCAGAAGGGCCTTTCCCTTCTTGGACCCTCCGGCCTCCCCAGTTGGGGCGGCCTTCCTTTTCTTTCCTCTCCCCGTTGGAGGGGGAGAGGCTTCTCCTTCTTCTTCTTCCTCCCCCTCGTTCTCCGAGGCGAAGGGTGCTTCGGGGTCGTCGGGCGATGTATCCGACACCCCCGGGCGCCGGGAACTCTTTCGGGTCCCCGTGGCCTTCTCCTTGGCCTTCTTCTCCGGCACCACGTGAGGTGCCGAGACCAGTAGCTTCTCCAAGCATTCGTCTACTGGGCCTTCGGGCAGAGGGGCCGGACAGCCAAACTGTCCGGATGTCCCCTTCCAGTCCTGTCAAAGGAATAGGAGTTTTAAATCCTGCATATAATCAGACTATGAAATTTGAGTGTCCCGAAAAGGACTACTAAATATAAGCTTACTTCGGAGGCTTGGCGCTTGGTGCAGAATCCGTGATTCTCGGTGACCGGAGGGAAGACCTCGGAACCCTTGAAAAGCACCCTCCAGGCGTCCTCGTGCTTTGTTTCGAAGAGCCGGGACAGAGTCTGGTGCTGGGCCGGGTCGAACTCCCATAAATTGAAGTCCCGTCGTTGACACGAAAGGATCCGGCGGAAGAGCATGACCTGGACGACATTGATGAGCTTGACCTTCTTGGTCACCAGGTCCTGGACGCAGGTTTGGAGTCCGGTCACCTCTTCCGAACGGCACCACGATAGGCCCGTCTCTTTCCAGGATGTGAGCCGTGTGGGGATGCCGGATCGAAATTCGGGGGCCATCGCCCACTTGGGGTCGCGCGGCTCGGTGATGTAGAACCACCCCTATTGCCACCCTTTGATGGTCTCCACAAAGGCACCCTCGAGCCAGGCGACATTGGGCATCTTGCCCACCATGGCGCCTCCGCACTCGGCTTGTTGGCCTTTCACAACCTTCGGTTTGACGCTGAAGGTCTTCAGCCACAGGCCGAAGTGAGGCTGGACGCGGAAGAAGGCCTCGCACACGATGATAAACGCCGAGATATTGAGGATGAAGTTCGGGGCCAGATCGTGGAAGTCCAGGCGATAGTAGAACATGATCCCCCGGACGAACGGGTGAAGAGGAAAGCCCAGTCCGCGGAGGAAATGGGGGAGAAAGACAACCCTCTCATGGGGCCCGGGGGTGGGGATGAGTTGCCCCACATCGGGAAGCCGGTGCGCGATGTCGCTAGACAAGTATCCGGCCTCCCTTAGTTCTTTTTTTTGCCCCTCCATGACGGAGGAGGCCATCCACTTGCCTCCCGCTCCGGACATGGTTGGAGAAGGTTGAGGTGAGATGTGCGGACTTGGGCGCTGGAGCTCGAGTACGCAGGGACGGATAAGCAGAGGAGGAAGAAGGCATGAATGGAAAGGGCGGATTCTTATCCCCTTATATCGGCGGCCGAAACTACGAGCCCCCACCGGCCTAATAAAACTCGCTTATCTCCCAAGCGCCGCGGTTAATGGCGCGGTTGGGTTACCCACACCCGTATTGATGAGAATCCCGTGATAGGGGCACACGATCTCTGTTTTGACAAGACGTACCAGGGAAACCGCCTCGCTAAACGCGCTGAGGTGGAATAATAAAATGGATAAAAGCCTGGCCATGGCACGATGTAACGCTGCAGAATACGTCAGCAGATTCGATTGATGTAAATATTATTCTCTCTACGGTGGAATGTGGAACTTGTTTTGCAGAGCCGGACATTATCCTGGTGTTCAACATCTTCTATGAAGTATTCGGAGGAGGAACCCGACTTGCAATGCCGAAGACAACTTGCGCGCCGGACTCGTCGACATTGAAGCCTGGTTCAGGGGCTACTGAGGGAGTCCTGGATTAGGGGGTGTCCGGCTGGCTGGACTATGACCTTTGGCCGGACTCCCGGACTATGAAGATACAAGATTGAAGACTCCGTCCCATGTCCGGATGGGACATTCCTTGGCGTGGAAGGCAAGCTTGGCGATACGATATGAAGATCTCCTCCCATTGTAACTGACTCTGTGTAACCCTAGCCCTCTCCGGTGTCTATATAAACCGGAGAGTTTTAGTCCGTAGGACGAACAACAATCATACCATAGGCTAGATTCTAGGGTTTAGCCACTCCGATCTCGTGGTAGATCTACTCTTGTACTACCCATATCATCAATATTAATCAAGCAGGAGTAGGGTTTTACCTCCATCGAGAGGGCCCGAACCTGGGTAAAAACATCGTGTCCCTTGTCTCCTGTTACCATCCGCCTAGATGCACATTTCGGGACCCCCTACCCGAGATCCGCCGGTTTTGACACTGACACCACTCCACTGTTGAACTCATCTGAAACATACTAGATAAAAGTATTAGTCCAACAAGAGATATGTTGAAATTAATTACAAAAATCACCCAGGGAGCACTTGTGCTTTCAGGCGGCCGTCCACCCTGAACACCCTCATGTCGAGGGTCGCGAGGCCGTCGTTCTTGAAGTGGAGGGTGCACCTTCCACTCAGGCCTCGTGCGCGGGCAAACGCCTGCCAACTGCGGGTCAAGGCCATGTTGCCTGTGGCGGTGACCTCGACCCCGACCCACGAAGCCCTGCTGCAGCAGCCGTCAGCTTGTAGTCAGAGGCCGTCGAGCCCCATGGCCGGCAGCTCGCCGGTGAAGAAGCACGGAAGCTGGAGCCAGGTGCTAGCAGGCCTCTCTGACCACATGACAAACTCCCGGAGCACATCCGTCGAGTGGAAGCGCGGCAGAGGAGGTCGGGCAACCACGGCGCGCCTCCCCTCATCGCAGGGGCTGCCCCGTCCTTAGCGCCCCCCACCATGAGAAGAAGCATCGCCGCAGCTGCCAAAACAGATGCCGACCCCGGAGAAGTGCGCCAGCGCCCCCGAGGATCTACCGCTGGGGTTGTAGCATGCTTGCGGGGACGGCCACGACCTCTCTTGGGCGGCGGCGAACCCGGCCCCTCCTTGGGGGCCTTCCCCTTCTCGGCGGTGGAGAACCTCCTCGTTGGTGACATGGACTCTACGGCAAGATGGTGAGATGAAGAAGAAGAAGGAACGGGCAGCAAGAAGATGGAGATGAGCAAGGGGGCTCTGCCCCTCCCCTCATTTATAGCCGGAGGAAGGCCAACCGCCGGCCTCCACGATCCCACACAATTATGATTTCTCTCTACATGCAGCAGGGACTCATCAAGTCGAACGGTTGCCGAGGCAGCGTGGGGAAGCAGAGACGCCCACGTCCCATCAATCTCCGCGCATCGAGCAAGACCACAGGCAGTTAGGGCTCGCAGCGCTCCGCACTTGCCCTTTGGCTTTGCCTCGAATCCAAGTCCGAGTGCACCTTGGGCCCGGGGGCTACTGTCGACGTTTTGGGAACGGGGGTACCCAGACTTTCCTGCCTCCGGCGGCGTGGCTCCATCGATGGCCTGGTATGGTCCAAGTTTGCTATCGATGCTCAAGAGCCTCGTGAGGCGCCAAGCCTCACGAGGCGGACGACACCAAGACCTCCACGAGGAGCAGCCTCCTCAGGCTGGCTCCCAAGGAGCGGAGATCTCTATGCAAGTCTCACCTCGTGAGGTTCAGATGACGTGAGCCATGACGACCAAGGCTAGGCGGGCACTAGCGGACATGTGCAACAGTTTTCTCTTTGGTGCTAAAGAAGCAAGCGCATGCGCGGAGTCTCGAGGAATCAACCAAATGTTTCCATTCCCGTGAAACAAGACCAAGACCGTCAGGACGGAGGTCTACACCGAGCCCACCACGGCGTCATGACCAGAGGATTTTGCAGGAGAAGACTACTTTTGTTAGGATAAGATGTACCTGACCAGCTCACCAGCGCTCTTGAGCTCAAGAACACACCTCCTGAGGTTGTTCTCCACTATACTAGTTCATCCTCAGCCCCTCGAGGCCAATCCACCAGAAATAAGGAGTAGGGTTTTACATCGCGAGGTGGCCCAAACCTGGGTAAACTGTTGTCTCCCGTTTTCCTCGAGTTCGACGACCTAGGCTGTGAGATTGGTGAGTAGGCAGACTAGGGAGGTTGAGTTCTTCGCATGCACCCCAGAGTTTGAACCTCTCAAGGGTTTGCGGAACACGAAATCCGACAGCCATGTAGTCAACATTCACATGACACCACTAAGGAAACCACAACATACATATCATCAAAATATCAAACACATAACAAGTTCACATGATTACTTGCAACATGACTTCTCCCGTGACCTCAAGAACAAAAGTAACTACTCACAAATGATAATCATGCTCAAGATCAGAGGGGTATTATATAGTATAATGGATTTGAACCTATAATCTTACACCAAATAAACCATATAGTAATCAACTACAAGATGTAATCAATACTACCAGTCACCTACAAGTACTAATCAGAAGTTCCGGTATAAAGATTGAACACAAGAGATGAACTAGGGTTTGAGAGGAGATGGTGATGTTGAAGATGTTGATGGAGATTGCCCTCAAAAAGATGGGAGAGTTGTTGGTGATGATGATGATGATGATTTCCCCCTCCGGGAGGGAAGTTCCCCCGGCGGAATCGCTCCGCCGTAGGGCAAAAGTGCTCCTTCCCAAGATCCGCCTCGAGACGGCGATGCTTCATCCCGAAAGTCCTCTCCTGATTTTTTTTCTAGGTCAAAATGACCTATATACCAGAAGATGGGCACCGGAGATGGGTCGAGGAGGGCGCAACCCACTAGGGCGTGCCCAGGTGGGTTGTGCCCACCTGGTGAGCCACCTCTGGTAGTTATTGGCTCCAGGAATTCTTAAATATTCCATAAAAATTCTCCGTGAAGTTTCAGCTTATTTGGAGATGTGCAGAATAAGTAACTCCGACGTGTTTCTTTAAGGTCCAGAATTCCAATTGCCGGTATTCTCCCTCTTTGTGTAAACCTTGCATATTATGAGAGAAAATGCATTAGAAATACTCCAAAAAGCATTATTATTCATAAAAACATTATAAATAAGAGTAGGAAATCATGATGCAAAATGGACGTATCAAGTACCCCCACACGAGCAGTTTGTAAAGCAACTACAGTGCCCAAAGCACGAAGAACACCACAGCGAACCCAAACTCCACGTTTAAAGTCGAAGAGCAACTGTTCGTAGGTCAGATTCCATAGCTATGGTCCATACTCCTTTTCTCTTGCATCAATTTATTTACTCATACCAACTAATTTCGAATCTAAAGGATCCAATTGAAACTCCAATGGCGCAACAGATATGTTTTAATCCTATTTCTATAACTGGATTGATGTTCTAACTTCTTGCTCTATGTTGATTTCAGTTTCAGTTGTATAAATAGTTGTTCTCATGTCATGGACATTACAAGTGTTGCCAGTGTTGTGTAGTTTCCCAGACTTATATTATGTATGCTATTGTGTCTTCAAAAGATATGATTTGAACTGTATCTCTATCTTGATTTGGCAACATAAACTAGAATCATATAGACAATACAGTGACCATAGTACATAGATATATGTTTGTTTCATGTTGTTATCCTATCCACCTTACTGTTGTACCGGTTTTCCAAAATGAGTTTCATATACTACATGCTAAACCTGTGATGTGTCTGCTTGCTTCTCTTGTAGAATGCGAGCATAATATTGGAGAAGAGCACCCCATTATGCAATGGTAGAGAAAGTAATGCATATAAGGTTAAAGATAGTGAGTCAATCCTGTTGGTCTCCAAGAAAGGTGATAAAAACTATCGTGTAGACAGTGAGACAACCCCAAAGTCCTGCGTTGATGTAGTGTTCGAGTTACTGGCCACTACCGCTGGCAGAAGCTATTCGAACTCGCTGCTTGAATCACTTCGGCTTCTTCAGTCTCAGCTAGAAGCTGAAAGCCCTCAGTCAGCTGTGCTGCGGCAAGAAGTGGAAGGACTGAGGAAGTCCGTGCAGAATTCAGATGCATACTTTTTGGTGCAACAGCAAGCACTGGACAATTTTAGCGCCAAACAAGAGAAAACTAATAAGCTTGCTAAGCTTCTTGCCAGCATGGTGGGTATCCAGAGATATCGTTTCTTGAGCTCTTCTGAAGTGGTTTCAGTATTGGACTTGTTTTGCTACCGCGTTTATTTTCACTGCTGGCCAATTTAGACATCCAGTGTATGTAATATGCTGCTTTGTTCACTATATTTGCACTGGTGGCAAACGTTGATGCCCAGTGGATGTAATAGTTGTAATAGCCATAATAGCCTAGCGAAGTTGCTTGCTTATTTATTTCCTTTTTGTCTTGTTTATTTTTTGCTTGTAGTCGCTGCAGTTCCTTTTGCGCGGTAACCTTTTTATTTAGACCTAGGCCACAATAACCATGGGCAACATACAGACCGTTGTAACCATGGTCCTGCTGCCTGCTGTAGTGGGCCTCCTAAAGTCCGTATGATCCATGGGCCTTCTACAAATCGTAGATTCAATGGGACTTCTATGGGCTGTATGATCGATTGGCCAAACATGGGCCGTACTTTCGTGGACAATTAACGGACCGCAATATGGGTCGTAAACATACTATAATGGGAATTGTCTTTTTATGGGCTGATCGTAACATGTCGTTAATAGGCCCATGTGTACAACGGGCTTAATTCTATCAGCAGGCATAACGGGTCATTAATGGTCCATATTTGATCACGCTATGAAAATGGCCCAATGGATTAAATGGCCATAGACGGGCCGACTTTTACCACTAGCTGAATATGGCCCACAAGCGAAACAGGCGAGTAACGGACTGTAAGTGACTGAATGCCAAAAATGAGCCCAATAATAAATGGGCCCTTAGAAGGCCGAAAGATAACACAGGCTAAAACAGTCCACTGGAATAATGGGCCGTTAATGGGTATAAAGCGATATATTGTTTATGGGCCAAGATTTACAAAGGGACTCATATGGGCCGAAAGACGTCATGGGCCATACACGGGTAGAAAGTTACAACCGGCTGGAATCGTATTAGAAGGCTCACATGGTGCTACTGGGCCTAATTCGAATAGGCTATAACGGGCCATGAGTTAGCGGTCTATGAATGGGCTATATGCGAGCAAGCCGTTAACAGGCCTTCTGTGGGCCGGACCGCTACCTTTTTACTAAGTCAAATGGGCCGGCCTTTTGACCTGAATGGGCCATGGTTGGGCTAAGCCACATGTCGTCGTATCATAGGCGCCTCCCATCCAATGAGTGGATGACATTTGTGAAAGTGCTAGTTATCGACTAGAGGGGGGTGAATAGGCGATTTTTATCAAAGTCTTCAAAACGTGGAAGTTTTGAAGACAAGCAATAGAAATGACCTAATTGATTTGCAGCGAAAGATAAACTACAACAAGCAAGCCATAGTCAAGTATGCAATAATGTGAACGTACAAAGACTAATAGCAGCTAGGTAGTAAGGATCAGGATGGAAGATAGTATGAAGCCAATCAACGATAGTAGTCAAGCAATGAAGTCAAACAGATAAGATAAATAGGCAATGACTTCACAAAGACAAACTCGAAGTAAAGGGAGGCAGAGAATAGAACTAGTCACTTGTTGAAGACACAGGATTTGTTGAACCAGTTCCAGTTGCTGTGACAACTGTATGTCTGGTTAGGGAGGCTGAGATTCAACTCAGAAGACCGCGTCTTCACCTTATTCCCCTTGAGCTAAGGACACACAGTCCTCGCCCAATCACTCTGGTAAGTCTTCAAGGTAGACTTCCAAACCTTCACAGACTTCGTTCACCGGCGATCCACAATGACTCTTGGATGCTCAGAACGCGACGCCTAACCGGCTGGAGGATACACAGTCCTCAAGTGTAATAAGTCTTCAGGTCACTCAGACAGAAAGACTTCAGTGATGCCTAACACTCTTTGGCTCTGGGTGTTTGGGCTTTGTCCTCGCAAGGATTTCTCTCTCAAAGGCTTCGAGGTGGGTTGCTCTCAAAACGACAAAAGCCGTAAACTAACTCTGAGCAGCCACCAATTTATGGTGTAGGGGGTGGGCTATTTATAGCCACAAGGCACCCGACCTGATATGTCCGAAATGACCCTGGGTCACTAAGGAACTGACACGTGTTCCAACGGTCAGATTTCAAACACACACGGCAACTTTACTTGGGCTACAAGCAAAGCTGACTCATCCAACTCTGGATAAGATTTGCTCTCATTGTCTTCGCTCGAAGACATAGGATTTGGGTTGAGCATCACTTCAGTCACTCTGACTTTGTTCACTTGGACCCCACTTAACAGTACGGTGGTTCCTATGACTCAACAAAGAAGAAAAGGAAACAACGAAACAACTCAGTCTTCGCGCTCCATAGTCTTCACTCATTGTCTTCTCATGTCATAGTCTTCAATGTGAATATCTTCACATACCACCATTGTATTCAATGTCTTCATACATTTTTAGGGGTCATCTCCGGTAGGTAAACCGAATCAATGAGGGACACTACCTGCGTTATCCTGCAATTCTCACAAACGCATTAGTCCCTCAACCAACTTTGTCGTCAATACTCCAAAACCAACTAGGGGTGGCACTAGATGCACTTACAATCTCCCCCTTTTTGGTGATTGATGACAAACTGGTTGAAGTTTTCAACGGGAAAGAAGTATGTGAAATTGTAAAGGATAGGGTATTGTCTTCATAAGTGGCAAGGGCTCCCCCTGAAGATGTGCATATAAGTAATTTGCTTTTGGAATGCAAATGCACATGGCAGGTTGTACTTGTGGAGATCCTCTTCAACTTATGAAGATAATTCATCATGCATGAAATGATATAACTAAGAGAATGACATGCATAATGAAAAATGGACGTCTGCAGAATGATCTAAGTGCGGAAGTTATCATCGCACATGGAAAAGCAAATAAGTAGCAGACGACCATCGAGTTTAAGTGTTACAACTCAAGAACGAAATGTATCAAAAGCAAGAGTTGTAAACACATAGGCAAAATATAAAGCAACCGCCCATATGAACCCGCTTGAAGACTATCAAACTCATATGCTTCTCCCCCTTTTGTCAGTAACGACCAAAAAGGTTTGAAGACATAGAGCGTCTACTCGTCCTCATGAGGAGTAGGTGAAGCAGCAGGGTTGTCGTTGTTGTTTGGCGGCGCAGACGAACTTGGTGCAGTGTCGATGCATGCAGAAGTAGGGGGTGGTGAAGTAGCATCGTCTTCATCATCGATCACATTGGCATTCACAGTTGCCGCGGAGGAAGAATAGTCAGAATCTTCAAGGGATGGAGTTCGTCGTAGGACAACATTCCGTGGAGGAGTGGAGTCAAACTTGAATCTTTCAGTGAAGCCATCATCTTGAAGATCTGCTTCAGCACTGAGCAGGGTCAAACTCTTCCATGATCGCCGACAGGTTTCGTGAGTGACAAATGCATTCTTGGTGGCAAGATTGCGAATGCGATTTACGTCCACCAAGAGGCTTTGCATCTGACGCTTGAGCCAAAAGTGATGCTTGTCTTGTTTCTGATGCAGTGCCACAAGAAGTTCTCGGTCATTTAGGACATGAGAGCGCTTCCTGGGCCTTTCAGCAATTGTGCTCTCAGTAGCTTCAGTTGGTGCATGATGAGGTAGACGAGTGTTTCCAGCCATTGGATAGACACGAGTTACTACTTGGACTCCTTCCATAGGCTGAGTGAAGCTTTGGTGTTCAGCATTTTGAAGACAAAGAAGCTTCTTGGCAGGCTCAGGGTATATGGCTTCAACTAACATATCAACCTCTGGTAGAAAGATCACATGATTGCGAGCAGAGGGCTGATAGTTGATAGCAGAATGTAGCTTGATGAGGCGCATGACCCATGGAGCATAGAATTTCAGGCCAAACAGGTCAGATCCAGACGCAGCCAGTTGCCGGAGGAAGAAATCTTGTGCATTGAAGTTGATGCCATTGAGGATGTAAAAGACCAATGTCTTCATGGCTCCTTCAAGTTTTGCAGCTGATGAATGTCCTTTGATAGGCCATAGAGTCCCCCTGATGATGTGATATATGGTGCGCGGCAGATATTCAAGGTCATCAACAAAGAACTCCTTTGGGTATTCAGCGTCATGTGGCAAAGGCTTCATCATGCTCAACATCTGGCGCATGTTGGGTTCTGGCTTATGGAAGATGCTCTCCAGTGCATTGCGGTGGTGTTGACAACCAGGTTCGTACAGCTCTCCGGGAGTGGATAACCCTGTAAGCTCAATGATGTCAAGAGCTTTGGCTTCATGATGAACATTTCTTGTCATCCACTCGAGAACCCATGTCTTTGTATCCCTGTTGTAGCCGCGAATGTGGAGGGTAGCATAGAATTGAAGCAAAAGTTCTTCATTCCAATGTTCTTTGTCTGTCACAAAGCTGAGCAGACCTGCATCACGAAAGCAGTCAAGTGCTTCTTCTAAGCATGGCAGTCCAGCAATGGCTTCAGTGTCGAGGCGCATATGAGGGAAAATGCGCCCTTGATCATACAGAACGCAGGAGTAATAGCTTCGTTGCTGATGACTCCAGAAACGATCAGATGATATTCTTGGCCTTGAGTAGGGGTCCTTTGAGCTGTCAAAGAAGGTGTTGTGGCCTTTGAAGCCATTTGCATTGAAGGACCCTGTAGATGTGGCAGTACCTGGGAACCTTGGCAGTCTTGGCTTTGGTTTCTGGACCCGAGGCCTATGCTCAATGTGATAGTCAAACTGAGGACCAGAGACATTAGGCGGAGGGACCAGAACGGGCCATCTTACTGTGATTAGCTCGCCATGGTTGTATGCTTGCTCAATTGTATAGGGCCTTGGTGGCGGAACAGGAGCAGTGGCAACAACAGTGGCTTCAGGCTGCACAACAGAAGCTTCAGGAGCAGTTGCAGCATTGACTTCTGGCATGTTGCTTGGTGCAGGCTCCACATTAGCTTCAGCCATGACTACGTCATTGGCTTCATTTGTGTTGGTGGTGGCAGCCTCAACGTTTTCAACCTCCACTTGATGAGCTGGAGGGTCTGGCACAGGCACGTTCACTTCAGGAACAGCTTCTTCAGTAATGGGGGGAGTAGGGACACGTTCTTCTTGATGTTCGTCATCGGCTGATGCAGCCGGATTGTCTTCAGCAGCTTGGGCTTCAGACACGGAGACATTCACAGTTGGAGTGGCTTCTGAAAACACTTGACGTGCAACAGATTGGTGGTGCACTTCTCCTTCTGGAACGCTCGGAAGAGGGACTTGAGGCCTTGGTCCTTTGCGAAGCCTTTGTAATACAGGCGACGCCTTTGGAGATGGAGTTGGCTGGGCCTCATCCTCTTCAACTTGCACAGATGGTGTGACTTGTTGTTGTTGGGGAGTACTGGGGGAGTCTTGTTGTTGCGGGCGATCAGCCCATGATGCATCCTGAGCAATTGGCGTCAGAGGACGACCAATGCTGATGATTTCGCTGTTCGTGAGAACAGGCGATGATACCAAGTTGTGTTCAATCTGAGGAAGAACTTCATCATCTTCAACATTGTCATGGTGACCAATGTCTTCAGCAGCGATGGGATCAACTGCTGGAATCTCTTCAGCTTCATGAGCCTCTGTGGAAGCAGGCTCATGAACAATCATTCGTAGTTCTTGGTTTGCAGATGTGGGGTGAACCACTGAGATAGGTTCAACAACAAGGGGCTCTGTGGGAGCAGCCCGATTCTTCTTGATCTTGCGCTTCTTCTTGGAGGGAGCAGCATCAGAGGCTTCTGAGGTTTTCCTTTTTCTGGCTTTAGCCTCTGCAGCCCTCATCTTCTTCTGTTCTGAAGCGGTTGACATGGCCTTTGGCTTCGAGCCAGTCATGCTGCTTGGGAAGACAATGCGAGGTTCATCCTGCCTTGACGGTGTAGATTGGACAGTTGATAGCTTCTTCTTCTTTGCAGCCATTCTGGGGTCAATGCCAGGACGACCAAGAGCCTTGCGCTTCTCAGCCTCATTGTAGGCTAGCACACACTTGTCAGCCAGACTCTTCATGCGCTCACGAGAGCCTCTAGCTTCTTCACGCTTCTTGTGAAAGGCTTCTTTGAGCTCGTGCAGTATGATCTTGAAGTTTTTGACATCTTGCACGCTGAGCTTGGCCACATGCTTCTTGAACTGAGCTTTTCATAGTCGATCTTGTGCTTCAGTTCGACGATGCGCTGAGCAAGAGCTAGCTCAGAAGCAATAGCGCCATTGAAGGAGACGCTGAGGCCAATTGGAAGTTGCAAATCATCAAAGCTGAGATTTGGTGTGTCAAACCACTCATCAATGAAGTTATGGATGATTGCCACATCAAAGAGAGGCAAATTATTGAAGATCTCTGCTTCTTCCTTGCTCTTGATCAGTTGCTCAAGAGCATCATCTGCAAGATCGTCATCGCTGGACAGATCAATGTGCTCTTCACGCAGAATGGCAGCAGGAGTCAATGTCTGATCAGTATTCTTGATGATTTTCTTTTTCTTCTCCGTCTTCTTTGAGATGCGTGATAGATCTTCAGACTGCACACTGTCTTCAGGAGGTGCAGTGGCCAGTGGCTTCAGCACGTGAAGCTTTTGGAGGAGCAGCTGATGTTGAAGCCTTAGTCTTCTTTAGCTTCTGCGGCTTTGGAGGTGGAGCTGGGGCTTCATCAGTGTCAGCATCATTGTCAGAATGATCCACTTTGGCACCTTGTACCAAGATGTATGAGATGAGGCCATCAAGGTTTGAAAAGGGGCCGATTTCATTGGGTTCCGCATCACGTGAGCCGTCATCACGGGGAGCAGAGGGACCAGGGTTGAAGTTTAATCCCAATGACTTCTTGTTTTCCTTTGCCGATACCTTTGCATGCTGGAAGTTGCGCTTGAAGAGATTATCGTCACGACACCAGAGCAATGATGATGGATCGGCATTTTCAGGCTGTGGTCCACGGACCATACAAGGATAGAATTCTTGTGCAATAGCTTCAGCACTGTTCTTGGGGGGAAGGCCTCGGTAGAGAATATCACCCCAAGGACTTTTGATAGCATTCTTCTCAGCGTACTCCTGGGTCACGAACTTGTACTTGAACCATTGTTTAGCCCAATATCGTCGAATCCATTGGATTCGTGTCTTGCGCTGATTGTAATCCTCATCAGGATCTGTCTTGTAAAGGTCATCAGGCAAATCTTTTGATGTTCCCCCTCGACGCTGTCTGCCACCCTTCCTTACTGATTTCTCTGCAGCCATGAACTTCAAACTGAATGGCTTCAATATGTTCAAAGGCTTCAAGGCTTTCGCTTGCTGGTCAAACAGGAACTGGCTTCGGGAGAGTTAATGTGTTGCTGTAAGAATTCTGCAAACGAATGCAGACTATGAGAACCAAGGGATTCTCCCACGGACATGTACCTGTGACAGCATTAGAGATGCGAGGGAAGGGGAAGAGGTCATATGCATTCTCAGAAGATTTTGAAGATAAATCAGTTTGAAGACATTGACCTCATGTTGCGAAGACATTCACTTATATGTTGAGAGTTGGTTCCAGATTTGTACGAATCCGTGAATAAGTACAAGTGAGGAATCTAACTATATATGAAGCTTAAGTGAATATACTAGGCAGTATGAGATGCAGACAGAATAGATCTAACATTGTATAGACAGAAACCAATTTTGGTAAATAGGATGAATCATTGAGGATCAAAAAGGTGGTAAAAATAGAGTTATATTTACCACACGAAGAACTGCTAGATGGGATGAATAGGAGACCGAGCAGTTCAATCCACCATGCCCTAACTTGGTGACGGAGGACACCAACGGTGGCGGCGGAGAGGATGATGTCCGCGGCCGGAGTGAGGACGGCGTCGGAGAAGTCGCGGCAGCTAAGCGCTTCGTCGCCGGCGTCGTCGAGAGCTAGCGGTGGTGCTAGGGTTTTGACGAGGTGGAGAGGTGGAAGAAGGTTTTCTTGACCGCAGGGGACACGTATTTATAAGAGGGTGTGCGGCATAGCGCAATTACGTAGGTGCCCCTGCCTGTTCACATCTGAGGGACACGTGGCAAGCATGCAACATACTCAGAGTTGTCCCACGTTCTCACGCCCGTCAAGTTTGTTGGATGGTTGTTTCGGCTTCTCCGGATTTCAAACAATAAGAATGAATCATTTAAAACAGACTTAATGTTTGTCTCTGTGTCTTCTGCTGACAAGGATGCAGAGAAGACATTTGACAGTTTCAATAGAATGCATATGATTTGGACAGATAGAGTTTGAGATAGAAAGCATAGAGAGATTAGGGTCCGATCACATTCACTTAGTTCAAAAGATTCAACAGTGTAGACATAGCTATAAGTGAATGCTGTAGAGGACAGAATACTAGTATATATATGAGAAAGCAATCAAATCAACATAGTGAAGTAAATCATGAAGATAAGTTGAAATTTGAAGTCAAATCAAATGCGAAGATATTTCAAAATTAACGCCATGAGTGAAACACTTCAAACCAAGAAATTTGGTGGTGGCGTTACCCACCGTATAGGAAGTATTAGACCCAGACACGGCGCACAATTATCGTGGCGCTCCGAAGTCAAATTCCACGTTAATGTATTCACACTCAGAATGTAAGTCTTCATTGATTGAAGATATACTTTACTTCGTGTGTTGCACATCTAAGTCATCAACATGCATAAGTGTTAGGATGTGTGCCTGATCACAGGACATTTGAGGATTCCAAGATATTTAGCTCACACCGTAACTTGCAAAACCTTTTCTCATCCAAGGGCTTTGTGAAGATATCTGCCAGTTGCTCTTCAGTGTTGACGTGAATGATGTCAATATCTTTCTTCATGACATGATCTCTGAGAAAGTGATGACGAATTTCAATGTGCTTTGTCTTCGAGTGCTGGACTGGATTGTTGGCAATCTTGATGGCGCTTTCGTTGTCGCAGAAGAGAGGTACTTGTTTCAGATTGATGCCATAGTCCTTGAGAGTTTGCTTCATCCATAGAAGCTGAGCGCAGCAAGATCCAGCAGCAATGTATTCAGATTCAGCAGTTGAGAGTGATACACAGTTTTGCTTCTTTGAAGACCAACAGACAAGTGATCGTCCCAGAAAGTGACATGTGCCTGATGTAGACTTGCGATCCACCTTGTCACCAGCATAATCAGCATCCGAGAATCCAACCAGATCAAATTTTGAGCCCTTTGGATACCATAATCCGAGTGTTGGGGTGTAAGCCAAATATCTAAGAATTCGCTTCACAGCTAAGTGATGCGATTCCTTTGGTGCCGCTTGGAATCGAGCACACATGCAAACACTAAGCATAATATCTGGCCTAGATGCACATAGGTAAAGTAAAGAACCAATCATGGAGCGGTATACCTTTTGATCGAACTCTTTACCATTGTCGTCGGGACCAAGATGGTGTTTGGCTGGCATTGGCGTCGTGTAACCTTTGCAATCTTGCATTCCAAACTTCTTCAGACAGTCTTTGAGATATTTTTCTTGAGATATGAAGATGCCATTCCTTTGCTGACGAATTTGAAGACCAAGGAAGAACTTCAGCTCACCCATCATGGACATCTGATATTGCTCTTGCATCATGTATCCAAACTCATCACTATACTTCTGGTTGGTGCAGCCGAAGATAATGTCATCCACATATATTTGGCATACAAAGAGTTCACCATCATATGTCTTCGTGAAGAGTGTGGGATCGAGGGATCCAGGTTTCAAGACTTTGCTCTTCAGGAAGTCTTTGATTGTATCATACCAAGCGCGAGGAGCTTGTTTGAGGCCATACAGTGCTTTGTTTAGTTTGTACACCATATCAGGATGTTTTGGATCTTCAAAGCCAGGTGGTTGAGCAACGTACACTTCTTCTTCAATCTTGCCGTTGAGGAATGCACTCTTCACATCCATTTGATATAGTAAGATGTTGTGATGGTTAGCATAGGCTAGCAGTATGCGAATAGCTTCAAGCCTAGCTACAGCAGCAAATGTTTCATCGAAGTCAATTCCTTCAACTTGAGTATATCCTTGAGCCACAAGACGTGCTTTGTTTCTGACGACTTGACCATGCTCATCTTGCTTGTTTCGATATATCCATTTAGTGCCAATAATGTTATGCTTGCGAGGGTCAGGGCGCTTGACAAGTTCCCAAACATTATTCAGCTTGAACTGTTGAAGTTCTTCTTGCATGGCTTGAATCCATTCAGGTTCCATAAAGGCTTCGGCAACTTTCTTGGGTTCTGATATTGACACAAATGAAAAATGCCCACAGAAATTTGCTAACTGTGTTGCTCTTGAGCGATTAAGTGGACCAGGTGCATTGATGCTATCAATTATCTTCTCAATTTGTACTTCATTTGCAACACGGGGATGAACTGGACGAAGACCTTGCTCATGCTGATCATTGTCATCATTGGGAGGATTGTCTTCGGTCTGAGCATTGTCTTCAGGTTGGTTTGGTGCAGAAATGATAAGTTCCTCTTCAGGCTGTGCTTCAGAAGGCATGATTTCACCAGTTCCCATCAGCTTGATAGATTCGCTGGGAGGAGCTTCATCTAGTGTGCTTGGCAAGAGCTCTCGTTGTGAACCATTGGTTTCATCAAATTGCATGTCCACAGTTTCAACGATTTTATAGTGATAGAGGTTGAAGACTCTGTAAGAGTGCGAGTCCTTTCCATAACCGAGCATGAAGCCTTCGTGAGCTTTAGGTGCAAATTTTGACTTGTGATGGGGATCCTTGATCCAGCACCTAGCACCAAATACTCTGAAGTAACTGACATTTGGCTTCTTGCCAGTAAGGAGCTCATAGGATGTTTTGTTCAGAAGCTTATGGATGTAGACACGGTTGATGATGTGACATGTTGTATCAATAGCTTCAGGCCAGAACTTTCTTGGTGTCTTGTACTCATCGAGCATTGTTCGAGCCATCTCAATGAGGGTTCTGTTCTTGCGCTCTACAATGCCATTTTGCTGAGGTGTGTATGGGGCAGAAAACTCATGAGTGATTCCCATTGTATCCAGATAAAGATCAAGCCCGGTGTTCTTGAATTCAGTGCCGTTATCACTTCTGATATGCTTGATCTTGACGCCATAATTGTTCATGGCTCGATTTGGCGAAGCGTCTGAAGACATCTTGTACTTCAGTCTTGTAGAGAATTATGTGCACCCATGTATATCTTGAGTAGTCATCAACAATGACGAAGCCATAGAGACAAGATGTTGTTGTGAGGGTAGAGTAGTGAGAGGGCCAAATAAGTCCATGTGTAACAGCTCGAAGGGTTGAGATGTCGTCATGATTGTCTTCGAGGGGTGCTTCGCCCTAGTCATCTTTCCAGCTTCGCAGGCACCACACAAATGATCTTCTTGAACTTGACACCCTCGATGCCTATGACATGCTTCTTCTTGACGAGTGTGTGTAAGTTCCTCATGCCAGCATGCCCCAGCCTCCGATGCCAGAGCCAGCATTCTGAAGCTTTTGCAAGAAGACATACGGCAAGCTGTGGACCTGCTGAGAAATCTACCATGTATAGATCATCTTTCCGATACCCTTCAAAGACTAGAGACTTGTCAGATTCCATTAGTACAAGGCAACGATATTTTCCGAATAGCACAATCATGTTCAAGTCACAAAGCATTGAGACAGACATTAAGTTGAACCCAAGGGATTCAACAAGCATCACTTTATCCATGTGTTGATCCTTTGAGATTGCAACTCTACCTAGACCCAATACCTTGCTTTTACCAGTGTCAGCAAATGTGATGTGACTCTTGTCGGATGGACGTAAGGTTGAGTCCATGAGAAGACTTCGATCACCAGTCATATGATTAGTGCATCCGCTGTCCATAATCCACTCTGAAGCATGAGGTGTCATACCCTACAGTGCAGTTAGGAGGATAGGCTTCACAAGGTATGTTGTGAAGCATAAGCATTTGACGCACACAAGGATTATCACAGCTTAGATCAAGGTTAGAACACATAGTATGACAGGTAAGCGATTCACATGTGAAATATATAGTAAGATCATTTTATCATGCGTCCCTTATAGTGTTTTAGGTCCCCAGCAATAGTATCGGACGCCTTTGATTGCTGGCTGGAGACCATATTCTGCAAAAGAGAGTTAATTCTTCTTCACCACCCACATCTTCAGGGGTGGCTTAGAAGCAATGAGTCTAAGTGCAGCATCTGAGAATTTCGGCTTTGGAGCCCTAGCAAATAGCCTTGCAGGAGATGAATGATACTCATATGAATAAGCAGAAAAGTTCTTAGTTCTATGAACATAGCGGTTTGAAGACACACGCTCATATTCATAAGTTTGAGTACGATTTCCCTGCAAAACATTGGCGTTAGGGTGACTCAGGTGAGTCCTGTATCGTATGAAGCCGTTGGACCATATGATGCCTTTGGTCTGGGGTTTGTCTTCTTCCCTGGTGGTGTCATGATGACATTCACTGGAAGATTCTCAAGACAGCTTTTGGGAACCCAGATCTTCTTCATAGGTGGTCCATTCCTGCAGTTAGTACCAATATACCTGGCAAACACTTCACCATTCTGATTTTTGAACAGTTTATAGTTTGCATCAAAGGATTCATCAATGATAATAGGATTAGCACAGGTAAAGCCAGATAAAGTGGATGGATCCACTGAAGGTTCCTTTGCAGCAACCCATGTGGTTTTGGGATACTGCTCAGGCTTCCAGTAGGAGCCATCAGCATTCATTTTCCTCTCGAACCCAACACCCTCTTTCCTAGGGTTTCGGTTCAGAATCTGCTTTTTGAGGACATCGCAAAGTGTCTGATGTCCTTTCAGACTTTTATACATCCCTGTTTCAAGCAATGTCTTCAACCTAGCATTTTCATCAGCAATAGTAGTGGTATCCTCAGTAGAGGGGTTAGTTACCACATCAGTAGTTGAAGACAAAGCAACAGTAGCAGCAGTGGAACATTCAGCAACAGAGGTAGCGTTATCACGCTCAATGCATTTCAGACATGGTGGTTCAAATCCATCCTGAGCGGAACTGATCTGTTGAGCGCGAAATGACTCATTCTCTTTTTGAAGATCTTCATGAGCCGCTTTCAATTTCTCAAGCTCTTGCTTCCTTTGAAGATAATCATAGGAGAGCTTTTCATAAGTGGTTGAGAGCGTCTCATGAAGACTTTCAAGTTCTTGGTACTTAGCATGAAGATTTTTTATGTCTTCAACTAAGGACTGTGAACGTGTCATTTCCGCGTCCAACAGGTCATCGCTTTTGTCTAACAGTTTTTGAGTATGTTCCATAGCCCTTTGTTGTTCAGTAGCAATTTTAGCAAGTGTTTTGTAGCTGGGTTTGGATTCACAATCAGAGTCATCTTCACTTGATGTTTGAAAGTAAGCATCACGTGATTTTACCTTGGCACCACGTGCCATGAAGCAGTAGGTGGGAGCAGGATCGTCCATGTCATCAGCTTCAGCGTTGGTGTGGAAGTCATTGTCTTCAGTGTTGAAGATGGACTTGGCAACATAGGCTGTGGCTAGAGCCAGACTTGCAACGCCAGGGTCGGACTCTTCTTCAGACTCCACCTCCGCCTCCTCAGAAGCAGACTCCTCCTCTGAATCCATTTCCTTGCCAACAAAAGCACGAGCCTTGCCAGATGAGCTCTTCTTATGTGATGAAGACCTTGATGAGGACTTAGAAGAAGACTTTGAAGATTTCTTCTTCTTCTTGTCATCAGAATCATATTCCTTGCTCTTCTTCTTCTTCTTCTCATTGTCCCACTGTGGACACTCAGAGATATAGTGTCCAGGTTTCTTGCACTTGTGACATGTTCTCTTCTTGTTGTCATGAGTGGAAGCTTCATCATTTCTTGAGCTAGATCGTGAAGACTTTCTGAAGCCCTTCTTCTTGGTGAACTTCTGGAACTTCTTCACAAGCATGGCAAGTTCCTTTCCAATGTCTTCAGGATCATCAGAACCGCAGTCAGATTCTTCTTCAGATGAGGAAACAACTTTTGCCTTCAAAGCGCGAGTTCGGCCATAATTGGGACCATAGATATCTCTTTTCTCAGAAAGCTGGAACTCATGTGTGTTGAGCCTCTCAAGTATATCAGACGGATCGAGAGTCTTGAAGTCAGGGCGTTCTTGTATCATGAGGGCAAGGGTGTCAAAGGAGCTGTCAAGAGATCTCAGTAGTGTCTTGACGATTTCATGCTTGGTAATCTCAGTGGCGCCGAGAGCCTGAAGCTCATTTGTGATGTCGGTGAGGCGATCAAACGTGAGCTGGACATTTTCATTGTCGTTTCTCTTGAAGCGGTTGAAGAGGTTGCGAAGAACACTGATCCTTTGGTCTCTCTGAGTTGAGACGCCTTCGTAGACCTTGGATAGCCAGTCCCAGACTAGCTTTGACGTTTCCAGAGCACTCACACGGCCATACTGTCCTTTGGTCAGATGACCACAGATGATGTTCTTTGCAGTGGAGTCCAGTTGAATGAACTTCTTGACATCAGCAGGGGTGACACCTTCACCAGTTTTGGGAACGCCGTTCTTGACGACATACCAGAGGTCGACATCAATGGCTTCAAGATGCATGCGCATCTTATTCTTCAAGTAGGGATATTCAGTTCCATCGAACACGGGACAAGCAGTGGAGACTTTGATTATCCCTGCAGTCGACATAGCTAAACTCCAGGTGGTTAAACCGAATCACACAGAACAAGGGAGTACCTTGCTCTGATACCAATTGAAAGTGCTAGTTATCGACTAGAGGGGGGGTGAATAGGCGATTTTTATCAAAGTCTTCAAAATGTGGAAGTTTCGAAGACAAGCAATAGAAATGACCTAATTGATATGCAGCGGAAGATAAACTACAACAAGCAAGCCATAGTCAAGTATGCAATAATGTGAACGTACAAAGACTAATAGCAGCTAGGTAGTAAGGATCAGGATGGAAGATAGTATGAAGCCAATCAACGATAGTAGTCAAGCAATGAAGTCAAACAGATAAGACAAATAGGCAATGACTTCACGAAGACAAACTCGAAGTAAAGGGAGGGAGAGGATAGAACCAGTCACTTGTTGAAGACACAGGATTTGTTGGACCAGTTCCAGTTGCTGTGACAACTGTACGTCTGGTTAGGGAGGCTGAGATTCAACTCAGAAGACCGCGTCTTCACCTTATTCCCCTTGAGCTAAGGACACACAGTCCTCGCCCAATCACTCTGGTAAGTCTTCAAGGTAGACTTCCGAACCTTCACAGACTTCGTTCACCGGCGATCCACAATGACTCTTGGATGCTCAGAACGCGACGCCTAACCGGCTGGAGGATACACAGTCCTCAAGTGTAATAAGTCTTCAGGTCACACAGACAGAAAGACTTCAGTGATGCCTAACACTCTTTGGCTCTGGGTGTTTGGGCTTTGTCCTCGCAAGGATTTCTCTCTCAAAGGCTTCGAGGTGGGTTGCTCTCAAAACGACAAAAGCCGTAAACTAACTCTGAGCAGCCACCAATTTATGGTGTAGGGGGTGGGCTATTTATAGCCACAAGGCAACCCGACCTGATATGTCCGAAATGACCCTGGGTCACTAAGGAACTGACACGTGTTCCAACGGTCAGATTTCAAACACACACGGCAACTTTACTTGGGCTACAAGCAAAGCTGACTCATCCAGCTCTGGATAAGATTTGCTCTCATTGTCTTCACTCGAAGACATAGGATTTGGTTGAGCATCACTTCAGTCATTCTAACTTTGTTCACTTGGACCCCACTTAACAGTACGGTGGTTCCTATGACTCAACAAAGAAGAAAAGGAAACAACGAAACAACTCAGTCTTCGCGCTCCATAGTCTTCACTCAATGTCTTCTCATGTCATAGTCTTCAATGTGAATATCTTCACACACCACCATTGTCTTCAATGTCTTCATACATTTTTAGGGGTCATCTCCGGTAGGTAAACCGAATCAATGAGGGACACTACATGCGTTAGCCTGCAATTCTCACAAACGCATTAGTCCCTCAACCAACTTTGTCGTCAATACTCCAAAACCAACTAGGGGTGGCACTCGATGCACTTACAATTTGTCCCAACACTGAGCCGACATGTGGTTCCTCTGGCCATTGAGAATTTTACACGTGGAAAATCCTCATTGGTTCGGGCTATTAACGGGTTATCGGATCCAAACCGGAACCCGATAGCTTAATGGCGACCCGTTATGGTGGATACACATGTCGGTTATCCTTGACGAAAGCACTTCCATGACGTGCCATTTATCGTTATGGAAGTGGACACTTCCGTGGTGATAATTTTGGTATTGTCATGGAACACTTATACGACAGCACACGTATGACTATCTTGATTCTATCATAAAATCATCATGGATGTACATGCATGATAGAAAACGTGACCTACTGTGACAAACACGTATCATCCAGGAAGTGTATTTTTTTGTGGTGCTACCTGCAGTCGCGGGAGGACACATCGCTCGACAGTTACCTGATCCTCCTCGTTCACCACTTCTGCTACACCCTCTCCTTCACATCGACATAGAGCTGTCCACCAGGAGGTCATTGCTGCCACTAGGCAAAATTTGGCTACCCACCGGCCAACGAGACTGACCAAGAGTGGTGTACACCAATGTTTCATGGTCTGCCGCAAGCTGATACGTCTCCAACATATCTATAACTTTTGATTGTTCCATGCTATTATATTATCAATCTTGGATGTTTTATATACACTTTCAAGCAATTATATATCATTTTGGGGACTAACCTATTAATTTAGTGCCTAGTGCCAGTTGCTGTTTTTTGCTTGTTTTTGGTTTTGCACAATATCCGTACCAAACGAAGTCCAAATGCCACAAAACTTTTTGGAGATTTTTTCCTGGCAGTAAGAGACCCCGGAAGTCTCGGGAGGGGACGAGAAGATGGAGTAGTGGCCCAAGAGGCACCCCCTGGTAGCTTGTGGGGCCCACGTGGCTCCATTTGACATAACTCCACCTCTATAAATTCTCTAAAATCATGAAATCAACAGGGGGGTCCATGAAATACTTTTTCCGCTGTCACAAGTTCCAGAACCGCAAGAGCCCATTTGAAGGCCTTTTCGGGCACTCTGCCAGAGGGGGATTCGATCACTCGATCACGGAGGGGCTCTACATCATCCTTGCCGCCCTTCAGATGATGCGTGAGTAGTTTACCACGGACCTATGGGTCCATAGTTAGTAGCTAGATGGCTTGTTCTCTCTATTTGATCTTCAATACAATGTTCTCCTCGATGTTCTTGGAGATCTATTCGATGTAATGACTTTTTGCGGTGTGTTTGTTGGGATCCGATGAATTGTAAGTTTATGATCAGTTCTATCAATGAATGTTATTGGGGTCTTCTTTGAACTCTTTTATGCATGACTATTGTAGCCTCATATTTCTTCTCCGATTTATTGGTTTGGTTAGCCCAACTAGATTGATTTATCTTGCAATGGGAAGAGGTGTTTTGTGATGGGTTCAATGTTGAAGTGCTCAATCTCAGTGATAGAAAGAGACATGACACACATGTATTGTTGCTATTAAGGGTAACAGGATGGGGTTTATTCATACGTGAGTTTATCTTTTCTACATCATGCCATCTTTCTTAAGGCGTTACTCCATTTTCTCATGAACTTAATACACTAGATGCATGCAGGATAGCGGTCGATGTGTGGAGTAATAGTAGTAGATGCAGAATCGTTTCAGTCTACTTGTCTCGGCCATGATGCCTATATATGATCATTGCCTTCGATATCGTCATAATTATTTTCTTTTCTATCAATTACCCAACATTAATTTGTTTACCCACCATAAGCTATTTTCATGAGAGAAGCCTCTAGTGAAAACTATGGCCCCCGGGTCTATCTTTAATCATATATTAAAACCAAAAATACCTTGCTGTGTTTTTACTTTATTTATTTTATTTTGTATTTTTGTCCGATCTATCTATCAAATACCATACAATTTAATCTTGCTCGTAACCGTCGAGGGATTGACAACCCCTTGTTCGCATTGGGTTGCAAGGATTTGTTGTTTGTGTGCAGGTGTTGCTAACTAGTTGTTGCTTGGTTCCTACTAGATTCACAAAGTTAGTTATTTATTGAGGGAAATACTTATCTCTATTGTACTACATCATCCTCTCCTGTTCAGGGAAATCCCAACGCAATTCACTTAGCAGGAACAATTTCTGGAACCGTTGTCGGGGAGACATCATCAACAACTATCAAGTACCGTCACATAAACTTTCATCTCCTTGCATTTACATTATTTGCCATTTACCTCTCGTTTTCTTCCCCCCACTTCTAACAAGTTTTACAAAAATACAAAAATATTTTTCGTTTGCCTTTTTCTTGTTTGCTTCTTTGCTTGCTTGTAATATAATTTGTGTAGTCACGATGTCACAAGAAAACACAAATTTGTGTGACTTTTCCAATACTAATAACAATGATTTTATTAGTACTCCGATTGCTCCTCCCGCAGCAAGTGCGAAGACTTGTGATATTAATGCCCCTTCGCTAAATCTTGTTATGAAAGAACAATTTTTTGGTAGTCGTAATGAAGATATTGCATTCCATCTTAACACTTTCATAGAATTGTATGACATGCAAAATTAAAAAGATGTGGCTAATGATATTGTGGAATTAACATTATTCCCATTCTCATTGCGGATGATGTCTACTACACAACTTGTTCTTGTAGACTCGTGTTGGGCCTCCAAGCACAGAATTTTGTAGGACAGTAGCAAATTTCCCTCGAGTGGATGACCTAAGGTTTATCAATCCGTGGGAGGCGTAGTATGAAGATGGTCTCTCTCAAACAACCATGCAACCAAATAACAAAAAGTCTCTTGTGTCCCCAACACACCAAATACAATGGTAAATTGTATAGTTGCATTAGTTCGGCGAAGAGATAATGATACAAGTGTAGTAATGATAGTAGATATTGATTTTTGTATTAGGAACAATAAAAAACAGAAAAGTAGAAAGTAACAAAAGTGAGCACAAACTGTATTGCAATGCTTGAAAACAAGGCCTAGGGTTCATACTTTCACTTGTGCAATCTCTCAACGTGCGATAAAGAATCACTCCAAAGTTCTTATCTAGCAGAGCGCATAAGACAAAATTGTTTGTAGGGTATGAAACCACCTCAAAGTTATCCTTTCCGATCGATCTATTGAGCTATTCCTATAAGTGTCACAAACAGCCCTAGAGTATGTACTAAAATAACACCATATGATGCACATCAACCAACTCTAATGTCACCTAGATACTCTAATGTCACCACAAGTATCCGTGAGTTGATTATATGATATGCATCAAACAACTTCAAATTCATAATATTCAATCCAACCAAAGAACCTCAAAGAGTGCCCCACGATTTCTACCGAAGAAAAAGGACGAAAACATGCACCAACCCCTATGCATAGATTACCCCAATATCAGCTCGGGAATCCACGAGTTGATCGCCAAAACATACATCAAGTGGATCAATATAATACCCCATTGTCACCACGGGTATTCATATGCAAGACATACATCAAGTGTTCTCAAATCCAACAAAGTATTCAATCTAATAAAAGCGAAATCTCAAAGGTAAAACTCAATTCATCACAAAAAGATAGAGAGGGAAAAATACCATGATCCAACTATATTAACAAAGCTCGCGGTACATCAAGATCATGCCAAATAAAGAACACGAGAGAGAGAGAGAGAGAGAGAGATCAAACACATAGCTACTGGTACAAACCCTCATCCCCTAGGGCGAACTACTCTCTCCTCATCACGGTGGCCGCCGGGATGATGAAGATGGCCTCTGGTGATTATTTCCCCCTCCGGCAGGGTGTCGAAATAGGTCCGGATTGGTTTTTCATGGCTATAGAGGCTTGCGGCGGCGGAACTTCCGATCTAGGGTTATTTCTGGGGGTTTATGTATTTATAGGATTTTGTGCGGTCGGTCTCACGCTGAGATGGGCTTCGAGGGGCCCACTGCCCACCAGGGTGCACTAGAGGGTGGTGGCGCGCCCTGGTGCCTAGTGGGCAGTAGCCCCCCTCTAGTGGGTCTTTGCTCTAGTATTTTTCCTTTGTTCCAAAGTAATTCTCCAAAAAGTTCCGTCCAATTCCGAGAACTTCTATTTCTTCACCAAAACGACACCACGGTAGTTCTGCTGAAAACAACGTCAATCTGGGGTAGTTCCATTCAAATCATACCAAAAGTATATAGAATTGTTGTAAACATGGCATTAATACTTCATAAATTACAGATATGTTGGAGATGTATCAGCATCCCCAAGCTCAATTCCTGCTCGTCCTTGGGTAGGTAAATGATAAAAGAAATAATTTATGAAGTGTGAATGCTAGCATAGTGTATAGATTTGATCAATGATAATTTCAATCACTTTCTTAGCATTATAACAGTAACCCTTTCTCAAAAAACTGATCATGATAAAGTAGCAATTGAAAACAGAATTTTTGATGTGGAATGCTACCTGGTAGTTCTTGAGCTTGCGTTGGTTTTTCCCTTGAAGAGGAAAGGGTGATGCAGCAAAGTAGAGATAAGTGTTTCCCTCAGCTTGAGAACCAAGGTATGAATCCAGTAGGAGAAGAACGCGCAAATCACCAATACCTACACAAACAATCAAACACTTGCAGCTAACGCGATAAAGGGGTTGTCAATCCCTTCACGGTCACTTGCAAAAGTGAGATCTGATAGAGATAGATAAATAGAACTAAACAAAAGATAAAATATTTTTGGGTTTTTTGGTTTACAGATCTGAATAATAGTAGATTGGAAACTAATATATTGGAAAATAGACGCGGGGGCCATAGGTTTCACTAGAGGCTTCTCTCATGAAGGCAAATAATATGGTGAGTGAAAAAATTACTGTCGAGCAATTGATAGAAAAGCACAAAGTTATGACGATATCCAAGGCAATGATTTGCAATATAGGCATCACATCCATGTCAAGTAGACCGCAACAATTCTGCATCTACGACTATTACTCCACACCTTGACCGACTCATGCCTGCATCTAGAGTATTAAGTTCATAAGAACAGAGTAACGCATTAAGTAAGATGACATGATGTAGATGAATTAACTCAAGCAACATGATGAAAACCCCATCTTTTTATCATCGATGGTAACAATGCAATACATGTCGTGCTACCCCTACTTTGTCACTGGGTGAAATCACACAAGATTGAACCCAAAGCTAAGCACCTCTCCCATTGCAAGAAATACCAATCTAGTTGGCCAAACCAAACCGATAATCCGAAGAGAAATACAAAGATACCAAATCATGCATATAAGAATTCAGAGAAGATTCAAATAATATTCATAGATAAGTTGATCATAAATCCACAATTCATTAGATCTCAACTAACACACCACAAAAGAGTATGACATCGGATAGATCTCCAAGAACATCGAGGAGAACATGGTATTGAGAATCAAAGAGAAAGATGAAGCCATCTAGCTACTAGCTATGGACTCGTAGGTCTCAGGTTACTCACGCTTCATCGGAAGGGCAATAGAGTTGATGTAGATGCCCGCCATGATCGAATCCCCCTCCAGAAGGATGCCAGAAAAGGCCCCAAGATGGGATCTGCTACGTCTTGAGCTTGCGTTGGTTTTCCTTGAAGAGGAAAGGGTGATGCAGCAATAGTAGCGTAAGTATTTCCCTCAGGTTTTGAGAACCAAGGTATCAATCCAGTAGGAGGCTCCTCAAAAGTCCCACGCACCTACACAAACAAACAAGAACTCGCAACCAACGAAATAAAGGGGTTGTCAATCCCTTCACGGCCACTTGCGAAAGTGAGATCTGATAGAGATAGTATGATAAGATAACTATATTTTTGGTATTTCATAATATAGATAGGAAAAGTAAAGATGCAAATAAAAGTAGATTGAAAGCTTTATATGATAAAAGATAGACCCGGGGGCCATAGGTTTCACAAGTGGCTTCTCTCAAGATAGCATAAGTATTACGGCGGGTGAACAAATTACTATCGAGCAATTGATAGAAAAGCGGATAACTATGAGATTATCTAGGCATGATCATGTATATAGGCATCACGTCCGTGGCAAGTAGACCGACTCCTGCCTGCATCTACTACTATTACTCCACACGTCGACCGCTATCCAGCATGCATCTTGAGTATTAAGTTCATAAAGAACAGAGTAACGCATTAAGAAAGATCACATGATGTAGAGGGATGAAGTCGTGCAATATGATATAAACCCCATCTTTTTATCCTCGATGGCAACAATACAATACGTGCCTTGCTGCCCCTACTGTCACTGGGAAAGGACACTGCAAGATTGAACCCAAAACTAAGTACTTCTCCCATTGCAAGAAAGATCAATCTAGTAGGCCAAACCAAACTGATAATTCGAAGAGACTTGCAAAGATAACTTAATCACACATAAAAGAATTTAGAGGAGATTCAAATATTTCTCATAGATAAACTTGATCATAAACCCACAATTCATCGGATCTCGACAAACACACCGCAAAAAAGAGTTACATCGAATAGATCTCCAAGAAGATCGAGGAGAACTTTCTATTGAGATCCAAAGTGAGAGAAGAAGCCATCTAGCTAATAACTATGGACCCGAAGGTCTGTGGTAAACTACTCACAACTCATCGGAGAGGCCTTGGAGATGATGTAGAGGCCCTCTGTGGTTGATTCCCCCTCCGGCGGAGCGCCGGAGAAGGCTCCAAGATGGGATCTCGTGGATACAGAAAGGTTGCGGCGGTGGAATTAGGTTTTCATGGTCTGTTCTGATGTTCTCGGGGTACGTGGGTATATATAGGAGGAAGAAGTAGGTCGGTGGACGCCCGAGGGGCCCATGAGATAGGGGCGTGCCTAGTAGGGGGACGCGCCCTCCACCCTCGTGGCCGCCTCGGCTGTTGCTTGACTTCCACTCCAAGTCCTCTGGATCACGGTCGTTCCAAAAATCATGCTCCCGAAGGTTTCATTCCGTTTGGACTCCGTTTGGTATTCCTTTTCTTTGAAATACTGAAATAGGCAAAAAACAACAATACGGGCAGGGCCTCCGGTTAGTAGGTTAGTCCCAAAAATGATATAAAAGTGTAAAGTAAAGCCCATAAACATCCAAAACGGGTAATATAATAGCATGGAACAATCAAAAATTATAGATACGTTGGAGACGTATCAAGCATCCCCAAGCTTAATTCCTGCTCGTCCTCGAGTAGGTAAATGATAAAAACAGATTTTTTTTGATGTGGAATGATACCTAGCATAATTCTCACTACAATTTTCATTATTGTGGCATGAATGTTCAGATCCAAATGATTCAAAAAAAATTCATATTGACATAAGAAATAATAATACTTCAAGCATACTTAATCAAGCAATCATGTCTTCTCAAAATAACATGACCAAAGAAAGTTATCCCTATGAAATCATATAGTATGGCTGTTGCTCTATCTTCATCACACAAAGTATTTAATCATGCACAACCCCGATGACAAGCCAAGAAATTGTTTCATACTTTAGTAATCTCAAACTTTTTCAAGTTTCACGTAATACATGAGTGTGAGCCATGGACATAGCACTTTATGTGGAATAGAATGGTGGTTGTGGAGAAGACAAAAAAGGAGGAAGATAGTCTCACATCAACTAGGCGTATCAACAGGCTATGGAGATGCCCATTAATAGATATCAATGTGAGTGAGTAGGGATTGCCATGCAACGGATGCACTAGAGCTATAAATGTATGAAAGCTCAACAAAAGAAACTAAGTGGGTGTGCATCCAACTCGCTTGCTCACGAAGACCTAGGGCATTTTAAGGAAGCCCATCATTGGAATATACAAGCCAAGTTCTATAATGAAAAATTCCCACTGGTATATGAAAGTGACAACATAGGAGACTCTCTATCATGAAGATCATGGTGCTACTTTGAAGCACAAGTGTGGTAAAAAGGATACTAGCATTGTCCCTTCTCTCGTTTTCTCTCATTTTTTTTGTTTGGCCTTTCCTTTTTTTTGGCCTTTCTCTTTTTCTTTTATTTAAAGTCCGAAGTCTCATCCTGACTTGTGGGGGAATCATAGTCTCTATCATCCTTTCCTCACTGGGACAATGCTCTAATAATGAAGATCATCACACTTTTGTTTACTTACAACTCAAGATTACAACTCAATACTTAGAACAAGATATGACTCTATATGAATGCCTCCAGCAGTGTACCGAGATATGCAATGAATCAAGAGTGACATGTATGAAAATTATGAAGGTGGCCTTGCCACAAATACGATGTCAACTACATGATCATGCAAAAAGCAATATGACAATGATGATGCGTGTCATCTAAACGGAACGGTGGAAAGTTGCATGGCAATATATCTCGGAATGGCTATGGAAATGCCATAATAGGTAGGTATGGTAGCTGTTTTGAGGAAGGTATATGGTAGGTGTATGGTACCGACGAAAGTTGCGCGGCACAAGAGAGGCTAGCAATGGTGGAAGGGTGAGAGTGCGTATAATCCATGGAGTCAACATTAGTCATAAAGAACTCATGTACTTATTGCAAAAATCTACAAGTCATCAAAAACAAAGTACTACACGCATGCTCCTAGGGGGATAGATTGGTAGGAAAAGACCATCGCTCGTCCCCGACCGCCACTCATAAGGAACACAATCAATAAATAAAATGGTGCTCCAACTTCATCACAAAGCGGTTCACCATGCGTGCATGCTACGGGAATCACAAACTTCAGCACAAGTATTCTTTAAATTCATAATCACCCAACTAGCGTGACTTTAATATTACCACCTCTATATCTCAAAACAATTATAAAGCATCAAATTGATCATAGCATCCAATTCACTTCCTATGATAGTTTTTATTATACCCAACTTGGATGCTCATCATTCAAGGACCGATTTTATAACCATAGAAATACCATGCTGTTCTAAGAGACTCTCAAAATAATATAAGTGAAGCATGAGAGATCAACAATTTATTCAAAATTAAGCCACCGTCGTGCTCTAAAAGATATAAGTGAAGCACTAGAGCAAAAACTATCAAGCTCAAAAGATATAAGTGAAGCACATAGCTTATTCTAATAAATTCTAATCAAGTGGGATTCTCCCAAAAGGTGTGTACATCAAGGATGATTGTGGTAAACTAAAAAGCAAAGACTAATATCATACAAGACGCTCCAAGCAAAACACATATCATGTGGCGAATAAAAATAAAGCTCCAAGTAAAATTACCGATAAACGAAGAAGAAAGAGGGGATGCCTTCCGGGGGCATCCCCAAGATTAGGCTTTTGGCTATTCTTGAATATCCTGGGGTGCCATGGTCATCCCCAAACTTAGGCTGTTGCCACTCCTTATTCCATAGTCCATCAAATCTTTACCCAAAACTTGAAAACTTCACAACACAAAACTCAACAGGAAATCTCATAGGCTCCGTTAGTGAAAGAAAGCAAAACCACCACATAAGGTACTGTAATGAACTCATTCTTTATTTATATTGGTGTTAAACCTACTGTATGTCAAGTTCTCTATGGTTCATACCACTTAATACTAGCCATAGATGCATCAAAATAAGCAAACAACACACGAAAAACAGAATCTGCCAAAAATAGAATAGTCTGTAGCAATCTGTAACTCTCGAATACTTCTGGAACTCTAAAAATCCTACCAAAATAGGAAGTCCTGGTCAATTTGTCTATTGATCTACAGAAAAAAGAATCAACGCAAAATCACGTTTCTGTGAATTAACAAAATTATTTTTGTGCGTGCAAAGTTTCTGTTTTTCAGCAGAATCAAATTAACTATCACCATAGGTTATCCTATAGGTTCTACTTGGCACAAACACTAAATAAAACATAAAAACACATCTAAACAGAAGGTAGATGCAAAATTTATTACTAAACAGAAACAAAAACAAAAAACACAAATAAAATTGGTTTGCCTCCCAACTAGCGCTATCGTTTAACGCCCCTAGCTAGGCATAAAAGCGAGGATAGATCTAAGTAGTGCCATAATAATAAGATAGATCACGAAAACTCATCTCATATTCTCTATGTTCAGCAGCAAGTTTTCTTTGAGGCAAGCAAAGGTAATCAAAAGGGCCAAATTTAATAGGACAGAAGTCCCCAAGATCAATTTCAGGAGGTATGGGTTCCTCTTTTGGCCCTTCATATTGCACAACCAATTCATCATTATAAGCATTCTTTTGGCAGAATTTCGTAAGCCTATACTCAAGAGAGTATCCTAGCTCATTGTTTCGAAGAGCAAAATCATTATTAAGTCCGTAAATTCTATCAACTAGGACATTGGTAGGAACCTTTTTTCTAAGGTTTTCATTAAAAGCAACATAGTCCAAAGATTGAAAACGCCTAATTTCCTCTTGGTCAAAGAGGATCGCCTCTATGGGAGGAGGGCCGGCGTCCACCCTATAGTGCGCAAAGATTTATTTCGCCTCTCTTATTTTAAATCTAAACTCATGAGCCAAAAACATAGTAGTGGCGCGCTTAACAGAAGAATGCTCAATATTAGAACATTCCAGGAAAATTCTTTGTATGCAAGGATGCATATGCATAAATTGTCTTTCAAGCTCAACTACAAGCATAGCGATAGCATCTGTAAGACTACTAGTTCTATGAAGAATAGAACCACCCATAGAGGGTAAAGCACCGGCACAAGTAAAGAAATCTTGAATAACCCCTTTTCCAATAATATTACCACTATCGATTCGAAACTTTTTGGTATGCAAGATAGGGGGTTCTTCAGCAGGAGCATCAGAATTTTCCATGTTTTCATTATTGTCCATATCGACGATAATCTCCCCAATTTCAAACATAACGGCAAACAAAATCAAGGAGGAAAGAGAGGACGCACGGAAAAGAGAGGAGATTTGGAAAAGAGAGGGCGAATAAAACGGCAAGGGTGAAGTGGGGGAGAGGAAAATGAGAGGCAAATGGCAAATAATGTAAATGCGAGGGAGATGAGTTTGTGATGGGTACTGATACGTCTCCAACGTATCTATAATTTTTGATTGTTCCATGTTATTATATTACCCCTTTTTGATGATTATGGGCTTTATTATACACTTTTATATTACTTTTGGGACTAACCTATTAACCGGAGGCCCAGCCCATATTGTTGTTTTATTGCCTGTTTTAGTATTTTGAAGAAAAGGAATATCAAACGGAGTCCAAATGGAATGAAACCTTCGGCAACGTGATTTTTTGGAAGATTATGATCCAGGAGACTTGGAGTTCACGTCAGAAGAGCGTCGAGGAGGCCACGAGATAGGAGGGTGCGCCCCCTGTCTCGTGGGCCCCTCAAGCACCTCCCGACCGACTTCTTTCACCTATATAGTCCCACGTACCCTAAAAACATCCACGGAGAAGATAGATCAGGAGTTCCGCCGCCGCAAGACTCTGTAGCCACCAAAAACCTCTCGGGAGTCCTTCCCGGCACCCTGCCGGAGGGGGGATCCTTCACCGGTGGCCATCTTCATCATCCCGACGCTCTCCATGACGAGGAGGGAGTAGTTCACCCTTGAGGCTGAGGGTATATACCAGTAGCTTTGTGTTTGATCTCTCTCTCTCGTGTTCTCTCGCGCGTTCCCTCTATGGCACGATCTTGATGTATCCCGAGCTTTGCTATTGTAGTTGGATCTTATGATGTTTCTCCCCCTCTACTCTCTTGTGATGAATTGAGTTTTCCCCTTTGAAGTTATCTTATCGGATTGAGTCTTTTATGAGAACACTTGATGTATGTCTTGTCGTGCTTATGTGTGGTGACAATGGGATATCATGTGCCTCTTGATGTACGTTTTGGTGACCAACTTGCGGGTTCCGCCCATGAACCTATGCATAGGTGTTGGCACACGTTCTTGACTCTCCGGTAGAAACTTTGGGGCACTCTTTGAAGTACTTTGTGTTGGTTGAATAGATGAATCTGAGATTGTGTGATGCATATCGTATAATCATGCCCACGGATACTTGAGGTGACAATGGAGTATCTAGGTGACATTAGGGTTTTGGTTGATTTGTGTCTTAAGGTGTTATTCTAGTACTAACTCTTGAATAGATTGATCCGAAAGAATAACTTTGAGGTGGTTTTGTACCCTACCATAGTCTCTACGTTTGTTCTCCGCTATTAGTGGCTTTGGAGTGACTCTTTGTTGCATGTTGAGGGCTTGTTATATGATCTATCTATGTTATTATTATTGAGAGAACTTGCACTAGTGAAAGTATGAACCCTAGGCCTTGTTTCCTATCATTGCAATACCGTTTACGCTCACTTTTATCACTTGTTACCTTGCTGTTTTTACAATTTCAGATTACAAAAACCTTTACCTACTATCTATTTTGCACTTGTATCACCATCTCTTCGCCGAACTAGTGCACCTATACAAATTACCATTGTATTGGGTGTGTTGGGGACATAAGAGACTCTTTGTTATTTGGTTGCAGGGTTGTTTGAGAGAGACCATCTTCATCCTATGCCTCCTACGGATTGATAAACCTTAGGTCTGCTACTGTCCTACAAACATGTGCACTTGCAGGCCCAACAACGTCTACAAGAAGAAGGTTGTGTAGTAGACATCAAGCTCTTTTCTGGCGCCGTTGCCGGGGAGGCAAGGTAAACGGTACTCACACCCCATCAACTAAGCTCTTTATTGGCGAGGTGAGTGCTTGAAGGTATATCTTTAGATCTTGCAATCGAATCTTTTTGTTTCTTGTTTTATCACTAGTTTAGTCTTTAAAAGAAAACTACAAAAAAATGGAATTGAGTTTGTCTCATACGCTTCATCTTTTTAATATCTTTCGTGAGTATGATGGAAAGGAAAATTGTGCTCAAGTGCTAGAAGAAGAAATCTATAGAATGTTTGGCATTAAATATGTGAATGATGAGCACGATTGCAATGTTGTTAGTATGAATTCCTTGAATACCCATGATGATATGCAAAGCCACAAGCTTGGGGATGCTATGTTTGATGAATATGATATTTTTTGCCCCCCAAGTTTTGATGAGAATATTTGTTATGATGAAAGCATGCCTCCTATTTATGATGATTATATTGATGAAAGTGGGTTTGGAAGAGTGTCAACTTTAAGTAGTGATCCCACTATTTTGGAGGATGTTGAATCTAATTGTGATGAATATGAAAGTGGATTTGGAAGAGTGTCAACTTTATTTAGTGATGATTCCACTATTTCGGAAGAGGTTCCAATTGATTATGAGAACAAAGTTGCTATCTATGATGATTATTGTGATGACTTGTATGCTATTAAGAATAATGATAACCATGAAACTTTTCATCATGATTTTAGTTTTCAATTGGATTATGCTTCACATGATGGTTATTTTGTTGAGTTTGCTCCCACTATTATTTATGAGAAGAATTTTTCTTATGTGGAGAGTAGTAAATTTTCTATGCTTGTAGATCATGAAAAGAATGCTTTATGTGCTGGTTATATTGTTGAATTCATTCATGATGCTACTGAAAAATATTGTGAGAGAGGAACATATGCTTGTAGGAATTGCAATAATATTAAGTTTCCTCTCTATGTGCTTAAAGTTTCGAAGTTATGCTTGTTTTACCTTCCTATGCTAGCTGATTATTGTTCCCATAAGTTGTTTGCTCACAAAATCCCTATGCATATGAAGTGGGTTAGGCTTAAATGTGCTAGTCATATTCTTCATGATGCTCTCTTTTTGTTTCAATTCTTATCTTTTATGTGAGCATCATTGTCATCATCATGCCTAGCTAGAAAGGCATTAAAGAAAATCGCTTGTTGGGAGACAACCCAATATTTATACTTACTGTTTTTGCGTGTTCATATGATTATGCTACTGTAGTAATCATGTTTTATAGCTTTTGTTTCAATAAAGTGCCAAGTAGAACCTTTGGGAAGACTTGGGTGAAGTTTATATGATCTTGCTGTAAAAAAACAGAAACTTTTGCGCTCACGAGATTAGCTTCCATTTTTTACTGGAGAGTTCTTTTAGGTTGATTCATTTTTCAGATGATTAATAGACAAATTACTCAGGTCCAGCAATTTATTTCATAATTTTTGGGGTTCCAGAGGTATAAGTTTGATACAGATTACTACAGATTGTTCTGTTTTTGACAGATTCTGTTTTCTATGTGTTGTTTGCTTATTTTGATGAATCTATGAGTAGTATCGAAGGGTATGAACCATAGATAAGTTGAAGTACAGTATATATAACACCAATATGAATTTAGAATGAGTTCATTACAGTACCTAAGTGGTGATTTATTTTCTTATACTAACGGAGCTTACGAGTTTTGTTTTGAGTTTTGTGTGGTTGAAGTTTCAAGTTTTGGGTAAAAGATTCGATGGACTATGGAATAAAGAGTGGAAAGAGCCTAAGCTTGGGGATGCCCAAGGCACCCCAAGGTAATATTCAAGGACAACCAAGCAACTAAGCTTGGGGATGCCACGGAAGGCATCCCTTCTTTCGTCTTCGTTCATTGGTAACTTTACTTGGAGCTATATTTTTATTCGCCACATGATATGTGTTTTCCTTGGAGCGTCATTTTCTTTTGTTAGTATTTGCTTTATGTTATTTAGAATAATGTTTTGAATCTTTAGTTTCAATAAAAAAAAGTCAAGGATGGCCTTTGCCATGCTTATTTTGCTAGTATACATGTTGCTGTTTGAAAACAGAAAGTTTACCGCTGGTGCAAAAATTCCCGAGAAAATTCATAGAATGGTCTAACGTTGAATCTTTTTGCATATTAAGCTCTGATAAATTTGTTACAGTAGGAATTTTAGTTCATAATTTTTGGAGTCAAGGAAGTATTGTTACTCTTGCATTCTTTACAGACTGTACTGTTTTGGTAGATTGCTGTTATGTTTGCATTGTTTGCATATGTTTGCTTGTTTAGTGATTCTATTTGAGGATAGGAGTATTAAATATGCAGAGACATTTAGTATTCAATGTTGAATAACAATGTTAGTGATTTGTTACAGTAGAAGATGTTATGGTTTTGCATTGGTTTATACTAACCTATCTCACAAGTTCTTGTTGAGTTTGTTGTGAAAGAAGCTTTTGATAAAAAGAGAAACCATGATATGAGAGGAATTAAGGAGACATAAAAGCTCAAGCTTGGGGATGCCCAAGTCACCCCAAGATAATATTTCAAGAAGTATCAAGCATCAAAGCTTGGGGATGCCCCGGTAGGCATCCCACCTTTCTTCTTCAACAACTATCGGTTTGTATCGATTGAGCCTAAGTTTTTGCTTCTTCACATGAGTTGTGCTATCCTTGAAATGTCATTTTATTTTGCTTTGCTTGCTGTTTGAATAAGATACCAATATCTGAAATTCTTTAATGAGAGAGAGTCTTTGCATAGTTGCATAATTATTTAGCTACTCTTTGATCTTCACTTATATCTTTCGGAGTAGTTTGTCGTTTGCTCTAGTACTTCACTTATATCTTTTAGAGCACGGCGGTGGTTATATTTTAAAGAAATTGCTAGTCTCTCATGCTTCACTTATATTATTTTGGGAGTCTTAAGCAGCATGGTAATTTGAATGAAAACTATCATAGGAAGTGAATTGGATGCTATGATCAATATGTTGCTTGATAATTGTTTTGAGATATAAAGGTAGTAATGTTAGATTCATGCTAGTGGGTAATTATGAAATTGAGAAATACTTTTGTTGAAGTTGGCAAGTCCCGTAGCATGCACGTATGGTAAAATTTGTGTGACAAATTTGTTGCATGAGGTGCTCTTTTGATTGTCTTCCTTATGAGTGGCAGTCGGGGACGAGCGATGGTCTTTTCCTACCAATCTATCCCTCTTGGGGCATGCGTAGTAGTACTTTGCTTCAAGGGCTAAGTAGACTACGCACACTCATCCTTCCACTTTGCTAGCCTCTCTTATTACCGGGCAACTTTCGCCGGTATTGAACCCATTATTTACCTTCCTCAAAACAGCCACCATACCTAGCTATTATGGCATTTCCATAGCCATTCTGATATATATTGCCATGCAACTTTCCACCGTTCAGTTTATTGTGACACGTTCCATCATTGTCATATTGCTCTTTGCATGATCATGTAGTTGACATCGTATTTTTGGCAAGGCCACCTTCATAATTTTCATACATGTCGCTCTTGATTCATTGCATATCCCGGTACACCGCCGGAGGCATTCATATAGAGTCATATCTTGTTCTAGCTTTGAGTTGTAATTCTTGAGTTGTAAATCAATAAAAGTGTGATGATCTTCATTATTAGAGCATTGTCCCAGTGAGGAAAGAATGATGAAGACTATGATTGCCCCACAAGTCGGGATGAGACTTCGGACTTTATAAAAATAAAAGAGGCCAAAGAAGCCCACCAAAAAGAAAGAAAAAAAAAGGAAAAGGAAAAAAAAGGAAGACGAAAAAAGACGAAAAAAGAAAAAAAATGAGAGAAAAAGAGAGAAGGGACAATTGCTACTATCTCTTTTTCCACACTTGTGCTTCAAAATAGCACCATGATCTTCATGATAGAGAGTCTCATATGTTGTCACTTTCATGTACTAGTGGGAATTTTTCATTATAGAACTTGGCTTGTATATTCCAATGATGGGCTTCCTCAAAGTGCCCTAGGTCTTCGTGAGCAAGCAAGTTGGATGCACACCCACTTAGTTTCTTTTGTTGAGCTTTCATATATTTATAGCTCTAGTGCATCCGTTGCATGGCAATCCCTACTCACTCGCATTGATATCTATTGATGGGCATCTCCATAGCCCGATGATACGCCTAGTTGATGTGAGACTATCTTCTCCCACTTTTTGTCCTCACAACCACCACCATTTACCACCATAGTGCTATGTCCATGGTTTACGCTCATGTATTGCGTAAGAGTTGAAAGCTGAAGCGCGTTAAAAAGTATGAAACAATTGCTCGGCTCGTCATCGGGGTTGTACATGATGGGAGTATTTTGTGTAATGAAAATGAAGCATGGCCTAACTATATGATTATGTAGGGATAAGCTTTCTTTGGCTATGCTATTTTGATAGGACATGATTATTTGTTAGTATGCTTTGAAGCATTATTATTTTTATGTTTTATAAGCTTTTATCTTGAATCATTTGGATCTGAACATTCATGCCACAATAAAGAAAATTACATTGAGAATCATGCTAGGTAGCATTCCACATCAAAAATTCTGTTTTTATCATTTACCTACTCACGGGCGAGCAGGAATTAAGCTTGGGGATGCTTGATACGTCTCCAACTTATCTATAATTTTTTATTGTTCCATGCTATTATATTACCCCTTTTTGATGATTATAGGTTTTATTATACACTTTTATATTACTTTTGGGACTAACCTATTAACCGGAGGCCCAGCCCATATTGTTGTTTTATTGCCTGTTTCAGTATTTCGAAGAAAAGGAATATCAAACGGAGTCCAAACGGAATGAAACCTTCGGCAACGTGATTTTTTGGAAGATTATGATCCGGGAGACTTGGAGTTCACGTCAGAAGAGCATCGAGGAGGCCATGAGATAGGAGGGCGCGCCCCCCTTACAGGGTGGCGCCCCCTGTCTCGTGGGCCCCTCGAGCACCTCCTGACCGACTTCTTTCGCCTATATAGTCCCACGTACCCTAAAAACATCCACGGAGAAGATAGATCGGGAGTTCCGCCGCCGCAAACCTCTGTAGCCACCAAAAACCTTGGGATACTCTTTGAAGTACTTTGTGTTGGTTGAATAGATGAATCTGAGATTGTGTGATGCATATCGTATAATCACGCCCACGGATACTTGAGGTGACAATGGAGTATCTAGGTGACATTAGGGTTTTTGTTGATTTGTGTCTTAAGGTGTTATTCTAGTACAAACTCTTGAATAGATTGATCCGAAAGAATAACTTTGAGGTGGTTTCAGACCCTACCATAATCTCTACGTTTGTTCTATGCTATTAGTGGCTTTGGAGTGACTCTTTGTTGCATGTTGACGACTTGTTATATGATCTATCTATGTTATTATTGTTGAGAGAACTTGCACTAGTGAAAGTATGAACCCTAGGCCTTGTTTACTATCATTGCAATACCGTTTACGCTCACTTTTATCACTTGTTACCTTGCTGTTTTTACAATTTCAGATTACAAAAACCTTTATCTACTATCTATTTTGCACTTGTATCACCATCTCTTCGCCAAACTAGTGCACCTATACAAATTACCATTGTATTGGGTGTGTTGGGGACACAAGAGACCCTTTGTTATTTGGTTTCAAGGTTGTTTGAGAGAGACCATCTTCATCCTACGACTCCTACAGATTGATAAACCTTAGGTCATCCACTTGAGGGAAATTTGCTACTGTCCTACAAACCTGTGTACTTGCAGGCCCAACAACGTCTACAAGAAGAAGGTTGTGTAGTAGACATCAGGTACTTGGTATGTCTTGACTTGTGCGAAGACCTCCCTGGCAACGGCGCCAGAAATCCTTCTTGCTACATCTTGAGCTTGCGTTGGTTTTCCTTGAAGAGGAAAGGGTGATACAGCAATAGTAGCGTAAGTATTTCCCTCAGTTTTTGAGAACCAAGGTATCAATCCAGTAGGAGGCTCCTCAAAAGTCCCACGCACCTACACAAACAAATAAGAACTCACAACCAACGCAATAAAGGGGTTGTCAATCCCTTCACGGCCACTTGCGGAAGTGAGATCTGATAGAGATAGTATAATAAGATAAATATATTTTTGGTATTTTATAATATAGATAGGAACAGTAAAGATGCAAATAAAAGTAGATTGAAAGCTTTACATGATAAAAGATAGACCCGGGGGCCATAGGTTTCACTAGTGGCTTCTCTCAAGATAGCATAAGTATTACGGTGGGTGAACAAATTACTGTTGAGCAATTGATAGAAAAGCGAATAACTATGAGATTATCTAGGCATGATCATGTATATAGGCATCACGTCCGTGACAAGTAGACCGACTCCTTCCTGCATCTACTACTATTACTCCACACATCGACCGCTATCCAACATGCATCTAGAGTATTAAGTTCATAAAGAACAGAGTAACGCATTAAGAAAGATCACATGATGTAGAGGGATAAACTCATGCAATATGATATAAACCCCATCTTTTTATCCTCTATGGCAACAATACAATACGCGCCTTGCTGCCCCTGCTGTCACTCGGAAAGGACACCGCAAGATTGAACCCAAAGCTAAGCACTTCTCCCATTGCAAGAAAGATCAATCTAGTAGGCCAAACCAAACTGATAATTCGAAGAGACTTGCAAAGATAACTTAATCACACATAAAAGAATTCAGAGGAGATTCAAATATTTCTCATAGATAAACTTGATCATAAACCCACATTTCATTGGATCTCGACAAACACACCGCAAAAAAGAGTTACATCGAATAGATCTCCAAGAAGATCGAGGAGAACTTTGTATTGAGATCGAAAGAGAGAGAAGAAGCCATCTAGCTAATAACTATGGACCCGAAGGTCTATGGTAAACTACTCACAACTCATTGGAGAGGCCTTCGAGATGATGTAGAGGCCCTCTGTGGTCGATTGCCCCTCCGGTGGAGCGCTGGAGAAGGCTCCAAGATGGGATCTCGCGGATACAGAAGGTTGCGGCGGTGGAATTAGGTTTTCATAGCCTGTCCTGATGTTTTCGGGGTATGTGGGTATATATAGGAGGAAGAAGTAGGTCGGTGGACGCCCGAGGGGCCCACGAGATAGGGGGCGCGCCCAGTAGGGGGCTCGCCCTCCACCCTCGTGGCCGCCTCGGTTGTTGCTTGACTTCCACTCCATGTCCTCTGGATCACGTTCATTCCAAAAATCACGCTCCCGAAGGTTTCATTCCATTTGGACTCCATTTGATATTTCTTTTCTTCGAAATACTGAAATAGGCAAAAAAAACAGCAATACGGGCTGGGCCTCCGGTTAGTAGGTTAATCCTAAAATGATACAAAAGTGTAAAGTAAAGCCCATAAACATCCAAAACGGGTAATATAATAGCATGGAACAATCAAAGTTTATAGATACTTTGGAGACGTATCAGGATCTCACGGGAACAGAAGGTTGCGGCGGTGGTAAAGTGTTTTCGTGGATGCTTTTGGTGGTTTGTAAATATATGTGAATATATAGGAGGCAGAACTAGGTCAGGGGGGTCAGGAGGGGCCCACAAGGTAGGGGGCGCGCCCTCCACCCTTGTCACCGCCTCGTGGCTCTTCTGACTTGAACTCCAAGTATCCTGGGTGTCTTCTGGTCCAAAAAAAATCATCGTGAAGTTTTATTCCTTTTGGACTCCGTTTAGTATTCCTTTTCTGCGAAACTCAAAAACAAGGAAGAAACAGAAACTGGCACTAGGCTCTAGGTTAATAGGTTAGTCCTAAAAATAATATAAGATGGCATATTAATGCATGTAAAACATCCAAAATAGATAATATAATAGCATGGAACAATCAAAAATTATTGATACGTTGGAGACGTATCAAGCATCCCCAACCTTAATTTCTGCTCGTCCTCGAGTAGGTAAATGATAAAAACAGAATTTTTGATGTGGAATGCTACCTAACATATTTATCCATGTAATTTTCTTCATTGTGGCATGAATGTTCAGATTCATAAGATTCAAAACAAAAGTTTAATATTGACAGAAAAACAATAATACTTCAAGCATACTAATAAAGCAATCATGTCTTCTCAAAATACTATGGCTAAAGGAAGCTATCCCTACAAAATCATATAGTCTGGCTACGCTCCATCTTCATCACACAAAGTATTCAAATCATGTACAACCCCAGTTTCAGCCAAGCAATTGTTTCGTACTTTAGTATTCTCAAACCTTTTCAACTTTCACGCAATACATGATCGTGACCCATGGACATAGCACTATAGGTGGAATAGAATATGGTGGTTGCGGAGAAGAAAAAAAGAAGGAGATAGTCTCATATCAACTAGGCAATTCAACGGGCTATGGAGATGCCCATCAATAGATATCAATGCGTGTGAGTAGGGATTGCCATGCAATAGAAGCACTAGAGCTATAAGTTTATGAAAGCACAAAAAGAAACTAAGTGGGTGTGCATCCAACTTGCTTGCTCATAAATACTGATAGCCCACAAGTATAGGGGATCGTTTGTATCCTTCTTCAATAAATAAGAGTGTCGAACCCAACGAGGAGCTAAAGGCAGAACAATTATTCCCTCAAGTTCTGTCGACCACCGATACAACTCTACGCACACTTGACGTTTGCTTTACCTAGAAAAAGTATGAAACTAATTTGCAAGAATAAAACTATGAGTACCTTATGAGAATAAAACTATGGATAAATTGCAAGGTAATAAAAGCAGATAGCTTTTGTCAACAAGAAAGTCATTTGTTCCTAGGCAATCGATAACAAGTATCGATAATCATTCTTGTAATTCTATATGAGGGAGAGGAATGAGCTAACATACTTTCTCTGCTTGGATCATATCCACTTATGATTGGAACTCTAGCAAGCATCCACAACTACTAAAGATCATTAAGGTTGTGAAACCCAACCATAGCATTAGGTATCAAGTCCTCTTTATCCCATAAGCAAAAACCCACCTACTCGGGTTTAAGCTTCTGTCACTCTTGCAACCCACCATAAGCGAATCATGAATGTATTGCAACACCCTACAGCGGGGGGGCCTCATGTCTTGCAATGGGAGAAGTTCTTAGCTTTGGGTTCAATCTTGTGGTGTCCTTTCCCAGTGATAGCAGGAGCAGCAAGGCACATATTGTATTGTTCCCATCAAGGATAAAAAGATGGGGTTTATATCATACTGCATGAGTTTATCCCTCTACATCATGTCATCTTTCTTAATGTGTTACTCTGTTCTTTATGAACTTAATACTCTAGATGCAAGCAGGAGTCAGTCGATGTGTGGAGCAATAGTAGTAGATGCAGGCAGGAGTCGGTCTACTTGTCACGGACGTGATGCCTATATACATGATCATGCCTAGATAATCTCATAACTATGCGCTTTTCTATCAATTGCTCGACAGTAATTTGTTCACCCACCGTAATACTTATGCTATCTTGAGAGAAGCCACTAGTGAAACCTATGGCCCCCGGGTCTATGTTTTATCATATAAGATTACCATCTACTTTTATTTGCATCTTTACCTTTCCAATCTATATCATAAAAATACCAAAAATATTTATCTTATCATATTATCTCTATCAGATCTCACTTTCGCAAGTGGCCATGAAGGGATTGCAACCCCTTTATTGCGTTGGTTGCGAGGTTCTTGTTTATTTATGTAGGTGCGTGGGACTTTTGAGGAGCCTCCTACTGGATTGATACCTTGGTTCTCAAAAACTGAGGGAAATACTTACGCTACTTTGCTGCAACACCCTTTCCTCTTCAAGGAAAACCAACGCAAGCTCAAGACGTAGCAAGAAGGGTTTCTGGCACCGTTGCCGGGGAGGTCTTCGCTCAAGTCAAGACATACCAAGTACCCATCACAAACTCATCTCCCTCGCATTACATTATTTGCCATTTGCCTCTCGTTTTCCTATGGCCCACTTCACCCTTGCCATTTTATTCACCCTCTCTTCCCCAATCTCCTCTCTCTTTCGCTTGCCTTTTTGTTTGCTTGTGTGTTGGATTGCTTGTCGCGATGGCGCAAGATAATTCCAAATTGTGTGACTTTTCCAATACCAATAATAATGATTTCCTTAGCACTCCGATTGCTCCTCTTAATGATGTTGAATCTTGTGAAATCAATGCTGCTTTGCTGAATCTTGTTATGTAAGATCAATTCTCCGGCCTTCATAGTGAAGATGCCGCTACCCATCTAAACAACTTTGTTGATTTGTGTGAGATGCAAAATAAGAAAGATACGGATAATGATATTGTTAAATTGAAGTTATTTCCGTTTTCACTTAGAGATCGTGCTAAAATTTGGTTTTCGTCTTTGCCTAAGAATAGTATTTATTCATGGTATAAGTGCAAAGATGCTTTTATCTCTAAGTATTTTCCTCCCGCTAAGATCATCTCTCTTAGGAACGATATTATGAATTTTAAACAAATTGATCATGAGCATGTTGCCCAATCTTGGGAAAGAATGAAATTAATGATTCACAATTGCCCTACTCATGGTTTGAATTTATGGATGATCATACAAAAAATTTATGCCGGATTGAATTTTGCTTCTAGAAATATTTTAGATTCGGCTGCGGGAGGCACTTTTGTGGAAATCACCTTAGGAGAAGCTACTAAACTCCTTGATAAAATTATGGCTAATTGTTCCCAATGGCACACCAAAAGATCTACTAGTAAAAAAGTGCATGCTATAGAAGAAATTAATGTTTTGAGTGGAAAGATGGATGAACTTATGAAATTGTTTGCTACTAAGAGTGCTCCTATTGATCCCAATGATATGCCTTTGTCTACTTTGATTTAGAATAATAATGAATCTATGGATGTGAATTTTGTTGGTAGGAATAATTTTGGTAAAATGCTTACAGAGGAAATTTTATCCTAGACCGTTCCCTAGGAATTCCTCTAATAATTATGGAAATTCCTACAACAACTCTTATGGAAATTTTAATAAGATGCCCTCTGATTTTGAGAATAGTGTTAAAGAATTTATGATTTCTCAAAAGAATTTTAATGCTTTGCTTGAAGAAAAATTGCTTAATGTTGATGATTTCGCTAGGAACGTTGATAGACTTTCACTTGATGTTGATTCTTTGAAACTTAGATCTACTCTTCCTAAGCATGATATCAATGAGTCTCTCAAATCCATGAGAATTTCCATTGATGAGTGCAAAGAAAGAACCGCTAGGTTGCGTGCTAAGAAAGATTGCTTTGTAAAAGCGTGTTCTTCTAGTTTCCATGAAAATAATGATGAAGATCTAAAAGTTATTGATGTGTCCCATATTAAATCCTTGTTTTGCAATATGAATCTTAATAATGATGGGACTGGAGATGAGTCAACTTTAGTTAAAAGGCGTCCCAATGATTCGGAGTTGTTAGATCTTGATGCTAAATTTGGTAAAAGTGGGATTGGAGAGGTCAAGACTTTAAATAGCATTGAACCCACTATCTTGGATTTCAAGGAATTTAATTATGATAATTGTTCTTTAATAGATTGTATTTCCTTGTTGCAATCCGTGTTGAATTCTCCTCATGCTTACAGTCAAAATAAAGCTTTTACCAAACATATTGTTGATGTCTTGATGCAACCTTATGATGAAAAACTTAATTTGGAAGTTTCTATACCTAGAAAACTTTATGATGAGTGGGAACGTACTATAAAGATTAAAATTAAATATCATGAGTGTTATGCTTTGTGTGATTTGGGTGCTAGTGTTTCCACGATTCCGAAAACTTTATGTGATATTGTAGGTTTCCATGATTTTGATGATTGCTCTTTAAATTTGCACCTTGCCGATTCCACCATTAAGAAACCTATGGGAAGGATTAATGATGTTCTTATTGTTGCAAATAGGAATTATGTGCCCACAGATTTTATCGTTCTTGATACAGATTGCAATCTTTCATGTCCTATTATTCTTGGTAGACTTTTCCTTAGAACGATTGGTGCAATTATTGATATGAAGGAAGGGAATATTAGATTCCAATTTCCATTAAGGAAAGGCATGGAACACTTACCTAGAAAGAAAGTTAAATTACCTTATGGATCTATCAGGTGAGCTACTTATGAATTGAGTGCCAAAGATGGCACTACTTAGATATATCCTCGCTTCTATGCCAAGCTTGGGGCGTTAAACGATAGCGCTAGTTGGGAGGCAGCCCAATTTTATTTTAGTTTTTTTGCTTTTTGCTTCTGTTTAGTAATAAATATTTCATCTAGCTTCTGTTTAGATGTGTTTTCATGTTTTAATTAGTGTTTGTGCCAAGTAGAACCTATAGGATAACCTACGATGATAGTTAATTTGATTCTGCTGAAAAACAGAAACTTTGCACACACGAATATAATTTTAGAAATTCATAGAAATGTACTTTTGCGTTGATTATTTTTGCTGCAGATCAATAGAAAAATTTCCCAGGACTTCCTATTTTGGTAGGATTTTTAGAGTTCCAGAAGTATTCGAGAGTTACAGATTGCTACAGACTGTTCTGTTTTTGATAGATTCTATTTTCGTGTGTTGTTTGCTTATTTTGATGCATCTATGGCTAGTATAACCATAGAGAAGTTAGAATACAGTAGGTTTAACACCAATATATATAAAGAATGAGTTCATTACAGTAACTTATCTGGTGGTTTTTTTTTCTTGCACTAACGGAGCTTATGAGATTTCCTGTTGAGTTTTGTGTTGTGAAGTTTTCAAGGTTTGGGTAAAGATTTGATGGACTATGTAATAAGGAGTGGCAAGAGCCTAATCCTGGGGATGCCCATGGAACCCCAACATATTCAAGGATAACCAAAATCCTAAGCTTGGGTATGCCCCGGAAGGCATCCCCTCTTTCGTCTTCGTCTATCGGTAACTTTACTTGGAGCTATATTTTTATTCGTCACATGATATGTGTTTTGCTTGGAGCGTCTTGTATGATACTAGTCTTTGCTTTTTAGATTACCACAATCATCCTTGTCGTACACACCTTTTGGGAGAAACCCACTTGATTAGAATTTATTAGAATACTCTATGTGCTTCACTTATATCTTTTGAGCTAGATAATATTTGCTCTAGTGCTTCACTTATATCTTTTAGAGCACGGCGGTGGCTTAATTTTGTAGAAATTGTTGGTCTCTCATGCTTCACTTATATTATTTTGAGAGTGTCTTATAACAGCATGGTATTTGCTATGGTTATAAAATTGGTCCTAGAATGATGGGCATCCAAGTTGGGTATAATAAAAACTATCATAGAAAGTGAATTGGATGCTATTATCAATTTGATACTTGATAATTGTTTTGAGATGTAGAGGTGGTGATATTAGAGTCATGCTAGTTGCGTGATTATGAATTTAAAGAATACTTGTGTTGAAGTTTGTGATTCCCGTAGCATGCACGTATGGTGAACCGCTTTGTGATGAAGTTGGAGCACAATTTCATTTATTGATTGTCTTCCTTATGAGTAGCGGTCGGGGACGAGCGATGGCCTTTTCCTACCAATCTATCCCCCTAGGAGCATGCGCGTAGTACTTTGTCTTCAAAGGCTTGTAGATTTTTTCAATAAGTATATGAGTTCTTTATGACTAATGTTGAGTCCATGGATTACGCACTCTCACCCTTCCACCATTGCTAGCCTCTCTTGTGTCGTGCATCTTTCACCGGTACCATACACCCACCGTATACCTTCCTCAAAACAGCCACCATACCTACCTATTATGGCATTTCCATAGCCATTCCGAGATATATTGCCATGCAACTTTCCACCATTCTGTTTATTATGACATGGATCATCATTGTCATATTGCTCTTTGCATGATCATGTAGTAGACATCGTATTTATGGCAAAGCGACCTTCATAATTTTTCATACATGTCACTCTTGATTCATTGCATATCCCGGTACACCGCCGGAGGCATTCATATAGAGTCATATCTTGCTCTACATATCGAGTTGTAATCTTGAGTTGTAAGTAAATAAAAGTGTGATGATCTTCATTATTAGAGCATTGTCCCAGTGAGGAAAGGATTATGGAGACTATGATTCCCCCACAAGTCGGGATGAGACTTCAGACTTTATAAAAAAAAGAGGCCAAAGAGCCCACCAAATAAAAAAAGAAAGGCCAAATAAAAAAATAGAAATGCCAAATAAAAAAATGAGAGAAAAAGAGAGAAGGGACAATGCTACCATCCTTTTTACCGCACTTGTGCTTCAAAGTAGCACCATGATCTTCATGATAGAGAGTCTCCTATGTTGTCACCTTCATATACTAGTGGGAATTTTTCATTATAGAACTTGGCTTGTATATTCCGATGATGGGCTTCCTCAAAATGCCCTAGGTCTTCGTGAGCAAGCAAGTTGGATGCACACCCACTTAGTTTCTTTTGTTGAGCTTTCATACATGTATAGCTCTAGTGCATCCGTTGCATGGCAATGCCTACTCACTCACATTGATATCTATTAATGGGCATCTCCATAGCCCGTTGATACGCCTAGTTGATGTGAGACTATCTTCCTCTTTATTACCTTCTCCACAACCACCATTCTATTCCACATATAGTGCTATGTCCATGGCTCACGCTCATGTATTGCGTGAAAGTTGAAATTTTTTGAGATTACTAAAGTATGAAACAATTGCTTGGCTTGTCATCGGGGTTGTGCATGATTAAATACTTTGTGTGATGAAGATAGAGCAATAGCCAGACTATATGATTTGTAGGGATAACTTTCTTTAGCCATGTTATTTTGAGAAGACATGATTGCTTAGTTAGTATGCTTGAAGTATTACTATTTCTTATGTCAATATGAACTTTTATTTTGAATCATTTGGATCGGAACATTCATGCCACAATAAAGAAAATTACATTGAGAATTATGCTAGGTAGCATTCCACATCAAAAATTCTGTTTTTATCATTTACCTACTCGAGGACGAGCAGGAATTAAGCTTGGGGATGCTTGATACGTCTCCAACGTATCTATAATTTTTTATTGTTCCATGCTATTATATTACCCGGTTTGGATGTTTATGGGCTTTACTTTACACTTTTATATCATTTTGGGACTAACCTACTAATCGGAGGCCCGGCCTGAATTGTTGCTTTTTTGCCTATTTTAGTGTTTCGAAGGAAAGGAATATCAAACGGAGTCCAAATGGAATGAAACCTTCGGGGGCGATCTTTTTGGAACAAACGTGATCCAGGGGACTTGGAGTGGACGTCAAGCAACAGAGGAGGCGGCCACGAGGGTGCTCGGCACGCCCCCTAGGGGTGGGCGCGCCCCCCACCCTCATGGGCCCCTCGAGCATCCACCGACCTACTTCTTCCTCCTATATATACCCATGTACCCCGAAAACATCCAAGAGCACCACGAAAAACTTTTTCCACCGCCGCAAACTTCTATATCCGCGAGATCCCATCTTGGAGCCTTCGTCGGCGCTCCGCCGGAGGGGGAATCGACCATGGAGGGCCTCTACATCATCTCCAAGGCCTCTCCTATGAGTTGTGAGTAGTTTACCACACACCTTCGGGTCCATAGTTATTAGCTAGATGGCTTCTTCTCTCTCTTTGAATCTCAATACAAAGTTCTCCTCGATCTTCTTGGAGATCTATTCGATGTAACTCTTTTTGCGGTGTGTTTGTCAAGATCCGATGAATTGTGGTTTATGATCAAGTTTTTCTGTGAGAAATATTTGAATCTCCTCTGAATTATTTTATGTGTGATTAAGTTATCTTTGCAAGTCTCTTTGAATTATCAGTTTAGTTTGGCCTACTAGATTGATCTTTCTTGCAATGGGAGAAGTGCTTATCTTTGGGTTCAATCTTGCACTGTCCTTTCCAAGTGATAGCAGGGGCAGCAAGGCACGTATTGTATTGTTGCCATCGAGTATAAAAAGATGGGGTTTATATCATATTGCATGAGTTTATCCCTCTACATCATGTCATCTTTCTTAATGTGTTACTCTGTTCTTTATGAACTTAATACTCTAGATGCAGGCAGGAGTCGGTCGATGTGTGGAGTAATAGTAGTAGATGCAGGCAGGAGTCGTTCTGCTTGTCACGGACGTGATGCATATATACATGATCATGCCTAGATAATCTCATAACTATGCACTTTTCTATCAATTGCTCGACAGTAATTTGTTCACCCACCATAATACTTATGCTATCTTGAGAGAAGCCACTAGTGAAACCTATGGCCCCGGGGTCTATCTTTTATCATATAAGTTTACCATCTACTTTTATTTGCATCTTTACCTTTCCAATCTATATCATAAAAATACCAAAAATATTTATCTTATCATATTACCTCTATCAGATCTCACTTTCGCAAGTGGCCGTGAAGGAATTGACAACCCCTTTATTGCGTTGGTTGTGAGGTTCTTGTTTGTTTGTGTAGGTGCGTGGGACTTTTGAGGAGCCTCCTACTGGATTGATACCTTGGTTCTCAAAAATTGAGGGAAATACTTACGCTACTTTGCTGCATCGCCCTTTCCTCTTCAAGGAAAGCCAATGCAAGCTCAAGACGTAGCAATCGCTATTTGCCTTTTTTTTATTTGCTTCTTTTGTTTTCATATCTATATTATAAAAAACCTAAAAATACCTTGCTGATTTTTATTTGTCGTTATTCTATTTGCATCTACCAATCTATCTATTTACCAATCTTTTACCCGAGAGGGATTGACAGCCCCTCTTACGCGTCAGGTTGCAAGTATTTGTTCTTTGTGCGCAGGTACCATTTACATAGCCTGGCTTGGTCCTCCTACTGGATTGATAACTTTGTTTCATAACTGAGGGAAATACCTACCATAGCTGTGTTGCACCATCCCTTCCTCTTTGGGGAAATACCTACGCAGTTTCTAGTGACATCAAGGTTCAAGTTGGATAGCCAAGATGATGCAACTAGACAAGCATTCACCCATGTTTTCAAGTCTGCTCTGTGACAGTATCGGTATAACTTGAGGGAAACTCACTTTGATGGCAAGGCTAACAGTGAACTTGCGCAAACATCTCCAGTTAAACACTGGTCTAATCCAAAGTATCAAGTACGTTATTTATATGTGATCAGATCACATGTTGAACTCCTATTTGTGCATGTGCCTCACAAGTCTATCTTCTTGTAGGTGAACTGTTCAAAGAACAAGGCTAACCGTACGAAAGTGAAATTCTAAAAGACGATAGGACCTTGTAGCTATATTGCACACTGAGACTCTTGTAACTAGCTTTAGTTTCACTCTTTTCATTGTGCCATATTATCATATCTATATTGACTTGTTCCAAATGCAGAGGAAAGCACGCATGGACCAAAAAGTACCTGAACCAAATACTGTGGAAATCTTCAAGGACTGTCATACCAGCAAGACGAAGGGCATGACTACACTAATAAAAGCCGCTGTTGTAAGTCCTTAATCCTCATGCCTTTTAACTACTACTTACTCTGACTTGTGCATTGAACTGCACGGTTTGCAGCCAATGTCTATTACTCTTTTCAATTTTATACACAATTGTCTTACTGTATCATTGCACCTTACAAGGTTTAAAAGAGAGGAATGATGTTCCTTTGATCTTGATCTGTAATCTAGTTCCATGCTGGACTTGCCCACACAATGTTACAATTGCATGTTTGTCTGTTCTTAGTTGTTTTGTGATATGAATGATGTCATACTATGCTTACTGTATTATAAACTTTGTCTCTTTATCCTTAGCTATCAATACAATGTGAAGAAATAGACAATACATTAGTCATGGTACATGGTCATATGTTTGGAACCTGGTTTTATTATGTACTTTGTAGTAAAATACAACTAATATTTTACACGGGTTCACCAAAATAAGTTCTGTATATAGACCAAAGCTATTCTGTTTGGTTTTGCTGCCTCCTTAATATCTTCTGTTCTAGTACTACTAATGTACAAACTCAACTTTTCAGTAAGCTATGGAACAAATGGTGGAACCACCACCTTCTGAAGCTGACGAGGCAAATATAACCGCAATGTCACCTCTTGCTGTAGTGGGTCGGTACCTGTCCACTAACAGTGCCAAAAGCATGTTCTTGTGTAATACTGGGTTGGTTGTTAAGGCAATCTCGTCCAAACTGCCTCATGATCAAGATATGCAAGCTCAAAACAATGTTATATCTGCGCTCCAGACACAAGTCTAATCCCTAATAGAAACCCTTTGTGAAACAAGGACAACCATTGTTCGATGTCGTCAAGATATGCATGGTTTTGAAACCAGACTATCATACATTTGTTATGTTGTTCAGGAGCCCAGGAGAAATGAAGTCAAAGGTTATGGTGCTCCATTGGACAATACAATATGAAAACATAACAGTTAGGTCAACTAAACCGAGCTTCTGAACTTCTGGTGGTGCATTTATCTTCCGGACCGTTAACTTTTATGCCAACCTTCCTTTTGTTTTATGGTTGTAATTTGTTTTGTTACGATACGAAATTTGTTCTTAACATGCAGCGACTGGCTGAAGAAAACAGCAAGCCATTTTTGTATAGTGTAGGGTCCCTATATTTGCAATGGTGGCGAAATTTGATGCCTAGTGGATGCAATATGTGCAATCGCCTTAATAGTCTAGCGTTAGTTTCTGGCTTATTTATTTCCCTAGTCTTCTTTTCCCTTGGTTTGCTAGTGGCCGCAACAACCATGGGCAGATACTGACCGTGGTAACCTTGAGCCTGCTATGGGCCATAGGATCAATGGGCCTCCTACGGGACGTTCGAAAATGGGCCTCCAACGGGCCATAGAATCAATGGGCCGCCTATGGGCCATCGGATAAATGGGCCAACATGAGCCGTAAACGGGCGTAATTGGTATCGGGCCAGCATGGTAACGTGCCGTTAACAGGTCGGAAGACAGCAAAGGCTTAATTCTGTCACATGCATAACGAGTCGTTAATGGGCTAGAATACATTACGGTTTGGAAACAGCAACGGGTTAACAGGCCACAAATGGCTGATTCTAACCACGGGCTGAAATTGGCCCATTAGGAGAACAGGCCAATAACGGGCAGAAGTAATCGAGGGTCGGAAAGGAGCCCAGGAATGTATGGGCCATCAGTAGGCCGAAAGCTAACACGGGCTGGAAACGGCCCATGTGAATCATGGGCCGATAATGGGTATAAAGAAATTTACTGTTTATTATGGGCCAGAGTCACCACAGGCAACTAAAGGGCCCAAAGATACGAAAGGCCTCATATGGGCCGAAAGATGTTGTGGGCCATACATGGGCCGGAAGTGAAACAGGCTGGTATTATACTGGATGGCCCACATGACGATGTTGGGCCAAATTCGGGGACGCCATAATGAGTCGTGAGTTACCGGGCCGTAAAATGGGCTATATGCGAACACACCATTAACAAGCTTTTCATGGGTCGGTCCGCTAGCTTTTGACCAAGTCAAATGGGCTGGCCTTTGTAGGCTAAATGGGCCACTATTGGGACGTGCCACGTCTCGACATATCATAGGCGCCTCTCTGTCCCAATGACGAGCTGACACGTGGTTCCTGTGGCCAATGAGAATTTTACATGTGGAAAATCCCCATTGGTCTAGGCAGTTAATGGGTTATTGGATGCAAACCGGAACCCGATAGCTTAACTTGTGATCCGTTACGATGGAAGCCACGTGTCGGTTACCCTTGATGAAAACACTTCCATGACGTGACATTTATCGCCATCGAAGTGGACACTTCCGTGATGATAATTTCACTATTGTCATGGAACACTTATATGACAGCACAGGTATGACTATCTTGATTATGTCAAAAAATCGTCATGGATGTACATGCATGACAGAAAACATGACCTACTATAACAATCACGTATCATCACGGAAGTGCATTTTTTTGTAGTGTAGCATAGTGCATAAGTTTGATCAATGATAATTTCAATCACTTTTCCTAGCCTCATAACAGCAACTCTTTCTCATAAAACTCAACATGATAAAGTAGCAATTGAAAACAGAAATTTTTATGTGGAATGCTACCTATCATATTCATCCTATACTCTTTTCTTTTGTAGCATCGACATTTGGACTTGAATGATTCAAAGCAGTAGTCTATAATTTGACATGAAGACATCAATACTCAAGCATACTAAAAAGCAACCATGTATTTCAAAATATTAATGCTAAAGAAAGCTATCCCTAGCCCATTATGCTCAATCATTGATCCAATCATGAAAAAAACTCAAATATTAGCTACATCCAATGCATAAGTATGGCAATAGTGTTCCCTAGTTGGTGCTTTGTAACAGAAGATGGAGACTCAAAATAAAAATAAAAATTGCATAAAAATAAATAGATAGGCCATTCGCAGAGGGAAGTAGAGATTTGTAGAGGTGCCAGAGCTCAAGGATTAAATTGAGAGATAAAAATTATTTTGAGAGGCATGCTTTTCCTGTCAACGAAAACGACCGAGAATTCTCGATATCTTCCATGCTAGACAAATTATAGGCGGTTTGCAAACAGAAAGTAAAGTTTATTTCCTTTCCACCATTATTTCACAATCTATGGTAGCTGTATCCATGGGTGCCTTCCATACCAACACTTTCCAAGGAATTTATTATCATAGTATTTTTCATTTTGGGACTTGCCATCACTACTGCCTGCCACACTCTCGTGCAATGATGATACGTTTACAACATATCTATATTTTTTGATTGTTCCATTCTATTATATTATCTATCTTGGATGTTTTATAGGCATTTTAGTACTATTTTATATCATTTTTTGGGACTAACCTATTAACCAAGTGCCCAGTGCCAGTTGCAGTTTTTTCCTTGTTTTTGACTTTTTCGAAAAGGAATATCAAACTGAGCCCAAACAGAATAAAACAATACAATGATTTTTCTTGGACGTGAAGACACCTATGTGACTTGGAGAGAGGGCCAGAGGAATCCCGAGGAGGCCACACGCCTCTAGGGCGCGCCCGAGGGGGTGTCCCCTGGCTTGTGGGCCCCTCGAGAGTCCTCTAACCCTAGTTCCACCTCTATATATTCTCAAATATTCCCCAAACATCAGAAGCATCCACACAGATACTTTTCCACCACCGCAAGCCTTTGTTCCCAGGAGATCCCATCTTGGGGCCTTTTCCGGCGATCTGCCGGAGGAGCCTTAGATCACGGAGGGCCTCTACATCAACCTTGCTGCCCTACCGATGATGTGTGATTAGTTTACCTCAGACCTACGGTTCCATAGCTAGTAGTTGGATGGCTTCTTCTCTCTCTTTGATCTTCAATACAAAGTTCTCCTTTATGTTCTTGGAGTTCTATCCGATGTAGTCTTCTGTTGTGATGTGTTTGTTGAGATCCGATGAATTGTGGATTTATGATTTAGATTATCTATGAATATTATTTGAGTCGCCTCTAAATTATTATATGCATGATTTGATAGCTTTGTATTTCTCTTCGATCTATCGATTTGGTTTGGCCAACTAGATTGGTTTTTCTTGCAATGGGAGAGGTGCTTTGTGATGGGTTCAAACTTTTGGTGTCCTCACTCAGTGACATAGTAGGGGTAGCAAGGCACGTATTGTATTGTTGCCATTAAGGGTACACAGATGGTTTTTTTATCATATTGCTTGAGTTTATCCCTCTACATCATGTCATCTTGCTTAATGCATTACTCTATTCTTCTGAACTTAATACTCTAGATGCAGGCAGGAGTCGGCCGATGTGTGGAATAATAGTAGTAGATGCAGAATGGTTTCGGTCTACTTGTCATGGACATGATGCCTATATTCATGATCATTGCCTTAGATATCATCATAACTATGCGCTTTTCTATCATTTGCTCAATAGTAATTTGTTCACCCACCGTATGCTTTATCCAAGAGAGAAGCCTCTAGTGAAACATATGGCCCCCGGGTCTATTTTCCATCATATATTTTTAGATCTATAAAACCAAAAAATACAAAAATACCTCGCTGATTTTATTTACTTTTATTTTTCTTACTCTATTTCTATTATATCTCACTCTTGCAAGTGACCGTAAAGGGATTGACAACCCCTCTTTCGCGTTGAATGTAAGTGTTTGTTAGTTTGTGCAGGTGCATATATTGGAGACTTGCTTGTGCCTCCTACTAGATTGATGCCTTGGTTCTTAACTGAGGGAAATACTTATCTCTACTTTGCTGCATCACCCTTTCCTCTTCAAGGGAAAAATCAACGCAAGCTCAGGAAGTAGCAGGAAGAATTTCTGGCGCCGTTGCCGGGGAGGATCTACATCAAGCCTACCTAGTACCTATAATAAACTCTCATCTCTTGCATTACTTTATTTTCCATTTGCCTCTCTTTTTCCTCTCCCCCACTTCTAAAACATTTTCATAAAAACACAAAAAAAATTGCATTTTTATTCGCCCTTCTTTCGTTCGCCTTTCCGTTGCTTTCTTGTTTGCTTGTGTGCTAGATTGCTTGCTTTGTCACAATGACTCAAGAGAATACTAAGTTGTGTGACCTTTCCAACACTAATAATAATGATTTTATTAGTACTCCAATTGCTCCCGCCACTAGTGCGGAATCTTATGAAATAAATGCCGCTTTGTTGAATCTCATTATGAAAGAACAATTTTCTGGTAGTCCTAATGAAGATGTTGCATCCCATATAAATACTTTCATTGAGTTGTGTGATATGCAAAAGAAAAAAGATGTGGATAATGATATTATTAAATTGAAGCTATTTCCGTTCTCACTACGTGATCATGCTAAAACTTGCTTTTCATCTCTGCCTTAGAATAGTATTGATTCATGGAATAAGTGTAAAGATGCTTTTATTTCCAAGTATTTTCCCCCCACTAAGATCATCTCCCTTAGGATCGATATAATTAATTTTAAGCAACTAGATCATAAACATGTTGCACAATCTTGGGAGAGGATGAAATTGATGATAAGAAATTGCCCTACTCATGGTTTAAGTTTGTGGATGATTATACAAAAAAATTATGCGGGGTTCAATTTTGCATCTAGAAATCTTTTGGATTCCACTGCGGGTGGTACTTTTATGGAAATTACATTAGGAGAAGCTACTAAACTCCTAGATAATATTATGGCAAATTACTCTCAATGGCATATCGAATGATCTTCCAATATTAAAAAAGTGCATGCAATTAAAGAAATTAATACTTTGAGTGGAAAGATGGATGAACTTATGAAATTGATTTCTAGTACGGGTGCTCCTATTGATCCTAATGATATGCCTTTTCTACTTTGATTGATAATAATAATGAATCTATGGATGTGAATTTTGTTGGTAGGAACAATTTTGGTAATAACGCTTATAGAGGCAATTTTAATCCTAGGACGTTTCCTAGTAATTCCTCTAATAATTATGGTAATTCCTACAACAGTTCTTATGGAAATTATAATAAAATACCCTCTGATCTTGAGAATAATATTAAAGATTTCATTAATTCTCAAAAGATTTTCAATGCTATGGTAGAAGAAAAATTGCTTAAGGTTGATGATTTGTCTAGAAACGTTGATAAGATTTCTCTTGAGATTGATTCTTTGAAGATGAGATGTATGCCACCCAAGCATTATAATTTCTAAAATCTATTATAATTTCTATGAATGAAATTAAATAAAGAACCGCTAGGATGGGGCTAAGCGAGATTGGTCTGTAAAAGCGTGTTCTTCTATTTCTAGTGATAATAATGATGAAGATCTTAAAGTGATTAGTGTGACTCCTATTGAATCTTTGTTTGCTAATATAAATATTGATAAAGATGGGACTGGAGATGAGTCAACTTTATCTAGAAGGCATCTCAATAATTTGGAGTTTAAAGATCTTAATGAAAAAATTGACAAAAGTGGGGTTGAGAGGTCAAAACTTTAAGTAGCGATGAACCCACTCTTTTGGATTTCAAGGACTTTAATTATGATAATTTTTCTTTGTTAGATAGTATTTCCTTGTTGCAATCCATGCTTAATTCGCCTCATGCTTATAATCAAAATAAAGCTTTTACTAAACATATCGTTGATGCTACGATGAAATCGTTTGAAGAAAAACTTGAGTTGGAAGTTCAGTCCCTCGAAAGCTATATGATGAGTGGGAACCTACTATAAAAATTAAGATTAAAGATTATGACTATAATGCTTTGTGTTATTTGGGTGCTAGTGTTTCCATTATTCTGAAAACTTTATGTGATGTGCTCGGTTTCCACAAATTTGAGGATTGTTCTTTGAATTTGCATCTAGCGGATTCCACTATTAATAAACCTATGGGAAGGATTAATGATGTTCTTATTATTGCCAATAGGAATTATGTGCCCGTAGATTTTATTGTGCTTGATATAGATTGCAATCCTACATGTCCTATTATTCTTGGTAGACCTTTCCTTAGAACAATTGGTGCGATTATTGATATGAAAGAAGGAAACATGAGATTTCAATTTCTATTAAGGAAGGGCATGGAATGCTTTCCAAGAAAGAAAATTAAGTTGCCATATGAATCTATTATGAGGTCTACTTATGGAATAAATACCAAAGATAACAATACCTAGATCTATCGCAATATGTCGAGCTAGGGGCATTAAACAATAGCACTTGTTTGGAGGCAACCCAATTTTATTTTTGTTTTTACCCTTTTTCTTATGTTTATCAATATTTGTATCATCTAGCCTCTGATTAGATGTGTTTTTATGTTTTAATTAGTGTTTGAGCCAAGTAAGACCTTTGGGATGGTCTATGGTGATAGTTGATTTGATCTTGCTGAAAAACAGAAACGTTTGCGCTTGTTTCCAAAATTTTAGAAAATCACAAAGGCGTGATTTTGATATGAAATTTTTACACAAGATTCACATACAAATTTCCTACATTTTCCTAATTTTTCACAATTTTTGGAGTTACCGAAGTGTACTAAGTTTTCAGATTACTACAAATCGCTCTGTTTTAGACAGATCCTGTTTTTATTGTGTTCTTTGCTTATTTTGATGAATCTATGGGTAGTATCGGCGGGTATGAACCTTGGAGAAGTTGGAATACCGTAGATATAACACCATTATAAATTTAGAATAAGTTCACAACAGTACCTAAAAGTGTTGATTTGCTTTATTATACTAACGGAGCTTGTGAGTTTTCTGTTGAGTTTTGTGTTGTGAAGTTTTCAAGTGTTGAATAAAGATTTGATGGACTATGGAATAAGGAGTGGTAAGAGCCTAAGATTGGGTATTATCAAGCCCCCGCAAGGTAATACTCAAGGAAAACCAAGCATCCATTCTTGGGGATGCCCCGGATGGCATCCCCTCTTTAATCTTCAATCCATCGGTAAATTTACTTGAGGCTATATTTTTATTCACCACATGATATGTGTTTTGCTTGGAGCGTCTTGTATTATATGAGTATTTGCTTTTTAGTTTTCCACAATCATCCTTGGTGTACACACCTTTTGAAAGGGACACATATTAATCGTCAATATACTAGAATACTCTATGTGCTGCACTTATATCTTTTAAGCTAGGCAGTTTGCTCTAGTGCTTCACTTATATCTTTTTAGAGCACGGCAGTGGTTTTATTTTATAGAAATTGTTGAACTCTCATGATTCACTTATAATATTTTGATAGTCTTAAATAGCATGGTGATTTGCTTAGGTTATTAATTTAGAACTAATATGATGGGCATCGAAGATTGATATAATAAAAACTTTCATATAAAGAGCATTGAATAATATGAGAAGTTTGATTCCTTGCATTTGTTTTAAGATATAAAGATGGTGATATTAGAGTCATGCTAGTGATTAGTTGCGGATTGGTATAAATACTTGTGTTAAAGTTTGTGATTCCCGTAGCATGCACGTATGGTGAACCGTTATGTGATGAAGTCGGAGCATGATTTATTTTTTTGATTGTCTTCTTTTGTGTGGAGGTCGGGATCGCATGATGATTAACTCCTACCAACCTCTCCTCTAGGAGCATGCGTTTAGTACTTTGTTTCAATAACTAATAGACTTTTTCAATAAGTATGTGAGTTCTTTATGACTAATGTTGAGTCCATGGATTATACGCACTCTCACCCTTCCACTATTCCTAGCCTCTCTAGTACCGCGCAACTTTCGCCGGTGCATTAAACCCACCATTATACCCTTCCACGAAACAGCCACCATACCTACCTATTATGGCATTTCCATAGCCATTCTGAGATATATTGCCATGCAACTTCCACCGTTTCGTTTATTATGACACATACCATCATTGTCATATTGTTCTCATATGCATGAGGCATTCATATAGAGTCATATCTTGGTTCTAGCATCGGGTTGAAGTATTATTGTTTTTATGTAAGTATTAAACTTTTGTTTCGAATCTTATGGATCTGAACATTCATGTCATAATAAAGAAAATTATATTGATAAACATGTTATGTAGCATTCCACATCAAAAAATTTGTTTTTATCATTTACCTACTCGAGGACGAGCAGGAATTAGGCTTGGGGACGCTTGATACGTCTCCAATGTATCTATAATTTTTTATTGCTCCATGCTATTATATTGTCTATCTTGGATGTTTTATATGCATTTTGGTACTATTATATATCATTTTTTGGGACTAACCTATTAACCTAGTGCCCAGTGCCAGCTGTTGTTTTACCTTGTTTTGACTTTTTCAGGAAGGAATATCTAACTGAGTCCAAACGGAATAAAACTTTACGATGATTTTTCTTTGACCATAAGACTCCTACGTGACTTGGAGAGAGGGATAGAGGAGTCCCGAGGAGGCCACAAGCCTCTAGGACGCGCCCCAAGGGGGGGCCCTGGCTTGTGGGCCCCTCGAGTGTCCTCCAACCCTAGTTCCACCTTTATATATTCTCAAATATTCCCCAAATATCAGAAGTGTCCAAAAAAATACTTTTCTACCGCCGCAAGCCTCTATTCCTGTGAGATCCCATCTTGGGGCCTTTTCCGGTGATCTACCGGAGGGGGATTCGATCATGGAGGGCCTCTACATCAACCTTGCTGCCCTACCAATGATGTGTGAGTAGTTACCACAGACCTATGGGTCCATAGCTAGTAGCTAGATGGCTTCTTCTCTCTTTGATCTTCAATACAAAGTTCTCCTCGATGTTCTTGGAGTTCTATCTAATATAATCTTCTTTTGCGGTGTGTTTGTTGAGATCCGATGAATTGTGGATTTATGATTAGATTATCTATGAATATTAGTTGAGTCTCCTCTATATTCTCATATGCATGATTTGATAGCTTTGTATTTCTCTCCGATCTATCGATTTGGTTTGGCCAACTAGATTGTATTTCTTGCAATGGGACAGGTGCTTTGTGATGGGTTCAATCTTGTGGTGTCCTCACCTAGTGACATAGTAGGGGTAGCGAGGCACGTATTGTATTTTTGCCATTAGGGATAAAAAGATGGGGTTTATATCATATTGCTTGAGTTTATCCCTCTACATCATGTCATCTTGCTTAATGTGTAACCCTGTTCTTCTGAACTTAATACTCTAGATACAGGCAGGAGTCAGTCGATGTGTGGAGTAATAGTAGTAGATGCAGAATCGTTTCGGTGTACTTGTCTCGAACGTGATGCCTATATTCATGATCATTGCCTTAGATATCGTCATAACTATGCGCTTTTCTATCAATTGCTCAATATTAATTTGCTCACCCAGTGTATGCTTTATTCAAGAGAGAAGCCTCTAGTGAAACCTATGGCCCCCGGGTCTATTTTCCATCATATATTTTCAGATCTATAAAACCAAAAAAACACAAAAATACCTTGCTGATTTTATTTACTTTTACTTTTTTTAATCTATCTCTATTATATCTCATTCTTGCAAGTGACTGTAAAGGGATTGACAACCCCTTTTTCTCATTGAGTGCAAGTGTTTGTTAGTTTGTGCAGGTGCATATATTGGAGACTTGCTTGTGCCTCCTACTGGATTGATGTCTTGGTTCTTAACTGAGGGAAATACTTATCTCTACTTTGCTGCATCACCATTTCCTCTTCAAGGAAAAAATCAACGCAAGATCAAGAAGTAGCAAATGACAAGTGAATAAACACTCATCTTGAGAATGAAGTACCTAGCATGGAAAATATTGGCCACCCCCTGCCGCTTCATGAGCGGTACGGGCACACAAAATGGAAATTCATTTTGAAAACTAGAGTTGGCACATGCAAATTTACTTGGAATGACATGGAAATACCACATATAGGTAGGTATGGTGGACTCATGTGGCACAACTTTGGGTTTTAGGAGTTGGATGCAGAAGCAGCATTCCTGCTTAGTACAAATGAAGGCTAGCAATTAGATTGAGAAGCGACCAGCCAAAAAACGAAAACAGTCATAAACACGCATTAAACATAACTAACACTGAATAATGCACCATAAGTAGGATATAACTTCGTTGCATAACTATTGACTTCTCGTGCTTGCATAGGGAATCACAAACCTTAACACCAATACGCCTACTAAAGCACAATTACTCACCAACATGACTCACATATTATTATCTCCATATCGCAAAACTATTGCAAGGGAATCAAACTTATCATATCCAATGATCTACATGAAAGTTCTTATTATACCCTTCTTGAATATCCATCACGTTGGGACCAATTTCATAGCTTATGCAAATTGCCATCACTATTATCAACTCTCAAAATGATATAAGCGAAGCATGAGAGTGTTCGACAAACTACTCCAAAAAGATATGAATGAAGATCAAATGAGTAGTTAAGTAAATAGATAGCTATGTGAGGACTCTATCTTATTTAAACTTTCAGATCTAAGTATTTTATTAAAACAACAAGCAAAACAAAATAAAATGACATTCCAAGAATAGCACAACTCATGAAGGAAGCAAAAACTTAGGCTTAACCGATACTAACCGATAATTGTTGATGAACAAAGGTGGGATGCCCACCCGAGCATCCCCAAGCTTAGATGCTTGAGACTTCTTGGAATATTATATTGTGATGCCTTGGTCAACCCCAATCTTGAGCTTTTGTGTCTCCTTAATTCCTTTTATATCACGGTTTCCCTAAATATCAAAAACTTCATCCACACAAAACTCAACAAGAACTCATGAGATAAGTTAGTATAAATAAATACATAACCTTATTATTATCTACTGTAACAAATCACCAAAATTATAATTTAACACTGCATACTAAGTGCCTCTGCATATTTAATACTCCTATCCTCAAATAGAATCATTAAATAAGAAAACATATGAAACAATGCAAACATAACAACAATCTGTCTAAACAGGACAGTCTGTAAAGGATGAAGAAGGATCCATACTTATTTAACTCAAAAAATCTAAAAATACCACACTGTAGAAATTTTATCATAGATTATTGTGTCAAAATTTCAACATTTTATCACATTCTGAATTTTCTAGAGAATTCACGCAGTAACGGCAAACTTTCTGTTTTGAAACAGCAACTCATATACTTGCAAACTAAGCATGGTGAAGACTATACTTGACACATTTATTGAAATAAAAGACACAAAACATTATTATAAATAACAGCAAGCAAATCTCAAGAAAATAAAATGACGCTCCAAGCAAAACACATATTATGTGATGAATAAAAATATAGCTCCAAGTGAGGTTACCGATAATGTTGAAGACGAAAGAGGGGATGCCTTCCGAGGCATCCCCAAGTTTAGTTGCTTGGATCTTCCTTGAATGTTACCTTGGGGTGCCTTGGGCATACCCAAGCTTAGGGTCTTTTCACTCCTATTCTCCTCATATCATCATCTCACCCAAAACTTGAAAACTTCAATCACACAAAACTTAATGGAACTCCGTGAGATAAGTTAGTATGATAAAGAGCAAACCATTCACTTGGGTATTGTCAAAGACAAGATTCATAATAGTTTCCACATAATTCCTACTGTACCTTATCATTTCCACAATTTATATCATTGAATATAAGCTATGGAAACACTAAAATAAGCAAACTATGCATTGAAAACATAATTTGTCAAAACCAGAACAATGTGTAATGATCTAAACAATGACCATACTTCTGTAAGTCCAAAAATTCTGAAATTTTTGAAAAACATAGGGAATTTGTATATCAATCATCTGTAGAAAAATTCATAGAAAAATGACATTTCTGTGAATTTACAAAATTCCAGAACTAGGCGCAAAAGTTCCTGTTTTTGCACAGAATCAAATCAACTATCATCCACACTATCCTGAAGGCTTTACTTGGCACTTTATTGAAACAAAAGCTATAAAACATGATAACTACAGTATCTTAATCATGTGAACACACAAAAATATTAGGTAGAAATATTGGGTTGTCTCCCAACAAGTGCTTTTCTTTAATGCCTTTTTAGCTAGGTATGATGATTTCAATGATGCTCTCATAAAAGATAAGAATTGAAACATGAAAAGGAGCATCATGAATCACATGGAAAGCACATTTAAGCCTAACCCACTTCCTATGCATAGGATTTTGTGAGAAAGCAATTTATGAGAACAAGAATCAACTAGCATAGGAAGGTAAAACAAGCATAACTTTAAAACTTTCAACACATAGAGAGGAAACATGATATTATTGAGATATGTAGAAGCATATATGTAGAAGCACATTTAAGCCTAACATACTTCATATGCATAGGGATTTTGTGAGCAAACAAATTATGGGAGCAAGAATCAACTAGCATAGGAAGGTAAAACAAGCATGACATGAAAACTTTCAACATAAAGAGAGGAAACTTGATATTATTGAGATATATAAAAGCATATGTCCCTTTCTCATAATAATTTTCAGTTGCATCATGAATGAATTCAACAATATAGCTATCACATAAAGCATTATTTTCATGATTCATAAGCATAGAAATTTTATTACACTCCACATAAGCAAATTTCTTCTCATTCATAATAGTGGGAGTAAACTCAACAAAATAACTATCATGTGATACTTGATTGGCATAATCAAATTGAACATTAAAATCATGATGACAAGTTTCATGGTTATCATTATTCTTTATGATATACATGTCATCACAATAATCATCATAGGTAGCAACTTTGTTTTCATAGTCAGTTGAAACCTCTTCCAAGATAGTGGAATCATCATTAAATAAAGTCATGACCTCTCCAAATCCACTTTCATAGTTATTATAATAAGATTCAACGCCCTCCAAAATAGTGGGATCATTAGAACCTAGATTTGACACTCTTCCAAACCCACTTTCATAAATATTGCATTCATCATAAATAGGAGGCATGATTTCATCATAATAAATTTTCTAGCAAAACTTGGGGTGCTAAAAATATCATCTTCATCAAACATAGCATCCCCAAGCTATGGCTTTGCAAATCACTATCATCATGGATATTCAAAGAATTCATACTAGTAACAATGCAATCATGCTTGTCATTCATGGATTTTATGCCAAATATTTCATTGAATTCTTCTTCTATCAATTGAGCATAATTTTCTGATCCATCATTTTCAAGAAAGATATGGTAAAGACGAACAATATGAGGCCACCTCAATTCCATTTTCCTGTAGTTTTCTTTGATAAACCAGACTAGAGATAAAACAAGAAACTAAAAAGATTCAATTACAAGATCTAAAGATATACCTTCAAGCACTCACCTCCCCGACAACGGCGCCAAAAAAGAGCTTGATGTCTACTACAAAACTTTATTCTTATAGACTTGTGTTGGGCCTCCAAGCGCAGAGTTTTGTAGGACAGTAGCAATTTTCCTTCAAGTGGATGACCTAAGTTTATCAATCCATGGGAGGCGCAGGATGAAGATGGTCTCTCTCAAACAACCCTGCAACCAAATAACAAAGAGTCTCTTGTGTCCCAAACACACCAAATACATTGGTAAATTGTATAGGTGCACTAGTTCGGCGAAGAGATGGTGATACAAGTGTAGTAATGATAGTAGATATTGATTTTTGAAATATGAACAATAAAAAAACAGCAAGGTAGCAAGTAACGAAAGTGAGCACAAACGGTGTTGCAATGCTTTAAAATGAGGCCTAGGGTTCATACTTTCCCTAGTGCAATCTCTCAACAATGCTAATATAATTGGATCATATAACCATCCCTCAACGTGCGATAAAGAATCACTCCAAATTTCTTATCTAGCTGAGAACATAAGAAGAAATTGTTTGTAGGGTACGAAACCACCTCAAAGTTATCCTTTTCGATCGATCTATAGAGCTATTCCTATAAGTGTCACAAATAGCCCAAGAGTTCGTACTAAAATAACACCATATGATACACATCAACCAACTCTAATGTCACATAGATACTCCAATTTCACCATGAGTATCTGTGAGTTGATTATACTATATGCATCAAACAATTTCGGATTCATAATACTCAATCCAACACAAATAACTTCAAAGAGTGCCCCAAGATTTCTACCGGAGAAATAAGGATGAAAACGTGCTTCAACCCCTATGCACAGATTACCCCAATGTCACCTCGAGAATCCGTGAGTTGAGTGCCAAGACATACATCAAGTGCTCTCAAATCCATAAAGTATTCAATCCGATAATAATGAAATCTCAAAGGGAAAACTCAATTCATCACAACAAGATAGAGGGAGAAACACCATATGATACAACTATAGTAAGAAAGCTCGCGATACATCAAAATCGTTCCAAATCAAGAACACAAGAAAGAGAGATAAAACACATAGCTACTAGTACAAACCCTCAGCCCCGAGGGTGGACTACTCCCTCCTCATCATGGTGGCCGCAGGGATGACGAAGATGGCCTTCGGTGATGATTTCCCACTCCGACAGGGTGCCGAAATAGGGTCTAGATTGGTTTTTGGTGGCTACAGAGGCTTGCGGTGGCGGAACTTGTGGTCTAGGGTTATTTCTGGGGGTTTCTATATTTATAGGATCTTTTGGCATTAGTCTCACACGAAAATGTGCCTTGAGGGGCCCACTAGGTACCAGAGCAAGTCAGCCCCACCTAGCAAGCCCTAGTGCCTAGTGGGGCCCTCGTGGCTCTTCTGGCCCTCTAACGAAGCTTCTAGTGCCTCTGTTCTTCCAAAAAAATGTCAATTTTTTTGCTGCATTTGGAGAACTTTGATTTCTACACAAAAAACGACACCACGGTAGTTCTGCTGAAAATAGCGTCAGTCCAGGTTAGTTCCATTTAAATCATATAAAATTGCACCCAAACCATATAAAATTGTTGTAAACATGGCATGAATACTTCATAAATTATAGATACGTTGGAGATGTATCAAGTATTGATGTCTTCATGTCAAATTATATACTATTGCTTTGAATCATTCGAGTCCAAATATCCATGCTAGAAAAGAAAAGAAAATATGATGAATATGTTAGGTGGCATTCCACATCAAAAAAGTTGTTGTTATCATTTACCTTCTCGAGAACAAACTGGAATTAAGCTTGGGGATGCTTGATACGTCTCCAACCTATCTATATTTTTTTATTGTTCCATGCTATTATATTATCAATCTTGGATGTTTTATATACACTTCCAAGCAATTATATATCTTTGTTTGGGACTAACCTATTAACTTAGTGCCCAGTGCCAGTTGATGTTTTTTGCTTGTTTTCGGTTTTGCAGAATATTAGTACCAAACGAAGTCCAAATGCCACGAAACTTTTTGGATATTTTTTTGGCAATAAGAGATCCTCGAAGCTTCAGGAGGGGACGAGAAGATGGAGAAGTGGCCCATGAGGCACCAGGGCACGCCCAGGGGGTGTGGCATTCCATGGTTGCTTGTGAGGCCCATGTGGCTTCATTTGTCCTAACTCCGCCTCTATAAATTCTCTAAAATCATGAAACCAACAGGGGAGTCCATGAAATACTTTTTCCGCAGCCGCAAGTTCCAGAACCATGAGATCCCATCTGGAGGCCTTTTCCGGCACTCTACCGGAGGGGGATTCGATCCCGGATGGACTCTACATCATCCTTGTTGCCCTTCCATGATGCGTGAGTAGTTTACCATGGACCTATGGGTCCATAGTTAGTAGCTTGATGGCCTCTTCTTCCCTATTTAATCTTCGATACAATGTTCTCCTCGATATTCTTGGACATCTATTCGATTTAATGACCTTTTGCGGTGTGTTTGTTGGGATCCGATGAATTGTGAGTTTATGATCAGATATCTCCATGAATATTATTTGAGTTTTCTCTGAACTCTTTTATGCATGATTAATATAACCTCGTATTTATCTTCGATCTATTGATTTGGTTTGGCCAACTAGATTGGTTTTTCTTGCAATGGGAGAGGTGCTTTGTAATGGGTTCGATCTTACGGTGCTCAATCCCAGTGATAGAAAGGGCCATGACACGTATGTATCATTGCTATTAAGGGTAAAAAGATGGGGTTTATTCATACACGAGTTTATCTTGTCTACATCATGTCATCTTGCTTAAGGCGTTACTCCGTTTTATCATGAACTTAATACACTAGATGCATGCTGGATAGCGGTCGGTGTGTAGAGTAATAGTAGTAGATGCAGAATCGTTTCAGTCTACTTGTATCGGATGTGATGCCTATATATGATCATTGCCTTGGATATCGTCATAATTATTTGCTTTTCTATCAATTGCCCAACAGTAATTTGTTTGCCCACCATTTGCTATTTTCAAGAGAGAAACCTTTAGTGAAAACTATGCCCCTGGGTCTATCTTTTATCATATATTAAAACCAAAAATACCTTCCTATGTTTTTATTTTATTTATTTTATTTTGTATTTTTGTCCGATCTATCTATCAAATATCATACAATTTAATCTTGCACGTAACCTTCGAGGGATTGACAACCCTTTGTTCACGTTGGGTTGCAAGGATTTGTTGTTTGTGTGCAGGTGCCGCTAACGAGTTGTTGCTTGGTTCTCCTACTGGATTGATAACCTTGGTTCTTAACTGAGGGAAATACTTATGTCTACTACAATGCATCTTATCTCTACTATACGGCATCATCCTCTCCTCTTCGGGGAAATCCCAACACGGTTCACAACTAGCACAAGCACATCAAGATTCATAAATCCATGAGGTCCTACGATAACCCACAGTATAGGGGGTCGCAACAATTTTTAAGGGTAGAGTATTCAACCCAAATTTATTGATTCGACACAAGGGGATCCAAAGAATATTTGCAAGTATTAGCAATTGAGTTGTCAATTCAACCACACCTGGAGACTAAATATCTATAACAGAGTGATTAGTAGCACAGTAATATGGTAGTTTGATAGCAATGATAATATTAGCAACAGTAATGGCAACAATAGTAGAAGTAGTTTTGTAGTAATTTTGAAAGTAGAAGCAACAGTAGTAACTTAGCAAAGATCAATATGTTACAAGCTCATAGGCATTGGATCGATGATGGATAATTATGTTGGATAATATTCATCATGTAACAGTTACAACCTACGTGATGAACTAGCTCCAATTCATCAATGTAATATGGACATGTACTCCGTATATAGTCATACATGCTTGTGATAAGAATTGCATGAAAATCTTTTGTCCTACCCTCCCGTGGCAGCGGGGTCCATAAGGAAACTAAAGGATACTAAGGCCTCCTTTTAATAGAGAACCAGAACAAACCATTAACACATAGTGAATACATGAACTCCTCAAACTACGGTAATCACCAAAAAGAATCACAATTATTGTCACCTTGGGGCATGCGGATCATAACATGTAATGGGTGCATATAACTTGCAAGATCGGATCAAGAACACAAATATATTCATGAAAACATAAAGGGTTCAAATCTGAAATCATGGCACTCGGGCCCTATTGACAAACATTAAGCATAGCCAAGTCATATCAACATCAATCTCAGAACATAGTGGATACTAGGGATCAAGCCCTAACAAAACTAACTCGATTACATAATAAATCTCATCCAACCTATCACCATCCAGCAAGCCTACAAAGGAATTAGTCACTCCCGGCGGTGAGCATCATGAAATTGGTGATGGAGGAAGATTGATGATGACGATGGCGTCGAATCCCCCTCCCCGGAGCCCAGAACTGACTCTAGATCAGCCCTCCCGATGAAGAACAGGAGGTGGCGGCGGCTTAGTATCATAAAACGCGATTCCTTCTCTCTGATTTTTTCCTTGACGAATAGGTACTTATGGAGTTGGAGTTAGGGTTGCCGGGGCTACTAGGGGCCCCCAAGCCTGCAGGGCGCGCCCCGGGGGGCGCCCCCGGGCTTGTGGCGCCCTGGTGGCCCTCCTCTGGTAATTACTTCTGCTAATATTTTTACATGTTCTAAAGTAATTCTCCCTAAATTTTCAGCTCAATCCGAGAACTTTTATTTCTGCACAAAAATAACATAATGGCAATTCTGCTGAAAACAGTATCAGTCCGGATTAGTTCCATTCAAATCATGCAAATTAGAGTCCAAAGTAAGAGCAAGAGTGTTTGGAGAAGTAGATACGTTTGGGGCGTATCATCCTACTCCTCAGGGTTGGGCAAGTTCAACGGCAAAATGCTCGTCGTCAACGTCCCACTACTCAGGAGTTCCATCGCGAGGGGTTGGAATTCCTCTTGCACTCTCTTTCATCCATCCTTTTTTTTGGGTTCAGCCTTTTCCATGCTTATTTTTTGGATTTAGGGAATTTTGTGAATAAGAGATGACGAAAGAGAAGAGGGACACATATGGAAAACTACTCTAAAACACTGTCGTGGTATATACAATAAGCACACATATGTACGATACCTCGTGGCTTTTTTATGCCGCGCCACGTTTGCTAAAGGGGGATTTGAGATAGACTAGGCAAGTCGTGTGGAAATCTAGGTTTGAACCACTAAGAATTGTTTACCCTTAGTTGATACTAGCTTCAAAGTTGTACACAAAGAGTAATCAAAGCTTAGCACATCAACATAAGACACATATGTAGACTACCCGTATATCTTGGTAGAAGGACAAATCAACACTTCTCGCTTGAAGTAACCAAAACACTAGATAAGATAAGGAGCCAAGCCAGGGAAATTGTTTACATCCTATATATAGCATAGATCCAATCTAGTTTAGTTCCGTTGTTTATGAGTATATATATGTTTAACGGAATTTATTTTGCCTAAAAAATAACACATCATGTACATATATCAACCATGGAATGAATTCATTACTCCATCATGGTGTATGTGTAAATATAACACTATCATGGAATGCATGAACATAAATCAATAGGAAACATACCACAAATAAAGTTAAATTTTCACGAGTTTTATGAATATTATATCTGATTCACATGAATATATATTCCATAACTGATCAAGCGTGAAAAAGACCCCTACGAGTATTCGTAAGAATATAACAAATCCATTTTTTAAGAAACAAATTTTACAATTGGACATCTCATATATATATATAATACAGGAAAAATATGGACTAGGTGCCGCCTAAATTTGGCATATCTTAGTTGGCGCATGTAGGTGTGAACTAGGCGAGGCAACGCTCGTAGCACAGCGAGATGAGCTGGCCCTATTCGCGTGCAGTCGCCTTTGTATTTTCTGGCGTTGGCTGTTGCGGTTATTATTTTCTATATTTTTTCTTGTGTGGTTTTTTGTTTGGAATTTTTCTTTTTATTTTTTTCTTGTTTCTGTTCACTTTTTGGTTTTTTGTTTTCTCTTCCAGATTTCTTTTTCCTCCAGTTTTCCTTTCTTTTTCACAATTTTTATAGTTTTATGTAGTGTAAACATTTTCATAATATAAGACAAAGATTTTTTAAATACACACTTGACTTTTTAAAATACAGTGACTTTTTTTCTAAACACACACACAGAAAAGTACAAGATGAACATTTTTTAATATACAGAGAACTTTTTTTCAATGTATGGTGACTTTTTTGTAATACACACTGAACCTTTCCAAAATACACACTCAACATTTTTTGAAGATTGCTTGTATTTTTTTAAGTAGGTTTTTTTATCTAGATCCCTTCAAACAGTATAAAACAGAAGAGAGGAAAAAGCTAAACAAAATTAGGTAACTGAACATGGGCCGACCCATTAGCCTTGGAAATTTTTTATGATTTTGAAGCAACTTATTAGACTTGGAAAATTTTCATTAATTTGAAAAATGATCATGGATTAGAAAACATTTCACGGATCAGGAAAAAGGTCTAATTTTAAAATAAGTTCACGAATTTGAAAAAACTAACAGGGCAGAAAAAGTTCATGAATTTGAAAGGGTTCACATATATGGGAAAAGGTATTGCAATTTTTTTAAATGTCGTATTTTAAAAACATGAATCTTAAAAAATTCATGAATATGACAAATACAATATTAAATTTGAAATAAATCATGATTTTGAAATTTTTCACGGATTCAAAAAATATGGTGAATTTGAATAAAGTTCGCAAATTTGAAAAGGTTAAAAAGAAAAGAAAAAAACATAAAGGGGAAAGGACAAAACCAGGAAAAATCCATGCTGGAAAAACCGTAATAAAAGACAACCCAAAAATGACAAAATACTCTCCATAGATCGTCCCATATATGAACTAGTGTAGTGGGGTGTGTGGGCGCTCTCTACGCATGTTAAGTGACACTAGAAGCGTTGTATAGGAAATACAAGAATCTGTTTCTGGGAATGGTGAACCTGGCTAAGGATAACCCACACCCAATGCTTATTGGGGGGATTTCAACATCCTTAGATACGAGGAAGATAAAAATAATGATTGTTCTGACAATCACTGGCCATTCAATGTTCTGATCGTCAGTTTGAATCTTCCCGAAGCCACTATCTTGGGGTGGCAATTCACTTGGTCCAATAATCGTCATGTGCTGACATACGAGAAACTTGATAGGGTACTCATGGATAGTGACTGGAAGATAAAGTTCCCTCTGGTGACTGAGGGAGTCCCGGATTAGGGGGTGTCCGGATGGCCGGACTATAACCTTTGGCCGGACTCCTGGACTATGATGATACAAGATTGAAGACTTCGTCCCGTGTCCGGATGGGACTTTCCTTGGTGTGGAAGGCAAGCTTGGCGATACGGATATGTAGATCTCCTCCCATTGTAACCGACTCTGTGTAACCCTAGCCCTCTCCGGTGTCTATATAAACCGGAGGGTTTTAGTCCGTAGGACGAACAACAATCATACCATAGGCTAGCTTCTAGGGTTTAGCCTCTCTGATCTCGTGGTAGATCTACTCTTGTACTACCCATATCATCAATATTAATCAAGCCGGAGTAGGGTTTTACCTCCATCGAGAGGGCCCGAACCTGGGTAAAAACATCGTGCCCCTTGTCTCATGTTACCATCCGCCTAGACGCACAGTTCGGGACCCCCTACCCGAGATCCGTCGGTTTTGACACCGACATTGGTGCCTTCATTGAGAGTTCCGTTGTGTCGTCGCCATCAGGAAGGATGCCTCATCCCGTCTTTAAGGACGGCGCTGTTGCTAAAGGAGCTTTGGCTATCGGCCAAACTCTCCGGCTAGGCGGTTTTCTTATGACCGCCTGTTCGGCCGCCACGCCGACGATGACTTCTCGGGTCATCGAAAGCAATCTCCACGTCAACTTGGAATTCCCCGAGCAGTTAGATCCGATGGAGCTCTCTTCCTTAAACGAGCTCTTGGATCGCATCGCCGCTCTGGGAGTCGCTACAAACTACGATCAGATTGGGATTAAACCCGATCCGAGAGAGATTAACTCTCCCCAGGTCACCCACCACGTCGCAGTGGTGGAGGAACAATGAGGCAAACCTTCACCCATCTTAAGGACTAGTTATGTCCGGATTCCCGATCCCTCCAAGCTGGATACCCGCAGAGGGGAGGACGTCACTCAAGCCCTGAACCTAAAGTCAGGCAGCGGGCTAGATTCATTGGACAACATCCAAGAACCCAAGCTTCCGAGTTCGGAAACTCCTTGGCCCCTGAGTCTCAGATTGGGCGGGGTTCCGGATTTAACTCCACCCGCCCACCCAAATATAACGGATCTATCCCAAATCCAGCAAGAGCCCACAGAAACAGTACACCATTACTAGGCCAGATTCCTACTGGTTATGAACAGGATAGAGGACTGCCGCAAGGAGGATGCAATTTCTTTCTTCTGCAATAATTGCACGGACATTGGAATCCTCAACGCCATCAGTCGCCATGAAATTACACGCTTCGCTGACTTGGCATCCATAGTACGAAAGTACTGTGCGATGGAAAGCGTCCGGAAAACCGAAATAAAATTCTGGGACAATCCGGCCCTGAATACAACCCCAGTCCGAAATAAAAGGACGCATTATCGCCAGGCACCTGGGCTAAACACCTAAAAGCAAAAACCCTCTGTAGGGTATGGAACCGTACTGGAGGGATGGCTCAATGGACCCTGTAAAATTCATAGTACAGAGGGCGCCACACCAACTCATAGCCTTAGAGCATGTTGGATACTCCGGCAGGTGGCGAGAAGTGGCGAGGAGCTTCTAACTCCAGAATCCGCAGAGCACCAGCCCAATGAGACTAGTACGGTATCAACAGTCTTAGAGACTTTCGCATCAAATAATATGCGGAAACAAACACTCCGCAGCCTTACCGAAGTCTACCAAGTAGCAACAATAAACCCATGGAGTGACACGGCAATTACCTTTAATGCCAGTGATGAACCTAAATTCCGAACAGCCCGAGCACCAGCCGCATTGGTCCTCAGTCCAATAGTGGATGGCTTTCGCCTTACCAAGGTACTCATGGACTGTGGTAACGGATTGAACCTCATTTATGAGGAAACCCTTCGAAAAATGGAAATAGACTGGAGCCGCATTGAGCGAAGCAACACAGCCTTTAGAGGAATAATCCCCAGTTAGGAAGCGTGTTGTACAGGAAAAATCACACTGGATGTGGTGTTCGGCACGCCGGATAATTACAGGTCCGAGGAGGTCACGTTTCAAGTGGCCCCGTTCAGCAGCGGATACCATGCTCTGTTAGGGCGAGAGGCATTCACAATTTTTCAAGCTATACCCCATTACGGGTACATGAAGCTCAAAATGCCCGGACCCAACGGAATCATCACTCTTGCTAGTGACCCGGACATAGCACTCCGCTCCGAAAACAAGACAGCCGCACTGGCCCTTGAGGCACCATCCAAAGCCCTAGCAGCCGAAGAACTGACGGTGCTCCGCTCCACGGTGAACAGGGATGACGTGATACTCGATAAAAGATCCAAGTCCACCTCTTTTAAACCGGCGGACGAAATAGTCAAATTCCAAGTCCATCCAACGTACCCTACAAAAACGGCCTCCATCGGGGCGCAATTAAACCCTGATGTAGACGCCGCACTACGAGAATTCCTATGCGAAAATTGGGACATTTTTGCCTGGCACCCTTCAGACATGCCAGGAATCCCACGCAGGCTGGCCGAGCATAGCCTAAACATCCTAAAAGGATTCAAGCCTGTCAAGCAGGCTCTTCGGTGTTTCTCCGAACCTAAGAGACAAGCCATGGGAGAGGAGCTAGCCAAACTGCTGGAGGCCGGATTCATCAGAGATATAAAACATCCGGACTGGCTAGCAAACCTGGTGATGGTACCAAAGAAGGACAAATCCTGGCGCCTATGCGTCGATTTTAAGGACCTCAACACGGCTTGCCCAAAGGATCCCTTCCCCCCTCCCCCGCATCGATCAAACCATCGACGCTACCGTAGGACACGATTCATTGTGTTTCCTCGACGCATACTCTGGCTACCATCAAATTAAGATGGCAGAGCCAGACCAAGCCGCAACGGCATTCATCACCCCATACGGCCCATTCTGCTTCAACACAATGCCCTTCGGGCTCAAAAACGCCGGCGCAACATATCAGCGCATGATTCAGACATGTGTGGCAAACCAGATCGGCAAAACAGTGGAAGCCTACGTAGATGACGTGGTCGTCAAAACCAAGCATGTCGAAACTCTAGTAGACGACTTGAGGCTCACATTCGATAACCTCCGAGCATATGACATCAAGATTAACCCAGAAAAATGCGTTTTTGGCGTACCAGCCGGAAAGCTCTTGGGCTTCATTGTATCCGGTAGAGGAAAAGCAAATCCAGCCAAGATCCGAGCCGTGTCACAACTGGATATTCCAAAAGACCTCAAACAAATACAAAAATTGACTGGATGCGTGGTGGCTCTAAGCCGCTTCATCTCCCGCTTGGGAGAAAAGGCATTACCCCTTTACCGCCCCCTCCGGTGCACTGAACACTTCGAGTGGACGGATGCTGCCACGGCTGGACTCGAAGAAATAAAAGCCATATTGGCAACAAACCCGGTCCTAGCCGCGCCTAACATCGGTGAACCAATGCTATTATACATTGCGGCAACTCATCAAGTTGTAAGCGCAGTGCTCATCGTCGAACGAGAAACGGACGGACACACATTCCCCCTTCAAAAACCAGTTTACTACGTGTCCACTGTCCTCACTCCATGCAAGTCGCGGTACCCGCATTATCAAAAGATAGCATACGCAGTGTTTATGGCATCCCGGAAGCTGCTACACTACTTTCAAGAGTGTTCGATAACAGCAGCCTCCGAAGTACCTCTTAACGATATTATAAACAACCGCGACGCAACGGGCCGGATTGCCAAATGGGCCATTGAGCTCCTCCCGTTCGACATAACCTATAAGCCACGGCGAGCTATCAAGTCGCAAGTTTTGGCCGACTTTGTCACCGAATGGACTGAAGCCGAACTCCCTAAAGAGTACGGCACATATTCCAACTGGATTATGCACTTCGACGGCTCCAAAATGTTAGCGGGTCTGGGGGCTGGCATCGTTCTGACGTCCCCAACAGGAGATACAGTTCAATACGTACTCCAGATAATGTATACAGACTCCAACAACGCAGCCGAATACGAGGCCCTTTTACATGGTCTCCGGATGGCAGTCTCCATGGGCATCCAACGCCTAGAGGTGCGCGGGGATTCGAACCTTGCGATATCCCAAATAAATGGAGAATTTGATGCCAAGGATCCAAAAATGGCAGCTTATCGCAACACCGTCCTAAAAATGTCAACTCGGTTCGAGGGGCTCGAATTTCACCATATAGCCCGGGAAAACAATCAGGCAGCAGACGTCTTGGCATGCATCGGTGCAAAGCGCGATGCAGTCCCCCCCCCCCCCCGCCCAACATTTTCTTGGAGAGGCTATTCAAGCCATCCGTACAATGGGAAGGGGAATCTGGAAATAACAGCCCGGACCCAGTCGCACCGCCCGATACCGAACATTCTGACACAACGGGAGGCTCTGCCAGCGAAGTAACATCCTCAGCCCACGTAATAATGGCAGTCATTGCCCCGTGGACAGAACCATTCCTAGCCTACCTAACTAGGCAGGAACTTCCCAAGGACCAAAACGAGGCACGCTGCATAGTGCGGTGATCTAAAGCCTATAAAGTCCATGAGGGAGAGCTTTATAAGAAAAGCACCACCGGAGTCCTTCAAAGGTGTATCTCCGAAGAGGAAGGGCGGAATCTTCTGACTGAAATTCATGCCGGACTCGGCGGGCACCACGCCGCAGCCTGGGCCCTTGTAAGCAACGCCTTCCGTACAGGATTTTATTGGCCGACGGCCCGGGCAGATGCTCAGGACTTAGTCCAACGATGCGTCGGTTGCCAACTATTTGCTAACCAAAGCCATATGCCACCCACCGCCCTCCAAACTATACCCATCACCTGGCCCTTCGCGGTCTGGGGCCTTGACATGGTTGGACCCCTTAAAGGAGGAACCCACAAGCAAAAATAATTACTGGTCATGGTGGACAAATTCACCAAATGGATAGAGGCCAAGCCTGTTAAGACGGCCGAATCCGGACCGGTGATAGACTTCATATCAGGGGTCGTACACCGTTACGGCGTCCCCCACAGCATCATCACTGATAATGGCATGAACTTTACGGCCGACGAGGTTAAACTCTGGTGCAAAAACATGGGCATCAAGCTCGACTACGCTTCAGTCTATCATCCACAAACTAACGGTCAAGTCGAATGAGCAAATGGTCTAATCATGAGCGGTATCAAACCCAGATTAGTGTGATCCCTCAAGGAATCTAACACGCACTGGGTAGAGGAGCTCGACTCCGTACTCTGGGGGCTGCGGACCACGCCGAATCGCACCACCAAATTCACACCATTCTTTATGGTATACGGCACAGAGGCAGTTCTGCCCTGCGACATAATTCATGACTCACCTCGCATGCACATGTACGAAGAAAGAGAAGCCGAACTCGATCGGTAGGACAGTTTGGACGCCTTGGAGGAGGAGCGCGACGTGGCAAAAGCCCGTTCCGCATTCTATCAACAGCAGGCTCGAAGATATCAAAGCAGAGAAGTACGGGCCAAAACTTACAATGTTGGCGAGTTAGTTCTACGCCTGCCGGACAAGAAAAAGGACAAACTCAAGCCCAAATGGGAAGGTCCCTTCATAATTGACCAAGTCCTAACTGGTGGAGCGTACCGTCTGCGAAATGCATCGGATAACCGACTCGAGCCGAACCCATGGAACGCAGCCCATCGACGAAGATTCTACGCCTAGCGCCGGACTCTGTGTTCGTCTCCTTCCTCTGTCTATTTTTTACACATTAGCTGTCTTATATTTCTCTCCTTCTCCCTCTTTTTCTCTTACAGCCTTTAAAGGCTCGTTTGCACATTGTTCGCACACAATTGACGCGCTATCCACGCTCATTATACCTGGGGGCTTCTTTAACAGAAGCTTGTTTAGACAGGCCTCATGCCCAACACATGTGTCACACTTCCGCATGTACCTTTTATTCGTCATTATATGCATGGATATGACTTAAGTTTTGGCCAAGCTGGGTTGCCTGGCTCCTGTGCTTACCCCTACGTTCCCGATTGTTCAGCTAGGCGGTAAAGGGAGCACTTCTACGATTGTTACTGCCGGGTCAGCCGGATGTGTACCTTAGACTGGGTGAAGCCGAAAGCTAGCGTTCTTAAGGGAATATTCGGTCGGTGAACTAAAAGATGATTTCTCACTCGTTTATTTATCCGCCCCCAGATGCTTTTCTACTTTTTTTCGCAGTCTGGACATGCACTTTAGGGCATGCCTCCCAGAGAAAGGAACCCCTAACGAAACTATTCTCCCTGGAAGATGTTTCTTACTAACCATGTAATATAACATAACTAGTTGGGCACTTGTCTGTTAAAGCACTAATGACCCCTATGCCTGGTCTCCATGCATGCCCCAGTTCTTATATAATCGAGAGGGTATTTGGACACACTCCGGACTATTGGGTCCAGAGGTTGAAGCGGAAAGGTCCGCAATGACAAACGATCTACAATCCGGCTAGAAGGCATTTTACATGTCATCTTAAATTACATAGTCAATTTGACTGGGTATATTCTTCTTCAATACCATCCAACAGGCTGTCTAATTTACAGTCCTGTTGGGAATACTTGGCGGCCAACTCTACCTGGCCGTACACTAAACTGACAGGAATCTCCTTCCCATCGGGCCCCATAGGTCCGACCTCGGCCATGTGGTTTGGGTCAGCCTTCGTGTACCGCATCTTCACCATGGCCCAGGCCTCCCTGGCGCCTTGACGGCAGGCTGATATCTTCCATAATCGGAAGCGCCTCCGTGCTCCCTTCAGCTTCTCTGCAAGCTCCCCAAGGCCTTCGGGCATGGAGACGGATGGCCACAAGGCCAGGGCGACGCCTTGCATCACCTGCCGAACTCGTCGTGCAGTTGTGAGAGCTCGAGAAGAAGGTCACCCGTAGAACCGGGCATTTCCTCTGCAGGTCGACCTCCTTGTCGAACCTTTTTTTGAAGTTTGTTCAAGCACTTACTAAAAATGCCGAGTCGAAGCTGCCGATTCTCCTTCACGGAGTCCGACAGCTGAGCACGAACATCCTTTAGTTCCTCGCCCAGCTGGGTGTTGGCATCTTGGAGCTTATTCTTCTCTTGCCTCACCCTCGTAAGCACGTGCTCGCCAGCCTTTAACCGGCGCAAGAGTTGTTGCTTGTCCGGATCCAGTCCGGTGCCATCTGCAATGTTATTGTCAGATTTGCAAGCATGCCGCACTTTTCAACATACTTATCTTTCGAAGCACATATTACCTGAGGGGGTCTCCTCGGCCTCCCCCGTCGTGGCTAGTGCGGCCTCAAGTTGGGCCTTGCACTCTTCCAGCTCCTCGGACAGTTGGGTATTCTTTTCTGTAAGATCCTGCACAACAAATGATCCTTAAATCAATTGTTCTAACTGTTTCAAGTCTCGGGGGCTACTGACATATATAACCATCAAATTTTCTCACTCGTATGTCCTTTACATACTGCTCTGTGGCTCTGGCTAGACCATTTTGAGCAGCACGGAGGTACGCATCTCCTGTATTGAAGGCATCCACTGCCTCTGGGGGAAAACAAGCGTCACGAAGAACTGTCCGGTGACGCCTATGGTTCATGGCACTCTCCACCTCGGAATTGGTGGCAGACAGCCCATCCGCATCCTCTGTCGGAGGAGCGCCCGGTGCGCGCCTCGTGTTCGCCTCCGCTTCCGGACCCGGCCTTGGAGCCTGGCCGGTGGAGGCGCGATTGGCAACCTCTCCGGATATAGTCCGTCGAGCGCTCTTTTTCCTGAAGAGAGCACGAGCGTTAGTATACCTTAAAGGAATAAATCCTGGGAATAAAATGGCGCGCCATACCGTTGCGCCGGCGTCTCAATCAGGACCGCACTTCTTTTTAGCCTGCCGGGCCTTGATGCCCCTTGTTGGCTGGCCACCGCAGGCTCGGCCCTCCGCCTCAAAGACCTCCCCTGCAAAAATGCCATCGGTATACGGTGATAAAAATAAGCACGGGTGGATCACCTTGAAAGTACTGGGACTTCGGTCTCGGTTACGTGTGAGGCTGGAAGTAGTCCAGGCTAATCGGCCGTGATGGCCACTAAGGCGTTGTCCTTGCTCAACTGATGAAACAGCCCATCGATCAGCTCCACAGATAAGTCTGGGTCCTCTTGGGAGTCCGGGTCGAAGGACCGTTCCGGGTCCTCGGGTTGTGGAGGAGGGCTGTTTATCTCCTTTACAGCCTGGCGTAGCTCCTGCATTGAGATTGCTACGCTGAATACTTAACTATGGGGATATAGAACGTATGGACTAGCAAAAGTGTCCGCTTACCCAGCTTGGAGGATTGTACATAGAAAATCCGCCCTGTGGGTTGACACGGAGGAATTCCTCCTCTTCTCCCTTGTACAAAGCGGACAAGATCTTTATTAGAGCGGCAACTGATTCCGGCCCCTTACGGCCGCACCGGGTGGCGTCGTCCTCCCCGTTGAAATCCCACATGGGGTGGCCTCTATACTGAAGCGGTTGCACCCCCCGCATAATGCATGTGGCCATGACCTCGATCATGGTCAGTCCGGAATGAGCTAACAACCTTATCCGGCTCATCAGGTAAAGGACGTCCCTGTCATTTTCCTTCTAAGGGCTCCGTGGATGCCAGCTTAGGCGCTTCTTCAAAGGAGCATTATCAAACTCAGGGAGGCCGATACGAACAGGGTCCGGCAGGGGAACATGGCCAGTCTTCGGACGCCTTCTTTGGGGTTCCGGACAGATATCCGGTCCCGGCGATGCGCCATAGTTCGGCTCCGCCCACTTGATATATCGACCCCTCCTGAGAACGGGGCACAAGGCAGAACAACTTCTTCCACAGCGCGAAATGAGCCTCGACGCCCAAAAACAGCTCGTAAAGGGCTACAAAGCCCGCAATATGCAATATGGAGGCAGGCTAAGGCTGTGCAACTAGAGGCCGTAGAACTCCAGGAGCCCCCGGAGAAACGGATGAATTGGAAATCCGAGCCCTCTTATCAAATAAGGGACAAGGCATACCCGCTCTCCTCTGGAGGGATTGGGAACGCTCTCCGCTTGCTCTCCACCATTATAGGTGGCGAGCCCGGCTCGAACCGGGACCATGTAGGCTGGGGGGAGTAACCCCTTGGCTTGGAGCGCCACTAGCTTGCTGTGCGGGACGGAGCATCTCTCCCAATCTCCAGGCTGAGGGCTGGGGGGCGAAAGGAGGAGCTGCGTCGACTAGCCATGATGGAATGAATCTCTGTCGAATGCGCTCCGATGAAAGCTTGCGGAGGGAAACTGGTGTGATTTGGATCTAAATCCCCGTCTCTTTTATGGGCGGCTCATTTACGCAGCTAGGGGGTAAATGAAAAAACACCCTGGCTTTTCACATTCGTTTGACACGTGGAAGATGGCCATTATTGGGCACAGAACCCAAGGAGCGCAACATGCACCAGAAGTCGGACACTATTCGACAGGTATATGGAATTTGGAGAAGAACTCGCCTTGCAATGCCGAAGACAAATTTGCGCGCCGGACTCATCGTCATTGAAGCCTGGTTCGGGGGCTACTGAGGGAGTCCCGGATTAGGGGGTGTCCGGATGGCCGGACTATAACCTTTGGCCGGACTCCTGGACTATGATGATACAAGATTGAAGACTTTGTCCCGTGTCCGGATGGGACTTTCCTTGGTGTGGAAGGCAAGCTTGGCGATACAGATATGTAGATCTCCTCCCATTGTAACCGACTCTGTGTAACCCTAGCCCTCTCCGATGTCTATATAAACCGGAGGGTTTTAGTCCGTAGGACGAACAACAATCATACCATAGGCTAGCTTCTAGGGTTTAGTCTCTCTGATCTCGTGGTAGATCTACTCTTGTACTACCCATATCATCAATATTAATCAAGCCGGAGTAGGGTTTTACCTCCATCGAGAGGGCCCGAACCTGGGTAAAAACATCATGCCCCTTGTCTCCTGTTACCATTCGCCTAGACGCACAGTTCGGCACCCCCTACCCTAGATCCGCCGGTTTTGACACCGACAGTGACCATGAGGGCCCTAAAGCGTATTGAGATACTATTGGACTGCGTGCCTATCATTCTTGATTCTAATTCTATGGGCTCATCTACTCGATGCTACGTCTTGAGCTTGCGTTGGTTTTCCTTGAAGAGGAAAGGGTGATGCAACAAAGTAGTGTAAGTATTTCCCTCAGTTTTTGAGAACCAAGGTATCAATCCAGTAGGAGGCTCCTCAAAAGTTCCACGCACCTACACAAACAAACAAGAACCTCGCAACCAACGCAATAAAGGGGTTGTCAATCCCTTCACGGCCACTTGCGAAAGTGAGATCTGATAGAGATAATATGATAAGATAAATATTTTTGGTATTTTTATGATATAGATTGGAAAAGTAAAGATGCAAGTAAAAGTAGATGGAAAACTTATATGATAAGAGATACACCCGGGGGCCATAGGTTTCACTAGTGGCTTCTCTCAAGATAGCATAAGTATAATGGTGGGTGAACAAATTATTGTCGAGCAATTGATAGAAAAGCGCATAGTTATGAGATTATCTAGGCATGATCATGTATATAGGCATCACGTCCGTGACAAGTAGACCGACTCCTGCCTGCATCTACTACTATTACTCCACACATCGACCGACTCCTGCCTGCATCTAGAGTATTAAGTTCATGAAAAACAGAGTAACGCATTAAGAAAGATGACATGATGTAGACGGATAAACTCAAGCAATATGATATAAACCCCATCTTTTTATCCTTGATGGTGTCGGTGGGAAACGACGTCTATGGGATCACTAGAATCCCTACTACGATTGTGGGGCGTGGGATCGTGAGAAGAGCCGGACTAGTAGACAGCACAAAGGGGATTTAACCAGGTTCGGGCCGCAAAGATGCGTAAAACCCTACGATCCTGCTTTGGTTGATGTATTTAGTGTTCTTGAGCTCTTGAACTAGCTCTGGGTGCTGCCAGGTTCGAAAGAGCTGAATCCTTCTCCAGTGCGCCATGTGCCTCCTTTTATAGGCGAAAGGGGCTGCCACAGTGGCACACAGGAGGTGGAAAGTGCTACAGCATTGCGGGCTTATCACTGGTATTACAGGACAAAGCGCATTTACTGCGAGGCTTAGGTGTCCCTTTACTTTATTGGGGACGGGAGCGAGGCCCGTCCCGTCCGTCGCCACTCCTCCTTACTTTGACACGCGCCCTGGCCAGTGATGCATGCGGTGCCATGTAGGCAAGCAGGCAGCTGAGGTGGCACGGTGGTGGAGCCTCCACGAAGGGCTGCATGTTGCCACGCAGGTGCCTACCCAGCTGGTTGGGTCGGCAGCTGCATGCGAACGGCGGCGGAGACTTGGCTAGCATGGGACTGGCAGTGGCCCTGCTGGCGCGCTTGGCGACGGCCTTGCCGGGTGGCCCGGCAAGGGTCTCGCCCCGGCACACCGTCTTCCCCGGCAAGGACCTTGCCGGGGGTCTCGTGGGCTTCCTCGGTAAGAACCCTGCCGAGGATTGTTGACTTCCTATCTTCACTTGATCTTGACTATTCTTTGTCTTCACAAAGATGCGCATGCCACCACGGAGGTGCCTCCCGTGCCCTGTCCCAATGCGTTTGTTTAGCATTGGTGGGCTCGAAGGTGGCTCGCTCAGCTGGTGTGGGTGAGCTGCCCCGGCAAAGGTCTTGCCGGGGTCGCTGAGGCTGGCCCGGCAAGGGTCCTTGCCGGGGAAACCTACTTCGTCCATCCGATCTTTGTGGCCTTGGTCCTTGTCATTGCTTTGTTTGTCTTGTGCCTTCGGCTTCTCTCCGGCTTCCCTCTCTTGCCCTGTTATGCGTGGCCGTGGCGGGTGGCTCTGACTGCCCGTGCACAAGTAAAGGGGTCAAAAGCAGATCCCCTACTTTTGTACACCAACAGGAGCCCCCGGGTCTGGGCCATACATAAGCACAGCATGTTGTTGGGCCAGGCCCAGAACGGTGCGCGGGCAGTTGGGCCAGATTTTTACTGCGGTAACTGTTCCGTCCGCTGTGCTTCCCCCATGACCCGCGTTGGACGCGCGTCATGGGGGAGCGTGCATGACATGGGAGGCATGCGTGGGATAGCGTCCGCACGCATGCGTCGTATCGCAGTTAATGGGAAAGGAGGCGGCCCGCGCCTTCCCCATAAAAAGGAATAACCGCGGGCGCGCTGCTCACTTTAACCTTTCCTTGCGCCTTCCCCAATCTTAACACCGCCGCCCCCTTTCTTCCTTCTCGAGCCCCCTGCTTTCGTCCATCGTCGACGCGCTTCCGCCATCCCCTGCCCTCTGCTTCTCACAACCACAATGGCGCCCAAATCCACCAAAGGAAAAGGGGCAGCCAAAGATGTCAGGGCGGCGGAGCCGTCGGAGAGCGAGCTGGTGGCGTGACGGGCGCAGTTCACCCTCTTCCCTCGATAGTCGACATGCCCATGCTCCGGGAGTACCATAAGCTTCTGTGGGGGGTGAAGACGGGGGGAGAAACAACGGGGCATCCAGCCACACGCGTCGTCCCTGCCAGCGCCGGTCCTGCCCCAAATCGGTATCCCTTCTTCATCGACTACTTCTCTTGTGGGCTTTGTCCCCCATTCTCTGATTTTTTTAAGGACATTATGCACACCTTCGGCTTCCGCCTCCTGGATTTTACTCCGAATGCCGTGGCGTGCATGGCCCTTTTCACACACCTCTGCGAGGGCTTTGTCAGGGTGCATCCCAACACGGCGCTCTTCCGCCATTACTTCTCTCCTCGGATCCAAAAGGGAGGCGCCATTACCGGCAGTGTTGCTTGGATCCCGAGGGCCAAGGGAGCATACCCGGAGGGCGCCATGAAGGAGAGGTGGGAAGAGTGGCGGGGCCGGTGGTGCTGGATCGAGGAGGAGAACCCGCCAGCATTCTGCAAGGTTCGTCGGGTGGCGCCGGTTCACAGAAAGGACTGGGACAACGTCGACGCCGATGATGAGAAGCTCACAATCGCCACCACCAGGATTCTCCGTCTTATCCGGGCCGGGCTCACCCTTGAGATGATCGGGGTGGACTTCATCCGTCGCCGGATCGCTCCTCTGCATGACAAGGGGAGGCCGGCCTGGCTTTTTGTGAATGCTGCTGACATCATGAGGCTCCGCCCCGGGCTCGACCAGAATCTGATGGCGCTGAGGCACACCCATCTCTGCCAGCGGATTTTCCAGCTCAAGGTCAATGAAGAAGGCGAGGTCGAGCGGTCCGGCAAGGCTGCAAGGGCTGCCACGAAGGCCGGCAAGGTGGACAAGGAGCCTGTCTTCAAGTTGCCGGTGGGAGTGGTCCCGCTTAGCAACAATTCTCGTTGGTCGGGAGATCATCACCATGATGCCGCTTTTCAACGCGCATGGGCTTGACCCAAGCTGGGTCGCGCCTGACGAGCTCAAGGTGCAGGAGTTCTTCGACACCTTGCATGAGGCGTACATCACCGCCGAGCCGCGGCTCATCCAGGACACTTCTCAGGAGGATCTGGACTACATCGCCGCCAGGGTGCGGGAGGCAAGGCTTGCCGCGGAGTCGGCAAGGCTTGATGAGGAGGCCGGCAATGTTGGCGGCACGGTGGACAGGGCCGCGGCGGAAGCGGAGGAGGAGGACCTCACCCGGTGGGCAGCGGGCGCTAGGGAGGCCAGCGGCGCCAGCACTGGGGCCTCCCTCGTCGAGGATGCCGTCGATGGGTCTTCGGAGTAGGACGAAGGGGAGGAGATCACGGCCTCCGACCCTCCTGCCACTGGGAGGGGCGAGTTCTGCGGCGGGACGCCTCCGGCGAGTCGGTTCGTCCTGGCCGGGCCGCGCAGCTACGACTGGCTCAGGGAGCGTCGGCGCGCCAGACAAGGGCCGCGGTGATGAAGAAGGCGGTGGAGGCCGTGGCGGCGAGAAAGAAGGCATCTGCTTCCTCATCGCCCAGGCGTGCCCAGACGCCACCGCCCTCCCCTCCGCCACTAGATGTTGGTGCAGGGATTGCCTTCGACTTTGGGCCCCTCGGCCCGGAGAGAAAAAAGAAAACAACAGAGGAGGAGGAGGAGGAGGAGGAAGAAAATGAAGAGTAAGCTTCTGCTTTCCTCCTTCATTCCTTTCACTTCCCCTGACGACATTGCTCACTTGTCTTCATCTTGCACAGATGTGGAGACGCTGGCCCAGAGGATAAAGAGGGCCAGGATTTCAGCGAGTGGCCAGCCCCCGGCAGGCACCTCCGGCACGCCACTGGTGGTGTCGAGCAGCCCAGACAGCAGCCCCCGGCCCAGCCCCCAGCATGAGTCCATCATCCATCCTCTATCAACGTGCGTCATGTGTGATGCTTCAGTGTTAACCATCCCGTTGATGTAGGAGGGGAGCAACACCAAGGGGAGCCACAGAGGGCTTCTCCGATCGTGCCGCCTCCGTCAACCACACCGCCCCGAGGGGCGTCCCTGGCAAGGGCAGCAAGCACCAAGGCCATGCACACGGAGGAGGGGGAGGGGAACGCAGGCACCGGTGGCTTTGCCTCGACGTCGGATCTCGGCGGAGAAGGGGCTTCTGCCTCTCGGCCTGGCACGGGTAAGCAATTTTCTCTCCGTCTCCACATGCATCTTTTCTTCTTTTTTATTGGCTCTGATCTCGGCTTTTGTCTTGTTTCCTTCTTGGCATCTAGATTTCTCCTCGACGGATCCAGAGGATGTTGACACCGCGATCAAGGACGTCGCCGAGGATGCCGTGGAGCAGGCCGAGAATATTGCCGCCAAGGAGAGCGCTGAGGATGACGCTGAAAACGCCGCCAAGGGACCCACTGGAGAGCCCGGCAAGGGGCCTGCCGAGGAGGCCGGCAAGGCCGCTGCCGAGGAGGCGACGGTCGATGACCAGCCCTCCTCCTCCTATGCCTCCGGCTCCGGCAAGTACCTAAGGGTGAGCGAGGACCTTTTCATCCATCTCCCAGGCGTGTCGAGCTCCAGGGCTCCCATCGAGGGGGGGATGTTCGACGGCGAGGTGCTTGCTGCTGCCGGGCTCGAGGTCATCGACGAGCCGAGTGTTGACGGTGATGGCTCCCAGGAAGAGCGGCTGCTCCAGGCCATGGGCGCCAGCTTTCAGAAGCTCTAGGATCTCCATCGCGCTCGCCTGGACAAGGCCAAGTCCAAGGTGGCGGTGGTGGAGAAAGTTGAGGCGGACTTCGAGGGGCGCGTTGCCGAGCCGCAAGATTGGTGGCGCTAGGCCCAGGATGAGCTGAAGGCCGCCCAGAGAGAGCTAGCCAAGCGCGACGTGGAGCTCACCATGAAGTTGGCCGACATCGGGAAGGCCCAAGAGACGGCGAAGAACTTGGCCACCGAAGCCGAAGCCGCCCGGACCCAGCGCGAGGCCGCACTGAACTCCCAGGAAGAGGACCTTGCCGCACGCGAGGACAAGCTTGCCGCCACGCTCCGCGGCAAGGATGAAGAGGTGGGCAAGCTCGTCGTGCAGCGGACCCAAGAGCTGGAGCAGAGGCATCAGGAAGCACTCAATGCCCAGGCTCAGGTCTACGCCGGTAGGGTGAAGGAGCTGGAGGGGCAAGCTTTAAAGCTGGCCCAGGAGAGGGACACGCTCAACGGCGCCCTGGTGGAGGCGCAAGGCACTGTCATCAGCAAGGCCGGAGAGGCGGCTGCTGCATATGCTAACCTTTTTGGTTGTGTGCAAGGACAATTCCAGATTAAATATTTGGGAATCTCGGTCCATTATCGACGCTTCACTAATGTCGAGTGGAAACAAGTAGAGAAACATTTAGAGAAACAGTTGGGCAGTTGAAAAGACAAGTTGCTCTCGACTGGGGGACGTCTAGTCTTGGTCAATTATCTCCTCACATATGGTTGTCTATATGCTCTCCTTCCAACTTCCAAAAGGGTTCCTTCAAAGATTGGATTAATTCAAATCCAGATTCTTTTGGCAAGGAGATAGTAAAAAGAAAAAGTACCGGCTCAAATGGAGTGTGGTTTGTAGACCGAAAGACCAAGGTGGCCTAGGCATTCATGACCTTTAGATTAAGAGTGATGCCTTACTTCGTAAATGATTGATCAAACTACTTCCTCGGGATGGCGTCTGGCAAAGCTGACTACGCAATAAGTATCAAAACCAAAAGGTTGTGTCTCAGGCATTTTAGAAACCTAGAGATTTACACTTTTGGGGCAGGTCTAATGGTGGCAAATAAGCATCGTTTCACTTTGGATCATTCGCTATAAGGGACGGCTCAGAGATTCGCTTCTGGGAGGAAAAGTGGCTAGGCAATGGTAGTCTCTGGGAACAATATCCAACTTTGTATCGCATTGTTAGACAAGAACGATACTCTTGCACAGGTGCTCACCTCATTCCCTTCGGATATTTCTTTCAGACGGGACCTGGTTGGCCATCGCTTTTTTCATGGCATAATCTCCTATCCCGATTGGATTCGGTTAACCTGAGACAGGGACGAGATGTCTACCGTGATCTCACAACATCTAGGTCATTTATAGTTGACTCTATGTACCATGCACTCATGCACTCTAAGGTTCAGTGGATAATTATAAATAAAATTGGAAAATAGATTCTAGTAAAAGTGAAACTTTCATGTGGTATTTTCGTAGGGGGAGTTGTGCTAATCAAAGACAATCTCACTCGCCACAATTAGCAAGGAAGTAAGAAGTGTTGTTTTTGTACTCGTTGAAGATAATCAAAACCTCTTTTGTTGATGCAACTTTGCATGCTCTAGGTCAGTCATCCAAACAACGTTCAATTTATATCTGCCCACAAGTATCACCAACATTTATGGTCACTGGCTAGATGAGATTCCAAATATAGTTAGAACGTTAACAAGGGTGAGAGCATCTGTCTTATTATGGTCGCTTTGGCTATGTATAGATTTTGCTTTTCATAACAAAAAATCTTCTCCTTTATACGTGGTCTATTTTGCACCATATGGAGTACCGACCCTTATTCAATGTGGTGTGTATGCGGTTGGAACGAGTGGTATGGATGTTTTTACCCAATATGAGTGGCAACATAACCTCTGGATCAGTCCACTGTCTCATGCATCTTAGAAATAGGCATTGTGTGTGTGTGTGTGTGTGTGTGTCTGTGTTATGGCTTGTTGCTCTTACGTTGTTTTACTTTACTTTAGTGAGACTGATGGTGTGTGTGGCTATGGGCTTCCTAACTAAATAGATCGGGTGTTGCTTCTTATGTTTTGTATTCGCTTGATGCTACATGTTGAGTTAATAAAAGTGTCCATTCTTGAAGAAAACAAAACGAACTGACAATGGGAGAGACATCACATAGAGGCCATTTTAGTGACCAACAAAGCGGAAGCCCGGTGGGGGAGCACTCATTTCGTGCCAAATAGGCTCACGATGCACGCATGTAGCTTCGACTAGGCCGGCCCAATTACGTGCAACGGTGCAATGTAAAAAATTGCAAAAAGGAATGCTCTCATGAGTGGTCGACCTCGAGACCTCTCCGGTTGAAGGTGCATTGCAAACTAGGCGAGCAACTAATTATATGTGAACAATGAGCAATGTCGAAGTTTAAGAACTGACGGAAGCCTCGGATCCAAACTCTTTCTAAAAAAATTCAGAATTTTCTTGGAAATTTTGAACATTTCTTTAAAATGCGAATAATTTTAAAAATCTGTTAATTTTGAAACAACTCAGACAATTTTTAAAATTTCAAACTTTTCTTAAAAGTGTGAACATTTCTTGAATTTTGAGAACAAAATTTTGGAACCTAGAACAATTTGAAGATCCCAAACAAATATAGAAAAAGGAAGCAATTTGTGAAAACATGATTTTTAATAAATCAATATTCTTTTAATTTATGAACAAAAAATTGAACATGTTTTGAAATTGTGAACAAAATTTTGAAAATGCAAACATATTTTGGAATTGTGAACAAAATTTGAAAACAAGAATATTTTTCGGAATTCCAAACTATATTTGAAATTCTAAACAATTTTAAATCTCAGAACAAAATTTGAAAATAGAAACAATTTTTTTTAGAAAGAACAAGTTTTGGAAAACGCAGCTTTTTGAATTTATGATAAAAAAATGAATTAGAAAATAAACTCAATAATAATAATAATAATAATAATAATAATAACAATAATAATAATAATAATAATAATAATAATAGAAATATAATCGAAAAAACATAAAAACGAAAATGGGCCGGCCAGTCAAGGGGCACCCATGTGCGAGGCGCCGGCAATACGTCGCAGCGAGTGGCGGATACTTATTTTCCGTGGAACGGCTCAACGAACTAAAAGTAAAATAGGCCCTTTCCCGGTCAGAGAGCTCACAAAACGAAATGCTCTCTCTCTCTCTCTCTCTCCAAAGAAAACGGAAAGCCCAGAAAAAAAGGCTGGAAGCTCCAAACTGGAAGCCATCACAAACAAGGCCGATCATAGCTCAACCTGCTGCAACCCAGCTCTCTTCAATCCTTTATCTAAAAAAAAAACTCTCTTCAATCTTCTTTTTGGTGGGAGTCAGAAACAACACAACGTGGGGAGTATGTAATGCAGCTTTGCAATCACAAATTTGGCACGTGAAGTAAAACCCATACGTGCCCACTCAATTTGCGTGGATAAGCAGGCGAATCAAATCAGTACGTAGAAACTTTTCAATTAGGCTTTGGCAAGTTCTGCAGTGGGCAGACTTGAACGAAACCATGCAGCGTGAACCACAGATCATCGAGAACCCCAAGCGGCCAGCGGCGAGCGGCATCACTGGAGCTGACGTGAAAACGTCTACGCAAACAGTTCCAGCCTCCAACACTACTGCGCGCACGCATCGCATCACCACTGCCGGGGCCGGCCGCCACCGACGACGCGCGGATAGTGATCAGTGAGCGAGCGGTGGCGCTGCACGTCAAGTACGTACTCACGAATTCACGATATCAGTACCCTACACGAGCGTAGCACTACACTATCGCGGTAGGGTTGGAATTTAATTTGAGGAAGAGGCTCGTGCAAACACAGTGCGCGCGCTGCAAGCGGCACGGGATCCGACGCTGACGCTCCTACAGCTACCGTGCATGCGCCGCGCCGTGCAGCTACTCGTCGTGAATGCTTCTTACATTCTCCATGATAAATTACTCCGTTCCTGTCTGTCGCCTCCACCCTTTGCGTGAGTTATTATTACTGCGTGCATTCGCAACTCGAACAGAGGCTTGGATGCTTCAGAGAATGAAAAGCCCGAGGGAGGGGTCGATTTTACTCGTCCACTGTTGGTCGCCGCAGGCGGCCAGGCACGGGGTCAGATTGCCTGCACCATCTTTTTGCTTACACCGAAGTACCCTTTGCCAATTACATCTTCTGCTACAGTCAACAAATTACTACTCCGCGCATCGCAGCGGCAGCGGCAGCGGCAGTAAAAATTTGAACCGTAGTTTGTCGAGTACGTAGGGGCGAGGCGCCGATCCGTGAACAACGGGACGGGACGGGGACGGATCACGTACGGATACGACCAAGGCAGCCCGTTGTACTTCCTCCGTTCGGGTTTATTAGGCCTCTGAGCATCACAAGCATGTCCTTTTTTATAAGGCCTTGTTTTAGAAAGATACATGCATGCAACCATTTCATTGGTTGCATTGAAAGTCATTGTTGTTGGTGCCATGGCTAGACAATTAATATACTTCAAGCGTGCTTTTTCATTGGCTGCATGCATGTGAGGAATGCATTGGGAGTTGAATGAAAGAATTAATGTGAGTAAATTACTATGTGTCTTGGTCTAAGAGAAGTTGTCTTTAGGCCTAATAAACCCGGACGGAGGGAGTACTGTTCTACAGGGATCTCTGGCCGCGCTGCTCGACGCCAGCACGCGTCCTGGCGCCATGGCGCGGCGCCGGCCCCTGCGCTGTCGCGTCCCCCGCCATGTTGCCTCGCCTGCGTCCCTGCACATGCACGTCGTCCGTCCCGTCGCTGCCTGATTCGCTTCCGGCCCGGCCGCGGCATCCGATGCCAACGCGCGGATCCGGCGCGGCGCGAAGCTCCGTGGGACGGATGGAGCTGTACTTGGTGCCCATTTCCGTTACGGTGTCTCCGTGGTGACAGGACAGTCGCTTTTTCGCGAGGATCCTCGTTACGGTACGGTACGGTACGGGGGAGTCGTCAAGTTTTGCACTCTCTTTGTACGGCTAGTAGGTGTGCATATTTCCTCTAGTAGCAGCTTGCCAGGGGGACATGGAGTTTCTACACCCAGGAGCAAATGCTCCTGGTGTGAACAGTAAAATAAAAAAAATGTCAAAATATTATGATTTTTTTTATGGCATATTTATACAAATGTTTGTTGTGCACGTAAAATTTCATCGTGAAATCACATTGGTGGAAGGTGTGGTAAAAAAACAAAACCGATGCTCTGAAAATGTTACTTACAAAAGCATTTTCGAGCTCTGATTTTGTTTTTTTCGGCACGACTTCCACGAATGTGATTTCGTGATGAAAATTTTCGTGCACAAGAAACACTTGTGAAAGTATGTCACAAAAAAAATCAGAATTTTTTAAATTTTTTCTATTTTTTTGATTTTACTGTTCACACCGGGAGCATTTGCTCCTGGGTGTAGAATGGTACTTTCGTTGCGAGGGACGGAGGGAGTGACATTTTGTGGCGACAGCGACATTTTGTGTTGTCTGTGGGCAGCTAACATCAGGTATGCCTGAGCGAGTCTGCAGCTCCGCGGTGTGAGTGTGAGCACCGCGTTTTTGACAAGGGTTAACTTGGACCTAACGTGTTTGCAGCACGAGCGCGCGGAGGCATTATGAATCGGGGTTTTAAGGTCTGAATTTTGCGGCATGTGTTGCAGCCCTATTAAACCGTGTGCTGTTTTCCTCCGCCATCCCATTTGAACCCCGGTTCGTTAAGGAAAGAAATCTAACCAAAGCTGAGCTGAACCCTACAGTTTGGGACAGAAGAGGACCACGTACCATACGTACTACGAGTGGTATCCCCACTTACCTTATATCAAGGATCGTATTAATGCCGAGAGGCCGGGTAGGCAGGACGGACTCCAGGAGTCCTGTGCAGCGGTGCCCGCCTGCCTGCCTGCCGGGCCGCCGCACATGCCACGCCACGCTACCTATCTCATGGCCAAAGAGCATCGACAGTCAAACTTGACAGATCCGGTTCCCTATACACGTCTATGAACTCTTCCGGCACGTTCGCAGACGCAGCTCGACGGCCCCTTATATGTCATTCCTAGCATCCAAATACCTTGAAGCCGGACTCTCAAATACATTAAATTCATGCACATCCATTATATACGCCGATGTCGCATGTAAATAACAAGTATTTGGTACCAAAAATATGTAGTTCTTATATAATTTTTTTAGTGCACAACACAATCATTAGCTCTTTGTTTTCATTATGAGTCCATCATGTGCTTCAGAAGATCAATGACTAGCTGCGCGTGCACCTAATATCTCAAAGATTCTGATGTATTTGTAGAAAATTCATAAGCTGATTTGCATCTTGATCTTCAACAATTTAAGCTTGTTCTCCGGGCACTTCAAAATCATTGGTTTGAGCTACACCATCACCCTCATCCTCAATAATCATATTGTGCAAAATAAAATAACATGTCATCAGCTGCCATAAAGTTTGATTCCCACATCATTGTAGCTCCACGAACAATTCCACAACAAGTATGAAGCACTCCGACTGCCCTCTCCATATCCTTCCGAATTGCTTCCTACATTCTTGCAAAGTGGCTTTGTTTGTTGCCATGTGGTTTGGATATGGTCTTCAAAAACGCCGACCACTGAGAATAGATGTCATCGGCAAGATAGTATCTCATGTTGTAGTCATGACTGTTGGCAGTGTAATTGCACGGTGGCGATTCCCCATTACATAGCCTCCTGAACATGGGAGATCGTTGAAGCACGTTGATGTTGTGAGAACCCGGCATTCCAAAGAAAACATGCCAAATTCATAAGTCGTGTGATGCCACTACTCTGGAGACGAAACCATGGGTCATCCGGGAAAGTTGGGTCCGGAGCAAAGTAGTCCTTGTGCACTAGTCGTGCTGCGAAGACCCTATCCGATTGTTCACTCTTCTTTCTTTGATTGAGCCCTTGAAGTTGAGAATGTGCTCCACCTTCTGGTCCATTTCCTCTTGCATTCTCATGAGCATGATCATGTCCACTTCTTCGTTTGAATCCGACGAATCGAAGAACTCATCTTCAATCATTTCATCAAACTCCGTCGGTCCATACTCGTCTAACGAAGCATCGGAATTCATCATTTTCCCTACAAATAAATCACAAAAAATCTGGACGGGCAATGTATAGAACACTTAGAGCGCAAGGGGAAGCTCGATAGTTGCAAGACGTACCGCGATGGCGTCCGGGCCAGGGATGATGCCCGCGGCAGCGAGCACGGGAGAGAGGACTGTTGTGCTGGTGTTGGCGGCGCTGAGGCTCGGAATGGCTGCGAAGCAAGGGTGGCGGCAGAGCTGCGACACATCCGACACGAAGGAGAAAGAAGAGAGGAGAGAGCAGATGGATTCGGTAGGGCGAGGGGTGGATTTGGTGCAGTTTGTGGTGGGGTAGGCATGTCGAGTCTGATGTGGCGGACGCGCCCGGGCATCCCCATATCTGCCCAACATTGGGGTTGGATATGAGGGGTGCCGGTCAGCCTGGGCGTTTGAGGCGCCCGTCTCGGTCAGTTTTTTTGACCGACAGTGACCGGTCCGTCCGCCCGGGCATTTGATGGTGGGGATTGGGGGGGGGGGTAGATGCTCTAAGGGCATCTCCAATGCAGACCCTCAAACTAACTGTATCCTTTCGTACATAGCTACGAGACCCGGAAGCCATCCGACACTGACATCTATCCGTCTGCGGAGCAGTCCGTACCATGATTTCCCCGCAAACTAGAACCAACCACGGGGGGGGGGGGGGAGGGGGGCTTTGCGAGAGTCCACACATGAGACACATAGGGCATTGACACCCCTGGCCCACCCAAAAGGAAGGTGGATCCTGCGCTTGTGTAGCTGCCCGCCCTATTTCCGTGCCAAAATCCCCACTCTCTAATTCCATCCTGCAACTCTCCACCTAATTCCTGCCCTTTTATTCCACTCTCTTCTTCCCTTCCTTCGCCGATGCATGGAATTGGAGGATAGCCTGCCTGAGATGGAGGTGGTGGATGTGCAGGAGGATCCGAGCATCAGGCTCGCCCGAAAGATCAACTTGGCGACGCGGCAAAATCGCCGCGTCAAAGCGAAGGCTGCAAAGGAGGAGAAGCAGAAGGCCGGCAAAGGGCGTGCTGGTGGCATTGGCGTGCTGGTCGTAGATGAGGTGGAGGTCGTGGCATGGGCCGCGGTGCCCCGATAGTGTCATCCACCATACAGATGCCGCCATGGCCGGAGCATTACACGGCTTCATACTTCTACGGCGCCAAGTAGCACGGTAGGAAGTCCACGGCAACCGCCATCAGGCAAGTGCCTTAAATTATCGACATAAACACGTTGCCGCTGCTCTTTTTGGAGTCTTATTCGCCGCAACTTGTTTGGGCGTGCACGGTGAGCGGGGAGTAGATGGGTGCCCGCACGCTATTCGCTGATATGCCTAAAGCCGGGAGCTGCCGTACAAAGATGCAGACAAGAAGATGTTCAACATCATCCATGAGGAGGAGGAGAGGCTATGACAACACGCAGGTGAAAGAGTCGGATCCCACCTAGTCCGAAAACTACACCCACACGCAGCAGGGCTACACCTAGACCGACATAGGCACATCAGTATAATTGGGCGTCCGGACAATAGGAGGAGGAGGACGGCAAGGACGAAGATTCGGATGATTTAAGCAGTGATCCGAAGAAGAAGGGTAGAGGTGAAAGGTTCAACATGCGGGAGGGCGAGCTATTGTGCGATGCATGGTTGGCCACTAGCCTCGATCCGATCCATGGTACAGAGTAAAAGGGCACAACGTTTTGGGCCAACTGTTGGAAATATGCCCTAGAGGCAATAATAAAGTGGTTATTATTATATTTCCTTGTTCATGATAATCGTTTATTATCCATGCTATAATTGTATTGATAGGAAACTCAAATACATGTGTGGATACATAGACAACAACATGTCCCTAGTGAGCCTCTACCAGACTAGCTCGTTGATCAAAGATGGCTATGGTTTCCTAGTCATATACATGAGTTGTCATTTGATAACGGGATCACATCATTAGTAGAATGATGTGATGGACAAGACCCAAACTATAAGCATAGCATATGATCGTATCAAGTTGATTGCTATCATTTTTTGCATGTCAAGTATCTATACCTATGACCATGAGATCATGCAACTCACTGACACCGGAGGAGTAACTTGTGTGTATCAAACATCGCAACATAACAGGGTTACTATAAAGATGTTGTATAGGTATCTCCGAGTGTGTTTGTTGAGTTGGCATGGATCAAGTCTGGGATTTGTCACTCCGTGTGATGGAGAGGTATCTCGGGACCCACTTAGTAATACAACATCACAATGAGCTTGCAAGCACCGTGACTAAGGATTTAGCCACGTGATCTTGTATTACGGAACGAGTAAAGCGACTTGTCGGTAACGAGATTGACTAGGTACGGAGATACCGACTATCGAATCTCGGGAAAGTAACATGCCGATGGACAAAGGGAACTGCATATGGGATTAGCTGAATCCTTGACATCGACGTTCAACTGATAAAGATCTTCGTAGAATATGTAGGAACCAATATGGGAATCCAGGTCCCGCTATTGGTTATTGACCGTAGAGGTGTCTCGATCATGTCTACATAGTTCTAGAACCCGTATGGTCTACACAATTAACATTTGGTAACGATCTAAGTATAGTTGAGTTATTCTGTTGGTGACCGAAGGTTGTTCGGAGTTCCGAATGAGATCCGGACATCAGGAGGAGCTCGCGAATGGTCCGGAGGTAAAGATTCATATACGGAAAGTTGTTATCGGGATTCCGGGAAAATTTCGATTGGTATTGTATCGGGAATGTTTTAGAAGGTTACGGAGTGGGACCCACTTGCATGGGGGACCCACATTAACGTGGATAGAGGGGAAAGTCCCCACAACCCTGGTCTAGGCGCACCAAGGTCCTCCCTTAAAAGGAATAGTATTATACCCCAAAGGGATAAGATCAAGATCCCTAAAAAGGGGGATAACGATCGGTGGGGAAGGAAAGGAGGGATTTCCCCACCCCCTTTGGTCAACGACCCTAGGGCCTTGGAGGGCAAGCCAGCAGCCCCCTCCACGCCTATATAAAGGTGGGGAGGCGTTGGGGGCAGCAACCCTTCAACCCTTGCCTGTCTCCATCCTGTTACACCTCCACCACCTCGCGCAGATGCTTGGCGAAGCCCTGCTGAGATTGCTCCACCACCACCGCCACCACGGTGTTGCGCTGCCGGGAACTCGAGCTACTGCTTCACCATCTCTATCTGGATCGAAAAGGTAAAGGCGTCATCAAGATGTATGTGTGTTGAACGCGGAGGTGCCATCCATTCGGCACTTGATCGAGAGTTTGTGGACGGATCGTGATTGGATCGCAAAGACGTTTGACTACATCAACTGCATTTCTTAACGCTTATGGTTAGCGATCTACAAGGGTATGTAGATCCAATCTCTCCCCTCATAGATGGTCATCTCCTAGTTTTATCTTGATGAGTGTAGGAATTTTTTGTTTCCCATGCAACATCCCCAATAGTGGCATCATGAGCTAGCACTACAAAAAAAGACACATCCGTGACATTTTAGGCCGAACGAATTTTTTTGTCATACTTATGACCAATGTTCAAGAAAGCGGAAAGCGTAAGCGAAGCAGAAGGCCACAACTTAGAGCAATGAGCGCTTAAGCGCAGCTTAATCGCACTTAAGCGTTTTTTGAAATTGGCTAGAATTTGACAGATTTTGAATGATATACACATGAAAATAGGAACCTTGGCACATGGGTAATTGAAGTAGCATCTGAAATACAGTTCACACAATAGCAAATACATATCAGGTTCGCATAGCAAGCAAAATAACAACTAAAATGCAGTTCACTTCAAATAGACGTAACGTAACAGATATCATGTGGACAGAATTTTGCCAAAATATGAAGGAAATAGTTCTTGAACATAGCTTAGTAATAAGATAAATAGAATATTGCCATTATTGCACAAGCAGACGAGCAGAAGTAGTACAAAAATTGCCAAATTTTGGTCAAATTTAAATAAAAAACGCTTAATCTACCGCTTAGGGCAAAAGCAAAGCGCTTTGCCATCGCTCAGCACTTAATCGCGCTTAAGCGTCGCTTAAAAACACTTTCTTGAACACTGCTTATGACACTTCTATGACGATAATTATGACAAAACCTGGTATCATCATAGATGTGGTGGGCTCCTACTTCTATGGCAAAAAATCATGACAGAAAATGGGCTTTTCATCCGGGGCGGGCCGGAGACGCAGCTACATGACATTCTTTGGGCCGTCCATGATGGAAAAAAATGTGGTAGAGGCGAGGGCGAGGAAAATATCGGGGAGTTCCCGGTTTATGGTGGGTGGTCGGGGGCCGAGCGATGCGTGTTTCTCTCGTACGGTACGCGCGTGGGTGCGAGGCGTTGGGCTCTAACTGAACCCGAGCGAGGTATCACCTAACTGAACCCGAGCGATTGCACTGCAGGCTACGCGTTACTGAACCTGAGCGATCGAGCGATTCCTTCGCTATTGCTGCTAATTGAAGCTGATTGATGCCGCCTCTGGATGAACAGTGAGCATTGCTGGGGGGTTTGGATGAATAGTGAGCGTTGCTGGGGGGTTTGGATGAACAGTTCCCGGTGGGGGTGGATGAACATGATCCCGTGGTGTTGCCTCTGGATGAATAGGACCCCGATCGATCGAGCCGGTTGGGGCCGGATGAACAGGACCCCGTGGAGGGCTGGATGAACAGGACGACCCCGTGGAGGGCTGGATGAACAGTATACGGTGGAGGGATGGATGAACAGTAGCCTATGGAGGGGTGGTTGAACAGGAGCCCGTGGAGGGGTGGTTGAACAGTAGCGGGTGGAGTAGCGCATGGTGGAGGCTGGATGAACAGGAGCCCATGGATGAACAGTCGCAGGTGGAGGCTGGAGGAGGTCGACGGTGGATGAACAGTAGCCTTGTGGAGGCTGGAGGAGGTCGATGGTGGAGATGAACAGTATCCCGTGGAGTCCCGTTTTGTGGTACGCCACACTCCTTCCGATGAATAGGACCCCCGTTTTCACTGTAGTGCTCCAACACAAATCCGTTTCCTCCGTTTTGCGGTGCGCCACACCCCTCCTGATCAACAGGACCCCGTTTCGACCGTAGGAGGTCCAACACAAGTCAATTTCCTCCGCTTTGCGGTATGCCAGACCCCTTCCGAGGAACATGATCCCGTTTCGAACATGGTCGGTCGAACCCAAGGCCGTTTCCTCTGTTCTGCGGTACGCCAAGTCTCGTTTCCATCGGTTGTTCCGTCCAAGCCCTCCGGATGAACACGACAACGCATTCCGTTTCGACCCAGCCGGTTGGCTCCCCATGAACACGACGACGATGTTGTTTCTTCGTTCCGACCTAGCCATGTACACGAGCCCTGGCCGTATGTATGCGTGAGTAGGCGTTCGAGACCCCTCCCGTATGTACGTACGTGGCCGTATTTTCTTTCTGGCACACTGGCCGATGTACGTACGTGTACATGCTACCTGCGCGCCTCTACTATGACATGTGCGCGCCTCTACATAGACCAATATGTACGTACACGTTCGCGACCAGAATGACAACGCTACGTATGCTTCGACCAGGTGGGTCCCGACTGTCAGGCACTTCCTTGCATGCGAAGATGTAGCTGGTGGGATCCAGCAGTCAGGGGGGAGAATCTTTTTTTTGCCCGGACGCACTTCCTTGCGTGCGAAGATGTAGCTGGTGGGTCCCAACAGTCAGGGGGAAACATTTTTTTCACGAAATACGGTGGCCCATCCTGTGGGTCCCCGCTGTCAGGTGGAGGAATCATTATTTTCTGCGTAATAAGGAGGCACTTCCTTGCGGCTGCCGTGGACCCAGTTGTCAGCCTCTCCACGTACAGTACTCTTCCGATGGAAGTCGGTCCTTGACCATGTTGACCACGCCGCGCCGAGAGCACCAGGGCGGTGGACAACGGCGAGGCTTAGGAAGGGGACGACGCGGACCCGGGGAAGAAGCGGCAGTGGAAGCCCGCGCGGAGAGGAGTACGAGGGTTCACTGGTTCGGCTGCGGTGTGAGGCTATCGTTACCGCAGAATAACGGGGGTGTGGGTGAGTAGAGGGATGGCCTGGCCAGCGGTGGGAGTAGTACGGGGCGGTGAGGCATCCGCGGCATCACAGCCGGCCACGGGAGGCAGGAGCACACGGCACGACCGGCGCTGCTTTGGGCGGCTGGAGCAAGAAGAGCAGAGGTTGAAGAAGCACTACGGCCGTTGGATGGACATCATACGGTCACTGCAGCTAGAATCATTTATATTGACTAAGTTTACAAAGCGCTTGGTACGCGTCAACTTAGTAGGCCCACAGGCCAGCCTCCGAAACGGTGCGCCCCAGATGTCAGGGGGAGGAATCATTTTTTGGGCGGCTGAAGCAAGAATATCCGAGATTGAAGAAGAAGCATGACATCCGTTGGATGGACATCCAACGGCCGCAGCTGCTAGAACCGTGTGTTGTTGACAAAGCCTTGCATGCGTGTCAACTTAGTTTTTTTAGTGGACATGTCAACTTAGAAGGCCCACAAGTGTGTGGCAGAGAACATGCTGGGGAACGTAGTAATTTAAAAAAAATCCTACGCACACGCAAGATCATGGTGATGCATAGCAACAAGAGGAAAGAGTGTCGTCCACGTACCCTCGTAGACCGAAAGCGGAAGCGTTAGCTTAACACGGTTGATGTAGTCGTATGTCTTCACGATCCGACCGATCCAAGTACCGAACGTACGACACCTCCGAGTTCAGCGCACGTTCAGCTCGATGATGTCCTGCGAACTCCGATCCAACAGAGCTTCACGGGAGAGTTCCGTCAGCACGACGGTGTGATGACGGTGATGATGTTGCTACCGACGCAGGGCTTTGCCTAAGCACCGCTACGATATGCCCGAGGTGGAATATGGTGGAGGGGGCACCGCACACGGCTGGGAGAGATCAACAGATCAACTTGTGTGTCTTGGGGTGTCCCCCCGCCCCCGTATATAAAGGAGCTAGGGGGGAGGTGGCCGGCCAGGAGGAGGGCGCGCCAAGGGGAGTCCTACTCCCACCGGGAGTAGGATTCCCCCCTTTCCCTAGTTGGAGTAGGAGAGGAAGGGAAGGAGGAGTAGGGGAGAAGGAAAGGGGGGCCGCACCCCCAAACCTATTCCTATTCGGCCTCCTGCCCAAAGGGGGGCGCACCAGCCCCTTGTGGGCTGGTGTGCTTCCTTCTTATGGCCCATAAGGCCCATAACTTCTCCCCGGCGAATTCCCGTAACTCTCCGTACTCCAATAAATACCTGAATCACTCGAAACCTTTCTGATGTTCGAATATAGTCGTCCAATATATCGATCTTTACATCTCGACCATTTCGATACTCCTCGTCATGTCCCTGATCTCATCCTTGACTCCAAACTACCTTCGGTACATCAAAACACATAACTTATAATATAAATCATCACCGGACGTTAAGCGTGCGGACCCTACGGGTTTGAGAACTATGTAGACATGACCGAGACATGTCTCCGGCCAATAACCAATAGCGGAACCTAGATGCTCATATTGGCTCCTACATATTCTACGAAGATCTTTATCGGTCAAACCACATAACAACATACATTGTTCCCTTTGTCATCGGTATGTTACTTGCCCGAGATTCGATCGTCGGTATCTCAATACCTAGTTCAATCTCGTTATCGGCAAGTCTCTTTACTCGTTCCATAATGCATCATCCCGCAACTAACTCATTAGTCACATTGCTTGCACGGCTTATAGTGATGTGCATTACCGAGAGGGCCCAGAGATACATTTCCGTCAATCGGAGTGACAAATCCTAATCTCGAAATACGCCAACTCAACAAGTACCTTCAGAGACACCTGTAGAGCACCTTTATAATCACCCAGTTATGTTGTGATGTTTGGTAGCACACAAAGTGTTCCTTGGGTAAATGGGAGTTGCATAATCTCATAGTCATAGGAACATGTATAAGTCATGAAGAAAGCAATAGCAACATACTAAATGATCAAGTGCTAAGCTAACGGAATGGGTCAAGTCAATCACATCATTCTCTAATGATGTCATCCTGTTAATCAAATGACAACTCATGTCTATGGCTAGGAAACTTAACCATCTTTGATTCAACGAGCTAGTCAAGTAGAGGCATACTAGTGACACTTTGTTTGTCTATGTATTTACATATGTACTAAGTTTACGGTTAATACAATTCTAGCATGAATAATAAACATTTATCATGAAACAAGAAATAAATAATAACTTTATTATTGCCTCTAGGGCATATTTCCTTCAGTCTCCCGCTTGCACTAGAGTCAATAATCTAGTTCACATCACCATGTGATTTAACACCAATATTCACATCTGTATGTGATTAATACCCATAGTTCACATCGTCATGTGATCAACACCCAAAGGGTTTACTAGAGTCAATAATCTAGTTCACATCTCTATGTGATTAACACCCAAGAGTACTAAGGTATGATCATGTTTTGCTCGTGAGAGAAGTTTAGTCAACAGGTCTGTCACATTCAGAGTCGTATGTATTTTGAAAATATTCTATGTCTACAATGCTCTGTACGGAGCTACTCTTAGCTAATTGCTCTCACTTCCAATATGTATCTAGATTGAGACTTAGAGTCATCTGGATCAATGTAAAATCTTGCATCGATGTAACTATTTACGATGAACTCTTTTATCACCTCCATAATCGAGAAACATTTCCTTAGTCCTCACTAAGGATATTCTTGACCGCTGTCCAGTGATCTACTCCTAGATCAAAACTGTACTCTCTTGCCAAATACAGAGCAAGGTATACAATAGGTCTGGTACACAGCATAGCATACTATATAGAACCTACGACTGAGGTATAGGGAATGCCTTTTCATTCTCTTTCTATTTTCTGCAGTGGTCGGGCATTGAGTCTGACTCAACTTCGCACCTTGTATTACAGGCAAGAACCTTTCTTTGCTTGATCCATTTTGAAGTTTTTCAAAACTTTGTCAAGGTATGTACTTTGTGAAAGTCCAATTAAGCGTCTTGATCTATCTCTATAGATCTTGATGCCCAATATATAAGCAGCTTCACCGAGGTCTTTCATTGAAAAACTTTTATTCAAGTATCCTTTTATGCTATCCAGAAATTCTATATCATTTCCAATCAATAATATGTCGTCCACATATTATATTAGAAATGCTACAGAGCTCCCACTCACTTTCTTGCAAATACAGGCTTCTCCAAAAGTCTGTATAAAACCATATGCTTTGATCACACTATCAAAGCATTTAATCCAACTCCGAGAGGCTTGCACCAGTCCATAAATGGATAGCTGGAGCTTGCACACTTTGTTAGCACCTTTTGGATCAACAAAACCTTCTGGTTGCATCATATACAACTCTTCTTCCAGAAATCCATTCAGGAATGTAGTTTTGATATCCATTTGCCAAATTTCATAATCATAAAATGCGGCAATTGCTAACATGATTCAGACAGACTTAAGCATCGCTACGGGTGAGAAAGTCTCATCGTAGTCAACCCCTTGAACTTGTCAAAAACCTTTCGCAACAAGTCGAGCTTTGTAGACAGTAAAATTACCATCAACATCAGTCTTCTTCTTGAAGATCCATTTATTCTTGATGGCTTGCCGATCATCGGGCAAGTCAACCAAAGTCCACACTTTGTTCTCATACATGGATCCCATCTCAGATTTCATGGCCACAAGACATTTTGTGGAATCTGGGCTCATCATCACTTCCTCATAGTTCGTAGGTTCGCCATGGTCAAGTAACATGACCTCCAGAATAGGATTATCCTACCACTCTGGTGCAAATCTTACTCTAGTTGACCTACGTGGTTTGGTAGTACCTTGATTTGAAGTTTCATGATCAATATCATTAGCTTCCTCACTAATTGGTGTAGGCATCACAAGAACCGGTTTATGTGATGAACTACTTTCCAATAAGGGAGCAGGTACAGTTACCTCATTAAGTTCTACTATCCTCACATTCACTTCTTTTGGGAGAAACTCCTTCTCTAGAAAGGATCCATTTTTAGCAACGAATGTCTTGCCTTCGGATCTGTGATAGAAGGTGTACCCAACAGTTTCCATTGGGTATCCTATGAAGACACATTTCTCCGATTTGGGTTCGAGCTTATTAGTTTGAAGCTTTTTCACATAAGGATCGCAGCCGCAAACTTTAAGAAACGACAACTTTGGTTTCTTGCCAAACCATAGTTCATAACGCGTCGTCTCAACGGATTTTGATGGTGCCCTATTTAAAGTGAATGTAGCTATCTCTAATGCATAACCCCAAAATGATATTGGTAAATCGGTAAGAGACATCATTGATCGCACCATATCAAATAAAGTGCGGTTATGACGTTCGGACACACTGTTACGCTGTGGTGTTCCCGGTGGCATGAGTTTGTGAAACTATTCCACATTGTTTTAACTGAAGGCCAAACTCCTAACTTAAATGTTCATCTCCACGATTAGATCGAAGAAACTTTACTTTCTTGTTACGATGATTTTCCACTTCACTCTAAAACTCTTTGAACTTTTCAAATGTTTCAGACTTGTGCTTCATTAAGTAGATATACTCATATCTGCTCAAATCATCTGTGAAGGTCAGAAAATAACGATACCCGCCACGAGCATCAACGCTCATTGGACTGCATACATCGGTATGTATTATTCCAACAAGTCAGTATCTCGTTCCATTGTTCCGGAGAACAGAGTTTTAGTCATCTTGCCCAAAAGGCACGATTCCAACAAGTCAGTAGCCCGTTCCATTTCCCACATTTTGATGGGATCCGAAATATTTTTATCCGAAATTTCTAGTCAGATTAAATATAATTTCAAAATAAAGTTGTACTACGTTAAAATCCAACGAAATATTACGCGCGCAACAAGTAATGAAATTCAAAATTTCAAATTCCAATAATAATATATTTTTAAACTAATTACGCGTTTGGTGCATTTTTTATAGTTACTGCCCAGTTATTATAATTACATCCCATTTATTATTTCTTAAAGTCCATTTTCTTGTTAAGCCTAATGCATACATCCTAGGAAAGTTTGCAGCCCAACGGGCGGAGAATAACAAGTTGACCCGGATATTGTGTACAACTGTCGGCCCAGTTGCATTGCTGATGTTGAAAAAAAAGGCATGTGTAGTACAGTACAACCTAACATGGCTACTCAGCCCACATTCAGCGACGATGGAAAGGCCCAAACAAGACTTCTGTACAACTTTTTGAAGTCACTGGTCTCGATTAATAACTTAAGAAAAAGTTAGATTATAGTGGAACCTAATTAAAAGCTGTCACGAGCAAAGAAACAATTCAACGGGTCCCTGATACGTCTCCAACATATCTATAATTTTTGATTGTTTCATGCTATTATATTACCCCTTTTGGATATTTATGGGCTTTATTCTACACATTTATATCATTTTTGGGACTAACCTACTAACCGGAGGCCCAACCCATATTGCTGTTTTTTTGCCTATTTCAGTATTTCGAAGAAAAGGAATATCAAACAGAGTCCAAACGGAATGAAACCTTCGGGAGCGTGATTTTTGGAACGAACGTGATCCAGAGGACTTGGAGTGCAAGTCAAGAAACGATCGAGGCGGACATGAGGGTAGGGGGCGCACCCACCCCTATAGGGCGCTCCCCCCTATCTCGTGGGCCCCTCGGGCGGCCACCGACCTACTTCTTCCTCCTATATATACCCACGTACCCCGAAAACATCCACGGAGCCAACGACAAACAATTTCCACCGCCGTAACCTTCTGTATCCGCGAGATCCCATCTTGGAGCCTTCGTCGGCGCTCCGTCGAAGGGGGAATCGACCACGGAGGGCTTCTACATCAACACCATAGCTCTTCCGATGAGTTGTGAGTAGTTTACCACAGACCTTCGGGTCCATAGTTATTAGCTATATGGCTTCTTCTCTCTTTTTCAATCTCAATACCATGTTCTCCCCCTCTCTTGTGGAGATCTATTCGATGTAAACTCTTTTTGCGGTGTGTTTGTCGAGATCCAATGAATTGTGGGTTTATGATCAAGTTTATCTATGAGAAATATTTGAATCTCCTCTGAATTCTTTTATGTACGATTGAGTTATCTTTGCAAGTCTCTTCGAATTATCAGTTTGGTTTGGCCTATTAGATTGATCTTTCTTGCCATGGGAGAAGTGCTTAGCTTTGGGTTCAATCTTGCGGTGTCCTTTCCTAGTGATAGCAGGGGCAGCAAGGCACGTATTGTATTGTTGTCATCGAGGATAAAAAGATAGGGTTTATATCATATTGCATGAGTTTATCCCTCTACCTCATGTCATCTTTCTTAATGCGTTACTCTGTTCTTATGAACTTAATACTCTAGATGCATGCTGCATAGCGGTCGATGTGTGGACTAATAGTAGTAGATGCAGGCAGGAGTCGGTCTACTTGTTGCGGACGTGATGCCTATATACATGATCATGCCTAGATAATCTCATAATTATTCGCTTTTCTATCAATTGCTCGACAGTAATTTGTTCACCCACCGTAATACTTATGCTATGTTGAGAGAAGCCTCTAGTGAAACCTATGGCCCCCGGGTCTATCTTTTATCATATAAGCTTTCAATCTACTTTTACTTGCATCTTTACTTTTCCAATATATATTATAAAATACCAAAAATATATTTATCTTATCATACTATCTCTATCAGATCTCACTTTCGCAAGTGGCCGTGAAGGGATTGACAACCCCTTTATTGCGTTGGTTGCGAGTTCTTTGTTTGTTTGTGTAGGTGCGTGGGACTTTTGAGGAGCCTCCTATTGGATTGATACCTTGGTTCTCAAAAACTGAGGGAAATACTTACGCTACTATTGCCGCATCACCCTTTTCTCTTCAAGGAAAACCAACGCAAGCTCAAGACGTAGCAAGAAGGATTTCTGGCGCTATTGCCGGGGAGGTCTTCGCTCAAGTCAAGACATAACAAGTACCCATCACAAACTCATCTCCCTTGCATTTACATTATTTGCCATTTGCCTCTCGTTTTCCTCTCCCCCATTTCACCCTTGTCGTTTTATTCGCCCTCTCTTTCCCAATCTCCTCCTCTCTTTTTTGCTTGCCTTTTTCTGTTTGCTTGTGTGTTGGATTACTTGTTGCCATGGCGCAAGATAATAGCAAAATGTGTGATTTCTCCAATACCAATAATAATGATTTCCTTAGTACTCTGATTGCTCCTCTTAATGATGTTGAGTCTTGTGAAATCAATACTGCTTTGCTGAATCTTGTTATGAAAGATCAATTCGCCGGCCTTCCTAGTGAAGATGCCGCTACTCATCTAAACAACTTTGTTGATTTGTGTGAAATGCGAAAGAAGAAAGATAAGGATAATGATATTGTTAAATTGAAGTTATTTCCGTTTTCACTTAGAGATCGTGCTAAAGTTTGGTTTTCGTCTTTGCCTAAAAATAGTAATGATTCTTGGAACAAGTGCAAAGATGCTTTTATCTCTAAGTATTTTCCTCCCGCTAAGATTATCACTCTTAGGAATGATATTATGAATTTTAAACAACTTGATCATGAGCATGTTGCCCAATCTTGGGAAAGAATGAAATTGATGATTCACAATTGCCCTACTCATGGTTTGAATTTATGGATGATCATACAAAATTTTTATGCCGGATTGAACTTTGCTTCTAGAAACTTTTAGATTCGGCCGCGGGAGGCACGTTGATGGAAATCATGTTAGGAGATGCTACGAAACTTCTTGATAATATTATGGCTAATTATTCTCAATGGCACACCGAAAGATCTACTAGTAAAAAAGTGCATGCTATAAAAGAAATTAATGTTTTGAGTGGAAAGATGGATGAACTTATGAGGCTGTTTGCAATTAAGAGTGCTCCTCTTGATCCCAATGATATGCCTTTGTCTACTTTGATTGAGAATAATAATAAATCTATGGATGTGAATTTTGTTGGTAGGAATAGTTTTGGAAACAATGCTTATAGAGGAAACTTTAATCCTAGACCGTTCCCTAGTAATTCCTCTAATAATTATGGAAATTCCTGCAATAATTCTTATGGTAATTTTAATAAGATTCCCTCTGATTTTGAGAATAGTGTGAAAGAATTTATGATTTCTCAAAAGAATTTTAATGCTTTGCTTGAAGAAAAATTGCTCAAAGTTGATGATTTGGCTAGGAACATTGATAACTTTCGCTTGATGTTGATTCTCTTAAACTTAGATCTACTCCTCCTAAGCATGATATCAATGAGTCTCTCAAAGCCATGATAATTTCAATTGATGAGTGCAAGGGAAGAACCACTAGATTGCGTGCTAAGAAAGATTGCTTTGTAAAGGCGTGTTCTTCTAGTTTCCATGAAAGTAATGATGAAGATCTTAAAGTTATTGATGTGTATCCTATTAGATCTTTGTTTTGCAATATGAATCTTGATAATAATGTGACTGGAGATGAGTCAACTTTAGTTAGAAGGCGTCCCAATAATTCAGAGTTTTTAGATCTTGATGCTAAATTTGGTAAAAGTGGGATTGGAGAGGTCATGACTTTAAATAGCATTGAACCCACTATCTTGGATTTCATGGAATTTGATTATGATAATTGTTCTTTAGAAGGTTGTATTTCCTTGTTGCAATCCGTTGTTAATTCTCCTCATGCTTATAGTCAAAATAAAGCTTTTACCAGACATATCGTTGATGCCATGATGCAATCTTATGATGAAAAACTTAATTTGGAAGTTTCTATACCTAGAAAACTTAATGATGAGTGGGAACCTACTATAAAGATTAAAATTAAGGATCATGAGTGTTTTGCTTTGTGTGATTTGGGTGCTAGTGTTTCCACGATTCTGAAAACTTTATGTGATATTCTAGGTTTCCATGATCTTGATGATTGCTCTTTAAATTTGCACCTTGCGGATTCCACCATTAAAAAGCCAATGGGAAGGATCATTGATGTTCTCATTGTTGCAAAGAGAAATTTGGTGCCCGTAGATTTTATCGTTTTTGATATAGATTGCAATCTTTCTTGCCCTATTATTCTTGGTAGACCTTTCCTTAGAACGATTGGCGCGATTATTGATATGAAGGAAGGGAATATTAGATTCCAATTTCCATTAAAGAAATGCATGTAGCAATTTCCAAGAAAGAAATTCAAATTACCTTATGAATCTATCATGCGAGCTACTTATGAATTGAGTGCCAAAGATGACACTACTTAGATCTATCTTCGCTTTTATGCCTAGCTAGGGGCGTTAAACGATAGCGCTAGTTGGGAGGCAACCCAATTTTATTTGTGTTTTTTGTTTTTATTTCTGTTTAGTAATAAATTTTGCATCTACCTTCTGTTTAGATGTGTTTTTATGTTTTAATAAGTGTTTGTGCCAAGTAGAACCTATAGGATAACCTATGATGATAGTTAATTTGATTCTGCTGAAAAACAGAAACTTTGCGTGCACGAAATTAGTTTTGTTAAATCACAGAAACGTGATTTTGCGTTGATTCTTTTTGATGATGATCAATAGACAAATGTTACAGGACTTCCTATTTTGGTAGGAGTTTTAGAGTTCCAGAAGTTTGCGTTAGTTACAGATTGCTACAGACTGTTCTGTTTTTGACAGATTCTGTTTTTCGTGTGTTGTTTGCTTATTTTGATGCATCTATGGCTAGTATTAAGTGGTATGAACCATAGAGAACTTGAAATACAGTAGGTTTAACACCAATATAAATAAATAATGATTTAATTACAGTACCTTATGTAGTGATTTTGTTTTCTTTCACTAACGGAGCTTATGAGATTTCCTGTTGAGTTTTGTGTTGTGATGTTTTCAAGTTTTGGGTAAAGACTTGATGGACTATGGAATAAGGAGTGGCAAAAGCCTAAGATTGGGGATGCCCATGGCACCCCAAGATATTCAAGACTAGCCAAAAGCCTAAGCTTGGGGATGCCCCAGGAAGGTATCCCCTCTTTCGTCTTCGTTCATTGGTAACTTTACTTGGAGCTATATTTTTATTCGCCACATGATATGTGTTTTTCTTGGAGCATCATGTATTATATTAGTATTTTCTTTTTAGTTTTACAAAATCATCCTTACTGTACACACCTTTTGGGAGAAGCCCACTTGTTTGGAATTTATTAGAATACTCTATGTGCTTCACTTATATCTTTTGAGCTTGATAGTTTTTGCTCTAGTGCTTCACTTATATCTTTTAGAGCACGGCGGTGGCTTAATTTTGTAGAAATTGCTAGTCTCTCATGCTTCACTTATATTATTTTGAGAGTCTTTTAGAACAGCATGGTATTTTCTATGGTTATAAAATTGGTCCTAGAATGGTAGGCATCCAAGTTGGGTATAATAAAAACTATCATAGGAAGTGAATTGGATGTCATGATCAACTTGATACTTGATAATTGTTTTGAGATATGGAGGTAGTAATATTAAAGTCATGCTAGTTGGGTGATTATGAATTTAAAGAATGCTTGTGTTGAAGTTTGTGATTCCCGTAGCATGCACGTATGGTGAACGGCTTTGTGATGAAGTTGGAGCACAATTTTATTTATTGATTGTCTTCCTTATGAGTGGCGGTCGGGGACGAGCGATGGTCTTTTCCTACCAATTTATCCCCCTAGGACCATGCGTGTAATACTGTGTTTATGATGACTTGTAGATTTTTGCAATAAGTATATGAGTTCTTTTGACTAATGTTGAGTCCATGGATTATACGCACTCTCTCCCTTCCACCATTGCTAGCCTCTCCTGTGCCCCGCAACTTCGCCGGTACCATACACCTACCATATACCTTCCTGAAAACAGCCACCATACCTACCTATTATGGCATTTCCATGGCCATTCTGAGATATATTGCCATGCAACTTTCCACCGTTCCGTTTATATGACACACATTACTTTTGTCATATTGCTTTTTGCATGATCATGTAGTTCACATCGTATTTGTGGCAAGGCCACCATCATAATTTTCATACATGTCGCTCTTGATTCATTGCATATCATGGTACACCCCTGGAGGTATTCATAGAGAGTCATATCTTGTTCTAGTTTTGAGTTGTAAATCAATAGAAGTGTGATGATTTTCATTATTAGAGCATTGTCCTAGTGAGGAAAGGATGATGGAGACTATGATTCCCCCACAAGTTGGGATGAGACTTCGGACTAAAAAAAAGAGAAAAGAAAAAAAGAGAAAGGCCAAAAAAAAGAAAAAAAGAGAAAATAAAATGAGAGAAAAAGAGAGAAGGGACAATGCTACTATCCTTTTACCACACTTGTGCTTCAAAGTAGCACCATGATCTTCATGATCGAGAGTCTCCTATGTTGTCACTTTCATATAATAGTGGTAATTTTTTATTATAGAACTTGGCTTGTATATTCCAATGATGGGCTTCCTCAAAATGCCCTAGGTCTTAGTGAGCAAGCAAGTTGGATGCACACCCACTTAGTTTCTTTTGTTGAGCTTTAATACATTTATAGCTCTAGTGCATCCGTTGCATGGCAATCCCTACTCACTCACATTGATATCTATTAATGGGCATCTCCATAGCCCGTTGATACACCTAGTTGATGTGAGACTATTGATACATCCATTTTGCATCATGCTTTTATATCAATATTTATTGCATTATGGGCTGTTATTGCACATTATATCTCAATACTTATGGCTATTCTCTCTTATTTTACAAGGTTTACCATGAAGAGGGGGAATGCCGGCAGCTGGAATTCTGGCTGAAAAAGGAGCAAACATTGGAAACCTATTCTGCACGACTCCAAAAGTCTTGAAACTCCACGAAACCACCTTTTGGATTTATTAAGAATTTATGAGCGAAAGAAATAGGCCAGGGGGCCCACACCCTGTCCAGGAGGCAGGGGGCGCCCCCCTATAGGGCGCACCCCCTATCTCCTGGGCCCCCTGGTGGGCTTCCGGTGACCATCTTCTGCTATATGAAGGGTTTTGTCCTAGAAAAATTTGTGGGCAAGCTTATGGGACGAAACTCCGCCGCCATGAGGCGGAACCTTGGCGGAATCAATCTAGGGCTCTGGCGGAGCTGTTTTGCCGGGGACACTTCCCTCCGGAAGGGGGAAATCATCACCAACGTCATCATCAACGATCCTCTCATCGGGAGGGGGTCAATCTCCATCAACATCTTCACCAGCACCATCTCCTCTCAAACCCTAGTTCATCTCTTGTATCCAATCTTGTATCCAAAACCACAAATTGGTACCTGTGGGTTGCTAGTAGTGTTGATTACTCCTTGTAGTTGATACTTATTGGTTTACTTGGTGGAAGATTATATGTTCAGATCCTTAATGCATATTATTACACCTCTGATTATGAACATGATTATGCTTTGTGAGTAGTAACTTTAGTTTCTGAGGACATGGGTGAAGTCTTGCTATTAGTAGTCATGTGAATTTGGTATTCGTTCGATATTTTTATGAGATGTATGTTGTCTCTCCTCTAGTGGTGTTATGTGAACGTCGACTACATGACACTTCATCATTATTTGGGTTGCTAGAGTGACAGAAGCTTAAATCCTAGTTTATGCGTTGCTTCGTTAGGGGTTGATATGGACCCATATGTTTAATGATGTGGTTAGGTTTACCTTAATACTCCTTTTTGTAGTTGCAGATGCTTGCAATAGGGGTTAATCATAAGTGGGATGCTTGTCCAAGTTAGGGCAACACCCAAGTGTCGGTCCACCCACATATCAAATTATCAAAGTACCGAACGCGAATCTTATGAACGTGATGAAACTAGCTTGACGATAATTCCCAATGTGTCCTCGGGAGCTCCTTCATTATTATTAGAATTTGTCCAGGCTTATCCTTTGCTACATAAAGGATTGGGCCACCTTGCTGCACCTTATTTACTTTATTTACTTTTGCTCGTTACTATTTATCTTATCACAAAACTATCTATCATGTACTATTTCAGTGCTTGCAGAGAAAACCTTACTGAAAACTGCTTATCATTTCCTTCTGCTCCTCGTTGGGTTCGACACTCTTACTTATCGAAAGGACTACGATAGATCCCCTACACTTGTGGGTCATCAAGACTCTTTTCTGGCGCCGTTGCCGGGGAGCGTAGCGCTCTTTGTGAGTGGAACTTGGTAAGGAAACATTTATATAGTGTGCTGAAATTTTCTGTTATTGTCACTATGGAAACTAATCCTTTGAGTGGCTTGTTTGGGTATCTTCACCCCAACCAGAGGAGCAAATATATGTTCCTCATCCTACTGAACTTTATGAAAATATTCACTTTGAGATTCCTTCGGGTATGATAGAAAAACTGCTAGCTAATCCTTTTGCAGGAGACGGAACTTTGCATCCCGACTTACACCTTATCTTTGTGGATGAAGTTTGTGGATTATTTAAGCTTGCAGGTATTCCCGATGATGTTGTCAAAAGGAAGGTATTCCCTTTATCTTTGAAGGGAGATGCAATGACATGGTATAGGCTATGTGATGATACGAGATCTTGGAATTATAAGTGATTGAAATTGGAATTTCACTAGAAGTTCTACCATATGCATCTTGTTCATCGTGATCGTAATTACATATATAATTTCTGGCCTGGCGAAGGAGAAAGCATTGCTCAAGCTTGGGGAGGCTTAAGTCAATGTTATATTCATGCCCCAATCATGAGCTCTCTCGGGAAATGATTATTCAGAATTTTTATGCTCGGCTTTCTCTTGATAATCGCAACCTGCTCGATACTTCCTGTACTGGTTCTATATGCTGAAGACTATTGATTTCAAATGGTACTTATTGGAAAGAATTAAACGCAACTCTGAAGATTGGGGTTCCGACGATGGTAAGGAGTCAGGTATGACACCTAAGTTTGATTGTGTTAAATCTTTTATGGATACCGATGCTTTCCGTGGATTTAGCTCTAAGTATGTACTTGACTCTGAGATAGTAGCTACTTTTTGTGAAACTTTTGCTGCTCACGTTGATCCCCCTAAAGAAAAGTGGTTTAAATATAATCCTCCTGTTGAAGTGAAAGTAGTTGCACCTATTACCGTCGAAGAAAAGACTATTACATATAGTGATCCTATTATTCCTACTACTTATGTTGAAAAACCTCCTTTTCATGTTAGGATAAAAGATCATGTTAAAGCTTCGACTATTGTTCGTAAGAGTAATACTAGGACTTATACACCTCCTGAGCAAATTAATGTTGAAGCTAGTATTGCTATGATTAAAGATCTCCTGGATGAAGACTTAGATGGGCATGTTATTTCTTTCATGGGTGAAATTGCTAATATTGCTAGACCCGATACTAAGACACGTAGACCTGTTGTAGGCACGCCTGCTATTTCTGTTAAAATAGGAGATCATTGTTATCATGGCTTATGTGATATGTGTGCCAGTGCTAATGCTATACCTTACGATCTTTATAAAGAAATTATGCACGATATTGCACCTGTTGAATTAGAAGACATTGATGTTACTATTAAGCTTGCTAATAGGGACACCATTAAACCTATTGGTATTGTTAGAGATGTTGAAGTCTTGTGTGGAAAGATTAAATACCCTGCTGATTTTCTTGTTCTTGCTTCCCCACAAGTGATTTTTGTCCCATTATTTTTGGTAGACCTTTCTTGCATACTGCTAGTGCTAAGATTGATTGTGAAAAGAATATTGTCACTGTTGGTATAGATGGTATGTCTCATGAGTTTAATTTCGCTAAGTTTAGTAGACAACCTCGTGAAAAGGAACCATCTAGTAAGGATGAGATTATTGGTCTTGCTTCTATTGCTGTTCCTCCAACTGATCCGTTAGAACAATATTTGCTAGACCATGAAAACGATATGTTTATGAAGGAAAGGGAAGAAATAGATGAAGTGTTCCTTAAACAAGAACCTATGCTAAAACATAATCTTCCCGTTGAAATTCTTGGGGATCCCCCTCCACCCAAGGGTGATCCCGTGTTTGAACTCAAACCCTTACCTGATAATCTCAAGTATGCTTATCTTGATGAAAAAGAAATATATCCTGTTATTATTAGTGCTAACCTTTCAGAGAAAGAAGAAGAAAGATTATTGAAAACTCTGAAGAAGCACCGAGCTGCTATTGGATATACTCTGGATGATCTTAAGGGCATTAGTCCCACATTATGTCAACACAAAATTTCAGTGGAGAAAGATGCCAAACCTGTTAGAGATCCTCAAAGACGATTAAACCCCAAAATGAAGGAAGTGGTAAGAAAGGAGATTCTAAAACTCCTTGAGGCAGGTATTATTTATCCCGTTGCTGATAGTGAATGGGTAAGCCCTGTCCATTGTGTCCCTAAAAAGGGAGGTATTACCGTTGTTCCTAATGATAAAGATGAATTGATCCCGCAAAGAATTATTACAGGCTATAGGATGGTAATTGATTTCCGTAAGTTAAATAAAGCTACTAAGAAAGATCATTACCGTTTACCTTTTATTGATCAAATGCTAGAAAGGCTATCCAAACACACACATTTTTGCTTTCTAGATGGTTATTCTGGTTTCTCTCAAATACCTGTGTTAGCGGGGGATCAATCTAAAACTACTTTTACTTGCCCTTTTGGTACTTTTGCTTATAGACGTATGCCTTTTGGTTTATGTAATGCACCTGCTACCTTCCAAAGATGCATGATGGCTATATTTTCTGATTTTTGTGAAAAGATATGTGAGGTATTCATGGATGAATTCTCCGTCTATGGATCCTCTTTTGATGATTGTTTGAGCAACCTTGATCGAGTTTTGCAGAGATGCGAAGACACTAGTCTCGTCCTGAATTGGGAAAAGTGTCACTTTATGGTTAATGAAGGCATTGTATTGGGGCACAAGATCTCCGAGAGAGGTATTGAAGTTGATAAAGCTAAAGTTGATGCTATTGAAAAGATGCCATGTCCCAAGGACATAAAAGGTATAAGAAGTTTTCTTGGTCATGCCGGTTTTTATAGGAGGTTCATTAAGGACTTTTCTAAAATCTCTAGGCCTCTGACTAATTTATTGCAAAAAGATATTCCTTTTGTCTTTGATGATGATTGTGTAGACGCATTTGAAACACTTAAGAAAGCTTTGATCACAACACCTATTGTTCAGCCACCTGATTGGAATTTACCTTTTGAAATTATGTGTGATGCTAGTGATTATGCTGTAGGTGCTGTTTTAGGGCAAAGAGTCGATAAGAAATTGAATGTTATCCATTATGCTAGTAAGACTCTTGATTCTGCCCAGAGAAATTACGCTACTACTGAAAAAGAGTTCTTAGCAGTTGTGTTTGCATGTGATAAGTTTAGACCTTATATTGTTGATTCCAAAGTTACTATTCACACTGATCATGCTGCTATTAAATATCTTATGGAAAAGAAAGATGCTAAGCCTAGACTCATCAGATGGGTTCTCTTGCTCCAAGAATTTGACTTGCATATTATTGATAGAAAGGGAGCTGAGAACCCCGTTGCAGACAACTTGTCTAGGTTAGAGAATGTTCTTGATGACCCACTGCCTATTAATGATAGTTTTCCTGATGAACAATTAGCGGTTGTCAATGCTTCTCGTACTGCTCCTTGGTATGCTGACTATGCTAATTACATTGTTGCTAAATATATACCGCCTAGCTTCACATACCAGCAAAAGAAAAAGTTCTTCTATGATTTAAGACATTACTTCTGGGATGATCCACACCTTTATAAAGAAGGAGTAGATGGTATTATTAGACGTTGTGTGCCTGAGCATGAACAGGAACAAATCCTACGCAAGTGTCACTCTGAATCCTATGGAGGACACCACGCTGGAGATAGAACTGCACACAAGGTACTACAATCTGGTTTTTATTGGCCTACTCTTTTCAAAGATGCTCGTAAGTTTGTCGTATCTTGTGATGAATGCCAAAGAATAGGTAACATCAGTAGACGTCAAGAAATGCCTATGAATTATTCTCTTGTTATTGAACCGTTTGATGTTTGGGGCTTTGATTATATGGGACCTTTTCCTACTTCCAATGGTTATACACATATTTTAGTTGCTGTTGATTACGTTACTAAGTGGGTAGAAGCTATTCCAACTAGTAGTGCTGATCATAACACTTCTATTAAAATGCTTAAAGAAGTTATTTTTCCGAGGTTTGGAGTCCCTAGATATCTTATGACTGATGGTGGTTCACACTTTATTCATGGTGCTTTCCGTAAGATGCTTGCTAAGTACGATGTCAATCATAGAATTGCATCTCCTTATCACCCGCAGTCTAGTGGTCAAGTAGAGTTGAGCAATAGAGAGCTCAAATTAATTTTGCAAAAGACTGTGAATAGATCTAGAAAGAATTGGTCCAAAAAACTTGATGATGCATTATGGGCCTATAGAACTGCATACAAAAATCCTATGGGTATGTCTCCATATAAGATGGTTTATGGAAAAGTATGCCATTTACCTCTTGAACTTGAACATAAAGCATATTGGGCTATTAAAGAGCTCAATTATGACTTCAAACTTGCCGGTGAGAAGAGGTTGTTTGATATTAGCTCACTTGATGAATGGAGAACCCAAGCTTATGAGAATGCCAAGCTCTTCAAAGAAAAAGTCAAACGCTGGCATGATAAAAGGATAAAAAAGCGTGAGTTTAACGTAGGAGATTATGTGTTATTATTCAACTCTCGTTTAAGATTTTTTGCAGGAAAACTTCTCTCAAAATGGGAAGGTCCCTACGTTATCGAGGAGGTCTATCGTTCCGGTGCTATAAAAATTTACAACTTTGAAGGCATAAATCCGAGGGTGGTTAATGGTCAAAGAATCAAGCATTATATTTCAGGTAACCCTATCAATGTTGAAACTAATATTATTGAAACCATAACCCTAGAGGAGTACATAAGAGACACTTTCCAGAATGTTCCAGACTCCGAAAAAGCATAGGTACGTGGTACGGTAAGTATACCGACTCCAAAACAACTATAATGGCAATTTTCATCAGTTTTGGATTATTTAAAAATTTTAGGAAGAAAGAAGTAGTCTGAAAGGGACACAAGGCTCCCACGAGAGAGGAGGGCGCGCCCCCCTATCTCGTGGGCACCTCATGTGCCTCCCGGACTCCGTTTTCTTATATGTTACGTATTTTGGTCGGTAAAAATTCATTATATATACTCCCGAAGGTTTTGGCCACCGTATCACGCAATTATCCTCTATTTTCGTTTCGAGCTGTTCCTGTTGCAGAATTAAGCAAGATGTCTTCTCAGGAATCAGTCGGGGAGAGTCGAGTGTCTCACCCAATGCCAGGCCCAGGAGCAAATGGCGATGCCTATCACTTTGGACCATCAACGGAGGATGAGATGGAGGCTGATTTGAAAAGGATAGATGCCATGGAGGAAGATCAAGAAGTTACCTCTCGTCTCCAAGCAGATTTCACTATGGGGGAACTACCTAGTCTGGCTGTCCCTGCTTCGGTTATCCCTTCCAACTCCAGATTTCTTTCTTATGAAAATATGAAAAATAGTTTCATGTGTTCTCCAGAAGCTATGCAGCATCCTTGGGTAAAAGGAGCCTTGGCCGTTACGGGCAAGCTCCGTAAAGAAATTTTGGACCTCAAACGACAAATCAATAAGCTCGAGGAGGAGAACCGTATCCTGAAGGGTATCATCGCCAAGAAGATTACAACACCAACCATGAAGAAGGAGAAATAATCACATGGGTATGGGCACTCCCCTTGGCAACTGCCAAGCTTGCGGGAGGTGCCCCGGTATCATATCACCATCACACTCCTATCTTTACCGCTTTATTTAGTTCGATCCTTTTAGTAGTATCTTGATCTATTAGTTCGAAGTTTTGATATCAAGTAGTTTTGAGTTTTTGTTGTGATCTCTTTTTGTAAGCGAGTCCGTGTGCTATCTATAATAAAGATTAGTGTTGAGTCAAGGGCTTTGCTATGTTGCTATGATCTGGAGAAAGTAGAAAGAACAAAAGAGTTCATATTGATCTTATGGATAGTGATAACTTCACACATAGAAAGTATGAGGCATAAAAATTGTTGAGAGTTGATGAACGTAGCCTTGGTCATTGTTGCAATTAATAGGAAGTGATAAGGAAAGAGGGGTTCACATATAGATATATTATCTTGGACATCTTTTATGATTGTGAAGCACTCATTAAGTATGACATGCTAAAAGAGTTGATGTTGGAAAAGGAAGACAACGTAATGGTTTATGTTTTCCGACATCTCAGTTAAAGTATATTGTCAGTGACCTTCTGAACATGTTGAGCTTGCCTTTCCCCCTCATGCTAGCCAAAACTCCCTGCACCAAGTAGAGATACTACTTGTGCTTCCAAATATCCTTAAACCCAGTTTTGCCATGAGAGTCCACCATACCTACCTATGGATTGAGTAAGATCCTTCAAGTAAGTTGTCATCGGTGCAAGCAATAAAAATTGCTCTCTAAATATGCATGACTTATTAGTGCAGAGAAAATAAGCTTTGTACGAACTTGTTGTGGAAGTAATAAAAGCGACGGAGTGCATAATAAAGGTCCACATACAAGGGGCAATACAAAGTGACGTTCTCTTGCATTAAGATTTTGTGTATCCAACCCTAAAAGCGCATGACAACCTCTGCTTCCCTCTGCGAAGGGCCTATCTTTTACTTTATGTTTTTACTTTATACTTGAGTCAAGGTGATCCTCACCTTTCCACTTTTTCATTTTATCCTTTGGCAAGCTCCTCGTGTTTGAAAGGTCATGATACATAAATCAAGATGAATGTAAGTTGGCATAGGCTATTATTGTTGACATCACATAAAGGTGAATATGTTGGGAGGCAACACAATAAGCCCCTATCTTTCTCAGTGTCCGGCTGAAACTCTATAACCTCAAGTATTGCGTGAGTGTTAACAATTATGGGGGACTACGAGATAGTTGAGTATGTGATCTTGCTAAAAAGCTCTATTATTGACTCTTTCTGATGTTACGATAAATTGCAATTGCTTCAATGACTGAGATTATAGTTTGTTAGTTCCCAATGAAGTTTATGAACCATACTTGACATTGTGAATTGCTTATTACTTGACCATAGGAAATCATATGACAAAATCTATATATATGTTGCTGTTATTAGAATGATCATGATGCCCTCATGTCCGTATTTTATTTTTATCGACACCTTTATCTCTAAACATGTGGACATATTTCTCGATCTCGGTTTCCGCTTGAGGACAAGCAAGGTCTAAGCTTGGGGGAGTTGATACGTCCATTTTGCATCATGCTTTTATATCAATATTTATTGCATTATGGGTTGTTATTGCACACTATATCTCAATACTTATGGCTATTCTCTCTTATTTTACAAGGTTTACGATGAAGATGGGGAATGCCGGCAGCTGGAATTCTGGCTGAAAAAGGAGCAAACGCTGGAAACCTATTCTGCACGACTCCAAAAGTCCTGAAACTCCACGAAACCACTTTTTGGATTTATTAAGTATTTATGAGAGAAAGAAATATGCCAGGGGGCCCACACCCTCTCCAGGAGACAGGGGGCGCCCCCCTATAGGGCGCGCCCCCTATCTCCTCGGCCCCCTGGTGGGCTTCCGGCGACCATCTTCTGCTATATGAAGGGTTTTGTCCTGGAAAAATTCGTGGGCAAGCTTACAGGACGAAACTCCGCCGCCACGAGGCGGAACCTTGGCGGAATCAATCTAGGGCTCTGGCGGAGCTGTTCTGCCGGGGACACTTCCCTCCGGAAGGGGGAAATCATCACCAACGTCATCAACAATGATCCTCTCATCGGGAGGGGGTCAATCTCCATCAACATCTTCACCAACACCATCTCCTCTCAAACCCTAGTTCATCTCTTGTATCCAAAACCACAAATTGGTACCTGTGGGTTGCTAGTAGTAATGATTACTCCTTATAGTTAATACTTATTGGTTTACTTGGTGGAAGATTATATGTTCAGATCCTTAATGCATATTATTACACCTCTGATTATGAACATGATTATGCTTTGTGAGTAGTTACTTTAGTTCCCGAGGACATGGGTGAAGTCTTGCTATTAGTAGTCATGTGAATTTGTTATTCGTTTGATATTTTGATGAGATGTATGTTGTCTCTCCTCTAGTGGTGTTATGTGAACATCGACTACATGACACTTAACCATTATTTTGGGCCTAGAGGAGGTCATAGGGAAGTAATAATTAGATGATGGGTTGCTAGAGTGACAGAAGCTTAAACCCTAGTTTATGCGTTGCTTCGTTAGGGGTTGATATGGACCCATATGTTTAATGTTGTGGTTAGGTTTACCTTAATACTCCTTTTTGTAGTTGCAGATGCTTGCAATAGGGGTTAATCATAAGTGGGATGCTTGTCCAAGTTAGGGCAGCACCCAAGTGTCGGTCCACCCACATATCAAATTATCAAAGTATCGAACGCGAATCTTATGAAGGTGATGAAACTAGCTTGACGATAATTCCCAATGTGTCCTCGGGAGCTCCTTCATTATTATTAGAATTTGTCCAGGCTTATCCTTTGCTACATAAAGGATTGGGCCACCTTGCTTCACCTTATTTACTTTATTTACTTTTGCTCGTTACTATTTATCTTATCACAAAACTATCTATCACCTACTATTTCAGTGCTTGCAGAGAAAACCTTACTGAAAACTGCTTATCATTTCCTTTTGCTCCTCGTTGGGTTCGACACACTTACTTATCGAAAGGACTACGATAAATCCCCTACACTTGTGGGTCATCAACTATCTTCTCCTTTTTTGTCTTCTCCACAACCTCCATTCTATTCCACATATAGTGCTATGTCCATGGCTCACGCTAATGTATTGCGTGAAAGTTGAAAAAGTTTGAGATTACTAAAGTATGAAACAATTGCTTGGCTTGTCATCAGGGTTGTGCATGATCAAATACTTTGTGTGATGAAGATAGAGCAATAGCCGGACTATATGATTTTGTAAGGATAACTTTCTTTTGCCATGTTATTTTGAGAAGACATGATTGCTTGGTTAGTATGCTTGAAGTATTACTATTTCTTATGTCGATATGAACTTTTATTTTGAATCATTTGGATCTGGACATTCATGCCACAATAAAGAAAATTACATTGAGAAATATGCTAGGTAGCATTCCACATCAAAAATTTTGTTTTTATCATTTACCTACTCGAGGACGAGTAGGAATTAAGCTTGGGGGTGCTTGATACGTCTCCAACGTATCTATAATTTTTGAATGTTTCATGCTATTATATTACCCCTTTTGGATGTTTATGGGCTTTATTTTACACATTTATATCATTTTTGGGACTAACCTACTAACCGGAGGCCGAGCCCGTATTGCTGTTTTTTGCCTATTTCAGTATTTCGAAGAAAAGGAATATCAAACGGAGCCCAAATGGAATGCAACCTTCGGGAGCCTGATTTTTGGAACGAATGTGATCCAGAGGACTTGGAGTGCAAGTCAAGAAATAATCGAGGCGGCCACGAGGGTAGGGGGCGCGCCCACCCCTACAAGGCACGCCCCCCATCTCGTGGGCCCCTCGGGCGGCCACCGACCTACTTCTTCCTCCTATAAATACCCACGTACCCCGAAAACATCCAGGGAGCCAACGAAAAACAATTTCCACCGACCTACTTCTTCCTGCTATATATACCCACGTACCCCGAAAACATCCAGGGAGCCCCTCGGATCCATAGTTATTAGCTAGAAGGCTTCTTCTCTCTTTTTGGATCTCAATACCATGTTCTCCCCCTCTGTTGCGCAGATCTATTCGATGTAAACTCTTTTTGCGGTGTGTTTGTCGAGATCCGATGAATTGTGGGTTTATGATCAAGTTTATCTATGAGAAATATTTGAATCTCCTCTGAATTCTTTTATGTATGATTGAGTTATCTTTGCAAGTCTTTTCGAATTATCAGTTTGGTTTGGCCTATTAGATTGATCTTTCTTGCCATGGGAGAAGTGCTTAGCTTTGGGTTTAATCTTGCGGTGTCCTTTCCCAGTGACAGTAGGGGCAGCAAGGCACATATTGTATTGTTTCCATCGAGGATAAAAGATGGGGTTTATATCATATTGCATGAGTTTATCCCTCTACATCATGTCATCTTTCTTAATGCGTTACTCTGTTCTTATGAACTTAATACTCTAGATGCATGCTGGATAGCGGTCGATGTGTGGAGTAATAGTAGTAGATGCAGGCAGGAGTCGGTCTACTTGTTGCAGAAGTGATGCCTATATACATGATCATGCCTAGATAATCTCATAATTATTCACTTTTCTATCAATTGCTCGACAGTTATTTGTTCACCCACCGTAATACTTATGCTATCTTGAGAGAAGCCTCTAGTGAAACCTATGCCCCCGGGTCTATCTTTTATCATATAAGCTTTCAATCTACTTTTATTTGCATCTTTACTTTTCCAACCTATATTATAAAATACCAAAAATATATTTATCTTATCATACTATCTCTATCAGATCTCACTTTCGCAAGTGGCCGTGAAGGTATTGACAACCCCTTTATTGCGTTGGTTGCGAGTTCTTTGTTTGTTTGTGTAGGTGCGTGGGACTTTTGAGGAGCCTCCTACTGGATTGATACCTTGGTTCTCAAAAACTGAGGGAAATACTTATGCTACTATTGCTGCATCACCCTTTCCTCTTCAAGGAAAACCAACACAAGCTCAAGACGTAGCAGTCCCACTTGTGCGTGTGTGCGCGTGTGTGTGCGTGCGTGCGTGTATGTGTGTGTGTGAGAGAGAGAGAGAGAGAGAGAGACCCATCGATCGATGCTCGTAAATACATCTTTCAGCCATATGCATTGCTCATGCTTAGTAAAAACTTATATAGTTGATACAATCATATAGAACATCATAGCACACTGAACTTGCATACAAAAATTTCACGCAGGCGGCACAATCAAGATGGAAGCAGTGGATCGCTACCATTAGGGCTATGTTGAAACCAAAGAACTCGTACATAACGGTTCATCGTCTTTATCAATGATGGGGAAATATCTTGAATGTTGTGCAAGGAAAACAGACAGACAACACAATAAGTTCTGCTAGCATGTTAAGTTGACGTACAACCCTTTCTAAAAAACTTCAGGTACAAAATTAGAACATGTCACAATAAAATGTACTAGCACATTAGTGCTTCACACCCATAGCTCGGATTTAACTAGTATCTGACAAGATTCAATTGTTACCTCAAATTAGAGCACATCCAGGAAGCCAACCCTGCCTCTTCTCCCAAAGAAGCAGTGGCCTCCGCCGCATGATGGAGTAGGCCCTGTGCCATCCATCGTTTCGAGCAACACAGCAAAAATCTGACGTTGACTCCTGTAATGGACGTCATCGACGGACCCTGGCACCAGAGGTGGCAACAGGACTTCAATTGATGGATTGACCACTTCTTCGACATGCACAAACACTCAATACAGGTACATCCCTAACATGGTCCGCGGCGGCCTTGGTGGTGACGAATAGTACAACCCCGGTTCCTGCACCGGTATCCCAACACCAATCACCTTCGATATGGTTGATGGCTTCTTCATCCATGCCATAACCGTCAGAGCCCAGCTATCTGGAGGAACAAACATACTTACGAGCTCACCTCCAAGGTCGTTGATAAGCTCATTCATGGAGTCACTATTCGAAACACGCTGAGGCATGCCGTGGAAGGTAAGCTTTGTTAAAAACTCAAGCTCAGAGGGCACCGAGCCCCATCCTGGGTGCCACCGATCAAAGCTCACCAGCGCGCCATCGCAGAACAAACGCCGGGAAGATTCGAACACACGACTGCAGTCGAAAGTTGTCCGGAACCTGACAAAGAAATCAGTCGGTGGCGGACAGACTTCAACGAGCAAGTCACTTATTTGGATGCCGTGCACAATGCAAGAGCTTTGACAAGGTCGTTCAGCGAGACGGGAGGCCGGTCGCTGTTGATGGTTACCATCAACACTTTGCCGGCAAACTGGTCGTCAAGCGCCGCCATGCCACTGTTGAGCGACAACACACAACAACCGAAGGCAGGACGGACCTTAGGATGTCCGGCTCAGAGATCCGTGTTGACCAGCAACATGATAGTGCGCTTGAGTACAGGGAGTACAGGAGGGGGATTTGGGGAACTAGAGTAGGAATAGAGATTCCAGAGGTGGGGGAGGGGCAGGAGATTGGGGATGAAAAGGTAGCATGAATTTCGAACATGCGCCAATATGCTCTCGGCGCGCAAGCGCACGAAAACGCCGGTGGCGCCCACATGTCGGCCTAAGAGTCCTTATTCTTTCTTTTTGGAGAGCCCGGACTTTTTTAGGATCTTTTGAGATCCCGACCTGAGAGTCATAATTGACCTGTTTGGCATTGCCTTACTACTCGGCCCATGTTCAACGACACCTCACCGGCCCAAACAAGTGTACATCATCGAAAAGACACTGAGCTCAAATTATATAACTTGAAAAAAGGAGATATACTCCGAACACTGGAGAATGGTGATGCCCTCATTTAGCCCACTAGTAGTTCGAGACAATAAATAGTTCGAAACAATGATATATACAACATTTAAACACAGACTAGTGACTACTACTGACATAAACAACAAGACATGATAGTTCATAAGAAGTCTTGCTACACCACCAAAACACACCCATATGCAGCGCTCAGACTCTCGTGATCCAGACGAGAATGACATTCAAAACAGAGGCAACTATTACATAGTAAGAGTGACATAGACGAGGATGACCAAATGACAAGGAATATGCATAACAAAAGAAAGAACTACCCATCCAGAACCAGCACCAAAGACAACAAAGTCATTCGAAGAGACGATCCAACACCATCATAATTTGCAGCCCTGCTTCAGCGACCAGTGATCCAGAGACACCAGTACTCCACCCTTTCGACGCAACAGCCCAATTACCTATCAACCTGAAGGCTTGAACCACATCACTGCCTGTCGTAATTGAGACATCCAAGGATCAAACTTAATCCGGATGCCTTTGTCATTCTCATCTTCTTTCGTCTGCAGGCTGTATCGTTGACAATCAGGGGAGTTTGCTCCTGAACTCCTAGGGCTCGCCGTGTAGACACAGTTTTCCATAGCAAACAGAGCCTCTCTGCCATCAAGGTCCTTGCCAACGGCGATCTCCTGGTTAATCGGATAATCGAGACCGAGAAATAGAGAGTGTGAACCAAGGTTGTTTACCCGCTGAGGGAGTCCTAGATTAGTGGGTATCCGGAAGCCGGACTATATACATCGTCCGGACTATTGAAGCATGAAGATACAAGACTCAAGACTTCGGCCCGTGTCCGGATGGGACTCTCCTTTGCGTGGAAGACAAGCTTGGCGATTCAGATATTATATTTCCTTCCTTGTAACCGACTCCATGTAAACCCTAGCCCTCTCCGGTGTCTATATAAACCGGAGAGGATGGTCCTTAGAAGGCCGATCACAATTACAATCATACCATCATAGGCTAGCTCTTAGGGTTTAGCCTCTACGATCTCGTGGTAGATCTACTCTTGTACTACTCATATCTTCAATATTAATCAAGCAGGAAGTAGGGTTTTACCTCCATCGAGAGGGCCCGAACCTGGGTAAACATTGTGTCCCTTGCTTCCTGTTACCATCAACCTAAGACGCACAGATTGGGACCCCCTACCCGAGATCCGCCGGTTTTGACACCGACACCCGCCTCCAACTAAAAAATCCTGAAGGCCCCAACAAGCTGGTATCATGCTCATAGACGTAACAACCACTGTCTGGATACTCACGTATTTCACGGTGCTTGTATATAGTGGGGTTTTTGCAATATAACTTTTCCGGCTCATGTGTCCGAATGATCATCAGTCTTTTGCCGTCGTCTGATCAAGCGAGGAACCAGTTGTGCTTCCCTGTTTTTGGCAAAGGTGGTGTGATTACAAAGGGCAGTAACTATAGGGACATTGCATCATATCAAAAAGGACAAGCATTGTTAATGTAAGATCAGCATTGTTCAGAGTATGAGTAGGATAATGCAAGAAAGAACATTGATATGTCCCTGTTGGAACTGGGAGGAAAATACAGTGAAATGTATACTGGGTTCGAAAATATAGAAGTGCCATGCATGGTTATACTCATGTTATCTCGCAATCGATTCTTCACAGGAAACTACCATGTCATGCATGTTATGTAATCATGTTCTGTCCTCACAAACAAATTCTTCAAGGTAACTAATAGACCATGCATTGTTATATACTCGTGTTCTGTGGGCAAATTTTTTGTGAGGATATTATTCTAGCAATTGATTGCTGAAGGGCAAATATAGGTATGTACACATGATAAGCATTACAGGATTTCACTACTTCCAAATATAGAGTTCTCCATATGCACATTTACTTCCCTAATGTATGGTTAGATGAAACCAACATTGTGGTGCATGTTTCTACATCATGAAAAATGAGGAAACTAACATGGCCATTGATACACACTCGTATTTAGTAGTAGTATATAGATTACTATAAAATAAAGAGAATATCCATATATTCCTAACCATTTGATTATTCAGGGGTACAAATTGGCTGTAATGATAAGGTCACAATCGCATGAATTAACTCATTCCATATATAGCTGATTTACGGCTTCTCTAATACATTGCCATAGTTCTACTCAAATTCTGCTCAAACAGGGATATGCCAATCATCACAAAAAGTTCAAACAATGTCATGGCATCATCATTAACATGAGACAGAAACAACTTACACGTGCCATCCCAGCAATACGTGGTGCCATCTCCTTTGTTGATCGTGTAGATGATGCCATTGTGTTCAATAGCATCACAGAAGTTAGTATCAGCTTTGACAATGATCCACTGTGAGCCGAGTTGTCTCCAGCTAAAGAAGGCACCAGCTTAAAGATAGGCGAGTCCGCGGTCGAACAAGGCAATTAGCTTGAAGTCTGCGTAATTTGCATGTCGTGTGGGCACTTGGCATATTACAATCTTCTGCAAAACAAGGTCCGTCCAACTGATGTGGTAATCTAGATGACTTGGACCATGATGGTAAAACTCTATATAATCCAACGGAGGAAGGATAATCTTATGGAAGGTCTGGAAGTTCACGAGCACCAACTTTTTACCGTCTTCTCTGAAGGCAGCCATCCAGTGGGAATTCATGCCGACCCAGTACATACCTGCCAAGAAGTTTCGGGCGATGGTGATCGGATCGAAGTCGAGGGAAATGATGTATGGCAACCCACTACATACCTGCAAGGAAGTTTCGGCTAATGGAGATTGGATTGAAGTCAAGGGGCATCATGTACGCCTCCGTATCATGGTGAGCCAATCTCGCAAGACCAGATAGCAACAAGCAAGGTGTCTTGAAAAGATTAGGCCCCGCTTCGACGATGGCCGTGTGCATGTCCCTCGAGCATGCAGCCAGCCGCAGGGCGCTCAACATATCCATACATGAACAACAGAGGTCGAGGATGTCACTAGGGAGATTGCTCCAATCACGGCTCATATGGGTGCTGCACGGTTCGCGTTCGACCATGGTGGAGTTTGGACGGTGGGGTTTTTTGGGGGCTTGATGTACGGGGGAGAAGCCTGTCGGTGCTGGAGCGGCTAGCGAGGGAATAGTGGTACTGGGGGAGGCGAGCGAGGCGGTGGTACACGGGGGCACAGTGAGATGGAGACGGAGATGGAGTGGTGCTATGGGAGGGGAGAGGAAGACGAGGCGAGGCATGCTAATGTGCTGTACATCGGCGGTGACAGACTGCACAGTGCACAGGGTGTTGGAAATATGCCCTAGAGGCAATAATAAAAGGATTATTATTATATTTCTTTGTTCATGATAGTTGTCTTTTATTCATGCTATAATTGTATTATCCGGAAATCATAATACACGTGTGAATACATAGACCACAACATGTCCCTAGTGAACCTCTAGTTGACTAGCTCATTGATCAACAGATAGTCATGGTTTCCTGACTATGGACATTAGATGTCATTGATAACGGGATCACATCATTAGGAGAATGATGTGATGGACAAGACCCAATCCTAAGCATAGCACAAGATCGTGTAGTTCGTTTTGCTAGAGCTTTTCCAATGTCAAGTATCTCTTCCTTAGACCATGAGATCGTGTAACTCCCGGATACCGTAGGAGTGCTTTGGGTGTACCAAACGTCACAACGTAACTGGGTGACTATAAAGGTATGCTACGGGTATCCCCGAAAGTGTCTGTTGGGTTGACACGGATCGAGACTGGGATTTGTCACTCCGTATTACGGAGAGGTATCACTGGGCCCACTCGGTAGTGCATCATCATAATGAGCTCAAAGTGACCAAGTGTCTGGTCACAGGGATCATGCATTACTGTACGAGTAAAGTGACTTGCAGGTAACGAGATTGAACGAGGTATTGGGATACCGACGATCGAATCTCGGGCAAGTAACATACCGATTGACAAAGGGAATTGTATACGGGGTTGCTTGAATCCTCGACATCGTGGTTCATCCGATGAGATCATCGAGGAGCATGTGGGAGCCAACATGGGTATCTAGATCCCGCTGTTGGTTATTGACCGGAGAGCCGTCTCGGTCATGACTACATGTCTCCCGAACCCATAGGGTCTACACACTTAAGGTTCGGTGACGCTAGGGTTGTATGAATATGAGTATGCAGCAAACTGAAAGTTTTTCGGAGTCCCGGATGAGATCCCGGATGTCACGAGGAGTTCCGGAATGGTCCGGAGGTAAAGAATTATATATAGGAAGTGCAGTTTCGGCCATCAGGAGAGTTTCGGGGGTCATCGGTATTGTACCGGGACCACCGGAAGGGTCCCGGGGGTCCACCGGGTGGGGCCACCTATCCCGGAAGGCCCTGTGGGCTGAAGTGGGAGGGGAACCAGCCCCTAGTGGGCTGGTGCGCCCCCCTTGGGCCCCCTGCGCCTAGGGTTGGAAACCCTAGGGTGGGGGGGCGCCTCCACTTGCCATGGGGGGCACTCCACCCCCCTGGCCGCCGCCCCCCTTGGGAGATCTCATCTCCAGGGCCGGCGCCCCCCTAGGGGGCCTATATAAAGGGGGGGAGGGCAGCCGCACCCTGAAGTCTTGGCGCCTCCCTCTCCCCTACTACACCTCCTCCACCTCCCGTAGTCGCTTGGCGAAGCCCTGCCGGAGCCCTGCTGCATCCACCACCACGCCGTCGTGCTGCTGGATCTTCATCAGCCTCTCCTTCCCCCTTGCTGGATCAAGAAGGAGGAGACGTCATGCTGACCGTACTTGTGTTGAACGCGGAGGTGCCGTCCGTTCGGCGCTAGGATCTCCGGTGATTTGGATCACGACGAGAACGACTCCCTCAACCCCGTTCTCTTGAACGCTTCCGCACGCGATCTACAAGGGTATGTAGATGCATCTCTCTCTCTCATTGCTAGATGAACTCATAGGTTGATCTTGGTGAACGTAGGAATTTTTTTATTTTATGCAACGTTCCCCAACAGTGGCATCATGAGCTAGGTCTATGCGTAGTTCACTATTGCACGAGTAGAACACAAATTTGTTGTGGGCGTAGATCTTGTCAACTTGCTTGCCACTACTAGTCTTATCTTGCTTCAGCGGTATTGTGGGATGAAGTGGCCTGGACCGACCTTACACGTATGCTTGTGTGAGACAGGTTCCACCGACTGACATGCACTAGTTGCATAAGGTGGCTAGCGGGTGTCTGTCTCTCCTACTTTAGTTGGAGCGGATTCGATGAAAAGGGTCCTTATGAAGGGTAAATAGAAGTTGACAAAATCACATTGTGGTTATTTGTAGGTAAGAAAACATTCTTGCTAGAACCCAATTGCAGCCACGTAAAAGATGCAACAACAATTAGAGGACGTCTAACTTGTTTTTGCAGCAATTGTTATGTGATGTGATATGGCCAAAAGTTGTGATGAATGATGAATGATATATTGTGATGTATGAGATCATGTTCTTGTAATAGGAATCACGACTTGCATGTCGATGAGTATGACAACCGGCAGGAGCCATAGGAGTTGTCTTAATTATTGTATGACCTGCGTGTCAATGATTTAACGCCATGTAATTACTTTACTTTATTGCTAAACCGTTAGCTATAGTAGTAGAAGTAATAGTTGGCGAGCAACTTCATGGAGGCACGATGATGGAGATCATGATGATGGAGATCATGGTGTCATGCCGGTGACGAAGATGATCATGGAGCCCCGAAGAAGGAGATCAAAGGAGCTATATGATATTGGCCATATCATGTCACTACTATATATAATTTCATGTGATGTTTATTATGTTTATGCATCTTGTTTACTTAGAATGGCGGTAGTAAATAAGATGATCCCTCATAATAATTTCAAGAAGGTGTTCCCCCTAACTGTGCGCCGTTGCTAAAGTTCGTCGTTTCGAAGCACCACGTGATGATCGGGTTTGATAGATTCCTACGTTCACATACAACGGGTGTAAGACAGTTTTACACATGCAAAAACACTTAGGTTAACTTGACGAGCCTAGCATGTACAGACATGGCCTCGGAACACAGAGACCGAAAGGTCGAACATGAGTCGTATGGAAGATACGATCAACATGGAGATGTTCACCGATGATGACTAGTCCGTCTCACATGATGATCAGACATGGCCTAGTCGACTCGGATCGTGTAACACTTAGATGACTAGAGGGATGTCAAATCTGAGTGGGAGTTCATTAAATAATTTGATTAGATGAACTTAATTATCATGAACTTAGTCTAAAATCTTTGCAAAATATGTCTTGTAGATCAAATGGCCAACGCTCATGTCAACATGAACTTCAACGCGTTCCTAGAGAAAACCAAGCTGAAAGATGATGGCAGCAACTATACGGACTGGGTCCGGAACCTGAGGATCATCCTCATAGCTGCCAAGAAAGCATATGTCCTAGAAGGGCCGCTAGGTGAAGCACCCATCCCAGAGAACCAAGACGTTATGAACGCTTGGCAGTCACGTGTTGATGATTACTCCCTCGTTCAGTGCAGCATGCTTTACAACTTAGAACCGGGGCTCCAAAAGCGCTTTGAGCAACACGGAGCATATGAGATGTTCGAGGAGCTGAAAATGGTTTTCCAAGCTCATACCCGGGTCGAGAGATATGAAGTCTCCGACAAGTTCTATAGTTGTAAGATGGAGGAAAATAGTTCTGTCAGTGAGCACATACTCAAAATGTCTGGGTTGCACAACCGCCTGTCCCAGCTGGACATTAACCTCCCGGACGAGGCGGTCATTGACAGAATCCTTCAGTCGCTCCCACCGAGCTACAAGAGCTTTGTGATGAACTACAATATGCAGGGGATGGTAAAGACTATTCCTGAAGTATTTTCAATGCTGAAGTTAGCAGAGGTTGAAATCAAGAAAGAACATCAAGTGTTGATGGTCAATAAGACCACTAAGTTCAAGAAGGGCAAGGGTAAGAAGAACTTCAAGAAGGACGACAAAGATGTTGCCGCGCCCGGTAAGCCAGTTGCCGGGAAGAAGTCAAAGAATGGACCCAAGCCTGAGACTGAGTGCTTTTATTGCAAAGGGAAGGGTCACTGGAAGCGGAACTGCCCCAAATACTTAGCGGAGAAGAAGGCAGGCAACACTAAAGGTATATGTGATATACATGTAATTGATGTGTACCTTACCAGTACTCGTAGTAACTCCTGGGTATTCGATACCGGTGCCGTTGCTCATATTTGTAACTCATAGCAGGAGCTGTGGAATAAGCGGAGACCGGCGAAGGACGCGGTGATGATGCGCGTCGGGAATGGTTCCAAGGTCGATGTGATCGCCGTCGGCACGCTACCTCTACATTTACCCACGGGATTAGTTATGAACCTCAATAATTGTTATTTAGTGCCAAGTTTGAGCATGAACATTGTATCTGGATCTCGTTTAATACGAGATGGCTACTCATTTAAATCCGAGAATAATGGTTGTTCTATTTATATGAGAGATATGTTTTATGGTCATGCCCCGATGGTCAATGGTTTATTCTTAATGAATCTCGAACGTAATGTTACACATATTCATAATGTGAATACCAAAAGATGTAAAGTTGATAATGATAGTCCCACATACTTGTGGCACTGCCGCCTTGGTCATATTGGTGTCAAGCGCATGAAGAAGCTCCATGCTGATGGACTTTTAGAGTCTCTCGATTATGAATCATTTGACACATGCGAACCATGCCTCATGGGCAAAATGACCAAGACTCCGTTCTCCGGAACAATGGAGCGAGCGACCAACTTATTGGAAATCATACATACTAATGTGTGTGGTCCAATGAGTGTTGAGGCTCGCGGAGGATATCGTTATGTCATCAGTGAGAGTGAGAACATATGCATAATTCCTTGACCTTAGATCCGAAGGCAAGATCTTTGTTGCCAAGAACGGATCCTTTCTCTAGTGCAAGTGGGAAACTGTTGGAAATATGCCCTAGAGGCAATAATAAAAGGATTATTATTATATTTCTTTGTTCATGATAGTTGTCTTTTATTCATGCTATAATTGTATTATTCGGAAATCGTAATACACATGTGAATACTTAGACCACAACATGTCCCTAGTGAGCCTCTAGTTGACTAGCTCGTTGATCAACAAATAGTCATGGTTTCCTAACTATGGACATTGGATGTCGTTGATAATGGGATCACATCATTAGGAGAATGGTGTGATGGACAAGACCCAATCCTAAGCATAGCACAAGATCGTGTAGTTCGTTTTGCTAGAGCTTTTCCAATGTCAAGTATCTCTTCCTTAGACCATGAGATCGTGTAACTCCCGGATACCGTAGGAGTTCTTTGGGTGTACCAAACATCACAACGTAACTGGGTGACTATAAAGGTATGCTACGGGTATCTCCGAAAGTGTCTGTTGGGTTGACACAGATCGAGACTGGGATTTGTCACTCCGTATTACGGAGAGGTATCATTGGGCCCACTCGGTAGTGCATCATCATAATGAGCTCAAAGTGACCAATGGTCTGGTCACATGGATCATGCATTACAGTACGAGTAAAGTGACTTGCCGGTAATGAGATTGAACGAGGTATTGGGATACCGACGATCGAATCTCGGGCAAGTAACATACCGATTGACAAAGGGAATTGTATACGGGGTTGCTTGAATCCTCGACATCGTGGTTCATCCGATGAGATCATCGAGGAGCATGTGGGAGCCAACATGGGTATCCAGATCCCGCTGTTGGTTATTGACCGGAGAGCCGTCTCGGTCATGACTACATGTCTCCCGAACCCGTAGGGTCTACACACTTAAGGTTCGGTGACGCTAGGGTTGTATGAATATGAGTATGAGGCAAACCGAAAGTTGTTCGGAGTCCCGGATGAGATCCCGGACGTCACGAGGAGTTCCGGAATGGTCCGGAGGTAAAGAATTATATATGGGAAGTGCAGTTTCGGCCATCGGGAGAGTTTCGAGGGTCACCGGTATTGTACCGGGACCATCGGAAGGGTCCCGGGGGTCCACCGGGTGGGGCCACCTATCCTGGAGGGCCCCGTGGGCTGAAGTGGGAGGGGAACCAGCCCCTAGTGGGCTGGTGCGCCCCCCCTTGGGCCCCCCTGCGCCTAGGGTTGGAAACCCTAGGGTGGGGGGGCGCCTCCACTTGGCTTGGGGGGCACTCCACCCCCCTGGCCGCCGCCCCCCTTGGGAGATCTCATCTCCAGGGCCGGCGCCCCCAGGGGGCCTATATAAGGGGGTGGGGGGAGGGAGGGCAGCCGCACCCTGGAGTCTTGGCGCCTCCCTCTCCCCCGCTACACCTCCTCCTCCCGTAGTCGCTTGGCGAAGCCCTGCCGGAGCCCTGCTGCATCCACCACCACGCCGTCGTGCTGCTGGATCTTCATCAACCTCTCCTTCCACCTTGCCGGATCAAGAAGGAGGAGACGTCACGCTGACCGTACGTGTGTTGAACGCGGAGGTGCCGTCCGTTCGGCGCTAGGATCTCCGGTGATTTGGATCACGACGAGAACGACTCCCTCAACCCCGTTCTCTTGAACGCTTCCGCACGCGATCTACTAGGGTATGTAGATGCATCTCTCTCTCTCGTTGCTAGATGAACTCATAGATTCATCTTGGTGAACATAGGAATTTTTTTATTTTATGCAACGTTCCCCAACACAGGGTGAGGCTGACTTTGGTAACCCGAACACACCGCCTGGACTAGTGTCAGGCGCAGGGAGTTGTCACTTCACTGTGAGGACCGGATGAATAGTATTTTGACCATCAAGTGTATCACAGTTGTACTACTACTACTAGTAGTAGGAACATGAGTACTCCAGTATTGTATAGCGGAAATAGGTCTCCCGTGCTAGCATGCCTGTTCACTTCATCCTCCAGGTATCATCCATATTGCGAGCAGAACCAAATTCTCATGCATGCGGAAGCGCGAAGATGGGCCTTTAATGAGGATAACTGTGTACTCCCTCCGTCTAGGTAAGCGCAACCTAAGTGGCTGTAGATTGGACGAGAAAGAGCACCGGGACGAGCAAAACTTCCAACCACGACACTGTTACAAATGGAAGAAAAATCAGCAATTAATACGTAGTTATAAGGATGCCTTTTCAGCTCTCCAAGCAGGCCCAATCAACGCCCTGCCACGATGCATGCAGTGGTCGTTCTGGTGCATCAAGGACGGCATGCAGATTGTTCCACACTTGAGAAGAGGAAAAATAGAAAGGCAGAACACGGCAACAGAGGAAGAGAACGCTGGCTAATGAGGCTGGGAGGGGATCGAGCAGGAAGTTAATGTTCCACGCCTAAAGGTTTTGGGAAAACCTGATTTTCATAAGGTGACTTACTCACCTAGACGGAGGGAGTATTCCTTAACCAGAGAATGTTGTGTCTCCCACGCACGCGCCAATATCCATCTGAACCAGCTATGACACATTTTTTATCTGTTTGCGTAGGTCCCACCTATCAGGAAGGATGGGCACGTACACGTACAGGTACGACTCCTCAGTCTACCCGCATAGCCTTTTCGTTTAGTCTACCTAGCCGTCTAGTCAACTGCCTGCACGCCACTTCTCCCATTTACTTCTCCATCAGGAACCGATTTTCCTCGGCTTCTTCACCCTCCCTTCGTCTTCATTTGCATCCAAACCCCACTGCGTTCACATTGTTTTAACCTCTTTAAATAATCATCTACTACTTCAGTTAGACTAGCCATCTAATCCTAATTCTCCAAACCATAGCCCTCTGTTCCAGCGGTTCCAAATGGTGAAAGAGATCGAGATTTATATTTTTAGCGTCCAACATGTCCTCGTCGAAGGCTTGTTGAGCATAGTTGCCACTGTCACCATCCACCCAAGGGTTGTTTGGAAGTGGATCAACAATGTATCCAACCCCCTCGAAAAGGTAGAGATGAGGGTCATCGGTCTCGATGTAGAGTACATGGAGCGTGCCACTGGGAAGATCCAACACGCCGCCGTCCTTCAGCTGTGCCTCGACGATGATGTTTTAGTGTACCACATCATACACGCGCCCTCCATATCAAGTGAGCTTCACGGTTTCATGTCTCGGGAGGACATATACTTCTGTGGGGCAGCCATCAAAGGGGACAAACAGAAGCTGGAGCCGTACAACCTTGATTTGAAAAGCATCGCTGACCTACAAACCAAAATTAAAATTCCTTTAGAAGATTGTGATAAACAGACACCATCCCTATTCGACATAGCAAATTTTGTGCTCGGTACAAATCTTCAGAAGGGTGACGAGACAGTGGCATTAAGGTCGTCTGGATGGGAGAATTATCCCTTGATGTACGAGCAGATAAAATATGCTGCCCTCGATGACCGTGTGAGTTTTGAGATAGCTGCAAGGTCTAAAGAGCTTGTTGCGAAGCCGTCTCCCACAGAAAATGAGAAGAAGAAGAAGAAGAAGAAGAAAAGGCTACACCAGCATGAGGGCATTATGGAGGGATGAACTATTTCCTCTCTTGTAAAAAAATTATTCCCTCTCTGTGTATATTGATATAGATGGACTATTTCGATGGTGTGCATGTCTTTGGAACAAGTAGTAGCATGGGTCCACTTGACTATAAGGAACTATTTATCCGCCTAGTTTTCTCTACTACTCCTTCTAGTGATCGGTATGCAATGCATGTGTCCGTAGGCATCCAGCTTGTCCATGGAAGTTCAACTACGGCGACCATCACGTTTCATCCACTGCCACTCGCGATTCCCACGACGCCGCTCCAACCCACGACACCACGTCCCCCGACATGCGCCTCACCCCTCTCGGCCGCACCGCCCCTCTGCCTTTGTGTGCATGACATGTGGGCCACCTAAAATGCGGCGAGCATCAAGTTTCTACCACAACCACACGCGATTCCCACGACACCGCTCGAACCCATGACACCACATGTCCCCCGACCTGTGGCTCACCCCTCTCGGCCCCAGTGCCCCTCTGCCTTCGGGAGCATTACATGTGGACAAGTCACCTATCGGGTCCACATGTTATTGACTCAAACACAGGTGTAGTAAGGCGCTGAAGCTCAGTCCTGAGGGCCCTGAGAGGGAAATGTAACTCCCGCTCCAGGCCTTGTGGTGCTACCGCTGCACGAACTCGTGCCAAACTCGAGATTTGTTTCTTTACTATACATGCACACAAAGATTTAATGGACATTGTAATCTCAACATGTGATGGGGAGCTCTAAATTTGAATTTGAAACTTATAAAATGAAAAGATTCGAAACAAATAAACTGGGAGAGAGGGATTATATCGTAGGATGTGTCCCATACGAAATAAGTTTCCTGGTTTGTCACCGCGAAGATGCGGTTAGAAAGGAGCACAGCGTCTTTGTACTCGTACGATAACAAATCAACCGCAGACAGCATGGTCCGCCTTTGACCGCCATGTGCAAGGTTCGTGCTATCTTATTCAATCTCACCTTGGTTCCATCGTACCAATTCATGCGGTGGCCCTTTGCATGGATGATCCAAATGTTGGACAAAGGTTCTACGGGAACGGTGTCACCATTGTAAATGTTGTGCAAATTGATGTTGGTACCCTCTCATACATATGCAAGCCAATCTCCACTCGCACCGAGCCTAACCTGTGAAACAGTGGGAAGGGGGAGAATTCGGAAATGGACACAGAAGTAGTCTTTAGAATGCATTTACTACGTGATCAAACTCATCTTACCTACTCATCGGAGGAAATCCGAGTGCCCCTCAACTTCGGCATCTCAAGGGGCGCCAACTTGCAACTACGGCCATGCCGCGCTAGAGAGACCCCCAAGGAAACATCCTCGTGCATTCCATGGAACATCAAGATGCATTTGTATGAGTAGTTTATCTTGTGAGAGAAAAGGATGAACGAGGGAAGGCCTCTAGAGATAGAGATAGACACTACTACTACAAATGTGCTGGCCCGTGCGTTGCAATGGATCCAAAGTAGTAGAATAACACTTGTTCACGTGCTTGAAATATAAACACTCTAGTTTTGATATACATGTGTCAGCAGACATGACAACTTGTCCATGGAAGTTGAACCCCGACGACCATCAAGTTTCTTGTTTCTACCATTGCCACACCCACACGCGATTCCCACGATGCCGCTCCAACCCACGGCATGATGTCCCCTGACGTGGACATGGATCCTCTGACGTGGCTATCACTGCCTTGCCCTGCCTTTCCTTCGCTGACAGGTGGGACCCATGCTTGGGGGTCCCACATGTTAGTGACAAAATGGTAGGATTGTTCACGTCAGGGGATCCTCATCCCCCGATATGCGCCTCATCCCTCTCGGCCCCACCGCTCCTCTGCCTTTGTGTGCATGACATGCGGGCCAGCTGAACTGCGGCGACCATCAACTTTCTACCACATCCACACCCGATTGGACGTGGTTTGCCTGCTCCGCTGCTGTGCTCTGATCTATACTCCCGCACCATCAAATTTTCATCCAGCGGCTATGACACATTTCGTCCCGAGCATCAATCCTTAGTTGGAGTACTTCTGTACTACAGGTAGTACCCGCCGGTGTGGCCATCTATGCCTCGTAACGCCCTGACACCCAGCTGTGGCACCCTCGCCACGGCCATGCCACCACCGGCTGGTTCATCTTGAATGAGTGAGTCGCGAGCCACGCCACCACCATGAGAATGACATGTGGGCCAGCCACATTTAAGGTCCGCATGTCATTGACTCATAGGCTAGGCACTAAGCCACTGAAGTTCGGTCCCATGGGCCCCGAGAGGGAAATGTAACTCCCGCGGCAGGCCTTGTGGTGCTCCCGCAGTACGAGCTCGTGCCAAACCCAGAATTTGTTTCTTACTACTACCAACTACTAGTAAGGTACACGTGCATTGCAGGCATGAGATTCTGGTGGTTTGTGCATTATGCTTCTACATGTGGAGTCTTCTAGATTCTACATGTGGAAAAATCTGGTGGAATGTAGATCATATCCAACGGCCAGTAGTGCTCGGATTTGCCACCTTTGTACCATCGGATTGGCTTCATCCAACGACTAACTTTCAAAGTTATTCACACACTATATAGGGGTACATATATAGATGTTTGGTTTGTAGCCTAAGGTTGCCATGCCTAAGCTTAGGCGTGCCACAATATCTTAGGCATGTGTTTCGTTCATTGCTACACTTGTGGCTTGCCACACTTTTTTAGCTGCATGGTCCACATATCATAGACTCAACTTCTTGCCAAATGTTGCCACGCTTGTGGTGGCCATTTTGTTAGCCACATTTTTTGTGGCAGACACAGGGGTTGTTTGGTTTTAGGCCTAGCAATGCCACACTTTATCATACACTGTTGCCAAACTTGCCTAAGGTTAGGGGTTGTTTGGTTTGTGACTAAGGGGCTGTTTGAATTGTGACTATCTTTGCCATATATTGCCACATGATTTTTGCCACACTTGCCACACTTGCCTTAGTTGAGTTGCTCAAATTGTTAGCCACACTTTGGCTTGCCTATGGGAATCTTGCCACACTTTTTGTGTCTATGACATGTGGGGCTCACTGCTCATAAAAAAATATTTGCCTTAGGTGTGGCTAGAACCAAACACCTACCTAACTTGGTCAAACTTGCCTAAGGTTAGGTGTGGCAAGGTGTGGCTAGGAACCAAACAACCACTAAGATTGCCAAAGATTGCCACACGTAAGGTTAGGCAAGTTTGACTAACTTAGGTGAGTGTTTGGTTCAAGCCACACCTTAGGCAAGCCACACTAAGGCCCCACATGACATACACACACAAAATGTGGCAAGATTCCCTTAGGCTTGCCAACTTGTGGCTCTCATTTTGAAGAACTAACTTTGCCTAAGCTTAGTTGTGGCAAAGTTAGTCATGAATTAAGTTCAACCATGGAGACTTCTAGATTCTACATGTGGCAGAATCTGGTGGAATGTAGATGATATCCAACAGCCAGTAGTGCTCGGATTTGCCATCTTTGTACCGTCGGATTGGCTTCATCCAACGACCAACTTTCAGAGTTTTTCACACACTATATAGGGGGTATAGATATAGATGTGCCGGCCCGTTGCAATGGATCCAAAGTATATCTATTTAGTGGAGTGCACTCTAAACACATTATCTATTTATTTTTCTCTAACCTTTCGTAGCTATGCAACCAAGCCACATAAGCTTCATGGGTGCCCCCCACATCATATTATTCATACTACGTTGACTGAAAAAAAGATAAATCACCAAAAACAAGAGCTTCCCATTTTTTGTTCCTACGATGCTTTGGCATGCACGTACCTACTAGTTGTATAGTGGTAGTACTAGTTGTATAGTACAAACTTAGTACTAGTCGGAGTAGTACTAGTACGGAATGCTCCTACTCTATCAACGAGCCCCATCTAACACCAAATTTCTTGGCTTCCATGCTATATTTACATCTTCCCCTCGTTTCTGTTTTCCAACCCGGCGGCGGGCGGGGTGCGGTTTGCCAATAGTCGGTTTGCTCAACGGCGGTCCCAAATGAAAGTGAAAATGCTAGGCAACACGCCTTACCTAAGATATGTGTCTTGACGGATGGGCCGTGGAGTACTCCCGATTCCCGGGCGTGTGGGGGTGCAACGCGAACACGGCAGGCCTTTTCCTTTTACTAGCAACGTGCCCGTGCATTGCGACGGATCCAAAGTAGTAGAATAGTAGTACTTGTTCACAAACTTGAAAGAAATCACTCTTGTTTTGATATACTCCTAATATATTACTCCCTCCATTCCTTAATATTTGTCTTTTTAGAGATTTGAAACGGACTATCACATACGGATTATATAGACATATTTTGAAGTGTAGATTCACTCATTTTGCTCCGTATGTAGTCACTTATTGAAATCTCTAGAAAGACAAATATTTAGGAACGGAGGGAGTACTTTTCACTCAAAATATATTTCTCAGGCTGTTTTGATGAGGTGAAGGAGGGATGTGGTTGCTTTCAAGATAATAAGGGGTTTTCTGCAAATTGGAGCAGAGAAGTGGGCTATTGTTGCGAAAATGCCACAACTTACCTCACAGCCGTTAGATGCAGATCTAATGGTCAGAATTGATGGATGGCAGACACACCACCATCACCAACTGAGTCTTTTATAGGAGTAGGAGTAGAGAAACATGTATAAATTGTAACATTTGGTTCTGCTCCTTGGCACAATCGATAGGTAGAAATAACGATTGGAAACACTAGGGAGGGGATATTTCCACCAGATAAGCAGGGTACATAGTAGCTAGGTTGGCGCATTGTCGGTTTGGTCACACGCGGTCCGACATGTTCTATTGTTTCTAGCAAGATGCCCGCGTGTTGCACGAAGTTGATGGAAAAGGTAAGCACAACTTATAAATTGACGGATGGAGTACTAGTTACAGTGATGCATATAATTAAGCAAAGGGATCGCACATGTCAGTATTGAATAGAATGAGAATGCAACTGCACAATAAGAATTGAGGCCACAATGATGCGATTGTAGTGGTGGTTACATAAGGCAAGAAGAAAGATGCATCCATCAACGTACGACCTCCTCCTCCTCAACTTAGTGCGCCGGGCCACCGACCGGCGGCTAAGGAGCGGTGGCTTTTGTTGCGAGGTCGAGGTGCTTCTTAGCAAAGGCCTCCAAGGCTTCCAGCCGGTTGAGGAAGGACAACGTCGTAGCGTCCTCACTGGCCTTGTAGATACCTGTGTACATGATTTGCTCGTACACGTGGATGTGCAGGTCGATGTATTCTTGCAAGGCGAGACGCCTCACGGCGAGCGCGACCTCCAGGTGGACATTCTTCATGGTGTCAGCGGTCTGTCGCAGGGCCACCAGTGCTTGAAAGAGGTTCTGACCATGGAGGCCGATTATGGTGGCAGGCAATGAGGAGCCCGGGCGCGCGGGCTGGAGGAGTACGGCGATGTCGTCCGCGAGCTTCTTGAGGACGATGAACTTGTTGCTGGTGGCAACAATCATCTAGTCCAACTGAGAGTCGTAGTTGGCGTCGATGGCGGCCATCCACCAGCCGATCTCCAACACCGTCTGGAGACGATCCTCGGCGCCATGCCGCAAGCTGGCGTCATGGACCATCTGGAACAGCCACTGGCTGCTCGCGCGCATCGCCCCCATGGGTCTGGAGTGAGCTCTTTTGCGCTTAGTGTAGGTTCTTAGGCAAATGCTTAGGTGCGTATGATGTCGTAGATGCATTGGAATGGAGGGACGCCTTTATATGAGGGCAAACTGTGTTGCATTCACATCGTGCAGCCTCTTTTCCCGGTCCTCCTCCCATTACTTCCCTCATGCATTAATTGGAGGATGCATTGGCCATTCAACATTTTGGGAACCGCCTCGTCTTCATTAAAGCCGTATCGGGAACTGCGCCGCCCGCTGTCAAATCGAATACTCCCTCCGTCTAGGTGAGTAAGTCATCTTACAAAAACCAAATAGTCCCAAAACACATAGGCGCGGTGCATTAATTCTCACATTGTTTCTTATTTTTTGACATAAATAGAGGAATCAACCAATAAGAGATGTGGGGCTTGTATGCTTTTAATGACTTGAGACTATCAAACATGACGTGCACTGGTCAGTTCGTTACACGCAATGATATTAATTAGCAAATAAACATTAAGTTCCCTTGTTTTCCTCTCCACCTTGGTCACAGTGCACAATCTAAGATGACTTATTCACCTAGACGGAGGGAGTATACTGTACTATTTAAAAGTCGAGGGCGAGGCTTTTCCTGCGCGGTAGGCGTGGCAGTTCCGCCTAGTCTGTTCGATAGAGACGCGAGAAGATGAGGGAGTAGGCTGCTGCAAACTTAGGGCTGTGTGATTTGACAATGTGTTACTGCTGGACAGGTGGGGCCCCGTGATTTGACTTGCCATTATCATTTTAACTGCGGTGCTACGACCGGCGTGAGGCTCCCGATTCCTGACCACCTCCATACAGGTGCCTCTCCAAATGCTCCACCATGTATCGGCTGGCTCTTGCATGAGAGCCCACTTCTCCACTTTTCCCTTGCCTCTTTCCTCCACATATGACCATGTAAAGCGGGCTTATAGCCCACTATTGTACTTACTTTCTCCTACAGGTGCTAAGCTTGCCACATAGGCATAAAGTCTGATGTGGCAAGTTAATTAAGAAGAGAGAGACTAGTTTGGTGACCCAAGGAAGAAACGGTGCTAAGCGCATGTACCTAGGTGAAAAGACAACTTTGAGTCTATAGCTAATTAAATGAAGCAAACTTAGCAACAAAAAACTAAGCACCTATGCATTAGGGACTTGATTGCTAAGCCATTTAATGCCCTTAGCACCTCATCTAAGCACCATTTCATTGGAAGATGTCACTCCTTGGCAAATGCAATAAATACTATGAAGAAAGAGATAGAGAGAAGTAAAAAAACACTTATAGCCAACCTTATAGCTAACCTTGTTGTAGTATGAGTGACTAAGTGATGACTATGTATGACATGCCAACATCAGATAGCCTAACGCACCGTGTTAAATCTCCAAGGGCGCGACCGCGTGAGCGACGCAATAGTCGTGGTAGGAGCGACCATGATACGGGCTGCTAGCAGCCCTTAGATCTAAGATCGAACAGTCGCATGCTAAGTTGCTGAAAATTTACAGAATAACCCTCGAGGATAGGATATTCACCCATAGGTCTAGAATCACGCCATGCAACCGCTCGATCCCAGATCCAAGGGCTCTCGGAAGCCCGTATCATGGGAGAATGGAAAGCCACTACCCTACTATTCACACGCTGGCAGTTCGCTCCTACTCGTCCCCGCACGTCCTTTAATATTACGACAGTTTGCTCCTAGTCGTCCCGTCCTTTCACATTACGGCAGTTTCACTAATCCTAACCCTCCTCCCAAATCCATGGCGTCCCAAATCTCCATGATCGGCGGTGAGTACAAGGTTAGAACCATCACCGGTGATGTGTTCGATGTCATCTACACCCGTTCTTCTGCGACAGTGAAAGGATGCCTTGCTCGCTTCAGACGCATGTTCGAAAACTCAAATGATGAGTGGGTCGCTGGGCTAGATGTTGAGTACACCACAGTCCTGGGACGAGAGAAGGATCTGAAGGAGGAAAAGAGGAAGAAGCACGTCGTGATCCAGGTTTGCGTGCATGACTTATGCTTGGTCTACCACATATGCCATGCCGACGTTGAATGCCAGGATTTTAAGAACTTCCGCAAGAGCGACCTAGTCAAATTTGTTACTGTAGACTTTACGAATGAGGAAAGAGTCCTGGGTTGGATAGGCCTCGTTGTAGGCAACCCCTTCGACCTCCAGAAGAATCGGCTGTTGCCTCCAGTTGACAGCCTTCAATGCTGACCCTGGCAGGAGCCATGGTTCATCCTTCATACGGTAAACTGGAGAAAACTCCGTACATGTTTCATCATCATGCATGGCAGCAGAATGTACTAGATATAGACCACATCCACTATGCTGCAATGGATGGCTACCTTTGTTTCAATATCTACAAGGGTTGGATGAAGAGCAAGAGCCAAGTGTGCGGTTCAAGCAAAGAAGTATTGACCAAGAGGAAGAGGGACAAGGACGAAGTCGAGGACGTGGTCGAGGACTCCGAGTAAGGTGGCAGTGTCGTTGCTCATGGTGGTTCTAATGCAGCGTCTACCAGATTAGTTGCATAGTTTAATTTCAGGTGTGCTTAGTTTAATTTGAGGGGTGTGTTGTGCTGAGCCCCCAGCAGAACTATGTTATGTTTCTTCTCGTTACTTTAACTCTTCAGTACGTACATACTAGTATTTCTTTAATAGAATTTAGCACCCCATTTAAGCACGTACTAGCTTTTTTAATAGTACTATATGCATAATTTGGTGACGAGCGCTCTCTATATGTACCACTTTTTTTTTAATTTCAAGTTTTGCTCCATGGCGCAATCCATCGATACTACTACTGTACAAAAATGGAGTATACATTTTTTAAAGGCTAGAGGGCGGGGCACTCTAGCTTGGTCAGTTGCACGAGAGGTGAGAGCCTTTGTGATTTGACAGCTCATTACTGCTGTCAAATCGAATAGTACGGCATCGCCCGCTGCACGCCCGGCTGAACACGCCTTCTCACCCCCATCAAACCCTTCCATTAAACCCCCATGCAAACCGAGAATCCTACTCCAGCCACACGTCCGTTCATGAGCGGGCTTGCAACACCGGTCGAGCTCCTCCCATCCGCCCCCAGTTTAAACGAGGCCACAAGCCGACCAAGCTCCTACCGTCCGCCTCTATTTAAACGAGGCCAGACAGACAGTGGGCAAGAATGGCACCCCTCCACCACTCCCCCATCTCCTCCTTCACCATTTTCTCCACTCTTCCGATGGCTTCCGAGGAGCCGTTCTCCGGCATATTACCCGGCTGGGTGGCCCGCCGAGCCCTCCGGATACGGGCGAGGCCGCTCGGTGCTTCACCAACCTTGCTTGGCCCGACGGAGCCAGTTGCCGCCCCAAGCAGGCGTGTGGTTCAGCAACTCGCCGCTCTAGTTCAGCTTGATGAGGAGTGACGAGATGCTCCACGCCGGCATGGCGGCGAGCATGCCGGTACGGGCATCATCGCTGCCGCATCATACCGCACCACCAGTGTCTGCGGTGGCCGCGCCTCCCGTGTCTGTGGGCACGCCACCCGTGCTTGCGGCAGCACCATGCAGGCAGAGACAGAAGCCGGGTGCGTGGAGAGCGACGAGTTGGTGGCCAGCTTCTCCGTGTCCGCCGCCATCATCGAGGAGAAGTAGAACACGGGAGTTCGCCGCCACTTGGGACCCATGAAGGCCACCGCCGAGGCGACGACTGCGCATTCAGGTGGTTTCTTTGCTGCTTTGTCTCTTTTGAGGACCTTCGTCAACCCCGCAAGTGTCTGACGGACTTGAGGAAGACAAAGGTATCCTCGGGCGGCCATTTAGATTATGTACTCCCTCTCCAACTGGCGGGAAATATTTGTTCTAAGAATGGATAAATTGTATGTATCTATAACTAAAATAAGTCTAGATACATCCATTTCTAGGACAAGTATTTCCGGATGGAGGGAGTATTAATTATACCAAGAGAGCCAGATTGGCACCGCTTAGCTCATGTAAATGTAATGAAATACATCATGTTTATATGAAGATCTGGCATTTTTATACGAAATCCTTCATGCTTATATGAAATCAGTCCGTGTTTGCACGAATTTCATCTGGTTTGTTAGAGTTGTGAAAATGTATGCCGCTGGCGTTTGATGCCATCCTCCGTGGAAGGAAGCGGGAGGAAATTTGCCGGCTGCTGTTGGAGATGCTCTTATGCTGGAAATAATAGAGTGACATCCAATCATTTGAGTTAATTGCGTGTATGATTGTCCCTCTATAAAAAGTTAATTGCATGTACAGTGTACACGTGACTTGCAGAGTGGCTACATCTTCGTACAGAAAGTTAAAAAGAAACAAGTCTATCCTTAATCTCGTATTCTAAGTACTCTGTAGGTTCCACTGTCAGTACAGTAGCGAAAGAAGTATATATTAAATAAGTAATATATAATATAAAAATCTAAAGTTAAAGACAGAATTCGAACTCATGTCATCGCGATGCGAGCATCCGGCGCTAACCAGTCCAACACATTTTTGATGTAGACCATGCTGGAGATATATCTTCATGTCTACTCTTATACTCCATCCGCTCCTAAATATTTGTCTTTTCCAGATTTCAAATGGACTATCACATACGGATGTGTATGTAGACATATTTTAGAGTGTAGATTCACTCATTTTGCTCCGTATGTAGTCAGTTATTGAAATCTCTAAAAAGATAAATACTCCCTCCGTCCAGAAATACTTGTCATCAAAATGGATAAAACTAAATGTATCTAGACGTATTTTAGTTTTAGATACATCTCTTTTTATCCATTTTGATGACAAGTATTTTCGGACGGAGGGAGTAGAAAACAGAGTTGGTGATGATGGTGTGCGTGCCATCTTGCAATATAGGCCGTCGGATTTATATCTAACGGATAGGAAAAAATATGCCCACACGCCTCTCCACGTTCGCAAATAAGGCCTTCTCTCGTTCAGCCTTTTCTCTCACAAGATATACTACTCATACAAATGCATCTTGATGTTCCATGCAACGCACGGGCAGCTAGCTAGTTTCTTTTAAAATAGTTGCTGCGATAATTGGGTTGAAGTGATATATTTTATGTCTGCCCCAAATGATTTCAGATTCACTAGTAGTGACAAAGAAAAGGTTGCCTTGTTAATTAATAGAAAACAGGGTGAAAACTATCACATGAGGCCCGTAAAAACAAGGCACACTGGGTTCAGCGTCATCGTCACTACAGCTGTGCGCGCGCGAGAAGTCTACATATCGAGGGGGCTACCGAGCGAGGCACCGAGACACAATGTTTGAGAGAGAAACCAATTGATAGATTACGATGAGATCAAGTTGTCACCCTTCTGCTGTCATCGTTGGGGTGGGGGGGAGGGGGAGGGAGAGAAAGACGTATCGAGAGTGTGCGTTGTAGGCACAGAGGCACAACTAGCGAGTGTGTGTGTGTATGTGTGTGTGTGTTTGAAATAGGAGTAGATAGATTACTATCAAGATCGAGATGCCACCCTACTCCTTCGGTGTCGGGGAGTGTGTGTGTGTGTTTGAGAGAGAAGCCAGTCAATAGATTAGTATCAAGATCGAGGTGTCACCCTACTCCTTCGGTGTTGGGAAGTGTGTGAGTGTGTGTGTGGGGGGGGCAGTGACACTCACATATCTCTACTCATATAAAAAACAGGGTTGGTGATGATGGTATTCCTGCCATCCTGCAATATAGGCCATCTGATTTATATCTGACGGATAGGAAGGAAACTATGGCAATTTTGCAAAAAGATACCCACACCCCTCTCTGCATTTGCAAATAAGGCATTACCTCGTCCATCCTTTTCTCCCACAAGATAAACTACTCATACAAATGCATCTTGATGTTCCGTGCAACGCATGGGCATCTTGCTAGTAGGGAGGAGTTTTTGTGACACATATCAAGCTATATTAAGGGATAGGTAGATAGCATTTGTGCATGGCATACTTAAAGCATCACGAAGATAAACAAACGGTGTGCATGCAAGTGCCGGAAAAATGAAGCGAGAAACAATGTGTGTGTGTGTGTGTGTTTGTGTGTGAGAGAGAGAGAGAGAGGGAGGGAGGGAGGGAGAGAGATAGAGAGAGAGAGAGCGGAATCTCAAAACAAAAGGTGCTCTGCTGGAATCCCATTGTATGTATTCATATGATTCCGGAACTCGAGTTAACCTTAGGCATATGTGTGAGAGACATTATTATACTTTGAGACATTAGTGGCTGTGGGTGGGCGGAATTAAAGGGGTGGGCATGTTAGACAGAGAGAGTGTGTGTGTTTTTGTGTGAGAGACTTGTAGGATGGGCTAGAAAGACGAATTCTGTTAGGGATATAACTATTAGGTATGACCCGCCAGGAGGGGCCGGGTTATACCTACAAGTATTCTTGAAGCCCAAGCTCAAGATTGAAGACGGCGGCTTAGTAAGGGCCCAAGGCCCAGAGGCGACTTAAGGCCCATAGTGATAAAACGCCGTATAGATGTGACTTTTATTGTAAGGCAAGAAATATTAAGAGACCGAGCTGGATACTGTTTATAAACCGGCCGGGACTCCGTAGAGCCGCTGGGCGTCGACCTTTGTATATAAAGGGACGACCCGGCGGCGGTTTAGGGCAAGTAACAACAACTTGAGAGCTAGGTCAAGCGATTTGCTCCCTGGTGATCGAGATATAAGCAATCCCACTCAAAACTGGATTGTAGGCTTTTACCTTCACCGTAAGGGGCCGAACCAGTATAAACCTCGTGTCTCCTGTCCCGATTAACCCCTTCAAGCTTCCTAGTTGCGATGGCTCCACGACGAAGTCCGTTCCTTAGGACATCTGACGTGACAATTCCACGACAGTTGGCGCCCACCATGGGGCCAGCGCACGGTGGATTTGAGTTCTTGAAGGGCAGCTTCGAAGGGCTCAAAGGATACGCCGTGGGCCGGATGACCAAGAGTCGTCGCGGCAAGCTCTACGTCGACGACGCAGGCCGAGGCCCCGACGCCGGATCAATTGAGTACGGGTACCGGGTCCCCTTCGTGGAATCCATGTCTTCATCGGCAAGATCGGCGAGTCGGCCCTGAGCCGGATATCTGCACCGACCTCATCGAGACGGCTCAGGGTACGAGACCCTCCCGGGCTCCGCCGGCGGTGAAGCATGCCTTCGTGGGATGCATCCGCGGAGGACTCTCTGAAGGATCTGCCTCTGGTGGTGAGACAACCATCTACTCTGATGGTGAATCGTCCACAAGTGAGACGGATTCGTTACATCAACTGCAGGATGGCGGGCTTGGGGGCTGTTCCAATGGCAGCAGTATTCCAGATTGCCTCGAGCCGCCGAACAGGGTCGGGATCTTCATGGCAGGCACACAACCCATCCAAGACTCCACAACTGCAGCAGCCGTAACCTTCGGGTCAGCGGCAGCCAGGGCGAGAGGCCCTGTGCGCTCGTCGGCTCAGGTGTTGATGGATCTCACGGACAAGCTGACCACCCTGTTAACCGCCATAGTCAATCCGGCGGATCAAGCGCGCCATGATGTAGAGGTGGCACAGTTAAAATTGGATATGGCGCAGGCTAAGGAAGACCTGGCAGCAGAAGATGTCAGGATAACCGCAGAGCGGACGGCTTTGGATCTTTAGGCTCAGCAGATCCAGGCACATACCTTCCGGCTCAGGCAGGACCAGAACGCGGCTAACAAGGTCATGAGGAGAAGGCATCAGAAGACTCAGTCTCGACTCCCCCCGGTTTATGATCCTTGGAATCTTTTTCACACGCCAGGGGCAGGGCCCAGTAACCCGCAGTGGCTTTCCCCGCGTACAGGCAACCCGCCGTGGCTCCCTTCGCGCACAAGAACAGACCATGTGGCGACACCCAGGGACGGCGCGCCGGTTCAGCCGCCGGTGATGGGACCTCCCCGCGTAAACATGGCGCCGCCTCAGTACGTACCAACACCCCCGGGTCATTATTCTAACCCATTGGAGAACATGATAGCAGTAGCGACACGATTGGCGGCTCTCTCGATTGATGACTCTCCGACGGCGGTTGAAACCCGCCGGATCAGAGAACTTCTTTAGACGGCTTTGGCATAGCAGGAGGCATACTCATATAGCCGGGACAGGATCCACTCGACCCCTCGTCCAAGCCGAAGCCCGAATTATAGCAGGCACATGGATTCAACGCCGTTTCAAGCAATGTTAGACACTGTGACCAGCCAGGTGGGCTTAACCTGGCGCGTCATGAGGCTGTTAACTTGGTAGATCAAGACAGACTACGGCAAGAGGCTGAACGGGCGGTTCAATAGGCGGCTGAGCAGGCGGCTCAATTGACGGCTTACTAGCCATATCCGATTTATCCGAAGACTTCTATCGAGGCAGGCGTGGCCACCAGTACCAGAGGAGTCCCTTGTCTGGTGTCGGCTCTACGTATCGAGCGTTTTCCCAAGGACTTTAAGGGACCTAGGAAGGTGCCGAATTACACAGCCGACTTACAGCCCGGGGCATTGATTGAGAGTTACGAGATGGCTATGGAGCTGTTGGAGGTTAGTGATGCTGCAATGGCTAAGTGCTTCACCATGATGTTGGATGGAACAGCCCGCACCTGGTTGAAAGGCCGGCCACCTAATTCAATCAGCTCATGGGCGGAGCTAAAGGCCCGGTTCATTCAGAACTTCAAAGACACGTGCAAGCGGCCCATGTCGATTATGGATCTGACGAATTGCAAGCAAGAGGATGGCGAGTCTACAACCCATTGGGTGCGCTGAGTTAAAGCCATAATACATTCATCTGATAAGATGGATGCCGGCTCTGCAGTCTTAATGTTGGAGAAAAATTGTCGTTTCTTGCCTCTGAAACAAAAGCTGGGGCGGCTCAAACGCGAGTGTAATGATATGGGCACGCTGATGGCGGCTCTAGTTAAGTACGCTGATTTTGATAGTACCAAGGATCCCGAGTCTAATGATGGCAAGGCAGGGAAGGGAAAGAAGCACGGTAACGGCAAGGGCCCTCAGCACAACCCAGCAAATCAAGGAGGTAATAAACGAAAGACTGACGGTAGTTTGGATTTCGTGGCTAACACCAGCACACAAGGTAATAACCAACGGTGCAAAGGGAGGCCATCTCCCCGATCCGGCGGGTCAGGTCCCACACTTGAGCAATTGTTGAATGAGCCTTGTCCGAGACACGGCACTCAGCAGAAGCCGGCTACCCATTTGTGGAAGGACTGTACGATCATGAAGGCTTTCAAAAATTCCAACATGTTTGACGGTAACAATGGCCAGGGCGGCTCAGGTGGTGGCAATTTTCATGGCCCGGGCGGCGGGTCAAATCCCAATTTTCAAAGCTCCCAGGGCAACGAAGGTGGATATAACCAACAATCTGGCCAGGGCGGTCAGCAACAACAGCAAGGTGGATACCAGAGCAATCCAAAGCAGCTGAACGGTGGGCAATATCATGTGTTTACCACCAATTTATGTAAACGAGGCCAGAAGCTTCATAAGAGGGCTATGAATGCGGTTGAGCCGGCAATTCCTCCTTACTTGAGGTGGTCTGAGCAGCCTATTATATGGAGTAGAGAGGATCACCCTCCCCGGGTTGACAATCTGGGTCACTTAGCCCTGGTAGTGGCCCCTCAAGTGGGTGGATACAAATTCACCAAAGTGCTCATGGATGGAGGCAGCAGCATCAATATCCTCTATTATGAGACCTTCCGTCGCATGGGGCTAACTGATAAGAACCTTAAGTAGTCCAACACTATTTTCCATGGAGTCGTACCCAGGAAGTCGGCGTATCCGGTCGGAAAGATCGAATTGGAGGTAGCCTTTGGGGATGAATATGACTCCAGAGCTGAAAAATTGACGTTTGAAGTAGTCAAGATCAAGAGCCCGTATCATGCTCTATTCGGGCGGCCGGCTTACGCCAAATTCATGGCACGGCCGTGTTATGTGTACTTGCAGCTCAAGATGTCGGGTCATAAGGGAACCATTATGGTGCACGGGAGCCGGAAGGTGGCTCTGGAATGTGAAGAAGGTGACGCGGCTTATGCTGAGTCAGTTTGTGCGACGGAAGAGTTAAAATTCTACAAGGACAATGTCGACCGGGCAGACATGACATCTTTAAAGAAGCCAACCACCGAGCATGAGCCGGTCATGAAGTTTAAGTCGGCCGATGAGAATAAGCTTGTCGATTTTGTTCCAGGCGAGTCATCCAAGCAGTTCAGTATCAGTGCTAATTTGGATCCCAAATAGGAAAGCGCGCTCATCGAGTTCATCCGTGAGAATCGGGACATTTTTGCATGGAAACCTTCTGACATGCCAGGTGTACCGAGAGAACTCGCTGAGCACACTCTTAATATTGATCCAAAGTTTAAGCCGGTCCAGCAGTTTCTTCGGCGGTTTAATGAAGAGAGGCGGAAGGCCATTGGTGAAGAAATAGCCGGGCTCTTGGCAGCAGGGTTTATCATCGAAGTCTTTCATCCAGAGTGGTTGGCTAACCCGGTGCTTGTGCTTAAGAAAAACGGCAATTAGCATATGTGTGTGGATTACACGGACTTAAACAAAGCTTGTCCACCTGATCCTTTTGCTCTCCCTCGTATTTATCAAATCATTGATGCTACGGCGGGTTGTGAGCATTTGAGTTTTTTGGATGCTTACTCTGGTTATCATCAGATCACGATGGCAGTTAAAGACCAGGAGAAGACGACATTCATTACTCCGTTTGGAGCCTTCTGCTATGTTTCAATGCCTTTTGGGCTTAAGAGTTCCCAGGCGACTTACCAGCGATGTGTGCAGAATTGTCTCCATGATCAAATTGGGCACAATGTTCATGCTTATGTGGATGCCATAGTGGTTAAATCTAGAGAGGAGACCTTGATTGATGATCTCAAGGAAATCTTTGACAATCTACGGGTTTAAAAGATGGTGCTTAACTCGACCAAGTGAGTTTTTGGTGTGCCCGCAGGCAAGCTTTTGGGCTTTCTATTTTCTAACAGGGGCATCGAGGCTAACCTGGAGAAGATTAAAGCCATCACCTCTCTGGCCAAACCAGCATGTATCAATGACGTTCAACGTTTGGCGGGTCGTATCGCTGCTCTAAGTCGGTTCATAAGCCGGTTAGGAGAGAAGGCCCTGCCATTATATCAAAAGATGAAGAAGACAGATAGCTTCATCTGGAGTGACGCTGTGAATGCTGCTTTTGAAGATCTGAAGAGACAATTAGCCGAGTCGCTGGTTCTTGCTGCTCCCATTGACAAGGAGCCCTTGTTATTATACGTGGCTGCTAACACGTGTGCTGTCAGCGTGGCCATCATGGTGGAGCGCAAGGAGGCTGGCAAGGAACACCCGGTTCAATGGCCGGTTTACTACATCAGTGAGGTGCTGATTGAGTCCAAGCAGCGATATCCGTATTGGCAGAAGCTCGTCTATGGGGTGTTCATGGCAAGCCAGAAGCTTAAGCAATACTTCTTGGGCCACCCCATCACTGTGGTTAGTTCTGCCCCTTTAGGGGATATCATTCAAAACAGAGAGGCCACAGGATGAATCGCCAAATGGGCCATTGAGCTTGGGCCTCATGGCTTAAAATATGTACCGCGCACAGCTATCAAGTGTCAAGCGCTGGTCGATTTCATCAACGATTGGACAGAGCTGTAGATGCCTGAAGAAAAGCCGGACAACAGATATTGGACAATTCATTTTGACGGGTCCAGGCAATTGGAAGGCTCGGGAGCTGGAGTTGTTTTGGCTTCCCCTCGAGGTGAAATTTTTTGCTATGTGCTCCGGTTGATGTTTCCCTGTACTAACAACGCAGCGGAGTATGAAGCCTTACTCCATGGTCTCCGGATGGCTAAGGAGATGAACCTAAGCCGGGTACGGTGCTTCGGCAACTCAGACCTAGTGGCTTAGCAGGTATCAGGCAAGTGGGATTCTAAGAATCCTCTCATGGCGGCTTATCACCGTGAAGTGGATGCAATTGCGGGGTACTTCAAGGGTTATGGGGTGGAGCACATTGACCGAAGAAAGAACAAGGCGGCTGATGCTTTAAGCCGGCTGGGTTCTCAGCGTAAACCGGTGCCGCCTAATACCTTTTTGGATGTTCTGAATAACCCTTCTGTCAAGTTACCCACAGAGGAAGACTTGGCGATTCCTGACCCGAAAGCACAGTTGGTGGCGGCTCTTCATGTCATTCTAGATTTGACGGTGCCATACCTGGCTTATATGACCCAGGGCAAGTTACCTGAGGATGAAACATTGGCCAGGCAGATAACCCGGCGGTCTAAGTCCATGACGATTGTCAATGGCGAGTTGCATCATTGTAGTGTTACAGGGGCGTTTCAATGTTGTGTCTCCCCTAAAGAAGGCCAAGAAATTCTACGTGAGATCCATGAAGGGGATTGTGGTCATCACGCCGGGTCAAAATCCCTTATAGCCAAGGCTTTTCGTCATGGGTTTTATTGGCTGACGGCGATTCGGATGATCTGGTCAATAAATGTGACGGTTGTCAGAAGTTCTCAAGACGGGCTCATGTGCCGGCTCAAGAATTAAGGATGATTCCAATTACTTGGCTGTTTGCAGTCTGGGGGCTTGACATGGTTGGGCCTTTTAAAAGGTCCAAAGATAAGAAGACCCACCTCTTGATGGCAGTTGATAAATTTACAAAGTGGGTTGAGGCAGAGCCAGTCAGTAAGTGTGATGCAGCTACAGCGGTTCAATAATGAAGAAGGTGATATTTCGCTTCGGGTTCCCACACAGTATTATCACTGATAATGGCACTAATCTGTCTAAAGGCGCCATGGAGGAATTCTGTCAACATGAGCATATCCGGCTTGATGTTTCATCAGTGGCTCACCCTCAGTCCAATGGTCAAGTCGAGAGAGCCAATCAGGAGATCTTGAAAGGCATCAAGCCCCGGCTTTTTGTCCCCCTTGCAACGGACGCCGGGTTGTTGGGTTGAGGAGTTACCATCTGTGTTATGGAGCATTAACACTACTCCTAATAGATTAACGGGTTATACACCAATCTTGAAAGGCATCAAGCCCCGGCTTTTTGTCCCCCTTGCAACCGACGCCGGGTTGTTGGGTTGAGGAGTTACCATCTATGTTATGGAGCATTAACACTACTCCTAATAGATCAATGGGTTATACACCTTTCTTCATGGTCTATGGAGCTGAGGCGGTTCTTCCTTCTGACATCCATCATGACTCGCCTCGTGTGGCGGCTTATGTTGAAGAAGACAATGAAAAGGCGCGTCAGAATGATCTCGACCTGTTAGATGAGTAGAGAGACTTGACAGCAGCTCCCTCAGTGATTTACCAGCAAGACTTGCGCCGATATCACAGCCGCCGTGTTATGTCCAGAGCCTTTCAGGAGGGTGATTTGGTGCTCCGGCTCATCCAGGATCAAACTGATGCACACAAGTTATCACCACCTTGGGAAGGACCCTTTGTGGTCAGCAAGAACTTGAACAACGGGTCATATTACCTTATTGACGTTCGAGAGCGCAAAGACTCACGTAAGTCGGAGGAAGATACCTGGAGGCCGTGGAATATTGCTCATCTTCGGCCCTACTACACTTGAGCCATAGGCTCCCCTGATGTATATATTTTGCCAATGTATATATTATGATAAATAATAAAGCAGGACCTCTGTCCTTTTTTCCTACTCACAAGGTAAATTTGTCATTATCATTGTCATTATTCTCTCACATGATCACTTGGGGGCTGATCACATTTGATCCGGCTTAGCCCGTTTTGATCCGGCTTACGATCGTATTCGAATCTAGCCAATAAAAATTATGATCACTAGGGGGCTTCTTGTTCAAACATAGGTCATATTCGAACCAAAGAGAACATAGCTGTCAGTACCCTTTTGATTGGCACACTTCCGAGCTCACTTGGGGGCTTCTTGATCGTATTCGAATCATAGCTTAACCCCTTTGGGAACCGACTTTGATTGTATTCGAATCAGAGTCATTAAAAAACTCTCAAGGTCATTAGGGGGCTTCCTATTAAAACATAGGTCGTATTCGAACCTAAGAGAACACAGCTGTCGGTACCCTCTTGCACTACAAAAAAATACACTTCCGTGATGATACGTGTTTGTGACAGTAGGTCGCGTTTTTTGTCATGCATGTACATCCATGACAAATTTTTGACAGAATCAAGATAGTCATACCTGTGCTGTCGTAGAAGTGTTCCATGACATTACCAAAATTATCATCACGGAAGTGTCCACTTCCATGACGATAAATCGCGCGTCACAGAAGTGCTTTCGTCAAGGGTGACCGACACGTGGCATTCACCATAATGGAACGCCGTTAAGCTATCGGGTCGGATTTTGGATCCGATAACCCGTTAACAGCCATGACCAATGCCGATTTTCCATGTGTAAAATTCTCATTGGCTGACGGATCCATGTGTCAGCTCCGCGTTGGCACAGGTGTCACTCATCCAATGATCGAGATGGGCCTATGATATGTTGACACGTGGATCGGCCCAAAAGTGGCCCACAAAGTTTAAATGGGCCGGCCCAACCGAAGGCCCATAAGATTTAGCGGACCATAATGGGTCGGCCCAACTAAAGGCCCACAAAATTTAGCGGACCATAATGGGCCAGCCCAGCTAAAGGCCCACAAGATTTTGAGGACCACAATGGGCCGGCCCAGCTAAAGGCCCACAAGATTCTGCAGACCATAATGGGCCGGCCCAGCTAAAGGACCAACATTCTTTGTCAAATCGACCCGTCAACGGCCTGGTATAAACTTGTCATCAATGCGGCCCATGGTCACTTCTGGCCCGTTAACAGTCCGCTAAGTAATTGGGCCGAATTACGGCCCGGTGTATTTCAGGCATGTTAAAGGTCCGGCTTCATTTGGGCCCATTTATAGGCCATCAAAACTTTCGGCCCATAAACGACCGTGAAGGATTTGGGTCATATTCGGCCATGTCTGTCATTCGGCCTGTTAGAGGCCCACTATAGATTTGGGCCACTTTCGGCCTGTTGTCATTTTCGGCCTGTTAAGGCCGGACGTAAACCATGGGCCATATGTGGCCCAACTTCATATCGGGCCCATTAACGGCCCATATAAAAATGACGATAATCTAGCCCGACCGAAGTTCCAGCCTGTTAAAGGCCCATGTATTAGGTCGGCGCATTTACGGCCCGTCCGAATTTCGGCCTGTCAAATATCAGCATTGTGAATGGGCCACCATTTCGGCCTGCTAATTCCAGTGGGTTATTTGGCACAATCAGGGCCCAATCTCACTTTCGGTCTATTAAAGGCCCATGTTTTTTATGGGCTCGAGATATTTACACCTGTAAACGGCCTATTTTTACTGAGGGCCCAAATTATGTTTAGGCTTGTTAAAGGCCCACTATGGGCACAGGCCTACCAGAAAAATTTGAAAGCTTATGCTAATTTAAGCCAGATATTTTTAGTGGGCTACATGCCAATTTCGGCCCGTAATCGTTTTTAGCCCAATTGGAATGGGCCTGACAAATGTTGGCATGTTTGGCTCCTACGAAGATTTTGGCCGAATACATTACTAAGATAAACCTACACTATACAAAAATAGCGTCGTAATTACTGCAACCGGTGGTAGCATCATAAATGTTGTATCACAACAAAATAAATTCCAATCATACAACAAAAGACCTGTTGGCATAAAGTTTACAGTCCTTCCAGATAAAAGCACCATCAGATGTATAGAAGCACAGATCATTTGACCTGAGTGCTAATGTTTCAGGCTGTAGAATCTGATGAAGCAGCACGATCTCCACCTTTTTTCCGCCATTGCTCTTCAACAACAAAGCGAATGTCTGATAGTCTGGTTTCAAAACCATTCATATCTTGACGACATTTCTCAACCACTATTCTTGTTTCCGAAACAACGTCCATTAGGGATTGGACTTGTGTCTGGAGCACAGATATATCACTCTGTCTAGCAGGAAGATTTTGTTCAGTAGGTGATTTGGACAAGGTTACCTTGACAACCAACCCAGAATTACGCAGGAAGGTGCTTTTTGCACTGTAGTGGAGAGATACTGACGCACTGCAGCAAGAGGTGACATTGTGCCTGTAGTGGCCTCATCACCTTTAGGTGGTTGTGGCTGTTCAATCATTTGTTCCATAGCTTCCTGAAAGTTTGAACTTGTAGATTAGTGTACCAGATAAGTTACTAATGAGACAAAAACAAACAAAGTAGGTTAAACATTTATACATAACTTATTTTGGTGAAGTACTGTAATACATTAGCATGTATTGTAGTGCCAACTACATAATAAAATCACTTTCGGAACATATGTCCATGTAGCATGCCTACTGTATTGTCTATTTCCTCACATTCGTTGACATCTAAGGATAAAGAGACATGGTTTAAAGTAGGATGAACATAGTATGACATCATTCATATCATGGGAAAACAGATATAAAACAAACAGGCTATTTTATCATTGTGTGCGCACGTGAAAATAACAACTAGATTACAGATCAAGACCAAAAGAATATCCTTCATCTCTTTTAAACCATGTAAGGTGAAATGATGCGTTAAGACAACTGTGTATAAAAGTGAACAGAGTAACTGACATTGGCTGCAAACCAAGTAGTTAAATGAACACATCACGGTACCAATCAGTTCAAGGCAGGAGGAGTAAGGACTTACAACAGCGGCTGGAGCTGGGGTGCTCATGCCCTTCATCTTGCTGGTGTGGCAATCCTTGAAGATTTGCACTGCATTCGGTTCAGGTTCTTTTTGGTCCGCACGGGCTTTCCTCTGTATTTGGAACAAGTCAATATAGATACGATAATATGGCACAAAAAAGAAGATAGCTACAAGATCCTGTTGTCTGTTGGAATTTCACTTTAGAACGGTTGGTTTTGTTCTTCAAACAGTTAGCCTAGAAGAAGATACACTTGTAAGGCACATACATAAATACAAGTTCAATATGTGGTCTGATCAAATACATATAGCCTACCTGATACTTTGGATCAGACCAGTGTTTAACGAGGGCTGTCCAGTCTTCATCTGTAATATATTCCACTGGAGATGTTTGGGCGATTTCATTGTTAGCCTTGCCTTCAAAGTGAGATTTTCTAAGGTGCTACCGATACTGTCGCAGAGGAGACTGAAAAACATGAGTGCATGCTTGTTTAGTTGCATCATCTTTCAGATCCAACTTGAACCTCATCTGTTGAAAAAATAATGTGAGTCTTATTAGGAGAGCTAGAAAGTATGGGATAGAGCAAGACAATATTACTAATTGCGTTGAATAACATTACTTACGGATAAATGGTCAAGGAAGGTGTTAAACTGGGTATTGTCTTTCTCATTCCTGTACTAGATCCACGTTGGGAGGATACGCGCATGACACCTAACGGCAACGGCTGCCTCTGATACTAACTTGGATGACTCTGTAGCATCACGTGGCCTTTTTGAACCTGCCTCAAAATGGATCTCCATTATTCCTCCTTTAGATTTTGTTAATCTGTCAAGCATTATCCCTGATGTCTGTTTCCGCTTGCGCCATGGTGCTAGTTCAACAACGAATATGGAATGTGTTAGTGTACATCAAACTGTGAGAGTACATATAAAGGAGCATGCAACTGCAACTTGACTCGGTCAGGTACCGTCTTGGTGTTGATGCTCATGAGGTTCATCTGATCTTGCCAAGTCCTATTGTGTCAGTAGTGCTTCGGAAGTAGTGTTAGGTGTGAAGGCATCTTGGGAACTGGCCAGTTCCGAAGCAAACGAACGAGTAACTGGTTGAGACGCTGGTACAGTTGAAGCGGATGCTGCAGCTGGTGGAGCAGGTGATACTGTGTTTGTAGATTTAGCCGGTGGACTTGGACCTTCTACTGCACTATAAGTACCAGCAGAATCTCGATGGCAGAACCTTTTCCATTTCACCCAACGAGTAACAGCACTCCCTACTATATTATTTTCCTTGCTCTTTTTTGACTTTGCCATGTCAAGCTGTACCCACAACACAAAAGAATAAAATCACTCTTCAGGACTCATTGATGCATGATATAGACAAGCAATACTTTGATGTAAGACAACCCTATGAGGACGGCATAACATATTCACAGCTATGATGTGCAAACTAAGCAGAAGGATTTTCAAGAAAATAGAAGTAATGCAAGCTAGACACCATATGAAAGATGCAACCAATATTACTCTGCCAAGTTAAAAGTGTCTTGTCATAAGTGGCAATTTGAAAAATTAGAAGCATTACAACGTAGAAATCAATGCAAGATGCAACCACTATCAAACTGCCATGTTAAAAGCGTCCAATCATGAGTTACTGATGCGGGATACACAACGGCAGTACTTTGATGTAAGAACATGGTATGATAGATAGATGCAGTGTATTCTAGACACAGAAAGCCATGTCATATGCACATGTATAACCTATAAACTCAGCAGGTGCAATTTAATCAAAATAGAAGAAATACAGGCTAGACAAAATATGCAACATGAAACCAATTATCACACTGTCAACTTAGAGCAAGCACCTACGATGGTGGAGTGTGGGAGATGAACTCATCATGTAGACTTGGGAGTTCAACTTCATTAGCAGTAGCAGTGGCAAATCTAGAGAGTCTCTGTTTGCGTCGGTGCGGAGTACCACCAACATCCCCTAACTTACTCTTTTCCTTCCTATTTTCTGATATTGCCTTATGAAGTCAAAACCACAAGGAGATGAATAAAATTAGCTCTGCATAACTGGTTGATGCATGATACAGACGAACATTACTTTGATGTAAGGCAAGCGCATGATAGGAGGATGGAATATATACAAAAAAGACATCATTTCATATTCACACGTACGATAGGAGGATGGAATATGTATGAAAAAACAGTAAGCGGAAGGCATTTCAACAAAATTAGAAGAAATGAAAGCTAGGCACCATATGAACATGCAACCAATATCACTCTATCAGGTAAAACGTATCTCGTCGTAAGTGCCATTTCAAGAAATTAGAAGCAGTACAAGCTAGAAGATAATGCAAGATGAAACCTACATCACAGTCCCAAGTTAAATGTGTCTTATGGGTAAGTGATCGTTGCAGGTATAGGTTGTAAGCTACGCATATGCAATTCTACATAATCAGAAGCAATACAAACTAGACATCATACGGAAAACGCAACCACGTATAACAGTTCCAAGTAAGAGCAAGCACTTGTGATGGTGGAGTAGGGGAGATGTGCTCATCATGTACACGTATGTTCTAGAAACAGGAACACGTGTCATATTCATAGGCATTATGTGTAAAGTAAGCAGATGCAATTCAATTTAGAAGCAATACAAGCTAGACATCATACGCAACATGCAACCACATATAATAGTGTCAAGTTAGAGCAAGCACCTGTGATGGCGGAGTAGGGGAGATGTTCTCATCCTCTACACAGCTACGTTGACTGTCCAACCTTGTGTTGTCTTGTGAATCTTGTTGGGAGGATGGCGGAGTAGAATCTTTAGAGACCCCCTATTTGAGTTGCTCCGAAGGACCACCATCATCCACTCTCGGACTAATTTCCTTCAGTTGTAATGATTTTGCACTGTGAAGTCAAACCGATAAGAAAAAGGAATAAAATTCGCTCTTCACAACTCATTCATGCATGATCCGACGAACACTACTCGGATGAAAGGCAAACACATGATGCGAGGATGGAATATGTATGAAAAACAGGATGGTGTGACATATTCACACCTATGATGTGGAAACTAAACAGAAGACATTTCAACAAATTAGAAGCACTGCAAGCTAGACACTATATGAAAGATGCAACCAATATCACTCTACCAAGTTCAAACTGTATGTCGTTTCAACAAATTAGAAGCAGTATATGCTAGAAATCATATGCAATACACAACCAATATCACAATGGCGACTTAAAGGTGCCTTATCATAAGTGACTGATGCGTGATATTGTGGGGACCCCGACTCATAAGTCGAGATCACCGAATGCACGTGTACAGTGATCCCAGATATCAATGCTCACTGAACACACAGAAGCTGAATAATAAGAGTCATACATCCATACATACCGTTTTACACAAGTAGGACCATCATGGTCAAGTCTTGAGTGTATCATCGCAGCGGAAATCTTGAATAACAACTTGGACCCATGCCATCTGCCTTAACCCTACAGGCATTCTGACTGGGAAGCGTCCTAGCTCACACGATTGTCACCAAAATCTCTTCTTCATATACCTGCTCTTTCAAGCCTGGCCAAGTAAATAGCCAGGGACAAGCCAGTGAGTACGTTTGAATGTACTCGCAAGCAACCCAAGAGTGATAACAAAATAATTATGCAAGGCTCTGCTGCTGAATTGGCATTTTTGCGGAAAGCTAGTTTTTCTCATGCAAGTATGATCAACATTTATCAAAGACATGAATGTGTCTGCAACAAGTATCAGGAGGTTACAGACATCAACATCGAGAAAGAGTTATAAACAACTCATGCTCAAGCTCATCGTGACTTCCTCACGAGTCGCATCATCAATATCACCAAACTGTGTTGTTTTTCAGAAACATATGGACGTAGCCCAAGAGCGGTTACCCAACTGTCCTTGACCGTGGACACAGCTATTTGAATAGTTTTACACTCTGCAGAGGTTGCACACTTTACCCACAAGATCCAGGGAACTTCCATGTCACCCGCGATACCTCAAGTACCCGGGGTAAGCACCCGATCACTATCTTTCCCTAGACGACACTAACAAGGAGTCCACTCGTTGTTCCATATCCTCACGATGTACATCATATGAGACTCACTCGAGATCGTAACATCCGAGAGGGGACACAACGGTGTATCCGGTGCCCTGTGAAAACAGTCATGGCCGCCCTACGTGGCATGACCCCGTCCCGAGAGAGAGCAACAACTCTCCCCCGTCACTAGTAATGCGGGCTCCAAGCTAGTATCGGCCTAGGTAATCAATAATGCCCTTTCCCATATAAGGGTAGAGTGGTTGCGCATGTAAGGTTGGAATAACGGTCGCAACTTAAACCAATCCGTTTTTGAAAGCAACACACACACTTGCCTCGGTACACCACTTCGTCATCAAGTGGTTACCCATCTCATTATCTCCCTCGGGCATAAGTGGCACCCGACGGGTTTTCGAAAAGTCTTTTGAAAGCACTCTGCCTCCATCACCATGCATATTCCCGTCCCATTTGCGTAGCCACTACTATAGCATCCTATCTACTCCCACCAGCATAACCCTCATAGGATGGTAGGGTCATGCATAATGCAAGTATCAACAAGGAAGTAACGGAGGCAACCCATCAAAGTGGTTACCACCTCATCATTATTCCGTTGCAATAACAGTATGGTGCTATATGACATGCATAAAAAGGGTTTCATAGACATGGTCAAAGGGCTGCTTGCCTGGTTCATCAGAGTCTTGAAATCTTCCGGTCCTTCTCCAAATACTCCGTCTACTTCATCAACTAACGCCGGAAACAATCACAATAAGCAACACAACAAGGCAAAATAAAAGTGCTGTAAAAATATGGATTTGACTTTTATGGGACATCTCTGGTTATATGAAGAATAACCAGAGTGGTTTCATTGGAATTGGATCAGTGGTTATTTCTAAACATTTCAATATGATGGAATCAAGGGGTTTATGGATTTGCAAGAAGTGTATAGAAATATATTTTTGAAAAATGAGCAAAGGCACCCATTTAACAAACCGTGATTTTAGAAGCATCTAGGAGTTGGTTTCACAGGATTTGGAGTTCAAATGAATTTCCTATGAATTTGCAAAGTTGACAAATATGAAGAAATGACTCATTATATTGTGTGGCACAAAAAGTATTAAGAAAAATGTTCATAAACTAGGTTATGAACTTAGAAGCATCTATAAATTTGAATCATGGCATTTGGATCAAATTTGAGCCCTCTGCGATTTTCTAAAGTTCATCATAGAAATAGGAAAAAATAGGATTTGATAAATATTTGTGAAGGAAATGCTTCTGCAAAAATGTGAAAATAGCACCATGTGGTAGGGCATGATTTTATAAACTACTAGAAATTTGAATCATCCAATTTGGAGGTAATATGAATATTTGGGAGATTTTACAAGTTGTATAGAAAAGAAAAAGGAACAAAGTTTTTACCCAAACGGGCTGGATCTGGGCGGCGACAGCGTGCACCGGGCGAGACATAGCGGGGCAGCGCACTGGGCCGGCCCAGCGGCTCGGCCACACGGGCAACAGGGCGACGTCGAAGGCGTCATTGCCGAAGCCATCTCCACTTAAACGGCGGGGCCCACCCACTTGGTCGCTGACGCGCGGGCCCAGCTGCAGGTCGCCTTCAACCTCCCGCGCGCGCTCCGGCAGCGGGGAGGAGCGGCTCCCGCCAGCGATTGCCGGGGCTACAGACACTCCACCCACCGGAGTGCTCAGGAGGCCATGCCGCACCCATCCATGTGTTGCACGCATGCCGTGGAGGGCTGCAGCAGCGATGGCTTGGGTGGCCGCGGAGGAGGCTGTTGGCGAGGTTTGGGAATGCGTGGCAGGCGCGGGGAGGAGGGAATGAAGTGTGGGGAAAGTCGGCGGTGGTGGTGAGGGGGCGCTGGAGTGGTCTAGAGGGGAGGAGGAGGAGTGCTGGGCGCGAATTTAGGCAGAGTCCGGTGGCTCGGCTCCGGCCATGGGGAGCGACGGAGGGCTCGGTGAGAGGGTTGGTTGGGTCTGGGTGACGTACGGGAGGGAGAGAGGACGAAAGGAGTAGAGAGGGGGCTCGGGGGTGGCCTTAAATAGAAGGGGGCGAGGTGCACCGTGAGCTCATGCGCCGGCGAGGCTGTTGCCGTCGCTGCAAGCCACGGGGGCTCGCAACAACGTGTCGGGGTTGCTCGTGGGGTCGGTCCAGGGCGAGGGGAGTGAAAAGAGAGAGAGAGAGAGAGAGAGAGCAGGGGGGCCAGGGGCACCGCGCGTGTGTGCGTGCTTACTGGTGCACTCGGGCGGTCGGCGCGTGTGGGAGCCGGGGCAAGAGGAGGGAGAAGGAGGAGGGGCCGACCAACTACCATGCTGTGGACACCGAGGCGCATCGTCAGGCGTGCTGGGGAGGCCCGAGGTGGCCGGAGGTGGTTGGCAGGGGGCGGCTATAGTGCGGGAGCGCACTGTAGCGCGCTCCAGAGCATGCAAATGGTCGGCATACCATTTTATATGCACAGTGGGCACGCCCATTGGTGTCTAGCAGGTGTGGGAGAGAGTAAAGAAAGGAGAGGGAGCCTTGGATGCTCTGGAGGGGCTTTGGTGAGAGAGGAGGGGTGAGAGAGAAGGGTGTTGTGGCTGTCCATAGGGGTAAATGAGGAGGTTTCATCCCTCAATCATTGAGATGATGCCAAGAGAGAGTTACTGGAGGTAGAAGAGGGTCAGGAGCAGCTGTGGTACAAAGTTGAGCCCATGGAGATTAGTGGAAGAGGTCAAAAATGGCATTTTGATAAAGTGGCAGAAGGTGTTTGATATTGGTTTGGGCAAGTAGATGATCCCCATTTGTCATGAGGCTTGACAGGGTCAAATGGTATGGGAAAAAAGAGGTTCCACCAAGATTGAGTTCATTTGGGAAAAGTTGCCAATGCAACTTTTGTAAACCCTAGAAATCAGCAGAAATGGACTTTCCAAGATTTAGCCATGAAAATATGTTCTCCTTGATGCACCACTTGGTGTATGGTCATCATTTGAGGTTATGAACATGTCCACAAAAGTTGAGATCAAAAGGAGAAAGTTGCCAATGTAGAGTTGTTCAAATTTGGTTCTGGACAGGAAGGGTTTTGGGGCCCTTTGATCAAGTTAACTTGTTCTTCAACTTGTGCCACTTGTTCTAGATGTATAATTAGAACATTTGAGCATGTTCACAAGGTTTGAGAACATTTGGGAATGTTTGGCAATGTAAAGTTGCTCAAACTTCAAAATGGACAAAAATGGTTTTGAGGGGATTTGATGATGTTATCTTGTTCTCCAAGACATGAGACTTGGCAAGATCACCAAATAGGGCATTTGTGACATGATGGAATTTTCTTGGATTTTTATGAAAAGATTTCCTGTAGAAATATTTCAAATCCTTGAAATTGGCAGAAATGGTTTTGGGAGGTTTTGTCCAATATCTTGAACATTACCATGTGTTGAAACTCTTATATACGGGAAATATATGCCCACTGAGTTTCCCTAATTTTTGTCAAATATTTTTAAAACAATGAAATATTTTTTACCTATTAAAGCCCATTTATGGCCTTAAGAAAAAGCTTTTAAATAAAGTAAGAAAATAACTTTTAAAATTATATTTTTGTGTTTTCTGGGTATCCTATATCTAATAGGAGTCAAATATATTTTTGGAAAGATTTTTACTGCCCTTAATTAAGTACTTATAGTGCAAACCTCAATTCAGGGTTTTTTGAAAAACTAATTTTTGAAAATACTATTTGGCCAAATTATTTTTGCAAGAAATTATTTTTATGTCCTATACACATGGCATGATCATTGGGAAAAGTTTTTGGATCAAGGAGAAGGAGTATAAGAGTTGGAGGATTTATTTTATTTTTAGAGCAGTTGCAAACAACAGACAAAAACCAATCAAGGCAAGGTCCAAAACACTCAAAAGTTTTTGTCAAACCGCATTTTATCATGATTTTTAGCTTAAGTGTAGAGGCATGAAAATCAGGGTGTGACAGACCTACCCCCCTTACAAGAATCTCGTCCCCGTGATTCCTAAACTAGGCGTGGAAAGGAATACGAGAACTTGGATCTGGGGTAGTCTTCACGTCCTCATACTGCTTCTCCTTCCGTTTGGTGCCCCACTGAACCTTGAAGTACTCGATGGCGTGGCTTCATGTATGATGTTCTGCTAGATCCAGGTTGCTAATGGGTAGCTCGCGGTAGGTTAGATTGGGCTAGGGGTCGATGGCTTGGTGGTCAATGCCCTCGTAGAGATCGGGCAAGTTAGGAAGTTGGAAACACTTCCGGGGTTGTGATGCATGGAAAGCGTTGTGCACATCAGGTAACTCAGTTGGTAACTCCAGCTGGTAACTGTCTTCTCTTCATCTCGTAGTGATCCCAGAGGGGGTTGTTAAATCTTGGAGTGATCTCGAAGGGGGCCGATAAATCTTGGTGTGAGCTTCCCTTTGACACGGAAATGCTTGGTTCCTTTGAGAGAAGTGGCTTGCAAATATGCATGGTCTTTGATGCGGAGGTTTACTTCTTGACGATGGTGGTTGGTGTAGTTCTTCCTCCTGGACATGGCGATCTTCAGATGTTCCTTGACCAGCTCAGTGATTCGTCTTCCGTCTTCGGGTAGACAACTAGGCTACCAAAATAAAGATGACAACCAACTTGTCCAAGTACTCCATGAAGACTTTGTTCATGAGGTACATAAAGTAGGATGGGGGTATTGGTGGTGGTCAGGGTTGAGTATGGTCCAAGGTGTTCTTGATCTAGAGTCAAGACCCACGGTCATGGTCCGACCATGTTGTAGCTTGGTAGGGCTTAAGGGTTTCAAGGATTCTAGGGTGCGAGTGAACGTTTATCCTTGAGCACCATTCCTGAGATGCCAATTGTTCTACTTAGTCCTCCAAACAGATCACCTTATACTGCTGAAAGCATCATTTCGTATAGGTCAACTCCAATCATCACTCATGCTATTCATATCCTCATGACTCCCAAGAGGAGGTCTAACAAAATCATATATGTCTACGATCCCCAAACTCATGTGTGTGGCTACCCCTAAAAATCCATGGGTAGAGCATACAAGCTTCCAAGCTGGAATAAAGCAGGACAATCCAAGTGCTCATCCTATTCTTCCAAGGTCCATGCTAGTGCTTCTCTATCCTAAGGAAACACGTCGTATGCCACTCCAAAATCTTGTTTCCTTTTCTATGAATCAACTCCAACAACTCGTTAACTTCCATTAATCACTAAATAATCCATTAATTCTACAAATCCAACGCCTATGTTGGTGTTCCACATGATCTCCTAAAGTCCTTATAATCCCCAATACTTGAAAGGGCTGCCTTACTATAGTCAGTCAACCAATTCCCGTTATTGTGATCTAGTAATACTCCAAGGTAAAGCTCACAAAGATGCCTAAATAAACTCCGACAATTAGTCCAATCTCCTAGTTTATCGTCCACCGATAAACATGGTATCATGATCGAGATCATCAGTCTAAATCCAATTTACTCCGAACCATGTAGATATATATCGTCTATATTCAACTAGAATCACCTACTTAAATCTAAATCTCTTGTCCAACGAGAATTCCTACATGTTCCCCCAAGTCATTTACGTAATATCAACCGTCTCCTATCAATATCCCATGGCTAAGTTAAATCCAAATACTTCCAAGAATTCCAGCTTGCGAACACAATTATCCTACTAAATCCAATTTACTCAGGGGTAATGAAAGTTATGCTAATCTATAGTCATGATCCCACCAAGTTCATCTACCAATATCAAAGCCTCATAATCCACCAAATAGTCTCATATAATTCCTCAAGTCATTGATATAAACTCATCAAGTCATTCGTCCTCTATTCCTATATCCTCAAATTGGTCTTCCCTATGGCATCATCAGTTTTGGTGCTATCTTAGGATGATAATGTGTTTGTTCACTATGTCCACTAGTTCCATAATGAACCCAGTGATGTGCAAGGTTACAAAGGCTTAACTCGTTCTCTTGCAATTTGTAGGTTAAGCACATGGTTAAGGATTCGAGCTGGGGTATCTCGTGAAGTCTCGAATGGTCTAGGGATGGGTTTCTAGTCATGAGGTATAAACATACGGGGTTGTACTTGGTCGAGGAAGTTGTAGAAAAAGTCTTTAGTGCTTGTGGGTCGCCGAGGTGGAATCCATGGTGTATCTTGTCTTGCTTGTCTTCAGTTGAGGAGAGAGATGAGAGGGAAAAGTAGCACAGAGGATGGATGCCTAAAGGGGGTTTTATGGTGCAAGTGCAAACAATCAAGTGCCAAAAAGGGCCAAACACAAACAACAAAATAAGGCAGGTGACATAGTCGTGTACTTGTTGCCTAGGGCAAAAGGGCGACTGATATCAAAACACAAACAAATAAATGCAAGCAACACACAATCATGATTCTATTTGAACCATCATACGAACTCAACTGCGCATAGGCGGTACACGACTCATTCTACCCTAGGGGTTCTTGGATTCAGTAGTCGTGCTTTGCTCCATGCCTCGTGCAGTCTTCTGGGTTTTCCTCAGGTGTCGCTACGTCTCTTGTAGTTATTTGATGAAACGATCCGGGTTGATCCTGAAGATTCTTCAACAACTTCTCGCCTGTTGAAGTGATGGGGTGAAGGTGGCTCCTCGTAGCTGGTGTTGAATTGGTCTCCTCTTGTCTTCTTATTCGTGACGATCCTTTTTGCATTCTAAGGCATCAGCGGTTCCAGGTGGCAATCCTTTATGCAATGACATTAACAAGGCATAGTAGAGGTCCAATCTGTCGGGCACATGGTTGACAATATCGTCACCGAGAGTGGGGGATGAAGAGAACCGTTTTCCTGCTCACTATAGTGAGGCATACCAAATGGCTAGGTTCTCATCCACCGGTGGTTGCCGATGCAACAATGATAAGGACAGGGTTGCTCTACTAGCGATGCATATCATGATCTTGCATATCCCATGCCCTGATCATCATAGGCCAAGGTTGCATCATCCTGGGGCAAATTCAAAGGTGTCACCATCCTCTGGGTCTTCATGTCCTCATTCTTCAAAGGCGTATCTTCTATTGGCATCATCTTGTTGTGGTGTCATGAATCTTGGGTTCAAAAGAGGTGGGTGAGTGTTTGGCAAGGTGTACTCCTTCTAGGCTATCCACGAGGATTACAAGGAATCCCATGGTCAAGGGCTTGAGGGTTAGAGCGACCGTCTGCAAGAGTTTTGAAGGGAAGAGATCGATGGGGAAAGTATACCTTAGTTTTTGAAAAACTGAGAAGGGAAGAGAAGTATAGATAATTTTGAAAACTTGTAATAGTTTGGAAATAGTTTTACCCTAAATAACGACCATGCTAACTAAGGCTCCCTAAAGTCAGGATGGCTCTGATACCAGCTCTATGGGGACCCCGACTCATAAGTCGAGATCACCAAATGCACGTGTATAGTGATCCCAGAGATCAACGCTCACTGAACACATAGAAGCTGAATAATAACAGTCTTACATCCATACATACCGTTTTACACAAGTAGGACCATCATGGTCAAGTCTTGAGTGTATCATCGCAGCGGAAATCTTCAATAACAACTTGGACCCATGCCATCTGCCTTAACCCTACAGGCATTCTGACTGGGAAGCGTCCTAGCTCACACGATTGTCACCAAAATCTCTTCTTCATATACCTGCTCTTTCAAGCCTGGCCAAGTAAATAGCCGGGGACAAGCCAGTGAGTACGTTTGAATGTACTCGCAAGCAGCCCAAGAGTGATAACAAAATAATTATGCAAGGCTCTGCTACTGAATTGGCATTTTTGTGAAAAGCTAGTTTTTCTCATGCAAGTATGATCAACATTTATCAAGGACATGAATGTGTCTGCAACAAGTATCAGGAGGTTACAGACATCAACATCGAGAAAGAGTTATAAACAACTCATGCTCAAGCTCATCGTGACTTCCTCACGAGTCGCATCATCAATATCACCAAACTGTGTTGTTTTTCAGAAACATATGGACGTAGCCCAAGAGCGGTTACCCAACTGTCCTTGATCGTGGACATGACTATTCGAAGAGTTTAACACTCTGCAGAGGTTGCACACTTTACCCACAAGATCCGGGGAACTTCCGTGTCATCCACGACCCGCGATACCTCAAGTACCTAGGGTAAGCACCCGATCATTATCTTTCGCTAGACGACACTAACAAGGATCCACTCGTTGTTCCATATCCTCACTATGTACATCATACGGGACTCACTCGAGATTGTAACATCTGAGAGGGGACACAACGGTGTATCCGGTGCCCTGTGAAAACAGTCATGGCCGCCCTACCTGGCACGACCCCGTCCCGAGAGAGAGCACCAACTCTCCCCCGTCACTAGTAATGCGGGCTCCAAGCTAGTATCGGCCTAGGTAATCAATAGTGCCCTTTCCCATATAAGGGTAGAGTGGTTGCGCATGTAAGGTTGGAATAACGGTCGCAACTTAAACCAATCCGTTTTTGAAAGCAACACACACACTTGCCTCGGTACACCACTTCGTCATCAAGTGGTTACCCATCTCATTATCTCCCTCGGGCATAAGTGGCACCCGACGGGTTTTCGAAAAGTCTTTTGAAAGTACTCTGCCTCCATTACCATGCATATTCCCGTCCCATTTGCGTAGCCACTACTATAGCATCCTATCTACTCCCACCAGCATAACCCTCATAGGATGGTAGGGTCATGCATAATGCAAGTATCAACAAGGAAGTAACGGAGGCAACCCATCAAAGTGGTTACCACCTCATCATGATTCCGTTGCAATAACAATATGGTGCTATATGACATGCATAAAAAGGGTTTCATAGACATGGTCAAAGGGCTTCTTGCCTGGTTCATCAGAGTCTTGAAATCTTCCGGTCCTTCTCCAAATACTCCGTCTACTTCATCAACTAACGCCGGAAACAATCACAATAAGCAACACAACAAGGCAAAATAAAAGTGCTCTAAAAATATGGATTTGACTTTTATGGGACATCTCTAGTTATATGAAGAATAACCAGAGTGGTTTCATTGGAATTGGATCAGTGGTTATTTCTTAACATTTCAATATGATGGAATCAAGGGGTTTATGGATTTGCAAGAAGTGTATAGAAATATGTTTTTGAAAAATGAGCAAAGGCACCCATTTAACAAACCGTGATTTTAGAAGCATCTAGGAGTTGGTTTCACTGGATTTGGAGTTCAAATGAATTTCCTATGAATTTGCAAAGTTGACACATATGAAGAAATGGCTCATTATATTGTGTGGCACAGAAAGTATTAAGAAAAATGTTCATAAACTAGGTTATGAACTTAGAAGCATATGGAAATTTGAATCATGGCATTTGGATCAAATTTGAGCCCTCTGTGATTTTCTAAAGTTCATCACAGAAATAGGAAAAATAGGATTTGATAAATATTTGTGAAGGAAATGATTCTGCAAAAATGTGACAATAGCACCATGTGGTAGGGCATGATTTTATAAACTACTAAAAATTTGAATCATCCAATTTGGAGGTAATATGAATATTTGGGAGATTTTACAAGTTGTACAGAAAAGAAAAAGGAACAAAGTTTTTACTCAAACGGGCTGGATCTGGGCGGCGACAGCGTGCATCAGGCGAGACATAGCGGGGCAGCGCACTGGGCTGGCCCAGCGGCTCGGCCACGCGGGCGACAGGGCGACGTCGAAGGCGTCATTGTCGAAGCCGTCTCCACTTAAACGGTGGGGCCCGCCCACTAGGTCGCTGACGCGCGGGGCCCAGCTGCAGGTCGCCTTCAACCTCCCGCGCGCGCTCCGGCCGCGGGGAGGAGCGGCTCCCGCCAGTGATTGTCGGGGCGACAGAGCGTCTCCGGTGACGCTCTGCCCACCGAAGTGCTCAGGAGGCCACGCCGCACCCATCCATGTGCTGCACGCATGCCGTGGAGGGCTGCAGCAGTGATGGCTTGGGTGGCCGCAGAGGAGGCCATCGGCGAGGTTTGGGACTGCGTGGCAGGCGCGGGGAGGAGGGAATGAAGTGCGGGGCGAGTCGGTGGTGGTGGTGAGGGGGCGCTGGAGTGGTCTAGAGGGGAGGAGGAGGAGTGGTAGGCGCGAATTTAGGCGGAGTCCGGCGGCTCGGCTCCGGCCATGGGGAGCGATGGAGGGCTCGGTGAGAGGGTTGGCTGGGTCTGGGTGACTTACGGGAGGGAGAGAGGACGAAAGGAGTAGAGAGGGTGCTCGTGGGTGGCCTTAAATAGAAGGGGAAGAGGTGCACCGTGAGCTCATGCGCCGGCGAGGCTGTTGCCGTCGCTGCAAGCCACGGGGGCTCGCAGCAAGGTGTCGGGGGTGCTCGTGGGGTCGGTCCAGGGCGAGGGGAGTGAAAAGAGAGAGAGCAGGGGGGCCAGGGGTACCGCGTGTGTGTGCGTGCTTACTGGTACGCTCAGGCGGTCGATGCGCGTGTGAGCTGGGGCAAGAGGAGGGAGAAGGAGGAGGGGGCCGACCAACTGCCGTGATGTGGACGCCGAGGCGCATCGTCGGGCGTGCTGGCGAGGCCCGAGGTGGCCGAAGGTGGTTGGCAGGGGGCAGCTACAGTGCGGGAGCGCACTGTAGCACGCTCCAGAGCATGCAAATGTCCGGCATGCCATTTTATATGCATAGTGGGCACGCCCATTGGTGTCTAGCAGGTGTGGGAGAGAGTCAAGAAAGGAGAGGGAGCCTTCGATGCTCTGGAGGGGCTCTGGTGAGAGAGGAGGGGTGAGAGAGAAGGGTGATGTGGCTGTCCAGAGGGGTAAACGAGGAGGTTTCATCCCTCAATCATTGAGCCGAGGCCAAGGGAGAGTTACTGGAGGTAGAAGAGGTACAAGAGCAGCTGTGGTACAAAGTTGAGGCCATAGAGATTAGTGGAAGAGGTCAAAAATGGCATTTTCATAAAGTGGCAGAAGGTGTTTGATATTGGTTCGGGCAAGTAGATGATCCCCATTTGTCATGAGGCTTGACAGGGTCAAATGGTATGAGAAAATAAGAGGTTCCACCAAGATTGAGTTCATTTGGGAAAAGTTGCCAATGCAACTTTTGTAAACCCAAGAAATCAGCAGAAATGGACTTTCCAAGATTTAGTCATGCAAATCTGTTCTCCTTGATGCACTACTTGGTGTAGGGTCATCATTTGAGGTTATGAACATGTCCACAAAAGTTGAGATCAAAAGGAGAAAGTTGCCAATGTAGAGTTGTTCAAATTTGGTTCTGGATAGGAAGGGTTTTGGGGCCCTTTGATCAAGTTAACTTGTTCTCCAACTTGTGCCACTTGGTCTAGATGTATAATTAGAACGTTTGAGAACATTTGGGAATGTTTGGCAATGTAAAGTTGCTCAAACTTCAAAATGGACAGAAATGGTTTTGAGGGGATTTGATGATGTTATCTTGTTCTCCAAGACATGAGACTTGGCAAGATCACCAAATAGGGCATTTGTGACATTATGGAATTTTCTTGGATTTTTATGAAAATATTTCCTATAGAAATATTTCAAATCCTTGAAATTGGCAGAAATGGTTTTGGGAGGTTTTGTCCAATATTTTGAACATTACCATGTGTTGAAACTCTTATCTATGGGAAATATATGCCCACTGAGTTTCCCTGATTTTTGTCAAATATTTTTAAAACAATAAAATAAATTTTTCCCTATTAAAGACCATTTATGTCCTTAAGAAAAATCTTTTAAATAAAAATAGGAAAATAACATTTAAAATTATATTTTTGTGTTTTCTGGGTATCCTATATATATCTAATAGGAGTCAAATATATTTTTGGAAAGATTTTTACTGCCCTTAATTAAGTACTTATAGTGCAAACCTCAATTCAGGGGGTTTTGAAAAACTAATTTTTGAAAATACTATTTGGCCAAATTATTTTTGCAAGAAATTATTTTTATGTCCTATACACATGACATGATCATTGGGAAAGGGTTTTGTATCAAGGAGAAGGAGTATAAGAGTTGGAAGATTTATTTTATTTTTAGAGCACTTGCAAACAACAGACAAAAACCAATCAAGGAAAGGTCCAAAACACTCAAAAGTTTTTGTCAAACCACATTTTATCATGATTGTTAGCTTAAGTGTAGTGGCATGAAAATCAGGGTGTGACAGATATGCAAGAATAGTAGTCTGATGTAGAGAGAGGAACACATGTCATATTCACAGGCATTATGTGTAAAGTAAGCAGATGCAATTCAACAAAGTTAGAAGCAATACAAGCTAGACATCATACGCAACATGCAACCACATATAATAGTGCCAAGTTAGAGCAAGCACCTGTGATGGTGGAGTATTGGAGATGTGCTCATCATCTACACAGCTATGTTGACTGTCTAGCCTTGCGTTGTCTTGCGAATCTTATTGGGAGGATGGCAGAATAGAATCTGTAGAGAACCTCCGTTTCAGTTGCTCGGAAGGACCACCATCATCCAATGCCTTGCCAATTTCCTTTAGCTTTATTTATTTTGCATTGTGAGGTCATATCAACAAGAAAAAGGAATATCATTCGCTCTTCAGAACTCATTCATGCATGATACTGACGAACACTACTCTGATGAAAGGCAAAGTCATGATACGAGGATGGAATATGTACGAAAAAATGGACGGCTTGACATATTCACACCTATGATGTGGTAACTAAGCATAAGGCACTTCAACAAATTAGAAACACTGCAAGACACCATATGGAAGGTGCAATCAATATCACTCTGCCAAGTTAAAACTGTCTCGTCATAGGCGGCGTTCATCAAACTAGAAGCAATACATGCTAGAAATCATATTCAAGACGCAAAACAATATCACACTGCCAACTTAAAGGTGTCCCATCATAAGTGACTGATGCAGGATACACAAGAAGAGTAGTTTCATGTAAGAACATGGTGTGATAGACAGATATAGTATGTACCAAAAACAGGAAAGCGTGCCATATTCACATGTATCATGTGTAAGCTAAGCAGATGCAGTTTGCACTAATTAGGAGCAATACGAGCTAGATACCATATGCAACATGCAACCAGATATCACACTGTCAAGTTAGAGCAAGCACCTTGGATGGTGGAGTAGGGGAGCGGAGACTTGGACCATGTAATGCACTATCAGTACAAGGAGAATCAGTACAGATGCTCCGTTTAAGTTGCTGCAGAGGACCACCATCATCGCCTTCCTTACTCTTTTCATTCCTCTTTCTTGATTTTTCCTTGTCAAGTCAAACCCATAAGAAAAAGGAATAAAATTTGTTCTTCAGAACTTATTGATGCATGATACTGACGAACACTACTTTCATGTAAGGCAGTCGCATGATAGGAGGCTGGAATATGTATGAAAAATAGGATGGCATGACATATTGACATGTATGATGTATAAAGTGTAAACTAAGCACAAGGTGCTTGAACTTGTTAGAATCGATGCAAGCTAGAAACCATATGAAAGATGAAACCAATATCACTCTACCAAATTAAAAGGGTGTCCTAACAAATGTATTTGACCAAATTAGAAGCAATACATGGCAACAGGCTAGAAATAATATGCAATATGCAACGAATAAAGGTGACTCGTCGTAAGTGATTGATGCGGGATACAGAAGAGAGGTAGTTTCATGTAAGAACAAGGTTAACACATAGATGTAGTGTGTACCAAAAATAGGAAGGCATGTCATATTCACAGGTATAGTGTGTAAACTAAGCAGATGCAATTTACCCTAATTAGAAGCATTACAAGCTAGACACCGTATGCAACATGCAACCACATATCACATTGCGAAGTTGGAGTAAGCACCTGTGATGGTGGTGTAGGGGAAGTGTTGTCTTGAGGTATAGAGCAATGTTCACTATCTTCATTTAGGCTTGCTGTTTCTTGAGAATCATGTGGAGATGATGAAATTGCATTCTTTATAAGAGTATTGCGTCTCATATTAACCCACGCGCGTGACTGCCTCATCATAAGCGATAGACGTAGGATACACAAGAACAGTAGTTTGATGTAAGAACATGGTGTGATAGGCAGATGTAGTATGTACCAAAAACAGGAAGGCGTGTCATATTCACATGTATAATGTGTAAGCTAAGGAGATGCAATTTAACAAATTAGGAGCATTGATGAGGGATACACAAGAAAAGTAGTTTGATGTAAGAACATGGTTAATAGAAAGACGTACTATGTACCAAAAACAGGAAGGCATGTCATATTCACAGGTATAGTGTGTTAACTAAGCAGATGCAATTTACCCTAATTAGAAGATTTACAAGGTAGACACCATATGCAACATGCAACCACATATCACACTGCCAAGTAAGAGCAAGCACCTGCGATGGTGGTGTGGGGGAATTGCGGTGATCAACTAGAGAGCTACGTTGACTATCTTCATTTAGCCTTGATGTTTCTTGAGAATCATGTGGGGAGGATGACACTTCAGTCTTTAAATGAATAGGGCGTCTCATAGTAACCCACCCGGTTGACTGTCTCATCATAAGTGATTGATGAGGGATACAAAAGAGCATTAGTTTGATGTACGAACATGGTTAATAGACATATGTAGTATGTATCAAAAACAGGAAGGCATGTCATTATCAAAGGTATAATGTGTAAAGTAAGCAGATGCAATTTAACCAAATTGGAAGCAATACAAGCTAGACACCATATGCAACATGCAACCACATTTGACAGCGTGAAGTTAAAGCAAGCACCTGGGATGGTTGTGTGTGGCAATTGAGATCATCAACTGCAGAGCTACGTTTACTGTCTCCAACTGCTGACACTACACCCATTAGAGCGCTGAAACGCTTAGTGCTTATCTTTGAATTACACTGGAGCGACTTATGTCTTTTCTTTTCTGCATTCATCAACACTGCATCAGAGTCTGAAATACCCATGCATAAAAAAACAATAGTGTGAGTATAAGTGAAGTGTGTGTACAATTAGTACAGTGAAAAGGTAGCAGATAGCAGGTCGGTGAGAAATAAATGACGGGAGACATATGATAGCTCTACAACATGCATGGCACACTCAATTACTACAGGATTCTAAGAAAATAACAGTGACTGAAAGCAAATAGGTCAGTCCATTTTTTCTGCACCGTCCGATGTACAAAGAACGGGCAGATCGCCTTCATCTACCTCCAGCCAGTCAGTGTTGACGATCTTCCTCGAAACGCCAGCGACCATCGGCCCAGTATTCCTCCCCTGCCTGCGCCCTCCCCTTGACCTCACCGCACCGCCATGCTTGGCACTACCCCCCATCCATTCAAGCCCCGATGACCTCCAGATCGGGCGCAAGCAGCTCCTGCACCCCACACCCTATGATAGACACCGATGCGCCGCTTCCCCGGGGAACAGGCGGACTAGGTGCTCCGCGCGCCTAAGCAGGTGCTGCTTCTTTTAATTGCGGTTCGACTGACCCTGAATTGAAATCCAGGCGGGCTACTGACCTCTAGCAAAGGTGAAATAGTAAAAGGGAGGAAACCTTGTGCCTTTAGTATCACGAAGAAGATGCAGTAAGAAGCGCTCAACTAGTTTCTTTCGTGGGATGAATACGGTGTGAGCGGAGACGTAAGATTTGCACGAATAAGGGAAGAGGAGTACCTCTTTCTGCTGGCAGTGTTGTGTCCTCCTTCTATTTTTCCGATGATCTTGTTGTTCGCCAGAAACCAGAAGTTGTGGAGGACGGTGCAGCCTTGGACGAACCCATGGCCAAGTTGTTGAGTGTGGTGCGGTGGCCGTCTGTCGGCGGCGGGGAAGCAGATCCGAGGCGGCGAACGACGGCGTAGCGGGAACAGCTCCGGTGCGGTGGACGGTTGCGACAGTGGAGCCGCAGCAGTGAGGCGTAGGACGGCGTGGTCGGAGTGGTTCTGGTACGGCGCACGTCGGCGTCGGCGTCGTGGAGGCAGCTCTGCCTCGGCTTCAGCTGCTAAGTCCTTGAGGGTGTTGCGGTTGCGGTTGCGTTGGACGACGACGTCGGGGTACCGGCTCCAGCGTGATGGAGGAGGGCGGCGGTGGATTGGCCGCTATGGGGTGGAGGACGGAGGAGGCTGGGGTTTCGCGGCTGGTGGAGAGGGCGTTTTCACGCCCACGGAGTATTAATGGGGAAACGGGGGGAGGCGGGAACTAAGGGGGAACAATGTTTCGGTTTGAGACGCGCTTGTTTGAAATTTGGGGAAAGTTACAAACTTTGCCCCCATCTAAAATTTCGGACATATTGCGGGTTGGGGGTAGGACAGTCATGTCAGGTGTCCCAAATGTGGGCGGGATAGATTTCGGCCGAGCGCATGGGTGTTTAGGCGCCCGCGGCGTATGAATGCTTCTCGGAGGCGGTTGAGACCGGCGTCTTGGTGAAGTTACAAACCTACCCCGATTTAGACCTTTGGACATCGGGCCGATAGGCTACACAGGCCAGAGTCAGGAAAGTAATTTCCTACCACCAAAACATTAGTCTCGCGCGGTTTCGGGTGACCAGAGGCCTATTTGGAGCTTCGTTCAATATTTGGGAGCAGAAGCATTAACGTTTTCGGTTCTCTTGAATTGAACTTTCAGGATTTGTCAAACTTCACAAATCTTTACTCTTGAAAATCCTAAAGCTACGATTATTTTGGAATGGAGGGGGTACATTTTAATATACATTGTACATGAGTATATATTAAAAAATATGCAACTTACCTCAGTTCATGCATGGTTCCAGGTATAATCTCCTTGATTGCAAAAAAAAGTTAGATATGCGTATGAATATATATATAGCATGTTCAAACTCACAACAAAGATTGATGCCCCCTTTTACATCTGATTTACAAATGCCATTATCTCGGGTTCAAATAGATGAATGCACTTCCTATGAATTCGAATCTTCGAAACCCCCTTTATGTTGAATTCGACATGTATTTTATTTCGTAGCTAGCAATTTGGAATGTATCCATGCAAGTGACAAATGTATAAAGTGCTTCACACTAACAACATGGAGTGCACTAATTAATGTTTATATATGAATTGCAAAAGCATCCATTGCCTGTATTTCAAACCGCTCTCACTCTATGGATCGATAATATGAAATAAACACATGCACATGCTAGAATTCAATAGAGTATGGGTGTCTGATAGACCGATTTTCGTCCATACGCAAATTTGCAAAATTCATGATCTCATCCAAAATAATAATGCCATTTATATTTTAATTTAATGCGTAGAACCGCCTTTTACACGTAGATGCACTATGCCTCGCCCCGTTCTCACAAACGCGTTATATATCTCTCTATCTAACGCATAAGTGCACACACTTTATATGCATCGGCATTTCTCTTTCACACATGCTCACAATCTCTCTCAGGGTGTCGGGGTGTCTCACGCACATGCTCTCTCTGTTTCTCTCTCTCTCTTTCTGACTACTATGTACCACTCTTTTCACTAATCTCAGTTGGAAAACACTATTTCTCTCACATGCATATATACACATGCACGGTCTCTACTAGCCCTCTATACGCACATATATGTGCCTACGTGTCTCCCGCACGCACATTATCTTTAGGCCTCTCTCGCACACATTGCCCCCCCCGACACACCTCTCTAATAGTAGTTGGCAGATATGATTTCATCATATCATTCGGTAGGATATCCCTGGCTGTTAGGCTGGATGGTAATACGAGGCAAAGTTTTACCCTAGTTCGGATCGGACCCTTGCAGTTGAAGAAAGAGCCTACTCCTGGTACTGTATATTAGTGATAGGGGTGTGTACAAAGTACACGTGAATACCAGGCATTGTGCATGTGTGTATACTATCGACGAACTAGCCCCCAAGCTTGTATAACATACTAAGGGCCTAGGGTTACAAATCATATATAGTCGGCTTATCACCAGTGGGGATAGAGTCCTCCGCGACTCTGGTAGCTTCGTGTTGTACGCCGAGTCCTCCACATGGGTCTCCGTATAACACGTCTCGATCCAACCTATATGTGGTGCAGGATAGAACCGACCCATGAGTCTTCATGTTGACCCACCACAACTAGAAATGATGTGCCCACCACACCACACACGCAATCGCCCACTAAGAAAATAAGCATATACAAAGGAAAAAACGGTATCTAGCTCACGATACGTCTCCATATTTTGTTGATGACACTGACGGACTTTGCATTTGAAGCGAAAGCACGATATGGTCACTGGACTTCAGAATAAGCTCATCACGGTCACCACATACATTTTGTCGTGCTAACCAACATGTGGTTGGATGGTTAGAGGAAAGTGGTTTCTCGAGCCCACCAAAGTTAAAGTCCTGGTGCTCGCATTTATCTTGTGTTAATTTCAGTATTTTCCGGCGATGTACGTTCAGTGGGAGGAGACGTTCCACTCGACTACGAGGCACCTATGGTGACTTCATAAAATCTCAAGATCATATATGCTGGCCCACTCTCTCGAAGGTGCTCATAGGGGTAGGGTTCGCGTGTGTGCGCTTATAGCGGTGAGTGCTTGCGCGTATATATGAGCCCTTGCGTCTGTACCGTGTTAAACAAATACATGTCATGATTATACTGTCACTGGCTCACCCGTACAACTCCGTATTTTGTTGATGACAGAATCAATTGACCAGTCAAACAGCACAACTAGTGTTGCACCATCGGGGCACGTAACCGTGGGGCCCACCTGTCATCCCGTATATGAAAGAAAGAAATGGTAGTTTGAGTCTATACTGTGTTAATAAAATAGGAGTACATTTTAGGGTGATCATACGGTCACTGGTTCACCATACAGCTCCATAATCTGTTGATAACACGATCAATTAACTAGTCAAATGGTCCACTATCAGCAGTGCACATTACCATAGGGCCCACCCGTCAGCGCGTATATGAAGGACATAAATGGTAATAAACTAGTGGTCGGTGGGTATTCGAAGTCGTGAGACCTCTGGTTGGCAGTCACCGGCGGTTGGGGGGGCGTTCATTGGGCGGTGGGGTGGGGATCCCGGAGAAAAAGCTCGGCGGGGGGGGGGGAGGGGGGCTAGAGGGATGGCCGGTGCGGCGGCGGACCGGCAGTGGGGAGTGGTTTCGGGGAGGGCGGGCCGGCCGCGGGCGGCGGGGGCGGGCGGTTCGGCCGGTGGTGGCTGGCGGCTCAGGGGGGGTGGAGTTTGATGATAAACTGGAGGCCCTTGATTTCGTATCCAACGGCTGGAAAATCTAATGACCAGAGATGAAAAAGTCAGTCGACTGACGTGTAGCCTCACCCCGCACGTACACATGCACGCACGCAAGACACGCACGCATGTAGGCGTGCAACACTGACATGTACACATAACATACACACGCACGCATGCTGGCGTGCAACACTGACACGTACACATGCACTCACGAACACACGCACATACGCACCCATGCATGCAACACTGAAACGCACCCTTGCACGCACGCAACACTCGCACGCCTGCATGCACACAGCACACGATGCAAGACACACGCTCAACCTATACGTGCATGCACCCTTTGTTAAGGACATGGATTGTTACGGGTATTAATCAATCTTATCTGTGATAAGCAGAACATTGATGTTTGCATCGGTCTTTATGAATCACAACGTATCTAACGGGCTATCAACATAGTAGGCTTAACTACATGAAAAAGATGACGTCACACTCAATGAACAATCATCGGTTTATGAAATGCCCGCTTCTGACCACCCTGGCCCACCAAAGGTTCCTCTGCTGTGCGCTGCCTGCGTTGGGTCACTGACATGTAGGCCATGCACCCAAAGAGCCCACACGTCAGTGGAAGAACGGCGCGGTGTCCTAGGTCAGAGTCAAGGGCGCTACTCGCGGCACGCCTGGCTGAACACGCCTCCATGCCGCATTCAAACGCCTCCATGAAACCCGCCCGTGTGGAAGCCGAGAAACCCACTCTGGACACACGTCCGTTCATGACCAGGCTGGCATTATACGCAACGCCGGCCGAGCTCCTCCCGTCCGCCGTCTATTTAATCTCCTATTTAAACGAGGCCAAATGCCGACCAAGAATCGCACACCTCTGCCGCTCCCCTATCTCCTCCACCATTTTGTCCACTCATACAATGGCTTACGAAGAGTACTTATTCCGCATCCAAGTCGGCTGGGTAGCCCGCCGGATACGAGCTATGCAGCTCGCTGATCCCCCTCCCTTCGCTCGCCCGTCAGAGCCAGTTTCCGCCCCAAGCCGGCGCGCGGTTCAGCAACTCGCCGCTCCAGGCCAGCTCGACGAGGAGCGGCGCACGGGCATCATTGCTTCCGTCCACACCACCGCCTCGTACCACGTCTCCCATTTCTGTGGCCGAGACTCCCATGCCGGCGGCCGCGCCATGCAAGCAGCATCAGAAGCCGGGTGCGCGGAGAGCGACGAGTCGGTGGCCAACGCCTCCGCGTCTGCCGCCATCATCGAGGAGAAGTAGAACACGGGAGGTCGCCGCCGTTTGGGTCCCATGAAGGCCACTGCGGAGGCGACGCCGGCGTACACAGCAGGTGTCTTGCCGGATCCTTTTGTTGCGAGGACCTTCATCGACCCCGCATGGGCTCCACGGAAGAGGGGAATGTTAGGATGAACTCGAGCCGGTGTCGGCCATGTCGAAGTAGTGGCCGGTGATGAACTCGAACCGGTGCCGGCCACCATCATCTTCGGCACCAGCCAATGATATCAGTTGGGTAGTGGGGAAGCGAGCCATCCTTTGCGCTAAAGAATATACCTCCGGGGCTCCCGGCAGTCCGGTGATCGTGCTGCCGGACATGAGGAACACAAATCGATCGGTGGGCGACCATTTAGGCCAGGTATTATATACCTGTGCTGTCCAGAACTAGCACCGCGTAGTTCATTTGAATGTAATGAAATTTGTCATGTTTGTGTGAAAATCTGGTATTTTATATGATTTCCGTCGTTGTTTGTATGAAATATCAGTTTGTCTACGTGTTTGCGTGAATTTTGTCCGGTTGGTTGAGTTGCTGACATAATGTGTGCGGCTACGGTTGGATGGCGTAATTTGCGGGTTGTTGGTCGGTCTGCGGGCGGCTCGGGCGGCGTTGTGGGACAAAAAAACACAGCTCGTGCGACCTCGTCTCCAACGTGCGTGCTGGAGGATGCATGACAGCATGAGCACCCGAGCCATTCCTCGTTCATCGGTGGCAAAGGCACTGGTGGACAAAAGGGTCACCAATATTTTGGCTATCCCGGGCAAGATCCAAACAGCCCCTCCCAACAGATTCAAATCCCTCGTTCGCCGTGGAATTTTGCCATGTGTTGTTTTCATGGACTAGTGAGATGCCCGTGCATTGCACGGAACATCAAGATGCATTTTTTTACAAACTCTCGCATGCATGCAAGGGATAATTAATGTCCTCCTTTGCTAGTACCACGAGGCAAACACCATTAATATTGCATCGATTAGTGTTAGTGGCCCCTTGTATATAAAAATGGAGGGAGAAATATGAGAGATAAGGTGAGGAGAAGTGGGGTGTGGTGCCGTGGTGGTGACTGGTGGTCGGACTGGGCGGAGGCATGGGGATGATGGTGCATTATGTCTAGGTTTGTATCTCTCTGACACACACCCACGTAGGTGGGGGACGTGCACGAAGAGAAGAGGTGCACGCATGGCGCACGTACTCCCATCTCTTTCCCAACCACACCCGCGCGGGTACACGGTGGAGCTCATTTCTGTATGAAAAAGGCAGCCCACGTGGTAATTTGGCACGTGTACTGGTTGTCCACATGGTGGAGGGAGGATCGTCTACCACGGGTGAACAAACAAATTGCGACTTGACGTGTTATGTTAAATTAAAAAAAGAGGCAAACCGTGTGGGGCCTACCTTAGAGGCAAGGCTCTATACACTGGAGTACTTTTCATGTGTCCCGTCAACTCGCAGAACGAGGAGAAACTTGCTTAGTACGCCGTCTCCCCCGCCCACGGGCGCGGTGGCTCGCAGGATGAGGTGAAGCTTACTACTACTGTACGCCTTTACGCCCGCTCCCTCGCCCACGCGCGCGGTGGCTCGCAGCACGAGGAGAAAATTTTACTACTCCCTCCGTTTACTCCTCGTCCCTACTACGTACGTACTTTGGTTAGTACTCCCTCCATTTACTTATACAAGGCCACTATAAAAAAATACATTTTGCATCTATACAAGGCCACAAATAGTAATCGAGCCTTTCCAGTTTATGGCTCAATTTCAAAATCTCTCCAACCAAGGTAGACGGTGAGTGGTCGAATTAATTTCGTAGTTTGCACAGTACGCTCGTTTTTCTCAAGAAGTTATGTTTACCGAGGCATTAATTAGAACGAATGCATGAATGACCACTAAATTTCCATGAACTTGTACATGCATTGGTTAGTTTCCTCTTGACACTGCTTGCGTCGGGTGATCTAACGCACCTCGAAATCCAACATGTAATGGTACTACTACTAGTATAGTAGAATTGAGACTTATCAAACGGAAAAACGAATGTTTTTAGATGAGCCCTATAAACCCTAGTGGGTACGTACTCCGTAAAAACAGATTTTTCCAAAACTAAGTCGCTCCCTTTCATGAATTCTGTAGTATACTCCTCCGTCGACGCTCCCTTTCATGAATTCTATACTTCCTGTCGCCGACATGTGGGACATATAGCAACCGGGTCGACGTGTCAAGCACCAAATAACAGTGCAGAACAGCAGGGGGACGCACCCCACTCGTACCGGCCCAGTAGTAGTAATGAGCAATGAGACGTCAAATCACAATGCCGCACCTTCCCAGACGGACGAAGCAACCATTATTTCACACTTCGGTTCGACATCATCTCAAACCACGTACTAGTATTGCTTCTGCCTCAAGAGGGACACGCGCATCGCCTTGGTACATCATGACACGTGGGACCGCATGACAGGCCATGCTCCCCCGCCGATCGCTCGGTAAAATCACCTCATTTTTACTATACTTCCTCCGGATCGGTTTACTACATGGCATGCACGTCGTTCTAGGTTGAGAATTTAACTGGCTATATATATTGTGATGAACAGTATGCTAGCCTTTTAAAAAATGTATACTTTTGTACAGTAGTACTCCACTATCGATGGATTGCGCCATGGAGCAAAAATTGAAATTTTAAAAAAGGTGGTACATATAGAGAGCGCTCGTCGCCAAATTATGCATATAGTACTATTAAAAAAGCTAGTACGTGCTTAATTGGGGTGCTAAATTCTATTAAAGAAATACTAGTACTAGTATGTACATACTGAAGAGTTAAAGTAACGAGAAGAAACATAACATAGTTCTGCTGGGGGCTCAGCACAACACACCCCTCAAATTAAACTAAGCACACCTGAAATTAAACTATGCAACTAATCCGGTAGACACTGCATTAGAAGTTTAGAACCACCATGAGCAACGACACTGCCACCTTACTCGGAGTCCTCGTCCACGTCCTCGACTTCGTCCTTGTCCCTCTTCCTCTTGGCCGATACTTCTTTGCTTGAACCGCCAACTTGGTTGTTGCTCTTCATCCAACCCTTGTAGATATTGAAACAAAGGTAGCCATCCATTGCAGCGTACTGGATGTGGTCTATATCTAGTACATTCCGCTGCCATGCATGACGATGAAACATGTATGGAGGTTTCTCCAGTTTACCGTACGAAGGATGAACCATGGCTCCTGCCAGGGTCAGCATTGAAGGCTGACGAGAGGGCACCAGCCGATTCTTCTGGAGGTCGAAGGGGTTGCCTACAATGAGGCCTATCCGACGCAGGACTTCTTTGTCGTTCTTAAAGTCTACAGTAACGAATTTGACTGTTTTGTCCTCGAGGAAGTTCTTAAAATCCTCGCACTCAACGTCGGCATGGCATATGTGGTAGACCAAGCAAACGTTATGTACGCAAACCTGGATCACGGCGGGCTTCTTCCTCTCTTCGTCCTTTAGATCCTTCTCTCGTCCCACGACTGTGGTGTACTCAACATCTAGCCCAGCGACCCACTCATCATGTGAGTTTTCGAACATGCGTCTGAAGCGAGAAAGGCATCCTTTCACCGTCGCGGAAGTACGGGTGTAGATGACGTCGAACTCATCGCCGGTGATGGTTCTAACCTTGTACTCACCGCCGATCGGGGAGATTTGGGACGCCATGGATTTGGGAGGAGGGTTAGGATTAGTGGAACTGCCGTAATGTGAATGGACGGGACGACTAGGAGCGAACCGCCGTAGTATTAAAGGACGTGCGGGGACGAGTAGGAGCGAACTGCCAGCGTGCGAACGGCAGGGTAGTGGCTTTCCATTCTCCCATGATACGGGCTTCCGAGAGCCCTTGGATCTGAGATCGAACGGTTGCATGGCGTGATTCTAGACCTATGGGTGAATATCCTATCCTGGAGGGTTATTCTTAAAATTTTCAGCAACTTAGCATGCGACCGTTTGATCTCAGATCCAAGGGCTGCCAGCAGCCCGTATCATGGTCGCGCCTACCACGACCGTCGCGTCGCTCGCGCGGTCGCGCCCTTGGAGATTTAACACGGTGCGTTAGGCTATCTGATGTTGGCATGTCATACATAGTCATCACTTAGTCACTCATACTACAACAAGGTTGGTAATTTTTTTTACTCCTCTCTATCTCTTTCTTCGTACTCCCTCCGTCCCATAATATAAGAACGTTTTTGACACTAGTGTAGTGTCAAAAACGTTCTTATATAATGGGACACAGGGAGTACTAGTATTTATTGCATTTGCCAAGGAGTGACCTCTTCCAATGAAATGGTGTTGCTAAGTTTGCTTCATTTAATTAGCTATAGACTCAAAATTGTCTTTTCACCTAGGTACACGCGCTTAGCACCGTTTCTTCCTTGGGTCACCAAACTAGACTCTCTCTTCTTGATTAACTTGCCACATCAGACTTTATGCCTATGTGGCAAGCTTAAGCACCTGTAGGAGCAAGTAAGTACAATAGTGCGCTTTACATGGCATTTTTGCATATGTGGAGGAAAGAGAGGCAAGGAAAAAGTGGAGAAGTGGGCTCTCATGCAAGAGCCAGCCTCTACTACTACATGGTGGAGCATTGGGAGAGGCACCTGTATGGAGGTGGTCAGGAATCGGGAGACTCACGCCGGTCGTAGCGCCGCAGTTAAAATGATAATGGCAAGTCAAATCACGGGGCCCCACCTGTCCAGCAGTAACTCGCTGTCAAATCACACAGCCCTACGTTTGCAGCAGCCTACTCCCTCGTCTTCTCGCGTCTCTGTCGAACCGACTAGGCGGAACTGCCCCGCCTACCGCGCAGGAAAAGCCCCGCCCTCGACTTTTAAATACAACTACTCCCTCCGTCTAGGTGAGTAAGTCATCTTACGAAAACCAAATAATCCCAAAATACTAAGGCGCGGTGCATTAACTTCTACCTCGTTTCTTGTTTCTTCACATATCAACCAATAAGAATCCAATGATATACTTTTTGTGACATAGTAACTCATATTTAGTTAGTCAAATGGATGACCTAGAACTACGTGCAGGCCCTATAAACCGAGACGCCTACAAATAAAAAACCGAGACGGAGAGGGTAGTTCAGCACGTATCTTTTTAGATCAATATAGTCGGGATTCACCAAGGAGCAAAACCAAGTGGTAGGCTGCTCCTGTCGTGTTGGCGTAGCAACTCAAGCAGGGTCAGTCCGCACACGAAATGGCGACACACTTAACAGGACCCCTTTGGCAGACATGTGGCTCATCCACCGTCTTGTTCCACGTGCGATGCACCAAATTACAGTTCGGAGCAGCGGTTGGAATTGGAGGCACCCCGGTCGTAGCGCCGCAGTAGTAGAAAATGAGCGATGAGGGGTCAAATCACAAAGCCCCACCTTTCCCGCATTAAGCTGGACGGACGAAGCAACCATCATTTCACTCTAGCGCGCAAGAGCATAAAGAAAAGAGAAAACAATGATGCGTGCGGCAGCTACCTAGGGCACCCTAGGGTAGGGGTCTCCACTACAGATCCTTTTTTTGAAAGCGCCTCCACTACAAATCGGCTTCTCCCTCGTCCTCTTGAAGAAAACCGATGATGAGTGCGGCGGTAGGGTTTGTAGGAGTACTACGGCGTGCGGGGCCACGTCGTAGTAAACGGGTTCGAGTCGACGCCTTAAATATGTGTGGGCCGCTTGGTTTTACGGGAACGAGGCAGCATTTTGGGTTCGGGGACCAGTGGAGATATAGCACGTACAAAAAATTGTGGACGTAGGTTCGACCGAAAGGCAATGATGCATGGGCCCTGCATTTTGATATACCCGGGGCCGCGTGAAATTTGCTACTCTACTCAAAACTAGTAAGGTACACATGTATTGAACGCATGAGATTTCGAAACCAAATTATGAATAAATACACACTATAGCATGTAAAGCTTTGAGTCATATATGCATGATGTAGATGTTCGTTTAGTTCTTATAGTTCATCTCATTCAAAATCAATTAGTTTTATAAAAATGTTAAGATTCATGGGGTTGTGCATTGTAAATCATAAAGTAAAAAACAAATAATGGCAATTCATTTAGAAAAAATAATCAATTATGATACAGAAGATTCTAGAACAAAGGAGAAGTGCTTGTGTTTTGAGGTTTGTGCATTATGCTTAAGTTCAACCATGGAGTCTTCTAAATTGTACATGTGGCAGATCTGGTGGAATGTTGATGATATCCAACGGCCAGTAGTGCTCGGATTTGCCCATCTCTGCACTGTCGGGTTAGCTTCATCCAGCGACCATCTTTCAAAGTTATTGGCACACTATATAGTTCTTGTGCCATAGTTGCATGTTTTGGAAAAAAGCTACTAGTGGGTTGTACTATCTATTTAGGAATAGAAGATGTATACATGGAAGTTGTAGGGAAAGAGATGACATGGAGGATCTCAATTCCTATGAGTAGGGATTGGAAAAGAGATGTCATTTGGTTCACATCATAGGAACTTTTCTATTGAATCTAGAGATGACATGTATCTCAATTCCTATGAGGAGGGATTAGTAAAGAGATGTAATTTGGTTCATATCATAGGAACTTTTCTATTGAATATACGCTAATGTTTATTTTCCTTTGAAATTAAGGGAGTATAGGAATCCATTCATATGAACCAAGTGGCTCTAAAGCTATAGAAATGATATCATGTTTATTTCCTTTGAAATGTAGAGTATATGAATCTATTCCTATGAACCAATTGGCTCTAAAGGAAAAAATCCTATAAAAATCATATCATATAGAGTTCCTATGATATTCCTCGACACTAAAGGATGGTTGAAATTGCTGCGGGTGATACGATGGTCTTTCTTTGTAGACTCCTCACCCATCTTTATAGTTACCTCTCGAAGATGAATGAAATGATATATACAGGGTATTCTACATGTGCAATTTGGTACACGAAAACTCGGTAAAAGTTTGCGAGGTTCTAATTTTCAATAAAGCTATATGCACTGCATTTCGGAACGGAGGGAGCATACGGCAGTTGCTAACACTCACGTGGAAGATTTGTGTGTAGGAGGAGTGGCTGTTCTGTTAAATGACATGGCAAAACTGACACTGTCGGATGCCGATCTAACGGTTCTTACGGCGTTCGTCAGGAAAAGGCTTGTGGCGAACGTTTGTCGGATAATGATTTACGGACACATGCATTGCATTGATACGTGCCCCCTCTCTCTCACGCACACGCACCCTCACGAGTCACAACTCTCCCGAGTCCTCTCGCAGACTCGCACGTGGCACCCATCGTCTATCTGCAGGTAGACGTCACGCACATATGTGCTCTTCACACCCTACCCTCAGAACTTATAAAAAACAAAAGACGGCGCGCACATTTTATTTTAGCTCACACGTCACACACTTATATTATTACTCTTGCGGCGAACGTTCTTTGGGCATAGTATATATTGTACTCTCACGAAGAGAAGCGGTGCACGCACGCACTAGTTCTCTCACACCCACTCGCGGGTACACGTAGGAGCGCATTTTTTTGAAGCCGGTACAACAAAATCACTCCACTATATATAAAAGCAGGAGCCTTAGCGCTTGCTTTACTAGGGTTCCTCTCGTTCACTCTCTCATGCTCTCCAGATCTAAGCAAGACATAGGTGGCCACACTCTCTCTCTCAGCTCACGGCTGGTCACAAATCCGGCCGGACAACCTCGACCGGGGCAGGGGGTGTAGGTGCATCGTTCACGCTGTCGTCGGCGGCGAGGGAGGAGACCAACGGCTGCCCGCGCGTCCCGATCGGCGGCCGTGCCGTTCTCTCCGAGAGAGCGCCGGCTCGGGAGGGCCTCCGACCCCTTCTTCCTCCCTGCGGTATTGTGGCCAAGATGCGGCCTCCCGACGCCGTCTTTGCCACATGCCGACGACCCTCAGGTATATATTCCTTCGAAACCTGCCTTGCTCTACTGCCCCAGCTCTTCCCCTTCGTGTGGATCCTTTTCTACTTCCGTCCGCTGTTCCAAAGCCACCTAGACTTCTACTATTATTAGAAGTAAAGCTAGTTCATACAGTCAACTCAAAGCGTTGGTTCAAACAGGGAAGAAAGTGGGAAAGCTGTAGCATGAATCTAGGACTTGGTTCTAAGAGGAAACGGGGGAAAGTAGTAATATCTGTCACTGTTTAAATAACCGTATTTCGTATTTGCGCAAACAGGGATGTCTGTCTCCATATCGTTTCGGGATGTCTGTCTCCGTATCGTTTCTATCCGCGCAATCAAAAGCACACACCTCAGTTTTAGTACAACTGCGCAAAATGAGATGGCTATCCCTCGTTGCCGTCGTCTAACCTCCAGTCTTCAAGGTATTCCTACATTGGTAGTAACTAAGGTAGAATGACCAACGCAATCTAAAAGAAGCTGATTCGTACGTTTTACTTCCTGATTGCAGTGCAGGGACGAGCAAAAACAACTGCATCCTAGTCCGGAATGCACTTTCTGCCAGTTCTTCCATGGACCGAGGACTAGCTGGCACGGCTGCACGGCGGTTTTTTGGACAGGTGCGCGGACAAGAGGCATTGTGGTCTGCTTATTTCTGCAAATAACGGTGCTTAAATTTAGTGGAATGCACAAGCATTTCAACTGGTCAGTACACTGCATGGTTCAGTTCAGCATTCCAGCTGAGACCACAATTATAATTGGTTATTCTGGAATGAGAGAACCTAACCCTGGATGGTGGCAACAAGAAAAAACCAGAGTGAACTCCAGGAAATTTAAGCCTGCCGGGAGGCCCTTTGCTCAGAGAAGCCTTGCTTGTTTTTTCCTGATTTGTAAACCTTCTCACAACTTTGTCTTTTGCTGTGAACTAGTATATGTTTGTTATGTTCTATGAATCATTGAGATGTATAAAACTGCTTAACTTATGCTTTTCAAGATTTTTATGAAGACGAGTTTAATGTGAGTGTTCCACATGAGCGCTGGACTAGCGTTGAACGTTTGGAATTTATTACATTGTGGCCTCAATTAACTGCATGAACCACTGTAACAAGATACATAGTTGCTTATATGTCAGACAACAGATTGTTGATTGTTAGCTGGTCGATAGCCTAGTGTTGAAGCGAGCTGAGCCAATGTGCCGTGTTTTGCACAACTGCTTACAAGTGGGGTAGCACCAACAGTGTTTACAAGTACTTATGTATACGTCGGCGCACGGTTCTCGAACGAGTGCTCTATTTCATCAAAACACACACTGCTCGTATGATAAACCGTGACAACTTATGTCTTACCATGCCATATTCATGAAAAAACTAGTGAGGACGCATCTGTTTCGGCAACAATTACGATGGTTCTCACATGATTCACGGGCACACAAAAGTAGCAGCAGTTCCCATAGACGGATTCAAACAGAGTACTAGCCCCAGAGGGGTCGATAACAGGCAAGGTTCGGATAATTAGACACAATCCAAACTACTATTAAACACTAGCTGGGGCAACTATTTCATGCCTCGATCTAATTTGGGCTGGACACAAGACGGACCTTGCCATGAACATCATCGAGGACGTCCCGCAGCAGCTCAATCCTGTGAACCTTCATGAAGACAACCTTGTGGCCTTGCCACTGATAAACTTGTTTGTGGAGGCATGCCACGTCATCTTCCTGCGTAAGCTTGACAAGAACAGTATGCCTCACAAACGAAGGAGTAGCTTTGAACTTCTTGTGCTTCAGTACACCCTGGACAACACGCCTGACAACAGTGAGGCTGGAATACACCTCTTCATTGGTATAACCGCAAATGGCTTCCAGGATCCAACAGCCTAAGAACTCTGTTTTCCCAGTGCGTATATTCAGGTCGTCCGCCTCATAGCGAGTGACATGCACAACCACACAATCCTTGTCTGCATCAGGGCTCTAATTGAAACAGAAACAAATTCTGAATTACTTTTCAGTATAAGAAACACAAGTTATTTAAACCACTATGTATAGCATGGCATCGAAGCTAATAAAATTTTGCATTATTAATCACCACATACTTCCTTTTCTAAAAAAATCACCACATACTTAGATGAAAAACCACAATCGAGATCGGCAAAGAAGGAAATCACCTTGGGCAGCTCAGCGGGGGGGGGGGGACACATCCTCGAAGGGGGAAAACTGCTCCTGCAGTGCCACGGGGGTTGTAACCTCAAACGGGGCGTTGACCATCTCAGTAGTGGCCGTGAGCGTATCTGGGGTCGGCTCGGTGGTTGCCTCCATCTTCTTGGAGCTCTCTGTCTCGTGGGGATCAGCCTCCCGCGTCTGCTCCAATATCGGCAGATCTTTGCCTGGTTCTCCTTGGTCCATCATGAAACTGACGAATACTAGGAGACCACTGAAAGGAAAACACAATCGCAATGACAATGAAACAAAAAAGAGAGTGAGGATCGGTTACTGCTTTGCAAAAGTTCTTTTTTTCTCTGAACGAAAATATACCAACATCACGGATCCGCTTACCTTCCCTTCGTTGGGAGAGAAGAACAGTGGCAGATGCGAGTGTTGCCTTTCTTGAAGACGGTGAGGGAGAAGGGGATTCAGCGAAGAGTGAAATGATGGTTGCTTCGTCCGTCAAACTTAGACTGCGGGGAGGTGGGGTTTTGTGATACGACGGCTCGTTACTGCCGCGCTACGACCGGGGTGACTCTCCGCCTGCATACTGCCTTCTAATTTGGTGGATGGCATTTGGGCCCGCGCGCTGCATGGCCCGCATGTCGGTGAACAAAAGTATAACGGCATTCAGTAGAGGGAGACGTTTCAATGACCTAGGAGGAGCCAGAAGCGGTAGAGTGTCTCCACTGTACTAGTAGTAATTGTTTTTCTGGGTAGCTGTAGAGTGTCTCCACTGTACTAGTAGTAATTGTTTCTCTGGGCCCAAGACAAAACAGCCAATCCACACTAGTAAATAGTAAAATCAATTCAAAAGGCGCTACCCACACCCAGCACACCCCCCCCCCAAAAACCTGGGTGCTCTTCTTCCTCCTCGCTCCCACCCACCTCACGTCAGCTCGCTCCACTCGTACCCCCAAATTCCTCACCTCACTCCTACAGAAAACCCCAGCTCCCCTTCTTCCTCACTCCTACAGAAAACCCCCAGCTCCCCTTCTTCTTCGCTCGCACTACAACTAGGCTCGTCATTCGTTACTCTGCTCAAATCCGTGAGCGCGACGCGACGCCCTCGAGGAAAATGGAGTCGGCTGACCCCAGCGCCAAGAAGATGAGGCTCCCGCCAGCGGCGACGCCTGTTGTAGATCCCGCACCCGGCAGCGCGGGGAGAAGCGGCGACCCCGCCCCCACCGGATCCCAGGAACCCGTAGAATCTCGGGTGGACCGCATCAGCGATCTCCCGGACGCCGTCCTTGGGGAGATCATCTCGCTTCTCCCCACCAAGGATTGCTGCCGCACCCAAGTCCTCTCAATTCGGTGGCGCCCTCTATGGCGCGCCGTGCCCCTTAATCTCGACTGTCGTCAGCTATCTCTCTTCAATGATTTTGAAATCCCCAGAGCCATCATCTCCTCCCACCAGGGCTCCGTTCAAAGCCTCTGCATCCCGTCATGCTACCTGAGCAAGCATACCATGCCCTGCATGGTGGACGCCTGGCTGAAATCCCCTGAATTCACAGAACTACAGCTGCTTGAGTTCTACTATTCCCCTGGAAATCACATACCACATACCGAACGCCATGAACTTGTGCCCTCAGCACCGATGTCCATCTCGCGGTTTTCCTCCTCTCTCCACACCGCCACCTTTGCGCTGTGCTACCTACCAGACAATCTGGTACTAAACCTTCGACTCCCATTTCTCAAGAAACTTTCACTTGTGCGGGTTCGTATATCGGAGGCCTCATTGCACAGCATCATCCACTCCAGTTGCCCTGCCCTGGAGTGCTTGGTGCTTGTTTTCACAGTTAGAATCGGTTGTCTCCAAATAAAGTCGCCTAACCTTGTAAGAATTGGAATTTCTTTTGACGGAAGGCAGCTCATCATCCAAGATGCCCCTTCACTTCAAAGGTTGATCCTTGATTCTAGTTATTCACCGTTGCAAATAACCGTCCTCTCTGCGCCTAAACTGGAGACCTTGGGTGTAATACATGATCTCTGTGCTCATTTCAATATGGTGTTTGGCTCCACAGTTCTTCAGGTACTTTATATTATCATCTACACTTGTAACCATAAGCTGCATTTTAAATTTCTGCGCATAATTTATATATCATCTTGGAGTACACATTTTGTACTAATATTATGTTCTATGCTCAATGAAGAGTTTCTCCATGGATGGCCTATCAATGGTGCTGGATTCTGTCAAGATCTTATATATCCAAATGAATAGTTTTGATCTGAACAAGATTATTGGCTTGCTGCAATGCTTTCCATGTCTGGAGAAGTTGTATATAAAGGTGATAATTTCACGCACATTGGAAGCCCGCATATAGTGTACTAGAATTAACCGTTCAGCTGTTGCTCTTTCGACACTCTTCTTTTAGACCTTAACTGTTTTCAATCTTCATGTCTATTTAGGCAACAGGACGGGGTAAGAAAGTTATAACCAATCGGTGGATTCGTAAGCATCGGGATTTTCTCACTTCTCATGAGATTCGATTGAAGACAATAACGCTAGAACGATATGTAGCCAACCGTGCAAACACAAGATTTGTCACATTCTTCCTGCTGAATGCGAGGTTACTATTGTCCATCAGGCTTAAGTTTATCAGCAGCATGGTTTTGACGGATGGGTATGTCGAAGAGCAAAAAAAGGAGTTTCAGGTGGGCAAAAGAGCTTCTGAACGTGTCGGGCTTCTATTTACAACATATTGTGGTCATAATCCAGTAAATTTTACGACCCAGGATGTTCATTCTATGGACCTGACCGATCCATTTGACTGTGACTGCCGAAAACAGTGCTGGAGTTAGATGTTGTTGCCCTTTTCAATCTGGGTTTTTTTGTAAACCTGATGAACAATCAACCCTCGTGCTTTTGTACAGTTTGTAAGCTGGAGTTAGATGTTCCTGCCCTTTTCAACTCGGCTGTGACTGTCATATTTTCTTTGAAACAAGGCAAATGGCTTGCCATTCGTTTAATTTAGAGTGAAATATTGTAACAAATCACAACCAAGGGAAATAACATCACTCACGCCGGCTGCTTGAGCTCACTGTGCATTACAGAAGCCAAGTGATTAGCCCCCACCAGCACCCACAAACTTATTTCGAACTAGCACATCAAATGGGCTGTAAATTTTCATAGGAAAGGCTGCATGACCGTGACAGATTTGGATTCTGACATTTGGGACCCGCGAGGAAATAGCCTATCCAAGGTGGTGTCGACTTACTAGCCAGTCAACAAACGATTCTGCCTACCAGCCGTTGGATTGACATCCAACATCTGTCGTGTATCTTCTATCTCTTGTCTTCTTCTTCCTCCAGCCGCCCAAACCAAACCACCCCGTCGGCTCCGCCTGCTCCCGCCTCCCATGGCTGGCTGCGCCTCCGCCGCCCTACCGTACGTACCCTCCAACGTTGGCCAGTCCCTCCCTCTATTCCCCCACACGTCCTGTTATTCTCCGGCGACGTCAGCCCCAACACGCACCCGTGCCCGAACCAGTCAACCCTCGTACTCCCCTCCGCCTGCGACTGGACCGGCGCATCTTCAACGGCTCCTGTTCGTTCCGTCCGAGGCCTCGCCGTCGTCCTCCGCCTTGCGGCCTTGGTTCGCTCGCCGTGCGCGGTGCGCCGCCCTCTTGCGTTGTCAACGTCGTCAACAACCGAGAGGAACAAGGAGATGACTGTACGTGGAGAGGATGACAGTAGGGACCCACCAGCGTCATGGCAGTACGCAAGCAAGTGCCTCTATAGTACAAGCCCAAAAATATGGTTCCTCCTAATGGTTGGACATCTGGGGCTCACGCCATTGTCAACGTAGTCAATAAACGAGAGAATTACACTACGAGCGGCTGACACCAGGGACCCAGCAAGTCGCGCAGTTTTTTTTGAGGAACAAGCAGTTGTTATTTATACTAGTTTTAGCGACGGATCAGGGTAACAACGGGGCTGTGCGGGGGCTGTGGCCCGTCTAGCCAGGGTTTTATTTATGTTTACCACATCATGAGCCCAGTTGTGTTTTTTCTTGCTGAAAATGGCTAGCCCAGTTCTATTTTTTTAAAGAAATACCCAAACAAGGCCTACTTGCTTTATCGGCCCTACTGGGCTGCAAATCTTTCAAGACGATGAGAGTTTCATTCGGTTTGCCCAGAAATGGCCTGTACATTTTTAAAACACATCAAACCGGGAATTAGTTTCAATTTTTTTCATTACAAGATCTTAAATTCCATTGATTTTTATGCGTGGACAATTATTTGGATTTTATATTTATATAAATTATTTTTCAAAATAGTTTGAATGTGAATCGATATTTCCGGATTAAAAACAGTTGACCGCACCAAAATATGCAAAATTTCGTATACTTTTTAACCGTGGCCACAATATGGGGTGTCATGCTAACAAAAAGAAGATGGGCTCCAAAAAAAATCTTAAGAATTAGCAAATTGGCTGTACATTAATAGAAATAATGGCAGATGGGATGTATCCTGTTTTGCACAGATTTGAGGCTGACTTGTGCGCCTACTACAGGTTGACGCGTATGCTTTCATAAAAAAAAGGTTGACGCACACGCAACGCCCTGTCAACTTAGTCAACACACAAGAGTAGTGACTGTTGGATGTCCATCCAACGGGTGTCGTGCTTCTTCAATCTCTGCTCTTCATGCTCCAACCGCTCAAACAAGCACCGGCGGGACTGCCTGCTCCCTCCTCCCGCGGCCGGCTATGCTGCGGCGCAGGCCTCACGGCCCCACCGTACTCCCATCGCTGGCCTAGCCATCCCTCTACTCACCCAAACATGCTGTTATTCTCCGGCGACGATAGACGAACCAGTAAACCCTCGTACTCCTCCGCGTGGGAAACAACTGCCGAGTATTCCCTGGCTCCATGTCGTTCCCTTCCTAGGCCTCGCCTCGTCCACCGTCCTGGTGCTCTCGGCACGGCCTGGTCAACATGGTCAATGAACCACAGGAAATGCCTCCTTATTACGCACAAAATTATGATTCCTCCACCTGACAGGTAGGAACCATAGGAAGGGCCTCTGTATTTCGCGAAAAACATGTTCCCCCTGCTGACAGGTCGGACCCACCAGCTATATCTTCGCACGCAAGGAAGTTCCTCCTTATTACTCCCAAAAAAATGAATACCCCCCTCCTAGCTGGGACCCACCATATTGTTGGGCTGACTTGTGGGCCTACTAAGTTGACGGGGACAGAGGGCTTTGTCAACTTAGTCAATACTCCAGTGACCGTATGATGTCCATCCAACGGCCATAGTGCTTCTTCAACCTCTGGTCTTCTTGTTCCAGCCGCCCAAAGCAGCGCCGGTTGTGCCACCTGCTCCTGCCTCCCGTGGCCGGCCGTCGTGTCGCATGCTCCTGCCTCCCATGGCCGGCTGTGCTGTCGTGGAGGCCTCACCGCCCCCTACTATTCCCACCGCTGGCCAGGCCCTGCGGTGACGGCAGCCTCACACCGCAGCCGAACCAGTGAACCCTCGTACTCCTCTCTGCACGGGCTTCCACTGCCGCGTCTTCCCCGGCTCCATGTCGTCCCCTTCCTAGGCCTCATCGTCGTCCACCGCCGTGGTGCTCTCCGCGCGGCGTGGTCAACATGGTCAAGGAACGACTTCCATCGGAAGAGTACTGTACATGGAGAGGCTGACAGCTGGGTCCACGGCCACAGCCCAGTTTTTTTGTGATTTGCCAAGTAAGTCGCTTTGTCAGGCCTGTTGGGCTGTAAACCTTTCAAGACGAGGAGAGTTTCATTCGGCTGGCCGAGAAAATGGCCCATCAGTAATGAGAAATGGGATGTACATTTTTAAAACACATCAAACCGGCAATTAATTTCAAATATATTTTTTTCATTTCAAGATTTTAAATTACATTAATTTTTATGCTTGGAGAATTTGTTGGATTTTATATTGATATACATTTATTTTTAAAATTAGTTTGAATGTGAGTCGAAATTTTGGGATAAAAAACAGTTAGGACCGCACCGAAATTTGCAAAATTTCATATAATTTTTTAACTGTGGCCACAATATGGGCTGTAATGCTAACAAAAAGAATATGGGCTCCAAAAAAACCCGTAAGAATTAGCAAATGGGCTGTAAATTATTACAAATAATGGCAAATGGGATGTATGTTGTTTTCCACAGATTTGAGCCTTTCCTAAAAAAAGGTTGACGCACAAGCAGTGACGGTTGGATGTCCATCCAACGGCCGACGTGCTTCTTCAATCTCTACTCTTCCTGCTATAGCCGCTCAAACAAGCGCCGGCGGGACTGCCTGCTCCCTCCTCCCCGCGACCGGCTGTGTTGCCGTGCAGGCCTCACTACCCCACCGTACTCCCATCGTTGGCCTAGCCATCCCTCTACTCACCCAGACCTGCTGTTATTCTTCGGCGACGGCAGACAAACCAGTCAACCCTCGTACAGTCGTACCCCCCTCCGCGTGGGAAACAACTGTCGGGTCTTCCCTGCCTCCGTGTCGTCCCCTTCCAAGGCCTCGCCGTCATCTACCGCCGTGGTGCTCTCGGCGCGGCGTGGTCAATGTGGTCAACGACCGACTTCCATCGGAAGAGTACTTTGCGTGGAGAGGCTGACAGCTGGGTCCACGGCCGCAACAAGGAAGTGCCTCCTTATTACGCGCAAAATAATTATTTCTCCACCTGACAGCGGGGACCCACCGGACGGGCCACCGTATTTCACAAAAAAAACATTTCCCCCCTGACTGCTGGGACCCACCAGCTACACCTTCGCACGCAAGGAAGTGCGTCCGGGCAAAAAAAAACGATTCTCCCCCCTGACTGCTGGGACCCACCAGCTACATCTTCGCACACAAGGAAGTGCGTCCGGGCAAAAAAAACGATTCGCCCCCCTGACTGCTGGGACCCACCAGCTACATTTCGCAGGCAAGGAAGTGCCTGGCAGTCGGGACCCACCTGGTCGAAGCGTACGTAGCGTTGTCATTCTGGTCGCGAACATGTACGTACATATATACTGGTGGATGTGGAGGCGCACACGTGTCGTAGTAGAGGCGCACACGTAGCATGTACACGTACGTAGAACGGCCAGGGTGCAAGAAAGAAAATACGACCACGTATGTGTACATACGGGCGGGGTCTCGAACGCCTACTCGCGCATACGTACGACAAGGGCTCGTGTACATGGCTGGGTCAGAAGAGAAAAACAACGTCATCGTCGTGTTCATGGGGAGGCAACGGAATGCGTCGTGTTCATGGGGAGGCAACGGAATGTGTTGTGTTCATGGGGAGGCAACGGAATGCGTCGTGTTCATCGGGAGGGAACGAAACGCGTGGGAGCCAACTGGCTGGGTCGGAACAGAATGCGTGGTCGTGTTCATCGGGAGGGCTTGGACGGAACAGGCAATGGAAACGAGGCCTGGCGTACCGCAGAACAGAGGAAACGGACCTCCTACATTTGGAACGGGGTCCTGTTGATCGGGAGGGGTGTGGCATACCACAAAACGGAGGAAACGGACCTCCTACGGTCGAAACGGGGGTCATGTTGATCGGGAGGGGTGTGGCGTACCGCAAAACGGAGGATGCGGACCTCCTACGGTCGAAACGGGGGTCCTGTTCATCGGGAGGGGTGTGGCGTACCGCAAAACGGACAAAACAGACTTGTGTTGGACAGCTACGGTCGAAACGGGGGTCCTGTTCATCGGGAGGGGTGTGGCGTACCGCAAAACGGGACTCCACGGGATACTGTTCATCTCCACCGTCGACCTCCTCCAGCCTCCACGGGCTCCTGTTCATCCAGCCTCCACCACGCGCTACTCCACCGGCTACTATTCAACCACCCCTCCACCGTCTACTATTCATCCATCCCACCACCGTCTACTGTTCATCCAGCCCTCCACACCACGGGGTCCTGTTCAACCACCCCTCCACGGCCACCCCTCCACTGTCTACTGTTCATCCAACCCTCCACACCACGGGGTCGTGTTCATCCAGAGGCAACGCCACTGCTCACTGTTCATCCAACCCCCCCCCCCCCCCCGCCCGCAACGCTCACTGTTCATCCAATCGATCAGCTTCAGTTAGCAGCAGTAGCGAAGGAATTGCTCCATCGGGTTCAGTTCACAGCCATCGATCGATCGCTCTAGTTCATTAACGCGTAGCCTGCAGTGCAATCGCTCGGGTTCAGTTAGAGCCCAACGCATCGCTTGGTTTTAGTTAGAGCCAATGCCTCGCACAGACGCGCGTATGTGTACGAGAGAAACGCGCATCGCTCAGCCCCCGACCTCCCACCGTAACCGGCAACTCCCCGAAATTTTCCTCCCCCCGCTTCTACCACGGTTTTTTCCATCATGGACGGCCCAAAGAATGTCATGCAACTGCGTCTCCGGCCCGCCCAGGACAAAAAGCCCATTTTCTGTCATGATTTTTTGTCATAGAAGTAGGAGCCCACCACATCTATGATGATACAGGGTTTTGTCACAATTATCGTCATAGAAGTGTCATATGTATGATGGAAAAAAATTTCGTTCGGCCCAAAATGTCATGGATGTGTCTTTTTTTTGTAGTGTTGACCAGTGCAATGCCAACGCCATTGGGGGCTACATGATCGTATTTGAATCCTAGCTTAAACCCTCTGGAATGGTTCACTGATCGTATTCGAATCGGTAGCCTTGCCATTTTTTAGTTCTTTCGAGTTAAGTTGTCTTTGGAAACCCCCTTGTTTGACTTGAGATTTTTTCTGAGGCTTACAACTTTTAAGTATGTTTGCCGTAACCCGGCCTAATATTGACTCATGAGTCGCCGATCCATAAGCATCGTACCTTTGAAAGTTTCGGGTATCCAAAGATTGGGTTATCACCCTTACTGACCGGGTCATATAAACCTGTGGTGCCAATTTGAGAAGTTTAAACATAAGATCATAGTTGTGTTTTTTACAACAAGCTAATCTATCATTGTTTTGAAATCCTTTTGACCCGCCTGGTTGTCCGATGTCAAGGGATTTTTTGCATTCTGCTGAAGGACAGTTTTTGAAACCTGATCACCAGATGACAAGTAAGATGGATGGATACACCATGGCAGCTTAATGATGTTACGCATCAAAACGTGCACAATGGCATGGCCACAAAAAAGTTATCTCTATCCTATTACAGGACTCATTGAGTCCAAATAGTTCACATTGTTTTTTACACCCAAGGTATGAGCCGCCATGACAGGTTCACCTTCAGGATTGCCCGGAAGCGTCCGGGTTAGCCCTCTCCGCGCCTGTGCCCTGCTCCTTTTCCTGGAAGGTTGATGATGACCAGTCAATGTTGTTCAAGGCTTCAAATTCAGCTTCGTCGTCAACAAGACCGACCGGGTCAACTTCAGGAGCAAAGGTATGCTTACGAGGTGGAGGAATCAGACTGGTCACGTCGTATTGAGGCGTTGGAATTCTTCGGTTCTCTTCATCATAACCCGCCTGGTACTTGGTAAGATCCACTTCATTTGCTATCAGAGTCGCTATGGGGCGTATCTCTTTGACACAGGAGAGAAAATCCGCGTCTTTAAATGGCGTGCCATCTTCCTTCAGGCTCGGGTAACTAATGGCGATATCCGCCGGGTCTAGTTCTGGTAACCAGGCCTTAGCCCGGCTTAGAGCATTTATCGCTCCGGCTCTTGCAGCTGACCGTCTCAGTTCATTGATCCGTTGCGGAAGAACTGAAAGCTTCCTCAAGACATATGCCAGGAGGGTTAGCATTTCATTGGACAGGACCACCGAAGCAATTGTACGTTGTGACCCGGTGTACAATTGTTCCACCAAGGTGTACACTGCCTTTAGCTTAGTCAGCATGTTTTGGTTCAAGTTTGAACTTCTAGGGCGTGTATAAATATAATCAGGAGAATTAATTCTAGGCATATGATCTATTTCACAGCTTACATATTTACACAATGGTAAGGCGACTTACCAAAGATGGCTGAGACCATTTGAGAAATATGGCACTTTAAACCGGATAATTCAGCAGTGATTTCTTCCACAGCCGCCCCTGCTTTCGCGGTACGGCTTATCAGTGCGGTCTTTTCATCCGCCCAGGCTTTCTTTTCAGCCTCAAATTCTTTCTTCAGTTTTTCTTGTTCAGAAACACTGAATTTGAACTTGGTGTCGGCGTTTTCAAGTTCCAACTCTTGGGTATCAAGGCGACACTTTAGATTAGTCACCTCGGACTCAAGTTGGCTCGTGGCGGCCTATACAAGTGTAAAGTTCAAGTCAAGCAAATTGTTTATGCAATATTCAAGTCCCAAGTATTGTGCCAGCACCAACACTTGGCACTTGGGGGCTAATGTCCCAAAGAGTTTTCTTTTCCATGGCGGCTTATCAGATGGCGATTTATAGAAGTAAGTCCCAAGCATTTTGCAAGCAATAATACTTGGCACTTGGGGGCTAATGCGTACCTTGTTCAAAGAACCATAAGAATTTCTCTATAAAGAACCGGCTCAACCATATTGGTTAAGCCTGCCCTTTGGGACTACATGGTAAGCCGATTTTTTTTCTTTCTTTATGTTGCTAAGTTTGTTTCTAAGTCTACATCATAAGCATCATAAGCAGCAGACTTGGGGGCTAACATGGTAAAGGATAATGAACAAGAGAAAATGGGTTATACCTCGAATTTGTGGTGCATCTGCTTCACTATATCAATCTCGAGGTTCCCGCTGCTGTGCACTTGGCTCATATAGCCAGAGAAGATATCTCCAATGCTCATATGAGCATAATTAGTGACATCCATCTTGAATCGGTGCTGGTCCAGAAGTTCTTCCTTGGCGGGGCATTTAGCCAGCACAATTGGCCTCCCCGGCTCAGCATAGCCGGTTCTTGTAATCTCCACATCAGCATTGGAAGGATCATCTGTCCGGACTGGGCTAGGAGCCTCCGGATTCTCTGATTCATCGACAGCTTGATCAGTGGGTAGGTCGGTGGCAGGAGGAGTTAAGTCTTGAGCTGGTTCAAATGGTGGCTCATGAGTACTTGAGTCCGATACGGTTGTTTCAAGAGCCGGCTCAGTTACAACTCTGTCTTCAGCGGGCTTATTCTTCCAAACCCTGTTGCTGGGCTTGGCTTGACTGCTGCATTAAAATAAAAGGATTAATACAAAAGCAAGAAGATTGCAATAAATTCAAAATGAGCGGCTTATTATACCCTGGAGTAGTCTTAAAAGCTGGTAGATTAGACTGCAGTGACTCGCCAGAGGAAGGAGAAGTATCCTGGTAATTCGAGTCAGAGGGATTGAGTGATTGACGAAAGAGACTCGCCAAGGGGTAAAGTTTATTAAAGTGACCTTGTTCCGGTGTTTCCTTGGAGTGTTCAGTAAGCCGGAGGAGAGCTCCGCGTCCTTGCTGGTCCGAGTCTGCCTCCGGCTCTCATGAGTTTGCCGCTTCAAAAGAAATTGAGGGTCGTGATGAGCTAGAGGATGAGAAAATCTTACTTTCCGGGTCACTCTGCGGATTTTCCGTCTTGGCAAAGGCTCGGAGTTGGAGGAAAGGATAGTTACCTCATCAGCCTTGCTACGGCTTGTCCCGGTGTCCTCCTACTGATGATCAGTGTCAATAAGATGGTTAAAAAATAAGCCAAGGGAGTTAAGGGCTACCTCCGACTCAGAAGAGTCCGCTAGCCGAAGCAGGTCAGAAGCGGTAGCTTTCTTGCCCTTCTTCTTGATAGCTTGTTTCCTGGCGGCTTTCTTTTCTTTTCTTGCTCTCTTGGTAGCCTCATGATCATATTTAACTTTCCAAAATTTATCACCCGCCTGCAAGGATTAAGCATGTTTATGAGTATGAGGGAAACATTAAGAAAATAAGATCAACATTTCGTATGGGCCGTTTACCTTTGGAGCTGGGTTATCTTTGTAGAAAGGGGCTAGACCCACTTTGCCACAATCCGCCAGACTCTCATTGAGAAGATATTTGGTCATGTCATCAAAAACATGAGCAGGTAAGTCGTTAGGGCTATGGCGCAGGGGATCATTCTTGGCGCCGGTATATTCACACATTAAGACGGTGCGGCGGCTCAACGGAATAACTTGCCAGGCAAGCCAGACCCGAACCAGGTCAATACCAGTCAACTCGTTCCCTAGCAGAGCCTTGATCTTGGCCAGGGTAGGAGCAAGGGATTTACGTTCTGCGGCAGTAATTTTGTCAGGAAGAGGATGATTGGTGTCAAGACGAAGGGCACGAAAGCCAGGCAGAGGGTTCTCGTTAGCCAGAGAGGTATCCTTGCAGTAGAACCATGTCATGTTCCAATCTTTGGGATGGCTTGGCGGGTTAGCATAGTTAAAGATCACATCCCTGCGACGCTGGATTGAAACTCCGCCAAGTCCCAAGCTCTGGCTGCTAGCACACTCTATTTGGCGGTTCAAGTAGAACTGTTCTCTGAAAGCAGTAAATTGGGCTCTTCACCAAGATAAACTTCGCTGAACACTTGGAAGTTGCAGATATTAGACACGGAATTGGGTCCAATGTCGTGTGGGCGAAGGTCAAAGAACTTCAGCACATCTCTTAAAAACTTTGAACCGGGAGGAGTGAAACCCCGATTCATATGATCTGCGAAAACAATAACCTCCCCTTCTTTGGGTTGAGGAAATTCTTCATCTGGGTTAGGAGCACAATAAGGCATGACTTCTTTCTTCGACAGATAGCCGGTTTTAACAAAGTCGTTTAAAGTGCTCTCAGTGACAATGGATTTCACCCAGTTGCAAGAGGTAGGTGCCTTGGGCCCCATTTTGTTTGAAAGCCTAAGACAAAGTAAAGGGGGCCGGTTCAAATTTAAGCCAGGCAGGATAAAAGTATTACTATGAACTGCAATATGGCGACTTATGAAGGGGCCTAATGGTATAAAGATAGTTATGTCCTGGTTACTTAAGCCGCCATAGGTTTTACAAGCCGTCAACATTATTGAAACCGACAGAGGTGGTTCAGGTTATTAATTGAGCATTACTTCCTTAAAAGCTGGCGATTAGAGTCGCCATGACTCGATAAAGCAAACAATCATGGATTTTGCCTAAGTATTGTACAAATAGGTTTCACAGTTTGCAGCAGTTATTTTGGATCAAACAAAGGTTCAGAAAAGAAAAATTACTAGACCTAAAAATAGGGCGCAGAGAAGTTCATGTGCTATGATGAGGTTTTCTTACAAAGAAAGGAGGTTTTCTATTTATCAAAATGGATGCAGAACATGAACTGCATCAGATCTACGGGGTTCTTTGGATCAGGCGAAGCCATGGCAAGAAAAATGCAACAGCTTGGATGAACTACGCCCGTACAGAGGAACACGACTAGCCCTAATGCAGATCTATGGCGCGGAAAGGGGAAGAACTTACTTCGGAGGAGGAGCGCTGCTGTTCTCTAGTCAAGATCAGGGTGATGCAGCGGCCAAACTCGACGAGGACGAAGGGCGCAGTGGCGACGGTGGCGGAGCTCCAGTGGCAGATGGGGGCGAGAGGAAGAAGATGCAAAACTGAGAATGAGAGGAGACCTAATCGGGTCTATTTATAAGGAAAAACCTGTTGAGTGGGCGCGAAAAACGAGGAGGCCAAAAAGCATAGTTATCCAGCTACAAAGGCGCCTCGATTTTTGGATGGTCATTAAGACAGAGATCCATTGAGATGTATTGGACAAAACATGCATTTATGACAGGTGACATCATGGCGAGTTACCACAAATTCGAAGGATGACGTCATGGCGGGTTACAGAAAATTTCGTAAGCAAGGAACGGAAGACTTTTCTTAAGTGTCAAAGACTGACATGAACCAGTTCAAATCAATCTGGGGCCTAATGTTGGGGATATAACTATTAGGTATGACCCGCCAGGAGGGGCCGGGTTATACCTACAAGTATTCTTGAAGCCCAAGGTCAAGATTGAAGACAGCGGCTTAGTAAGGGCCCAAGGCCCAGAGGCGACTTAAGGCTCGTAGAGATAAACCGCCGTATAGATGTGACTTGTACTGTAAGGCAAGAAATATTAAGAGACCGAGCCGGATACTATTTATAAGCCGGCCGGGACTCTGTAGAGCTGCTCGCGTCGACCTCTGTATATAAAGGGACGACCCGGCGGCGGTTTAAGGCAAGTAACAACAACTCAAGAGCTAGTCAAGCGATTTGCTCCCTGGTGATGGAGAGATAAGCAATCCTACTCAAAACTAGATCGTAGGCTTTTACCTTCACCGTAAGGGGCCGAACCAGTATAAACCTTGTGTCTCTTGTCCCGATTAACCCCTTCAAGCTTCCTATTTGCGATGGCTCCACGACGAAGTCCGTTCCTTAGGACATCTGACATAACAATTCCACGACAAATTCTAACCTTGGCGGAGGGAGAGAAATACATGAAGTGCGTGTGTGTGATTCCGATGCCCACAGGGAAATGAGATATGTATGCGTGTGAGAGATATTGCACAATTCATTCACGTATCACTATCTAGCGATCGTGGACGTGCATCACTTTAACATAAATCAATATCTACTTCGTATCGTGGCCAAAGGTACAATATTGATTCAACGCTATAAAGATTAGACACTCACATATCACATTTTTTCTATTTAAGTAAACCTTTTCAGTTGTGCATGCCAAAGTTAAAGTGATGTTTCTTCAAACAACATATGTAGCTATCATGTACATGCACCATTGTTACTCTTGCATTCAAATTCATTAGTCTTGGATGATTTATGGTTCTATTATGAAGTAATATATGTAATATTCATATATGAATTCAACGGGTACACAACTTATGAAATGGAGGCTATATAATCATATGAGGTAACACTTTTAAGTAGCGGACTACAATATCCATTTCTTTTTGTGCGCCTCTACAGTAACACGTCAATGCATTATGTTTAAAGTAAATAACCAATGGCACTAAATTATCTATTTACATGAGAAATACATAGGCTGAGCATTTGATCCCTTTTTTGTGAACGCGCCACTACACCACAATAGGCCGCGCCCGTGTGAATGTCCAAGTTATCGGCGCATCATCCCGAGTTATTGTCTTTTTTTCTGGGGTGGACTTCACACCAGTTATTAACTGCTGACGCGTACCCCATGTGCACAGTCTAGCATGACCTTGCCGCTAGCACGGTCCAAAATTAGTTGAAACTGGATACGAACGATCTGGCGGGCGGCAAAATCTCCCGCCTCCTTCTAAAATTTCCGCCACCTTAGTCTTTAGCATGTGAAATTCCCCTTTCGTCCTTCGTGCACGGAGACCAACAGTTACAATACCGCCCTCATCTACATAATAGGTCGGGGCTGCTTTGGTAACTTCCGGTTCCCCCCACTACATGGCACCCCCATTTCCTCTTCCCCTCCTGCAAAAACGACTAACTCCACAGCACCAAACCATCTTACATCACGCCGTCCGTACTTCATCGGCCTTTCTCCCCTCCCCTCTTGAAACCCTAGACCGCTCATCCACAGGTGCACCATAGCCCATTCACTGCCAGCGGCTTCCACCTCGCTGGATCTGCTTCTGCAGCCGCATATACCCCTCCCACCTCCTCTAGAAACAAGTAGACTGCTCACCCTCCACTGTACCATAGCCCATTCAGTGCTGGCCTTGTCCACGGCGCCGGATCTGCTTCGCCGGTACTCTCGTCAACCGCCGTGCATCTGCAGCGGCTCATTCGTACTCCCCACTGGAGACGCTTCATCCAAACCACCCGGAGCCGCCCCACCAACGCCCCCGTTGACGGCCTCTGATCCTCTTCGCCGACACCTTCCTCAACCCTACCAGAGCCACTTCGCCGACACCATCGTCAACCCTACCGGAGTAGCTTCGCCTATACCATTCTCAACCCTAACGAGGACGCTTTTCCAACTCACAAGTCCACGGCCTCAGATCCACTTCCTCGCACCCTCATCCAACCTACCGGAGCATCTTCTGACGCCCCGTCCACGGCCGCAAATCCGCATCGTCGACACCATCCTTAACCCTACCACCACAGCAGCTTCTGACGCCCCGTCCACAGCTGCAGATCCGCATCGTCGACACCATCCTTAACCCAACCACCGGAGCAGCTTCACCTACGCCCTCGTCCACGACCACAGATCCGGTTCGCCCACACCTTAGTCCACCCTACCGGAGCCGTTACACAAACACCCTACACGACCGTTCTAGATCTCCTTACCTGACCTCGACAGCCAGCGCAGCGTCATCAACCTTGACGTTTCTAACATGATTCCCACCGTCTGGCAAGATGCCTAGCACCCACCACGGCCTAGGTACTTGTCACCTTTAAACCCGTCCAGCATCACCTGCCCGATGTACTCCAAATATACTAACAGGTCGCTGTCGGTGTCAAAACCGGCGGATCTCGGGTAGGGGGTCCCGAACTGTGCGTCTAGGTGGATGGTAACAGGAGACAAGGGACATGATGTTTTTACCCAGGTTCGGGCCCTCTCGATGGAGGTAAAGCCCTACTCCTGCTTGATTAATATTGATGATATGGGTAGTACAAGAGTAGATCTACCACGAGATCGGAGTGGCTAAACCCTAGAATCTAGCCTATGGTATGCTTGTTGTTTGTCCTACGGACTAAAACTCTCCGGTTTATATAGACATCGGAGAGGGCTAGGGTTACACAGAGTCGGTTAGAATGGGATGAGATCTTCATATCGTATCGCCAGGCTTGCCTTGCACGCCAAGGAATGTCCCATCCAGACACGGGATAGAGTCTTCAATCTTGTATCTTCATAGTCCGGGAGTCCGGCCAAAGGTCATAGTCCGGCCTGCCGGACACCCCCTAATCCAGGACTCCCTCAGTAGCCCCTGAACCAGGCTTCAATGACGACGAGTCCGGCACGCAAGTTGTCTTCGGCATTGCAAGGCGGGTTCCTCCTTCGAATACTTCCTAGAAGATGTTGAACACCAGGATAGTGTCCGGCTCTGCAAAATAAGTTCCACATTCCACCGTAGAGAGAATAATATTTGCATCAATCGAATCTGCTGACCTATTCCGCGGCGTGACATCGTGCCACGGCCAGGCTTTTATTCGTTTCGTTTTACTGTTCCACCTCAGCGCGTTTAGCGAGGCGGTTTCCTTAGCACGTCTTGTCAAAGCAGAGATCGTGTCCCCTTATTTCGGGATTCTCATCAATACGGGCGTGGGTAACCCAACTGCGACTTAGGTATGACTCCCTAATTGAAAGCGAGTCTCAAACGGTTACGGGGAGGGCTCTTGGTATTCACCCCCTTTATAAAGGAACCAAGGCCCGGCTCCCTTCTTCTTAAACCAATCAAATCTGCCCCTTGCCTCGAGTTCCAACACCCAAAGCTCTAGTTTTAGGCGCTTCGGACCTTCGAAGATGTCTGGCTCCGACCTTCAAGGCCGGTGGATGCCTTCCTCCGTCAAGGAAGAAGACGTACGAAAGCTGAGAGATGCCAGGTATCTATCCGGCGAAATCTCGCATAGACTGCCCGCTCAAGGGCAAGCTACTCCCGCTCCCCAGCCTGGTGAAAGTGTGGTATTTGCATCTCACTTCCTTCGGGGACTAGGCTTCCCGATCGATCCCTTCGTGAGGGGGCTTATGTTCTACTACGGGCTGGAGTTCCACGACCTTGCTCCGGAGTCAATCCTCCAGATCTCATCATTCATTGTCGTGTGCGAGGCTTTCCTCCATATTACTCCTCACTTCGGATTGTGGCTAAAAACCTTCAAAGTGGAACTGAAGATGATCGAGGGGCAGCACGCTGAGTGCGGAGGAGCTATAATAAGCAAGATAGACAACGCTCCATGGCCCGAAGGCTCTTTTCAAGAGGAGCTCGGCTTATCGCAATGGGACTGGTTTTATATCACAGCCCCTAGGGGTACCACTTGGGTCGCACCACCTACTTTCCGCTCGGGTCCCCCACTACGGCTGGCGTCATGGGTTAATGAAGGACTTATCTGGGGGCCGCCCAAAGACGTGCCCTTGCGGCAGGGCTGTATTCGAGATCTTCTAGAAAGAGATATCAATTTGACCGTAGTGGCGCAAGTCATAGTGATTCGCCGCACACTGCCCTGCAAACGTCGACCTCTCCGCCTGTGGGAGTTCAATCCGGAGGGACCACGAGTCCTACAACATTTTATGGGAACAACGCCCCTGGAGATGTATAAATTGTTCTTCGGATCACAAGCAAGGTGTCCGGATTTGTCCGAGGATGCGGGTCTGAGCTGCAATCGCCCGGATGATAAAGTAAGTAGCTCCGTATTTGGACGCACCATCCGTATTTTTATCAAAAATTACCCTTTGATGGAGATGTCCTATGGACAGGAGTGGATGGCGAAGGCAAAGCTTATCAGGTGTCCGGCTCCCCTGCCCGAGACTGCGCCGAATCCCATGCTGACCAGGATGCTGGAGGTCGCGCCTTTGGCGGAAGGCGAAGGGAGGAACCAGGGAGCCACCGCCTCCGCGAAGGAGGCTGTTAGGAAGGGAGGAATCGAGAATTCCTCCAACCAGGGAAAGAAAAGGACTGCCTCTGGAGACCCGGAGGTTATAACCTCAAAACGGGGGAAGAAATCTTCGCCAGAGGGTTCGGCACCGGAGAACACCCCAGCCGAATCACCCCCTAAAGGGGACCCGCTCTCCCCCGAGACATAAGTGAAGGGAGGGGTTCCATAATGAATGTCGTTCCTGTTTGATTTCTGAGGAAAATAACCGAAACGTTATCTTGCAGTTCGGATCTCAACCCTTCTCAGCAGAGCTCATCCTCAGGGGATCTTCTTCTAGAGATGATAGAGAGCGAAACGCCTCCCCTTGTTGCACCGTCTCACGAGGCTGGCGACCCCGAGGTGTTGTCCCGGAGGGTTTTTCCAAATCCGGACCCTGGAAAAGGTCATCAAGCAAGTCCGGCACCCTCTGGCGCGCCATCGGAGGGGCTGAAGGATCTGCTTGGTAGGGTGTCCATCTCAGAAGAACACCGTGTGTTGATGAATACGGTAATAGGAAGGATCTTATCCGTGAAAAGCGGATTATATGAAGCTGACCGAAGTTTACTAATAGGCTTTGAGGTACGTAAAAAGGTGTACCTTTTTGGTAGAGCCACATGTTGAATGCGCCCTGTATAAATAGTAGCCCCTGAGACTCTGTGTGTTGTCACAAGTGACGGCGCACAGAGGATCATAATCCCAGGTTTAATATGTCGCCTATTCCATGATGGTGGCGAGGTGTTCGGTGGCTAGCCGGACTGATGAATCTGCCGAACTAAAGCGGCAACTTGACGTAGCAGATGCCGACATCGCGCTTGTAAATAAGCGGCTAGACGAGGCTCAAGGTATGTTTAAAAGACACCCAGTAATAGGAGCTTGACGCTCGGGCCTTATGTGTATACTTTATGTAGATGGTGCTACTGCCATGGAGAATCTTCGGGCGGAACTTTCCTGAGCCAAGGAGCAAGCAAGGAAAAGTGATGCAGCTGCTGTTAAAGCGGCTGAAGAGCTAAAAGCCGAACAGGCTGCTCATTGCCAGAGCAAGAGGGAAATAGCCGAGATGGCCATAAAATTGAAGGATGCTACCGACCACTGTAAAGTTCTTGAACAAGAAGATAGTGCGGCTGAGAAGGACCTGGAAAAGATCACTGCCGAAGCCAGGGATATTCGCTCTGCCATGAGAGCGATGAAGGAGGAGCTACGTCAGGCCGAAGATATCACGGCTGGAAAGCCTTATATGCTGCGGATGAAGTTCGGAGACCCCAAGTCCGCTCCATTAGACCGGCAGTGGAGTGCGGAAAATGCTTATCTGGATTTGGCCGCAAGTGCGGCGGACGCGATCGAACACTTCTGCAGCCGAGGTGACCATGAGTTGGAGGAGCTTTTTTGGTCGCAGTACCACAATCCAGAACGCTCACTGTCAGTGTCCGACCATTTAGCCGCCTGGGCGGAACTGAATAGATTATCCGGACTCACCATGAAGTATGTGGCGGGTCGTCTGTGGCCGGAGAAGCCGGAGCCGAAGAGTTATTTTGGCTTGGTGCAGCAATTCCTTGGTTCGGTGCCGCATGCTGATGCAATGAAGAGGTCGGCGTGCATAGAGGGCACGCAGATGGCTCTTGCCCATGTCAAAACATACTGGGCAGATATGAAGGCCAGTATTGTTGCGTCCCAGGATTCGGACGAAAGCCGAGTACCTGCCAAGCACTATTTTGAGGAAGTTCTTCCTGGCGCTCGCATAATAGAGTCGCAGTGCTCGAAGGATGTTGTGTTTGAATAGCTTAGACTATTTGTAAAATGCATTTTGTTTTTATGAAACGAGCTTTTTATACTTGTGCTTGCAAGAATTATGATGCCTCATGTGCGGCCGTTTAATGTATATATTTGTATATAACCTATGGCAGTCGTTGGCTTCAGCCCCCACGCATAGAATGCGGGGGTGTTCGCAAAAAGGCGCTTTTTCACACTTAATCCAACGTCTTGGTCCTACAAAGGAGGTGGTGGCGCGGCGAACTAGGCAACCGGACTATAATGCTTTATCACTTTCACTTAGCCATAGGAGTTTGACAGTGGGGCTATTGAGTGGCCCCTAGGGGCACCGCGCTCACCCGAATTCGGGGCGCGAGTGTGCCTGACCGGGAAACGGCCCTTCGTTAATGCGGGGGAGTCCTAGAGATTCCGAAAGTCATTGAGTGGTTGACCAGTCTCTCGCTATATCATGACAGTCAGTTTTCGGCTTTCTCTACTGAGGTGCTAACCTGGCCGAACCGGGGCACAATCGCAGTAGTTCTCCTGGTGCCGCGTTAGCCGATATGACGGAACGTAAGCCAGCAAAACACAGGAGCCGGGAAAACCCAACATTTGACCAAAGACATGATTCGGAGCTGATGCATATAAGGCCAAACTCACGATGCCGAACACTCCCTAAGGTGTTCGGTCTTTATGAAGACGGGCCAAAATAGAGCCCTTGGTAAAAAAGCCCCTTGTGTCCAGGTACGTGCAAAAATTCTGGCGTGGCCATATACCAAGACGCCAGCATCCTCCTCGGCTATAGAGAGAGAGCCGGGGGATGTTATCAACAAGAGACAGTAAAAAAGGTTTACGCAGGGTCTTAATCTGAAAAGAATCCTTGAACGGGGCCCTGCTGCACGTCTGCGCGTGTGTCTCCGTTGTGCCGTATCCTGGACGGGCGTAGCACGATGTTCGTCTGCGAAAAAGAGGAACTTAGTAAAAAATAAGCGTGCGAGAAATCTATATCGAAATAAATAAAATATAGTTGAAGCCAGAGTTAGGTCGTATTGTCTCCGGGCATGAGGACACGGAGCCCCTTGCATGAATGTATGCGGCTATTGACGCCGGACTCGTCGAGCCGTGTCCGAGATAGTAAGGCTGGATTTGTGGGCGGCTGTCTAGGCAGCCGCACCCCTGCCCGGACTGTGGGGGTCAATTTATGTTCCCCTGTAATGAAATGATGCCCCTCGGGCCGGACATTTTGAGTGTAAGGGATGCGTAATGCGGTATTGCATTAAAGCGGGCGAAAGCTTCACGTCCCAGTAGCGCTTGATAGCGACTTACGAATGGGGCGATGTGGAATGTTAGCTTCTCGCTTCGGAAGTTGTCGGGTGATCCGAACATGACTTCTAACGTAAGGGAACCCATACTTGGGGTATCCGGTCCTGGTGTTACTCCTTGAAAGGAAGTGTTGCCGAGGTGGATTATAACTGGGTTTATTCCGAGTTTGCGGAGTGTGTCCTGATATAACAGGTTTAAGTCGCTTTCGCCGTCCATAAGGGCGTTTGTAAGTTGGAGTCCATTGATAATTGCATTTACGACCATGGCAGTCCAACCTGCATTCTGGTCTCCTCTGGAGTAATCCTGATGATCGAAAGTGATTGGTTGTAACAACCAGTGGGGTTGCCCCTCCGGGGTTGGCTGTACCGCGCGTGTCTTCGTAGGTGCCGTTCTGCTTTTCCCTTTTGTCACCTGAAGTAGATTTACTCTCTTGAATTCTTGTGGGAACTTCTTTTGTTCTCCGGTGTTCTGCTTGTGGGGTGCATCGTCATCTTCACTTGGTGTGTTGAGCCCCTTGTGTTCGGCGTTGAGCTTGCCGGATTGTTTAAAGACCCAACAATCTCTGTGGGTATGGTTTGCAGGTCTCCCCGGAGTGCTGTGGATTTGACATATTTTGTCCAAAATTTTGTTGAGGTTGGATAGCTCGTCCCTATCTTCTATGGGGGACGGCTTTTTCTGATTTTGCCGAGAGCTTTTGAATCCGATGTTTACTGCCGTGCTCATTAGGCTGTTGTCTTGGCCCATAGATAGATCTGGTTGGGCCAGTTTTGTGATGCGAATTCTTGGATGGATCGCGCGCCGTGTTGAGTGCGGCGCCCTTTGTTGTTTGAGATTGATCGTGGGGTCGTCTATCCGACCTTGTGGCTTCCTTATTTTTTGATTTTGGAGGCTTTATGGCCTCTTCATCAAATTCCGATAGTAGTTTCCGCTTCGGATAGCTCTTTGTGTGACGGCTGTCGCCGTACTTGTGTGCGGTATTGAGTACTTTGCCCCATCTGATCCTGAGTGCATCTTCCGCTGTTTCGAGCCTCCGCTTCTGCTTTTTCAGGCTACGTAACTACTACAAAAAGGGCTATAGATGGAATGGCCACTAATGGCGCACCAGACATGTGGTGCGCCATTACTATATTCTAATGGCGCACCATGTCTCGGTGCGCCATTAGTAATATATTACTAATGGCGCACCTCTTGTGTGGTGCGCCATTAGTAGTTTTGAAAAAAACAAAATAAAATTTGTTACTAATGGCGCACCGTGTCCGCCATGCGCCATTAGTAGTTGACATACTAGTGGTGCACCAAATCCCCCGTGCGTCATTAGTAGTTTTGGAAAAAAAAGTAAAAAGTAAAATAAAAAATATTTGTTACTAATGGCGCACCATATCTCGGTGCGCCATTACTAGTTTTAACTAGTAATGGTGCACCACCCCACGGTGCGCCATTACTAACTTGCCCCAACACCGAATGCACCCCCCTCCCCCCCCCCCCCCCCCGTGGATCTCCTTTTCAGTTTAAAAAAAAGAAAATGATGGAAATGTCAAAAAAATAAAAGAAAATAATTTTCCCATGTAATTTGTGGTCTAGTTGTTGGGAAAATTTACAAATATGAATTTCGACTTTATTTGCAAAATCTCTATGGAAATTTGTAAAATGGGCATAACTTTTGCATACGAACTCGGATGAAAAAGTTTTTTATATGAAAAATCATCTACTCGAAAAGTTACATCCAAATTTAACTGGGGGAACCCCGTTAAACATTTTCAAAATCCCCAAAAACCTAACAGAAAAAAAGTTATGGGGCTTTCAAGATCTAGAGGCAAAAAAATTCAAACTTACTAATGGCGCACCTGCCCATGGTGCGCCATTACTATCTTCCCGCCTTCAAAATTCAAAAAAAAAATTAAGTTACTAATGGCGCACCTGCCCGTGGTGCGCCATTAGTATCTTCCCGCCTTCAAAATTTAAAATAAATAAAAAAATAAAAAAAAAGTTACTAATGGCGCACCTGCCCATGGTGCGCCATTAGTATCTTCCCGCCTTCACAATTCCAAATAAATCAAAAAAATAAAAAAAAGTTACTAATGGCGCACCTGCCCGCGGTGCGCCATTACTATGCCGTATATATGGCTGGGCGTGTCCTCTCCTCCTTACCTCTTCATTCTTCTCCTCCACTCCACCTCTCCTCCAGTCCACCTCTCCTCCACTCCTCCACTCCATCTTCCCTTCTCTTCTCCACCATACTACCCTCCTCCTCTCCGGCGACCTCCTCCACCTCTCCTCCCCTCCCCTCCCCTCACGGTTTCTCCTCCCCCCTCTCCGGTGAGCTCCTCCTCCCTCATCTCCGGTGAGCTACTCCTCCCTCCTCTCCGGTGAGCTCCTCCTCCCTCCTCTCCGATGAGCTCCTCCTCCCTCCTCTCCTCCCATCCCCTCATGGTTTCTCCTTCCTCCTCTCCGATGCTCCGGTGAACTCCTCTCCGGCGACCTCGTCCTCCTATCCGGCGATGTAGGCGAGCGCCTCTGCGGTCACCTCCTCCTCCTCTCCGGCGAACTCCTCTCCGGCAAAAGAACACGGCAAAAGAACGTACAAGATCCAAAAACGGGAACAAAATTTGAAATAATATCGTGCAAAAAAACAAGCAAAAAAACGAGCAAAAAATGGGCAAAAAAATCGCGATCCAGATCCAAATTCAAAATTCAAAAATAGCAATGGCGCATGGTGGGGGTTAGACGGTGCGCCACTACTATTTTCCCGCCTTCAAAATTCAAAAATACTAATGGTGCACCGTGGCCTATACTAATGGCGCACCCGTGGCCTATACTAATGGCGCACCGTGGGCTATTCTAATGGCGCACCAGTGTTGCGCCATTAGTAAAATATACTAATGGCGTGGCACTAATGGCGCACCACTAATGGGCCATTAATGGCCAAATTAGGTGCGCCATTAGTAGGCCTTTTCCTAGTAGTGCGTGCAGTGGCAACTAACCTTTGGCGGAGGTTCTGATGTTCCGGCAATTTGTCCGGCGTTAGGTCGTCCGGACTATTATCTTTTCCGGGGATGGATTGTTCGGATTGTCCGTCCTGTTCGGACGGTTGCTCGATGGCATGTTCGTCTTCCGTTGATTCGCCCTGCTCTATGGCTGGGTCTTTGTCGAGGTGGGTCTTGGCCTTGCTCTTACGGCGCCGCTTTGATTGTTTTTCGAGGGAGCGATCCCTGGTTGCGCCCTTTTTATCTTCGTTGTCATTTCTGTTAGGTGTGTCCACCATGTATACATCATATGATGAGGTGGCTGTCCAGTTCCCTATAGGTGCTGGTTCTTGTTCGTCTCCTTTATTGTCGTCCATACCGTCGATATCTTCGGAGTTGAAGTCGAGCATGTCGGTTAGATCATCGACAGTGGCTACAAAGTGGGTGGTGGGTGGGTTTCAAATTTCTTCGTCGTCCGCATCCCAACCCTGCTGACCATAGTCCGGCCAGGGCTCTCCTGACAAAGAGAGAGACTTTAGTAGATCCAGGACATCACCAAAGGACTGAGTGCTGAAAGACGTCCGCGGCGGTGAACTCCATGATTGGAGCCCAATTGGGTTCGATCGGAAGGGGTGCGGGATTTACGGAGTCCGGATCAGAGTCCGACACCTTAGAGTCATGGGCCTTGCGAGGGACTAGGCTGGTATCCGGTTCTATCACCATAGAGGTTGCAGTTTCCGGGGTGGCGTCCAACCGTCCGTCCCTGACTGGCGTAGTGGGCTCCGAGCAAATGGTCGGAGCGGACACCTGAGCGACGCTCTGGGTGTTGTCTGATGACAAAGCTAAATCATGCCCATCATGACAGTGCGGCGCGCTCGGTCGTGGCTCGAATCCGTCGAAGATCAAGTCCCCGCGGATGTCGGCCGTGTAGTTTAAGCTTCCAAACCTGACCTGATGGCCAGGGGCGTAACTTTCGATCTGCTCTAGATGGCCGAACGAGTTGGCCCGCAGTGCGAAGCCGCAGAATATGAAGATCTGTCCGGGGAGAAAAGTCTCATCCCGTACCGCATCGCGATTGACGAGCGAAGAAGCCATCGGGCCTATAGGCGACGACACAGAGGAACTCTCAATGAAAGCACCAATGTCGGGTCCCGAACTGTGCGTCTAGGCATATGGTAACAGGAGACAAGGGACACGATGTTTTTACCCAGGTTCGGGCCCTCTCGATGGAGGTAAAACCCTACTCCTGCTTGATTAATATTGATGATACGAGGTAGTACAAGAGTAGATCTACCACGAGATCGGAGTGGCTAAACCCTAGAATCTAGCCTATGATATGATTTTTGTTCGTCCTACGGACTAAAACTCTCCGGTTTATATAGACACCGGAGAGGGCTAGGGTTACACAGAGTCGGTTACAATGGGAGGAGATCTTCATATCGTATCGCCAGGCTTGCCTTGCACGCCAAGGAATGTCCCATCCGGACACGGGATGGAGTCTTCAATCTTGTATCTTCATAGTCCGGGAGTCCGGCCAAAGGTCATAGTCCGGCTAGCCGGACACCCCCTAATCCAGGACTCCGTCAGTCGCTATTACCTATTATGCAGCTAACAAAAACTATAAGGACGATGTTTCTTCTGGATCTAACAGCTTCGCCAACCAAGATCATGGACTGAGGCATTGCTATGATCTTGTAAGTGCGTCTCTCTCTCTTGTATTGTTCTGTGCCTGCCAGCGTGCTTCGCTAGGATTTTCGACCAGTAATCCCTTTGTGCAGACAATGATTTCTACTACTGGCTGCTAAATTAGATATATAGATGTCATACATGGTACTACCTCGTACCTCCGTTCCTAAATATAAGGCTTTCTAGAGATTCCATAATAGGCTACTTACGAAGAAAAATGAGTGAATCTACACTCGAAAATGCATCTATATACATCTATATGTGGTCCATACTGGAATCTCTACAAATACATCTATTTAGGAATAGAGGCAGTACATTACACAAAATCATAGGTGGCATGTAGGAATTCCAGTGCACTACATTACGCTCCCTTAGAGTGCCTGCTAGTCCAGCACATAGAGTCATGGCTAGTTTATGCTACGCACACAATCATTAATTGGTGGTTTAAATATGCGCAAGGGATATGCAATGTTTTATCATGTAGAGATGTCTGAAATTAGCCGTGTCAACTTGCAGATAGGGTTACACAATGAAAAAGTACAAGATGTATGTGGCAATTTCATAGAACATCGCAAAAAAGGAGAGACAACAGTGAGCCTATCTAGTGTGCTATGGTATGTCACTCCTCCATTGAAATCATCGTGACATGTTATTTGTATGTCAATTCTATTGGCCAAGTTTCTTAGGGACAGTTATTACGAGTTATCCTAAGATAATAAGCACCTGTTGTAACATCTCAAATTTTCAATTCGGAATGTCATACATTAGATCATCATTGCATATCATATTTTATTGTTTTTTGGCTTAATCCTAGAAATTCTACGCAACTCAAGGACCCACGAAGAGAGTTCGGGATTTCATTATTTTCATATTTGAGTTTTCTCAAATTTTGAAAAGAGGATCGGTTGATTTTAATTATTTTTCCCTTCGAATATTTCCATTATGAAAATAAAAGAGAGGGGATAAAATGACTTCCCCAAAATAAAGAAATATTGGAGGTTAAATATTCAAATCAAATAAGAGTTTTATTTGGACTTTTATTGCTATTTTATTTGAATTAGGAAAAATATGCGTCTTTCGAATTTGCATTAGAGGCCCAAATAAATATTCACTTTGCCCGCTATATTTTTAGAGGATGGGGAAAATTTATTTCAGGATTTTTGGAGTCCATTTAGTATTTCTTTTCTTTGTTTTTCTGCGTGGAATTATTTTTTTATTAAAAAGTCAACCGACCTAGCCGGGCCGTGCCCGACTAGGACTCGCCCGGCCGGCCTTTATAACTCGCGAGGCCCGAGCCGCCACCACTACCGGCCCACCCGCCGAAACCCTAACCCTAACCCGTGCCGCCGCCGCCGCCGGACGCCGCCGCCAACCCCGCCGCCACCCGTGCCACCCGCCTTGCCACCCCCCGCCGCCACCCGCCGACCCGCCGCCGCCGCCGGAGTTGACCACCACCGCCGCCGCCACGCAAACCGAGGTAGCCGCCGGTTTTCATTAGAAAACCGTTCGGTTTTTTTAGAACCCACGGTTATTTTATTTTTAGATTGGTTTTATTTTTTCCCGGTTAGTTATTTAGCGAACGCCCGTTCGTACGTTCGTTTTAACGAACGTTTTTCACCCGTTAGCCGCAGACAGCGAACGTTCGTTCTTTAGTCTGTTCGTCAGTTTTTCTTTTTCCAGGGTTTTCCTGCGATTATTTTCGATCATGATTTCTGCCCTGATTTTTGTTTTAGTTTATCTTTTTGCTCGTATATCGGAATCAGGCGATTCAAGCGCCTAGATCTTCGTCTCGAAGCCCTCTTTCTGTTTAATCAACTTGAAAAAAAATTTGGTACTATAAAATTTGACTTAAGTCCAGATTAGTAAACGGATCTTGTTTCTTTCGCAGTTTGAGTTTCGTTGCTTTGTTTGATTCGATTCTTTTTGCAAACCGGAGTTCTTAAGTTGAACTTTCTGGTTAGATCTATTATTTAAGTTTTACCCGTGCTTCTAGTTGAGTGCTTATTATATGCTTGTTTGTTTGCGATAGAGTACTCGAAGTGCGAAGCATGCTACTACGAGTCTCTAGGTTTTGCGGATCATCAGCAAGGCAAGTAACACTTTGATCATACCTCTTTACTACCCAGTTTTATTGCATTAGATCAATCCTAATACAATTGCATGGTTAGGATCTGATTAAAATGTGGGTTTTGGGAAGTAGATGAGGTAGTACCTATTGTCCTGTTTATTATCAAACCTTTGGGAGTTACTTCTACTTTGCTTATATTGTTATGCTATGCTTGTAGACGTGGTTTGGTTCGAGTGATTCATGACAGATGTGAGTACTGTTAATTAATGATTGAATTAAGGTGGCTACTTAAATACACATCTCGGTGGATTGCTTGAGGCACCCTGGAGTACCCAGTGGTTGTCAGGGCACCTGGAGAATCCAGTGTTGTCCTAGGATATCCTAGAGTACCCGTGTGATCATCCTATGGTCCGCCATCCAGCCTCAAAGGGATCATAAGCTTATTCATGCTAGAAACTTTCGTGTGCAGCCACAAGCCGATATGGGCTCTGGCATAGTTGAGTAAGTTGCGTGAAGCTCTTAAAGAGCTAGATTAGCCGATGTAGTGGGTTGTAGGTGGTATGGTATATCCAGACTAGAGAGTTAATGCTTCAGAAAGACTGTGTCTCGAATCTCCGACCATGGATGTATTCGAGTCTTGTGGGGAAAAGTGCGCAAACCTCTGCAGAGTGTATAAACTAATCATGGTTAGCCGTGTCCCCGGTTATGGACGTTTTGAGTATCTAGGTCTTGGATTATCATGTTGATCTCATCACTCTAAATTTAATTTGATTGGGTTAATGATGATATTTAATTGGGATTGAGTTGGAGGAACCTTCTCAATGTTTAACAACCACCATGATAGTTAAATAAAATTTATTCCTTTGTTGTAGGGAAAAATTGGCTTTATGCAAAACTGTAACCATAGAGCTTTCCACCAGCCATATATGCATGCAGTGATAGCATTTATTCTGTTCATTCCTCTAGGTGTTACATTGCTAGCATATTCCATGTGCTGACCCGTTTCGGGCTGCAATGTCTCATGTTGCAGACTTTTCAGACGACGAGTAAGGTGTCGTAGGTCGTTGTCTTTCACTCAGTGATGCCGTTGGAGTTGATGGACTCACTTTTTCTTCCAAGCCTTCCGTTGTTATTGTTTTTAGATGGCCTTAAGCCATATTATTGTAATAAGTTCACTTTTGAGACATTCGATGTAATAAGTGTGTGATTGCTACTCTGTTATAAATCCTCAAGTCCTGTGTGTGTCAGCATTACCGATCCAGGTATGACACTGATGCATAGAGATCAGACTGTTTGAGGTCTGGTCACTACAAGATGGTATCAGAGCACACGCTGACTGTAGGACACGACCACTAAGCTGAAGCCCTAGATCACTACTCTCTTCTCATTTCTGACTCCTCTCCCTTTTCTACTCTTTAGGATGGCGAATGCAAGGTGTTCAACGAGATTTTGTACACGTAATAGTACGAAATTATTTTGTCCCAATATTCTGTTTTCTCAATAAGTTAAACATAGTGATGGAGCAAGGAGTGCCCATGTAATACATGTTCAAAATGCATGGCCTCGTGTGCATGCAAATATACAAAAGGTGTGCTCGTGCAGGGAGAAGTTCTAAGGGTGTGTGCCTAACTTCTTATCCTAAAAGGGTTATACATGTGCACATAAAATGCTCATGGCATAGTCTTCGGCCTAATTGAAGAAGATGCATTAGTGGGCTATAATGGCCGGGTGATTATGGCATAGTTACATGAAATATACGGGCCCTTATAAAGCAACAACATACATGGGACATGCACGTACTGGCATCGGGTGTACACACTATACGTGACCACGTTCAAGTTAGGTAATGGAATTGGCAAATAATCGGCAAGCTAGAAAAGAAAAATACGGAAATAAGTGCAACCGACCCACGAGAATCACATAGAAAGGAATAGGTGGCAAATAACAAGGTATGTGTCTATATATTTTCTTTTCTTCATACAGACTTGGGTGTCAAGAAGAACCGAAAGAAGATCGGCGGCCGGACATACGTGCTCCACATACCATCCATTCAACTCCGCCGGCTGACTATATAAAGCCAGCCAACCCTCAAGTACAAAGGGGGACAACAATCATAACAGGAGAGAACGCAGGTGGCCGGCGGACGTAGCAAACACAACAAGGCCGGCCAGAAGGCGCGCCCGCAGCCGCGGCACACTCGCTGGGCATGACGCACGCTGCTTGACCCTGTCCGGCGGCAGACGACAAGAGACGGAAGCCATGTGCACCCACGGTGGCGGCTGGTACGGCGGCATCGGTTGCTACAGAGCACGCCGGACGGTAACCCACATGGTTGTTGCGTGGCCCTTCAGTTGCCCATGCATGTCCAAGGACACGTACTATGGATGCCTTGTTGTTTCTTGCTTTCTTCTTCTCCGTTATTTACCAGGGGCTCAGGAGGAGAGACACAAGACCAACCTCGGCAAAGAGACGCAGCCAGCCGTGAGAGACGCACCCACGGAAGCGGCGCATAGGGCCGGCGGTTTGCTCGTGGCGGTGCAAGCATAGGACGCGGCGGCGGCTGCTGCCGCTGCAGAGACACCTGTCCGAGCTCGACGATGCGGAGCCACACACTCGGCGGCCGCGATGAGTGCGCCGGCAATAGGTTGCCTCCGACTAGTGATAGGCTGCCCGCAAGCAAACCAGCTTCTCCGAGATGGAGAAAAGGGAGCAGAGCAAGCCCCACTAATTTTTTTGTAGTACTTCCTTGTCTTTCATCTTACAGCTGTTACAGCAAGAGAAGGAGAAGTCCACGTAGCAAGACACAAACACCCGAGGAGGAACTCACGCACGCAGGTAGGTGGCGGAGACGAGGCACGCACCAGGGAAGAAAAGACGGGAGGCCAGGAGAACCTCACGCACCAAGGAGATGCGCCCTTGGCGGCTGCGTCAAAAGAAGACGACGCGCCTAGCGGAGGAAACCCAGTAAGGCAGCAAGACCTCACATATGCACAAACATCAGTAGAAGAAATGCGTCCGTGGCGGCGGCTCGTGCGCCAACGGGGCGCAGCAATGGCAACCTCACAGCACGCGCGAGGAAGCACAATGGTGACGCGGTAGCCGCAACAAGCCGACGAAGGGCAGCGGACGCATGGTGTCCGTGACCGCTGGGCTCCCTCCTTCTATTCTGGGCTGTGACCGATGAGTGCGCCGGCAACACTGAGAAGGCAGCCGGCGAAACCCACGAGCGACGCACCCCTGGAGGCAGCGTAGAGGAGGTCACATGACGCGTCGGCACCGGCGCGTGCGCAAAGGAGAGGAGAGGAACCCATCAGCCACCGCAACAAGAACACGAAGGGAGACCCGGGAGGAGGACGCGCCCGAGGGTGGCAGCGTCGACGTACAGAGGAGACGGTGGCGGCGGACTCACCGGGTAACATGCGTGCTTGGCCCTGTCCAGCGGTAGCGCCCGGATGGCCTTCGTATGAGATCCGACCGATGGAGCTCACCCCGGAGAACACATCCCGCACAACGGACGAAGTCAAAAACAGCGCCTGTGGCGGCAGCATCACCGGAGATGGCAGTGCCATGGCTGATCAGATGACGAGAAACGATAGCGGCCGAGATGGCGTAAGCCTCGTCATAGCGTCGGCCGTGGCAATGGCGCCCCTCTGACCCAAGCAGGAGCACACGTCGACGACGGGAGCCACGCACGAGGAGGTGCTCGCGGCTGGATGCATCGGCTAGCTAGCACGCCCTCATCTCTCTCTTGTTCCTATGGTACTGGTTGCGTTTTTTCTCTCATTGTTTATCAGGTTTCACGCGAGAAGACGCACCAGGAGGGAGCACGGTATCTTGCCGAGCCCTGGCAGTAGCGTCGAGGAGAGAGAGGCACGGGAGAAGGAGGCGCGCCCGTGGCGGCGTCGTCCAGGCAATCCACGCAGCACGTACAAGACACACGGAGCAACACATCTCGCTGAGGCAAGATACACGCATGGCGGCAGCCTCGAGGAGAAGAAGACGTGCTTGTGGCGGCGGCACATGCGCCGAGCAGCGGTGCGACAACTGTGATGCACAGATGGAGAGGATATGCTCCAAGTGGGAAACCGAGCATCCAGGAGGACGCATGCACCACGTGCAACGGCGCTGCAATAATCTTTCTTTTTCTATGTGTTATCATCTATTTTGCAGAATGACCTCCGCACGACGCGCCTAGCAGAGGTGGCCGAGGACGATGCATCACTCTTCTCATAGTTGAGCAGGCGAACGATGCGCCCAACGGAGGTGGCTGCGGACGAAGAGGTGCTCTTCTCGTACATGTGTTGTCGAGGCGGCGGACGACGCGCCCAACGGAGGTGGCCGTGGACGAAAGGGCGCTCCTCTCGTACCTGGTGCTGTCGAGGCGTTGGACAACGCGCCCAGCGAAAGTGACCGCAGACGAAGCGGCGCTCTTCTACGCAATAGAGACGGTGGACGATGCCGCTGGACCAGGAAACTAGATCGACACCCCCAGGCCCATGGCCAACATCATCAACCCGGTGTCGCGGAGGATCACGGCATGGAGCTCGCAAGGCCGACGCCGTCGCCTTCACCATCAAGATGGAGCATGCCGAAGGATCGAGGCGTGGTGCTCGCAGGGTCGTCTTGTCGCGGAGGATGGCGACATGGAGCTCGTCAGGACGATGTCCATCATCAACATCATCAAGCCGCTCCCGCGGAGGACGGACATGTGGAGCTCGTGAGACGACACCACCGATGTCTACCTCATCTAGATGGAGCCTGCGACCCGGAGCCGCGAAGACAACTCTCATTATCAACATCATCAAGCTTGTGCCACGGTGGATAGCAACATGGAGCCTGCAACACGGTGAAGAAGATGGCGCTACATAGTGCTATCGATGACCCGGAGGAGAAGACGGTGCCACATGATGCTATTCGCAGCCCAGAGCCCATGATGATGAGGCGCGATGGTGGGAAGGCGATGCGACTTCACCAACACTAACTTCCGATGGCCCCGTGAGGGGGTCCCTTGTCTTGGCGGACCGCCGTAAGCTTGGCGTCCAGCCGAGACGAGGCGCCAACCACACCGGCTATGCCGGTATGAGCGACCGTTGGTTTTACACCGACGCCGGTCTCCATAAGAGTACTCCCGCGAGGCGAACCCCTTGTGTACCCCGACAAAACCGCTACATCGTCAAGAAGTCCGATCGAGCAGAGCAGGACCCATGCAACTTCAACACCGACTACATCAACGCTGTCAAGAACGACGAGGCGTGACGGCAAGGGCGAACGTGGCCAGCACAAAGCCATGTTTTGAGCGGCACGTGTACCGACGAGGACACGAGCTTTGCCGCCACCCACACCATACACACACCATCATCATCATCATGCATGGAGAATGCGAAGCAAAGATGACGAAGACGACCACACGGCTTAATCGGAGGTATCTCGCGGAGCAACATGCGGGAGTAATTAACCGGGAGCTTTTCGAGGCCCCGGGAACCAGGAGACCGCACATTGCCATAGTCAGGCAGGCCGCGCTAGTAGGCCACAGAGCGCAACCCTTTTTTTATGGGATCTTGTAATTTTGTTCATCCAAAGAGATAAATGAAATACTCGTTTCCCATATCACTTTTCTTTGTGTACTACGGTACACTGGCACGCCTGCATTTTCTTTTCTCCAGCGCATGAGAGAAATCAAACTCCTCCTCTTCTATTCTAACGGAGTGCATATAAGATTTTTATCATGTCAAACACAAGGAACAAGTTCACGCAATCGGATGAAGACACTCCATTTGGACGACATTTGAAGGAAGTCACTAGATACCTGAACATCGGAATACCAAGCTTCACCTGGACCTACATCGCCACTTTACCAGAAGAGGAGCGTTGGATGATTCGAGTTCAAGTTCCAGGAAGGACGTTCACGCCAGTCACTGAGCCCATACAGTTTTCCTTTGATGCACCAACATGGAGTCTAGGAAAGAGTATGGCAGCCCACATCACCATGGGACGCATTGGAGAAGTTTACCACAAGGATCTCAAGAATACTATCTACCTGATTTGTGGGTGCCGAGATGAGCAATGGGAGATGATCAGCACCAGGAAGGATAGATCTATTGCAGCTTTCATCCAGGAGTTAAACTAGCACATTCGTCGCCATGAGAACCAGATGTGCACAGGCATGATAGATCTGAAGAAGGCAATGACCAGGATCACGGAGCTGGAGGAAGAACTCAAGTCTACACGCGATGAATATGAGGAGGAAATGACAATACTCGTGGAGAAGAATGACGATCTGACAAGGAAGCTAGGAGTATTCATGGGAGACCCCGCGCCAGGAGGAGAAGACGGCGATTCCACTTGCCCGGAGAACTACATCATCATCGACGATACTGAATCGGACCCTGATGATAGCGATGATGACTATGTTGATGAAGTTGGAGTAGATATCATGGAGTCTTCCACCGATCAATTTTTCTAGTCGACCACCATATCAGTAGTAGTATTTCACCATGTATATAGTATAGTCCGAGCACTTTTGTAACGATAGTTAGACCGATGTATGCTCTTGTTTAAATTGATTGATGTGATATGTTTGTGTTTGTCTCATGTGCATATAGGTAGTGTTTTCCCTCTAGATCTCATTCTATTCTGTTTTCTCATCTTTTCTAAACCCATCAGATGCCTCCGAGACGCGACAATGGATTTGCTTTCCTGCCGGAGCTCACCCAGTTGATCCAGTAGCAGAAGGCATTGATGTAGATACTAGTCCAGAATCAGAACCAGGGGAACAACAACAACAACCCACCACCACCACCACCTGTTGATCACTTAGCCCGTTTACTAAGGCTTAATCCACCGGTGTTCTCTAGTAACACCGAGCCGATAGTTGCAGATCATTGGCTCCGCAAGATTGTAAGGGAGTTGACCACTGCAGGATCTTGGTGGACCACTGCAGATCATTTGCCGCACATCAGCTTGATGGACCCGCAACATCTTGGTGGAAAAATTTCACAGCCACTTACCCCATCGACACTGTCACATGGGACCAGTTTCAGTAGGCTTTTCGCACCGCCCATGTTTCAGCAGGGGCTATGGCCATGAAGAAGCGCGAGTTTTGCAACTTACGCCAAGGAGGATGCAGAGTGGGCCAGTATGTGGATGATTTTAGTAAGTTAGCACGTTATGCCCCGGATGACGTCGCTACAAATGCGGCTAAGCAGGAGATGTTTCTGGAAGGATTGAATGATGAGCTGAGCATGTAGTTGATGGTGGCAACCTTCAACAACTACCAGGAGTTGGTAGATAGAGCTCTCATGATTGAAGGGAAGCAACAGAAGATTGACAATCGCAAGAGGAGTATGGACAAGGGAAGTACAATTCTGGAGCTCAGTAGAGACCCCGTTTTACCCCGAACTCAGGAGGACCCCTTCATCATAACCATGGAGGTCACAATCACAATGGAGGGAGATCACACAACCATAGTGGCCCCAAGAATGGGAATGGTAATGGAGGAAGCAACGGTCAGAGTTGTTCCAACCCAACAACGCCCGCCAAGAAGGATCTAAGTCACATTACTTGTTTCAAGTGCGGGAAGAATGGACATTACGCCACGGAGAGTTCTGAAGCAAAAAATGGAAATGGCAATGGAAGCGCTGGGAAGAAGCCCAACCCTTTCAACAGGGGATAAGTGAACCACGTGAGCATGGAGGAGGTTGAAGCGCAACCCGATGCAGTAACAGGTATGTTTTTGGTTAAGTCATTTACTGCAATCGTTCTTTTTGATACTGGTGCATCACATTCACACATATCAAGGGGATTTGTGGATAAGTTTAAACTGCCAACACAAGCCCTTAGGTCACCCATGTTAGTAACCTCGCCAGGAGCAGAGTATATGGCTAGCCTATGGTGTGATCGGTTACCCTTAAGGATTGGTAATTATGTGTTCCCCTCAGACCTAATAGTATTGGAGTCACAAGGACTGGATGTGATATTAGACATGGATTGGCTATCGAAGTATGGAGGGAACATTGACTGCGCTAGTAAGTCAATTTTGCTCACCAACCCAGAAGGAAGAAGGATTAAGTATGTATCCCAGCATGTGCCGAAGAGGACTCAAGTGAATTCCTTATCAGGAGTTGTACAGGAGGAAGTACCAGTGGTGAAGGATTTCCCTGATGTATTTCCAAAAGAGTTGCCACGCATGCCACCGGATAAAGACGTTGAGTTTTTGATTGAGCTTTTGCCAGGCACATGGTCAATATCTAAGAGACCATACAGGATGCCCACAAAGGATTTGGAGGAAATTAAGAAGCAGATTAAGGAGTTACTGGATAAAGGCTATATTCGCCCAAGTTCGTCACCTTGGGGATCACCAGTGCTTCTAGTGGAGAAGGATAGATCGTTGAGGATGGTTGTTGATTATCATGGATTGAATGAAGTGACAATCAAGAACAAGTACCCACTGCAGATGATCAATGATCTGTTTGACCAGTTGCAAGGAGCTAAAGTATTTTCTAAAATCGATCTGCGATCAGGATACCACCAGCTGAAGATTCGAGAGCAGGATATACCTAAGACAACTTTTACTATGAGGTACAGGCTATATGAGTATACCATTATGTCATCTGGTCTGACTGACGCACCTGCCTATTTCATGAACATGACGAACAAGGTGTTTATGGAGTTTTTGGATAAGTTCGTCGTGGTGTTCATTGATTATATTCTGGTCTACTCGAAGAATGAAGAGGAGCATAAAGAACATTTGCGTTTGGTACTTGGTAAGCTTAGAGAACATCAGTTATATGCCAAGTTTAGCAAGTGTGAGTTTTGGTTGAAGGAAGTTGGATTCCTCGGACATGTTATATCTGGAGAAGGAATAGCAGTAGACCCCACCAAGGTTGTCATTGTGACAAATTGGGAAGCACCCACGTCAGTTGGAGAGATCCGGAGTTTTCTAGGACTCACAGGATACTACCGGAGGTTCATTGAGAATTTCTCAAAGATTGCTAAGCCCATGACGGAGTTGTTGAAGAAGGACACCAAGTTCAAATGGACAGAGGAATGTGAGGCCAGTTTTCAGGAGTTGAAGAAACGTTTGGTTATAGCCCCAGTGTAGATTCTACCAGATCAACGCGAGGATTATCAAGTGTATTGCGATGCTTCTCCTCGAGGACTTGGAGCAGTGCTTATGCAGGAGGGAAGAGTTGTTTCATATGCCTCACGACAGCTTAAACCCCATGAGTTGAATTATGCTACCCATGATTTGGAGTTAGCAGCCGTAGTGCATGCGTTGAAGACATGGAGACATTTCCTCATTAGAAACCACTTTGAGGTGTACACGGATCACAAGAGTTTGAAGTATATCTTCACGCAGAAGGAGTTGAATCTCAGGCAGAGGAGATGGTTGGAGCTCATCAAGGATTATGATATGAGGTTGCATTATCATCCCGGAAAGGCTAACATAGTAGCGGATGCGTTAAGTCGCAAGAGCCATGTCAATACACTCATGACAGGAGAGATACCCAAGGAGTTAGCAGGGATCTTCGTGAGCTATGTTTGGAAATAGTTCCGAGAGGTTATGTAGCAGCATTGGAGATTTAGTCTACTTTGATGGACAAGATCAGAGAAGCTCAGAAGACGAACCAGGATATTTCCCAGATAAAGAAAAGGATGTGCAAAGGAAAAGCTAAGGGATTTCATGAGGATGATCACGATACCTTCTGGTTTGAGGACCGCGTATATGTGCCTAATGACCCGGAGATCAGGAAGTTGATTCTGCAAGAGGCCCGTGATTCGCCATATTCGATTCACCCAGGAAACACCAAGATGTATCTGGATTTAAAGGACAGTTTCTGGTGGACCGGAATGAAGAAGGATATTGCGGAGTATGTAGAAGTTTGTGATGTATGTCAGAGAGTGAAGGCAGAGCATCAGAAGCCAACAGGATTGCTACAACCATTGCCGATACCCGAATGGAAGTGGGATAAACTAGGCATGGATTTTATCACGGGATTGCCCATGACTCGTTCAGGCTATGACTCGATATGGGTTGTAGTCGATCGTTTGACGAAGGTAGCCCAGTCCAGGCAGACGAGCTATGCGGATTCTAAACGCAAAGAGAAAGTTTACGAAGTCGGAGACAGAGTATATCTTCATGTGTCCCCACTTCGAGGAGTTAAGCATTTTGGAGTTAAGGGAAAGTTAGCACCACGTTTTGTGGGACCATACAAAGTTTTGGAACATATGGGAGAAGTTGCTTATAACTTGGAATTGCCAGAAGGATTATCAGGAGTTCATGATGTGTTCCACGTTTCCCAGTTGAAGAAGTGCCACCCAGAGATGGCTGATATTCCTCTAAGAGATACAGTGCCACTCGAAGCGATTCAGTTGGATAGCAATTTGACCTACGAGGAGAAACTAGTGAAGATTCTCGAGTTTGCCAGCCGAGTCACCCGCAGTAAGGTTATCAAGTTCTGCGAAGTTCAGTGGAGCCACCATACCGAGGAAGAAGCCACCTCGGAACGAGAGGAAGACCTACAGAAGGACCACCCACACCTATTTTCTAGCCAACCCGAATCTCGGGGGCGAGATTCATCTTAAGGGGGGTAGGTTTGTAACATCCCAAATTTTCAATTTGGAATGTTATACATTAGATCATCATTGCATATCATATTTTATTGCATTTTAGCTTTATCCTAGAAAGTCTACGCAACTCAAGGACCCACGGAGAGAGTTGGGGTTTCGTTATTTTCATATTTGAGTTTTCTCAAATTTTGAAAAGAGGATCGGTTGATTTTAATTGTTTTTCTCTTCGAATATTTCCATTATGAAAATAAAAGAGAGGGGATAAAATGACTTCCCCAAAATAAAGAAATATTGGAGGTTAAATATTAAAATCAAATAAGAGTTCTATTTGGACTTTTATTGCTATTTTATTTGAATTAGGAAAAATATGCGTTTTTCAAATTTGCATTAGAGGCACAAATAAATGTTCACTTTATCCGCTATATTTGTATAAGACGGGGAAATTTTATTTCAAGATTTTTGGAGTCCGTTTAGTATTTCTTTTCTTCGTTTTTTTGCGCGGAATTATTTAAAAAAAATTCAACCGACCTAGTCAGGCCGTGCCCGACTAGGACTCGCCCGGCCGGCCTTTATAACTCGCGAGGCCCGAGCCGCCACCACCACCAACGACGTCGCCACCGACCCCGCCGCCCGCGCCACCCGCCGCGCCACCGCCCGCCGCCACCCGCCGCCACCCGCCCTTGCTGCCGACCCGTCGGCGGCACCGAAGTTGACCACCACCGCCGCCGCCACATGAACCGAGGTAGCCACCGGTTTTCGTTAGAAAACCGTTCAGTTTTTTAGAACCCACGGTTATTTTATTTTTAGATCTATTTTATTTTTTTCCCAGTTAGTTATTTAGCAAACGCCCGTTCGTACGTTCGTTTTAACGAACGGTTTTCACCCGTTAGCCGCAGATAGCAAACCCGTTTGTTAGTCTGTTCGTTAGTTTTTCTTTTTCCAGGGTTTTTCCGCGATTATTTTCGGTTGCGATTTCTGCCCTGATTTTCGTTTTAGTTTGTCTTTTCGCTCGTTTATTAGAATCAGGCGATTCAAGCGCCTAGATCTTTGTCTCGAAGCCCTCTTTCTGTTTAATCAACTTGAACAAGATTTTCGTACTATGAAATTTGACTTAAGTCCAGATTAGTAAAGGATCTTGCTTCTTTCGTAGTTTGAGTTTCGTTGCTTCGTTTGATTCTATTCTTTTTGCAAACCGGAGTTCTTAAGTTGAACTTTCTGGTTAGATCTTTTATTTGAGTTTTACCCATGCTTCTAGTGGAGTGCTTATTGTATGCTTGTTGGTTTGCGATAGAGTACCCGGAGTGCGAAGTGTGCTACTACGAGTCTCTAGGTTTTGCGGATCATCAGCAAGGCAAGTAACAATTTGATTATACCTCTTTACTACCCAGTTTTATTGCATTAGATCAATCCGCATACAATTGCATGGTTAGGATCTGATTAACATGTGGGTTTTGGGAAGTAGATGAGGTAGTACCTATTGTCCCGTTTATTATCAAACCTTTGGGAGTTACTTCTACGTTGCTTATATTGCTATGCTATACTCGTAGATGTGGTTTGGTTCGAGTGATTCATGACATATGTGAGTATTGTTAATTAATGGGTGAATTAAGGTGGATACTTAAATACACATCTAGGTGGATTGCTTGAGGCTCCCTGGAGTACCCAGTGGTTGTCAGGTCACCTGGAGAATCCAGTGTTGTCCTAGGATATCCCGGAGTACCCGTGTGATCATCCTACAGTGCGCCACCCAGGCTCAAAGGGATCATAAGATTATTCTTGCTAGAAACTTCCGTGTGGAGCCACAAGCCAATATGGGCTCTGGCATAGTTGAGTAAGTTGTGTGAAGCTCTTGAAGAGGTAGACTAGCAGATGTAGTGGGTTGTAGGTGGTACTGTCTATCCAGAGTAGAGAGTTAATTCTTGAGAAAGATTGTGTCTCCAATCTCCGACCATGGATGTATTCGAGTCTTGTGGGGTAAAGTGCGCAAACCTCTACAGAGTGTATAAACTAATCATGGTTAGCCGTGTCCCTGGTTATGGACATTTTGAGTATCTAGTTCTTGGATTATCATGTTGACCTCATCACTCTAAATTTAATTTGATTGGGTTAATGATGATGTTTAATTGGGATTGAGTTGGAGGAACATTCTCAATGTTTAACAACCACCATGATAGAGCAATAAAATGTATTGCTTTGTTGTATGGAAAAATTGGCTTTATGCAAAATAGTAACCATAGAGCTTTCCACCAGCCATATATGCATGTAGTGATAGCATTTATTATGTTCATTCCTCTATGTGTTACATTGCCAGCATATTCCATGTGCTGACCCGTTTCGGGCAGCAACGTCTCATGTTGCAGACTTTTCAGACAACGAGTAAGGTGCCATAGGTCGTTGTCTTTCACTCAGTGATTCCATTGGAGTTGATGGACTCACTTTTTTCTACAAGCCTTCCGCTGTTATTGTTTTGAGATGGCCTTAAGCCATATTATTGTAATAAGTTTTCTTTTCAGACATTCGATGTAATAAGTGTGTGATTGCTACTCTGTTATAAATCCTCAAGTACTGTGCGTGTCAGCATTACCAATACAGGGTTGACACTGATGCACAGAGATCAGACTGTTGAGGTCTGGTCTCTACACATGTCAATATAAGCTCCATGTAATAAGCCAATCAGTTCTTTTCTTTGCGTTTTCAGCTTATCTTTGGTATGATCAGTGAAAAGTCTAGATTGCAATATATTTTTTCATTTTGCTGCCCATATGAAAATTAATTTGACTTGCAAACATCACAAATTGAACCCAGTGCAGTAATTAATATGATAGGAAAACAGACCATCACTATTTGCTCAAAATGCAAATACAAAGATACCATCTACTTGGCACAATCTACTTTGGTCAATTTTTTCCATAGATATCCCATTGCCTAATTTAAACGAAGAACGCATGACCCACATTTAAATGAAGAACAATTATTTATTGAAATTCGATGGTCTAAGTGGTTGGTTGTTGTCATATAGCACCACCACCTGAAAGCATCATATAGCAGCAGCAGCAGCTCATAGCAACTCATCATACAACAGCAGAAGTGTGCAATTCATCATATACCAACAGCAGCTCATAGCAATTCATCATATAGCAGCAGCAGGAGTAGCTCATAGCAATTCATCATATAGTAGCAGCAGGAGCAGCTCATAGCTATTCATCATATAACATCAACATGATAAGCTTATAGCAACTCATCATATAGCAGCAGCAGCAGCTCATAGCAATTCATCATATAGCAGCAGTAGCTCATAGCAATTCATCATATAGCAGCAACATCTCATAGCAATTCATCATATAGCAGCAGCAGGAGCAGCTCATAGCAATGCATCATATAGCAGCAGCAGAAGCAGCTCATAGCAATTCATCGTATAGTGGATCAGAATGAAAGTTTGGCAAAAAATGAGAGGAGATCCTCACCTTATTGGATGAGCTCATCCTTCAACAGCACCTCAAGGCCACGGCCTGGGAGGAGGGGAGGGGGAATAAGGTGCCTTCTGCCGCAGTGTGGCATCAGCCGTAGTTGTGCAGCACCCGCCGGAGTAGTGCGTTGGACGAACCATAGTGGAGCAGCTGTTGGAGACCATGAGAATGAGGGGCGGCGCCAACGGTAGGAGCAGCCAGGGAGATTTTCCCCTACCCGCCGGCCATGTAGCCTAGCTGGACAAAGCATCGTCGAGGACCAGGCTAGATGGGACCAGTGGCGACGGCTCGCTGGAGGAACCCTAGTGCTGCAGGCAGGGGGATCGAGGTGGAGGGAAATGGGAGAGGAGATGCAAACGGGCAGGGCAATGAAAACTTGCGTGTTTGTTTTTACTTGAGGGTCAGGTGTGACACGGGCGTCAGCAGTTGCATTTTGAGTGTAATATAGGCAGACAATAGAGTCATTTCACTATTCCCCTTCCCTTTAATTTTTAGTGAGGTTCTACCCGAAACACCCCCCTCCAAAGTGAAATTAGTTAAGCCCAAGCCTATAACTCAAAAATGACTTCTTTACATCTTTTATGGCTTATTTTGACAATAAGGCCTGGAAAGGTGGAACCTAACTGGCCCTTAACCTGCAATTCAATTATGCGTGCAATGATGAATCACTCTTGCCTGCTATAGTGTACATTTAGGCATCATCATAGATGGCATAACCTAATACATGTGCATTCCATTGTAGAATCTGGAATATGCAATGTTTATGTTAGTTCGTACGTTGCACATGATGTTTAAATGCCCCTTAAATCTGGTCAGTCAAGTGATGGTCTTTAAGCCTCCTTCTTTGCTTCTTTTCTTGATATGTAAGATTTGCTCACACATTTGTTCAATTTCTTGTTTGCATCAGCCAGCCATACTAGGACTATTTGCTTTGATTACTTGTTGTTCTTGACCTAACACTCTAACATAGCTTATCAACGATTTAAACACTAAGGGCTGCTATAGTGGGGCCTTGTCTAACTCATAGGTGACATAAAGGTTTGGCTGTACACTAAAGTAGGCTCTCCAAGAGTACCTGGAGATCCAGTTCGAAGGTATGCCTAGTTTTTACATAGTGCAGACATAGTAAATGCTCATTTCATTGTGTGCAAGTGCAAGAGATGCGGCATATTTCATTATGTGGTGTTGTTTTGTTATAATCTATTCCTTTTGTGTTCACAGACTGGAAAGTATGCATATTTATCTTCCAAGGAGACAAGTAACTAGTTTGTGTCACCTTGCAGAGGGGGTGCCATGAAGATAAGATTGAGGATTTCCAAGTACAAGATGTTAGGAAGGAGCCTTGCAAGAGAAGTAGGAGCTGCGCTGAGCCTCTGCAACCTTTTAAGGTAAGTCACTGTATCCAACTCAACAGTTCAATTCCTTGTTTGTTTCAGGCATAGTTAATTTGCTCTTTTCAATTGCTTTATTTGTCCTCAGTTAATGAGATGCCCAAAGAATGATGCCTGATGTTGGGTACTTGCATAACTATTAGTTGACATAATTAAAGGCCTTACCATTTAATTACTCTGCTGAAGTGTGCCTGAAGCTTTGAAGTCTATTAACCGACTACTATTGCATGGGGCTCACAATCTAGTTTATACTAGGCTAATGATTGCATAGTTTTGCTTGCTGTAGTATGTTTTTATGAAACCCTCTGTTGTTCATTATGCTCCCTAAGACTTTAATTGAGCTACAGAATGGCCAACTGCTTGCTTACTTATATGCAACGTGTTGTCTAAATTTGTAACTTGTCTGTGTTTTGGATTGGGCCCCAACATCATGCTCCTCTGGTGAGCTAAGAGAGATTTCTGTATGCAGGCTGCACAGACAGCTTTTTTATAATTTTTAAAATATCACTTGCTTATGCTTCATGACATATAACATTATTGTTAGTCCTGTTTTGCCATGTACTCCCTCCGTCCCAAAATAAGTGTCTTAACTTTGAACTAGCTCTAGTACAAAGTTGTACTAACCTTGAGACACTTATTTTAGGACAGAGGGAGTACAAAATAGTCTGTCTTGCTCTCACTATTTTAACTATATTTTTGCCCTAGTCATGTGTACTTACAGAAACATTTCAGGATGAAGTGACATCAACACAAAGATCTGCGAGCAGTGCAGCATGGCCGTTACCGAATGATTATGGATTGGAATTGGAATGTGCTGATGTTCTTGAGCATCAACTAGAGGTGGCAAGACAACGTGTACATGATTCTCAACGTACAATCAACAAGTTGAGACTGGACATGCAGGTATTAGATGCAGGAGTCAAAAAATGAAGCAAGACACTAAGGCAACCACGAAGGAATTGGAGATTTTGTAGACTGAAATTTGTGCTATTTGAATCCGACCAATCCTATTTTCTGAAGAGATTATAGTTCAAATGGAGTTAAGTTGATGCGCGTCCATGATGTATGACCTGTATTTGCCCAGTGTATGTAATTTTCTATTTGTGTATGCTTTATTATCACTGGTTCTGAACCATAATGCCCAGTGGGTATAATCGGCTGTAATCTTTTTATTGTATAGTGTAGGATTATTCAACGTTTCTATGCCTTTGTCTCTTTGTTGTATAGTGTATGCTTGTTAGAGGTGATAGTATAGAGTAGGATAATCTTTGAATATGCTATATCGTTCAAACGGGGGCCAACTCGCCCAAATGTTGTAGTGACCATGGCCCTCCACGGGCCGTAAGATCCATGGGCCATCTACGAGACAGACGATCCATGGCCTTCTATGGGCTGTCGGATCCATGAGCCTTCTATGGGCCGCGGATCCATGGGCCTTCTATGGGCTGTCGGATCCATCAGCCTTCAATGGGCCTTCGGATCAATGGGCCTTCTGCATCCCGTAGGATCCATGGGCCTTCTACGGGTCGTCTCATCTATGGGCCTTGTACGGGCCGTATAATGGGCCGTAAATGGGCTAGAGTGGAAATCATATGTTTTATGGGCTGACCATAACAGGCCGTTAATAGGTCGTATTTGATGATGCTATGAAAGTGGCCCAACAGATTAACGGGCCACAAACGGGCCGACTGTATCCACAGGCTGAATTTGGCCCACAAGCAGAAAAGGCCAGTAACGGGCCGTAAGTAGCCAATGCTGGAAATGAGCCCAAGAATGGGCCCTAAGAAGGCCGAAAGATAACGTGGGCTTGAAATGGCCCAATGCAATAATGGGCTGTTAATGGGTATAAAGTGATACACTGTTCATTATGGGCCGGTTTCACCACGGGCCGTTAGTGGACCAAGAGTTACAAAGGGACTCATATGGGCCGAAAGACGTCATGGGACATACATGAGCCGGAAGTTACAACGGGCTGGAATCATATTGGACGGCCCCGATGACGCTACTGGGCCTAATACCGTTAGCCTGTAGCAGGCCGTGTGTTAGCGGGTTGTAAATGGGTTATATGCGAACATGCCGTTAACAGGCTTTCCGTGGGCCGGCCCGCCACCTTTTGACCAAGTCAAACGGGCCGGCCTTTTCACAGGAATGGGCCTCTGTTGGGCCGTGCCACGTGTCAACGTATCATAGGCGCCTTGGATCCAATGAGTGGATGACATCTATTCCAATGGTGAGCCGACATGTGTTTCCTCTAGCCAATGATGATTTTACACGTGGAAAATCCCCATTGGTCGGGGCTATTAACGGGTTATCGGATCCAAAACCAGACCCGATAGCTTAACGGTGTTCTGTTACAATGGATGCCACGTGTCAGTCACCCTTGACGAAAGTACTTCTGTGACGCGCGATTTATCATCATGGAAGTGGACACTTCCGTGATGATAATTTTGGTAATGTCATGGAACACTTCTACAACAGCACAGGTATGACTATCTTGATTCTGTCATAAAACCGTCATGGATGTACATGCCTGACAAAAAACGCGACCTACTGTGACAAACACGTATCATCACGGAAGTGTATTTTTTTTGTAGTAGGTCTATGCGTAGATGACATCACGAGTAGAACACAAAGGAGTTTGCGGGTGTTGATATTCATATTGCTTCCTTCCTTGGTCTTTACTTGATTCAGCAGTACTGTGGGATGAACCGGCCCAGACCAACTTTACATGTCCACGTACATGAAACCGGTTCCATCGACTGACATGCAACTTGTTGCATAAAGATGGCTGCTACTTCTTGAGCTTGCGTTGATTTTTCCCTTGAAGAGGAAAGCGTGATGCAACAAAGTAGAGATAAGTATTTCCCTCAATTAATAACCAAGGTATCAATCCAGTAAGAGGCACAAGCAAGTCCCCAATATATGCACATGCACAAACTAACAAACACTTGCACACAACACGAAAAAGGGGTTGTCAATCCCTTTACGGTCACGAACAAGAGTGAGATCTAATAGAGACAGGTATAAAAGATAAATAAAAGAGCAAACTAAAGTAAATATAGAAAAATTACAGCAAGGTATTTTTGGGTTTTTTGGTTTATAGATCTGAAAATATATGATGGAAAATAGAACTGAGGGCCATAGGTTTCACTAGAGGCTTCTATCTTGAAAATAGCATACACGATGGGTAAAGGAATTACCGTTGAGGAATTGATAGAAGAGAGCATAACTATGATGATATCTAATGCAATGATCATGAATATAGGCATCACGTCTGTGACAAGTAGACCGACTCCTGCCTGCATCTACTAATATTACTCTACACATCGACCGCTATTCAGCATGCATCTAGGGTATTAAGTTCATAAGAATGGAGTAACACCTTAAATAAGATGACATGATGTAGAGGGATAAACACAAGCAATATGATGGAAACCCCATCTTTTTATCCTTGATGGCAAAAATACAGTACGTGCCTCGCTACCTCTTCTATCACTGGGTGAGGACACCGCAAGATTGTACCCAAAACTAAGCACCTCTCCCATGCCAGAAAAACCAATCTGATTGGCCAAACCAAACCGATAGTTCGAAGAGAAATACAAATATATCTTAATCATGCATAAAAGAGTTCAGAAAATACTCAAATAATATTCATAGATAATATGATCATAAATCCAAAATTCATCAATCTCAACAAACGCACCGCAAAATAAGATTACATCGAATAGATCTCCAAGAACAACGAGGAGAACATTGTATTGAAGATCAAAAAGAGAGAAGAAGACATCTAGCTATGGACTCGTAGGTCTGTGGTAAACTACTTACGTATCATCGGAAGGGTAGCAAGGTTGATGTAGAGGCCCTCCATGATCGAATCCCCCTCTGGCAGATCCCCGAAAAAGGCCCCATGATGGGATCTCATGGGAAAAGAAGCTTGCAGCGACAAAAAACTATTTTTGTGGACGCTTCTGATGTTCGGGGAATATTTGAGAATTTATAGATGTGGAGCTAGGGTTGGAGGACCCTTGAGGGGCCCACAAGCCCGGGGAGCGCTCCCCGCCTTGGGCACGCCCTAGAGGCGTGTGGCCTCCTCGGGACTCTTCTGGCCCTCTCTCCAAGTCACGTAGGTGTCTTCTGGTGCAAGAAAAAACCATCGTAAAGTTTTATTCCGTTTGGACTCCAATTGATATTACTTTTCTGTAGAAGTCAAAAATAAGGAAAAAACACAAACTAGCACTGGGCTCAGGGTTAATAAGTAGGTCCCAAAAATAATATAAAATAGCATATTAATGCATATAAAACATCCAAAACAGATAATATAATAGCATGGAACAATAAAAAATTATAGATACGTTGGAGACGTATCAAGCATCCCCAAGCTTAATTCCTGCTCGTCCTTGATTAGGTAAATGATAAAAAACAGAATTTTTGATGTGGAATGCTACCTGACAAATTTATCAATGAAATTTTCTTTATTGTGGCAAAAATATTCAGATCCATAAGATTCAAAACAAAAGTTTCATATTGACATAAAAACAATAATACTTCAAGCATACTAATAATGCAATCATGTCTTATAAAAATATCATGGCCAAGGAAAGTTATCCCTACAAAATCATATAGTCTGCCTATGCGCCATCTTCATCACACAAAGTATTTTATCATGCACAACCCCAACGACAAGCCAAGCAATTGTTTCATACTTTTGGTGTTCTCAAACTTTTTCAACTTTCACTCAATACATGAGCATGAGCCATGGACATAGCACTATAAGTGGAATAGAATATGGTGGTTATGGAGAAGACAAAAAGAAGGAGAAAGTCTCACATCAACTAGGGAAATTAATGGGCTATGAGGAGACCCACCAATTGATATTGATGCAAGTGAGTAGGGATTGCCATGCAAACCATGCACTAGAGCTATAAGTGTATGGAAGCTCAAAAATAAATTAAGTGGGTGTGCATCCAACTTGCTTGCTCACGAAGACCTAGGACAATTTGAGGAAGCCCATCATTGGAATATACAAGCCAAGTTTTATAATGAGAAATTCCCACTAGTATATGAAAGTGACAAAATAGGAGACTATCTATCATGAAGATCATGGTGCTACTTTGAAGCACAAATGTGGAAAAAGGATAGTAACATTGTCCCTTCTCTCTTTTCTCTCATTTTTTGGGCTGCTTTGGCCTCTCTTTTTTATTTTGGCTTCTTTGGCTTCTTTTTTTAAGGAAGTCTAGATACTTATCCCAACTTGTGAGGGAATTATAGCTTCCATCATCCTTTCCTCACAAGGGACAATGCTCTAATAATGATGATCATCACACTTTTATTTACTAACAACTCAAGAATTACAACTCGATATTAGAACAGGATATGACTCTATATGAATGCTTTCGGTAGTGTACCAGGATGTGCAACGATCAAGAGTGACATGTATAAAAATATATGAACGGTGGCTTTGCCACAAATACTATGCCAACTACATGATCATGCAAAGCAATATGACAATGATGGTATGTGTCATAATAAACGGTACGATGGAAGTTGCATGGCAATATATCTCGGAATGGCTATGGAAATGCCATAATAGATGGGTATGGTGGTTGTTATAAGGAAGGGTATATTTTAGGTTTAATGCACCGGAGAAAGTTGCGTGGTACTAGAGAGGCTAGCAATGGTGGATGGGTGAGAATGCCTATAATCCATGGACTCAAGATTAGTCATAAAAACTCACATACTTATTGCAAAAATTTATTAGCCATCCAAACAAAGTACTACACGCATGCTCATAGGGGAATAAATTGGTAGGAAAAGACCATCGCTCGTTATCGACCGCCACTCATAAGGAAGACAACCAAAGAATAAATCATGCTCTGACTTCATCACATAACGGTTCACCATACGTGGATGCTATGGGAATCACAAACTTTAACATAAGTATTTCTACCAATCCACAATTACTCACTATCATGACTCTAATATCACCATCTTTATATCTCAGAACAAATTCAAGGAATCAAACTTCTCATATATTCAATGTTCTTTATATGAAAGTTTTTATTATATCCCTCTTGGATGCCCATCATATTAGGACCAAATTCATAACCTAAGCAACTTACAATGTTGTTTAAGACTCTCAAAATAATATAAGTGAAGCATGAGAGTTCATTAATTTGTGTAAAATAAAGCCATCGTCGTGCTCCAAAAAGATATAAGTGAAGCACTAGAGCAAACTACATAGCTCAAAAGATATAAGTGAAGCACATAGAGTATTCTAATAAATTCACGATTAACGTGTGTACCTCTCAAAAGGTGTGTACAGCAAGGATGACTCTGGCAAACAAAAAATCAAAGACTCATATCATGTGGTGAATAAAAATATAGCCCCAAGTAAATTTACCGATGGATTGAAGACAAAAGAGGGGATGCCATACGATATATCCACAAGCTTAGATGCTTGGTTGTCCTTGAATATTACCTTGGGGTTCCTTGTGCATCCCCAAGCTTAGGCTCTTGCTACTCCTTATTTCGTTGTCCCTCAAAACTTTACCCAAAACTTGAAAACTTCACAACACAAAATTCAACAGAAAACTAGTATGATCCTTTAGTATACTAAAAATAAATCACCACTTTAGGTACTATTGTGAACTCATTCTAAATTTATATTGGTGTTATATCTAATGTATTCCAACTTCTACATGGTTCATACCCCCCCCCGATACTACCCATAGATTCATCAAAATAAGCAAACAACACATAGAAAACAGAATCTGTCAAAAACAGAACAGTCTGTAGTAATCTGGAAATTTTGTATACTTCTGTAACTCCCGAAATGAAAAATTAGGACAATCTAGGACATTTGTATATAAATCTTTTGTAAAAAATTCAGATCAAAATCAAGTTTCCATGATTTTCTAAAATTACGGAATTGAGCGCAAAAGTTTCTGTTTTTCAGCAAGATCAAACCGACTATTACCATAGACCCTCCCAAAGGTCTTAATTGGATCAAACACTAATTGAAACACCAAAACACAATTACTTCAGAGGTAATAATGTGTATTTACTGAAAAATAGAACCAAAAAAATAAAACATAAAAATAAAAATTGGGTTGCCTCCCAACAAGCGATATTGTTTAACGCCCCTAGCTAGGCATAAAACATAGATCTAGGCATTGCCATCTTTGGTATGCAATCCTTTCCTAATCAAATCTTCCAAAACTTTTCTTAATAAGTCTCTTTTCTCTTTCCTATCCTTCCTAGTAGGTGAACTCAATTCATGAAACGAACTTTGATTAATGATTTTAACATTCATAACATCATAATCAGGATCATCACCATAAATATCATCATATAAAATATGTATCTCATATTTAATGGGTTCTCTAGACATTTCCTCCATCCACTAATCATCAAATCCCACATAAATCTTTCTGTGAATCATTTGCTACTCATGTTGATCTCCCTAAGAAGAAGTGGTTTAAATATCATCCTCCCATTGAAGTTAAAGTATTAGAACCTATTAAAGTTGAAGAAAAAACTATTACTTATAATGTTGATCCTATTGTTCCTACTGCTTATATTGAGAAACCACCTTTCCCTGTTAGAATAAAGGATCATGCTAAAGATTTAACTATGTTTGTAAGAGTTATACGAGAACACCTACACCTCCTGAACAAATTAAAGTTGAGCCTAGTATTGCTATGGTTAAAGATCTCTTGGTCGATAATATTGATGGGCATGTTATTTATTTCTGTGATGAAGCTGCCAGAATTGCTAAACCCGACACTAAAGGCAAACATAGACCTTCTGTTGGCATGCCTGTTGTTTCTGTTAAAATAGAAGATCATTGTTATCATGGCTTATGCAATACGGGTGCTAGTGTGAGTGCAATACCTTATACCTTATATAAAGAAATTATGAAGGAAATTGCACCTGCTGAGATCGAAGATATTGATGTTACTATTAAGCTTGCCAATATTAATACTATTTCACCAGTTGGGACTGTTAGAAATGGTGAAGTCCTGTGTGGGAAATTATAATACCCTACTGATTTTCTTGTTCTTGTTTCCCCACAAGATCACTTTTGTCCCATTATATTTGGTAGACCCTTCTTGAATACTATTAATGCTAAGATAGACTGCGGAAAGGATATTGTTACTGTTGGTTTAAGGGATATGTCTCATGATTTTAATTTCTCCAAATTTTGTAGACAACCCCATGATAAAGAATTTCCTAGTAAGGATGAAATTATTGGTCTTGCTTCCATTGTCGTGCCTCCGACTAATCCTATAGAACAATATTTGTTAGACCATGAAAAAATGATATGTTTATGAATGAAAGAAGGGAAATAGATGAAGTATTCTTTAAGCAAGGACCTATTTTGAAACACAATTTGCCTATTGAAATTCTTGGGGATCCTCCTTCACCCAAGGGAGATCCAACATTTGAGCTTAAACAATTACCTGATACTTTGAAATATGCTTATCTTATGAAAAGAAGATATATCCTGTTATTATTAGTGCTAACCTTTCAGAGCATGAGGAAAAGAAATTATTGAAAACTCTGAAGAAGCACCGTGCCGCTATTCGATATACTCTTGATGATCTTAAGGGCATTAGCCCCACTCTATGTCAGCACAGAATAAAATTGGAGAAAGATGCTAAACTAGTTGTTGATCATCAGCGACGGTTAAATCCTAAGATGAGAAGTGGTAAGGAATGAAATACTAAAGCTTCTGGAGGCAGGTATAATTTATCCTATTGCTGATAGTCAGTGGGTAAGTCCCGTTCATTGTGTCCCTAAGAAGGGTGGTATTATTGTTGTTCCTAATGATAAGAATGAATTGATCCCACATAGAATTGCTACAGGTTATAGAATGGTAATTGATTTCCGCAAATTAAATAAAGCTACTAGAAAAGGTCATTACCCTCTACCTTTTATTGATCAAATGCTAGAAAGACTATCCAAACATACACATTTTTGCTTTCTAGATGGTTATTCTGCTCAAATACCTGTGTCAAAAGATGATCAGGAAAAGACCACTTTTACTTGTCCTTTCGGTACCTTTGCTTATAGATTGTATGCCGTTTGGTTTATGCAATGCACCTGCTACCTTTCAAAGATGTATGACTGCTATATTATCTGACTTTTCTGAAAAGATTGTTGAGGTTTTCATGGATGATTTCTCCATTTACGAAACTACCTTTGATGATTGCTAAAGCAACCTTGATCGAGTTTGGCAGAGATGTGAAGAAACTAATCTTGTCTTGAATTAGAGAAGTGCCACCTTATGGTTAATGAAGGTATTGTTTTGGGGCATAAAATTGCTGAAAGAGGTATTGAAGTTTATAAAGCTAAAGTAGATGCTATTGAAAAGATGTCATGTCCTAAAGATATCAAAGGCATATGAAGTTCCCTTGGTCATGTTGGTTTCTATAGGAGGTTTATTAAAGACTTCTCTAAAATTTCTAAGACTCTCATTAATCTCTTGAAAAAAGATGTTCCTTTTGTATTTGATGATGATAGTGTAGAACCATTTGAAATCCTTAAGAAAGCCTTGATTTCTGCACCAATAGTTTAGACACCTGATTGGAATTTACCCTTTGAAATTATGTGTGATGCTAGTGATTATGCTGTTGGTGCTGTTCTAGGCCAAAGAGTTGATAAGAAAATTAATGTTATCCATTATGCTAGTAAAACTCTAGAGAGTGCCGAGAGAAATTATGCTACTACTGAAAAAGAATTTTTAGCAGTTGTATTTGCTTGTGATAAGTTTAGATCTTATATTGTTGATTCCAAAGTAACTGTTCACATTGATCATGCTGCTATTAAATATCTTATGGAAAAAAGATGCTAAACCTAGACTTATTAGATGGGTTCTCTTGCTACAAGAATTTGATTTGCATATTATTGATAGAAAGGGAGCTGAGAACCCTGTTGCAGACAACTTGTCTAGGTTAGAAAATGTTCTTGATGACCCATTTCCTATTGATGATAGCTTTCCTGATGAACAATTAGCTGTCATAATGGCTTCTCGTAATGCTCCATGGTATGCTGATTATGCTAATTACATTGTTGCTAAATTTATACCACCTAGTTTCACATACCAGTAAAATAAAAAGTTTTTCTTTGATTTAAGACATTACTTTTGGGATGACCCACACATTTATAAAGAAGGAGTAGATGGTGTTATTAGACGTTGTGTACCTGAGCATGAACAAGAACAGATCCTACGCAAGTGTCACTCCAAGGCTTACGGAGGACACCACGCTGGAGGTAGAACTGCACATAAGGTATTGCAATCCGGTTTTTATTGGCCTACTCTCTTCAAAGATGCTCGTAAGTTTGTCTTGTCCTGTGACGATTACAAATCGATTGATGCTAAATACTTGGAAGAATACTACTAGTAACATGGTGGTCGTCTAGAAATTTTGATCGGTGGAAGACTCCATAATATCTGCTCCAGCTTCGTCTACGTAGTCGTCGTCACATTTATCATTTGCATCACTGTCCGTTGATACGTCTCCAACGTATCTATAATTTTTGATTGTTCCATGCTATTATATTACCCCTTTTTGGATGTTTATGGGCTTTATTTTACACATTTATATCATTTTTGGGACTAACCTACTAACCGGAGACCCAGCCCGTATTGTTGTTTTATTGCCTCTTTTAGTATTACGAAGAAAAGGAATATCAAACGGAGTCCAAACGGAATGAAACCTTCGGGAGCGTTATTTTTGGAACGAACATGATCCGGGAAACTTGGAGTACAAGGCAGGGAATCTTCGAGGAGGCCAGGAGATAGGAGGGCGCGCCCACCCCCCTGGGCGCGCCCCCCTGTCTCGTGGGCCCCTCATGGCTCCCCCGACTGACTTCTTTCACCTATATATTCCCATATACCCTAAAACCATCGAATACGAAGATAGATCGGGAGTTCCGCCGCCGCAAGCCTCTGTAGCCACCAAAAACCTCTCGGGAGCCTGTTCCGGCACCCTGCCGGAGGGGGAACCCATCACCGGTGGCCATCTTCATCATCCCGGCGCTCTCCATGACGAGGAGGGAGTAGTTCACCCTCGGGCTGAGGGTATGTACCAGTAGCTATGTGTTTGATCTCTCTCTCTCTCGTGTTCTCTCTATGGCACGATCTTGATGTATCGCGAGCTTTGCAATTATAGTTGGATCTTACGACGTTTCTCCCCCTCTACTCTCTTGTGACGAATTGAGTTTTCCTCTTGAAGTTATCTTATCGGATTGAGTCTTTAAGGATTTGAGAACACTTGATGTATGTCTTGTCGTGTTTATCTGTGGTGACAATGGGATATTCATGTGATCCACTTGATGTATGTTTTGATGATCAACTTGCGGGTTCCGCCCATGAACCTATGCATAAGGGTTGGCACACGTTTTCATCTTGACTCTCTGGTAGAAACTTTGGGGCACTTTTAAAGTACTTTGTGTTGGTTGAATAGATGAATCTGAGATTGTGTGATGCATATCGTATAATCATGCCCACGGATACTTGAGGTCACAATGGAGTATCTAGGTGACATTAGGGTTTTGGTTGATTTGTGTCTTAAGGTGTTATTCTAGTATGAACTCTATGATAGATTTGGGGCACTACGGAGTCTTCAATAGATAGAACAGAAATGATAACTTTAAGGTGGTTTCGTACCCTACCATAATCTCTTCGTTTGTTCTCCTCTATTAGTGGCTTTGAAGTGACTCTTTGTTGCATGTTGAGGGATAGTTATATGATCCAATTATGTTATTATTGTTGAGAGAACTTGCACTAGTGAAAGTATGAACCCTATGCCTTGTTTCCTAGCATTGCAATACCGTTTACGCTCATTTTTATCTTTAGTTACCTTGCTTTTTTTATATTTTCAGATTACAAAAACCTATATCTACCATCCATATTGCACTTGTATCACCATCTCTTCGCCGAACTAGTGCACCTATACAATTTACCATTGTATTGGGTGTGTTGGGGAAACAAGAGACTCTTTGTTATTTGGTTGCAGGGTTGCTTGAGAGAGACCATCTTCATCCTACGCCTCCCACGGATTGATAAACCTTAGGTCATCTAGTTGAGGGAAATTTGCTACTGTCGTACAAACCTCTGCACTTGGAGGCCCAACAACATCTACAAGAAGAAGGTTGTGTAGTAGACATCATCTGTGTCGGTGTCGTCCAAGATGATGTAGTCCTCCGAATGGATCTCCACTTCAGGCTCTCGCCTCTGGTTCTCCACGGCTATTCCTATCTTCCTCTGCAGGTCATCATGCTTCTCCACTAGTACAACAATTTCTTCTTCATATCCTCCGTGTATTGACTTGAGTTCCTCTTCTAGCTCGATATTCTTCTTCATCAGCTTCTTGGTCTTCTTCATGATAGAGCACACCTGGTTCTCATACCGACGAATGTGTTGGCCCATCTCCTGAATGTAAGCTGCAATTGATCCATCCTTCCTGGTACGAATCATCTCCCATTCCTCGTCTCGACGTCCACATATCTGATAGACGCTATCTTCAAGCTCCTTGTGATACACCTCACAAATGCGTCCAAAAGTGATGTGAGCTGCCATGCTCTTTCCCAAGTTCCAACTTGGTGCATCCAAGGGAAAATCAATGGGCTCCGTTGTTGGCACAAACGTCCTCCAAGGTACACGAACTTTGATCCTCCAATGCTCCTCTTCCGATAAAGTTGCAGGGAAAGTCCCAGTGAAGCTTGGTAGTTCGATGTTCAGATACTTAGTGACTTCCTTCAAGTGTCGTCCAAAAGGGGTGTGGTCATCCGGCTGAGTGAACTTGTTCCTAGGATCCGCATCTATAGAGTAGAAATAGAGGAGAATTAGAAATGATCAAAGAAGAGAAATCTTGTGGCTTTTCCTAGTGGTCGCGTCCTACAGTCAGCGTGTGCTCTGGTACCATCTTGTAGCAACCACGATCCCAATGGACCGAAGTCTCTGTGCTTAACTGTCATCCCTGGATCGGGATGCTGACACACACACTACTCGAGGAATTATAACAGAGTTCAATCACACACATATTACATCGAGGTCCTCATAAAGAGTATCTGTTACACAAATAAAATGGCTGAAGGCCATCTAAACTAAATAACTGCGAAAGCTTCGAAGGTAAATGAGTACATCAACTCCAACGACATAGCTGAGTGCATGACAATGACCTAGCGCACCTTATTTGTCGTTGGAAAAGTCTGCAACATGAGATGTTGCAGCCGTGTAGGTCAGCACATGGAATATGCTGGCAGAGTTACACTATAAAGCAATGAATGCAAGAACTATATCTACGTGCATATTTGGCTGGTGGACGCTCTAAGTTTAATGTTTTGCATAAAGCTAATTTTTCCCTACAACAAAGGAATAAATTTTATTTACTACAAATTTATACCAATATTTGAGAAGGTTCCCCCAACTCAAATCCCAACATTAAACAAGTATCATTAAACCCAATGCAAGTAATTAAATAGTGATGAGACCAACAATAATATCCACTTCTAGATACTCAAGATGTCCATAATCGGGGACACGGCTAACCATGATTAGTTTAATACACTCTGCAGAGGTTGCGCACTTTTCTCCACAAGACTCGACCGCATCCATGAATGGAAAATTGAGACATAGTATTTCTGAAGCATTAACTCTCTACTCTCGGTAGACTGGTACACCTACTTCCCCCTACATCTGCTAGTCCACCTCTTCAAGAGCTCATACAACTTACTCAACTACGCCAGAGCCCATAATGGCTCGTGGCTGCACGCAGAAGTTTCTAGGCATGAAATATCATATGATCCCTTTGGGCCTAGGTGGCAAATAACCAAGGAAAAATCACACGGGTACTCCAGGATTTTCCAAACGGGCTAGCAATAGATTCTCCAGGTGCCCTAACCAATCCACCCAGGTGTGTATTAAAGTTGCCACCTTAGAGTAATCCAAAATTATTATCTCTCACAACTTCCATGTACATCATGATCCAATCCCCGTGTATAAGCATGGCTAAGCAATAAATGAGCATAACGTATATTCCCTGGGTGATCAAAGGTATTAGGTTCCTACCTTAAGTACTAGAACCAAACCACATGTTCCTAAACCTACTCTTACAAATATTTGAGGGGCAAAACTAATACATAGTAAAATCCGGGTATAGAATAGTATGATTAAAGTGTAACTTGCCTTGGTGACGATCGGAAAACCCTACAGATTCGTAGTAACAGGCTTCGCACTCTGGAAAATCTAGCGTAGACAAACAATAACATACATAAGCAATCAATCAAACGCGGAAAAGAGAAAACGAGAAAAGATCCAAATAAAACTCGAAACAAGCAAACAACTAAACTAAACAGAAAATGAAACCTAACGGCATTATTTTTGTGTAGATTAGATCTTAATAGTAGGTACATGCGATTAGCTACGATTTGCAAAAAGAATCAACTCAAGCGGAGTTACGAAACTCAAGATTCAACTGAAATAAGATCGAATACTAATCTGAACTAAACTCAAATTTTAGATTGCCAAAATCATGTTCAAGTTGGTTTACTAGAAAGAGGGGATTGTTACGAAGATTTAGGCATTGATTTCACCTAATTTGGGTAAACGAGCTAAAAGTTACGCTATTTTGAAGATCAGGGGCTAAATCGCGATAAAAACTTATTCTTGGATAGGTCCCTCGATGAAAATAAACTGAAAAAGAAAAAAAATCTATCGGACGAATGTCTGCTAACAGAGACTAACGAACGAATTCGTTCGTTAACATATTCTAACGAGTGAACGTTCGCTAATCACTCGGTCTAATAAAAATAAAACCATTCTAAACCGAACTAAACGAATCTAAAAAACCCAAAAGTAAACCAAAGAAAACCAATCGGTTTTTACCTGGTTTTTTCATGGGTTCGACCGTCGGCGAGAGTTAGGACGGCGGCGGCGGCGCTATGGCTCCGGCTTGGCGGGGATTGGCAACGGCGGCGGCAAGTAATGTGGGCCGCGGCGCGACGCAAGTGGCAGCAGCAGCGGAAGCTGCGAGTGGCGGCAAGGGCAGTGGGCGGCGGCTGTTGAAAGTGCAACTATCCCTGGGTGGTTTTGGTAATTCCTAACAACATATAGCTCATTGAGCTAATGCTATTTCAAGATAAATATTTCAGGAAAGCTCAATGATTGGCATGGCATGGATGAGAAAAGTGGACCCCTCAAAATGCGAAGGACAAAAGGATTGGCTCAAGCTCAAAGCACAAGACTCTACATTTTACTTTTAGTGACCCAAGATCACATTGAGTCCATAGGAAAAGCCAATACTATCAAGAGGGGATGAGGTGTTGCTTAATGAGTTTCTTGCTTAAAGTGCTTAGTGATATGCTCCAAAATCCCTCAACTATTTTTTCACATCCACATATGTCCCAAACCAAAAGTCAAACTCGGCCCCACCGAAACTTTCTATCCGGCGCCACCGAGTTCAGTTGTCATAGCCATTGCCACAACCCTAGTCTTTTTGGTCTCACCGATAGGGATCTCGGTCTCACCGAGATGGGATTGTAATCTCTCTGTTTCCATTCGTAACGTTTCGGTCAAATCGAGATGAGCGATCGGTCCCATCAAGATTGCAATGCAAACTCACTATTTCCCTTTCGTAACGTTTCGGTCCAACTGAGATGAGCAAATCGGTCCCACCGAGTTTGCCTGACCAACTCTTTGTGTGTCTATTACCAAAATCGGTCTCACCGAGATTACGTTATGCCCTAACCCTAACCATATCGGTCCCACCGAGTTGACATGTCGGTCCCACCGAAATTCCTAACGGTCACATTATTTACTAAATCGGTCTGACCGAGTTTCAGGATTCGGTCCCACCAAGTTTGGTAAGTTGTGTGTAACGGTAAGATTTATTGTGGAGGCTATATATACCCCTCCACCCACTCTTCATTCATGGACAGAGCCATCAGAACATGCCTACACTTCCAACATACATTTTCTGAGAGAGAACCACCTACACTTGTGTTGAGGTAAAGATATTCCATTCCTACCACATAAATCTTGATCTCTAGCCCTCCCCAAGTTGCATTCCACTCAAATCTTCTTTCCACCAAATCCATATAGTGTGAGAGAGAGTTGAGTGTTGGGGAGACTATCATTTGAATCACAAGAGCAAGGAGTTCATCATCAACACACCATTTGTTACTTCTTGGAGAGTGGTGTCTCCTAGATTGGCTAGGTGTCACTTGGGAGCCTCCGACAAGATTGTGGAGTTGAACCAAGGAGTTTGTAAGGGCAAGGAGATTGCCTACTTCGTGAAGATCTACCCTAGTGAGGCAAGTCCTTCGTGGGCGACGGCCATGGTGGGATAGACAAGGTTGCTTCTTCGTGGACCCTTCGTGGGTGGAGCCCTCCGTGGACTCGCGCAACCGTTACCCTTCGTGGGTTGAAGTCTCCATCAACGTGGATGTACGATAGCACCACCTATCGGAACCACAGATAAAAATCTCCGTGTCAACATTGCGTTTGCCTCCTCAAACTCCTCCCTTTACCTTCATATGCAATTGTTTTACATTCCGCTGCTATACTCTTAGAATTGCATGTGTAGGTTGATTGCTTGAATTGTGCTAAGTTGCTAAAATCTGCCAAGAACTAAAATTGGGAAAAGGCTAGATTTTTATTTGGTCAAGTAGTCTAATCACCCCCCCTCTAGACATAATTTCGATCCTACAGCGGCGCGAGATGCGGCTGCGAGCGGCGCGGTTTGGAGGTGGAAACGGGGCGGCGGGGTCGGCTTATAAAGCCCGGGCGAGGCCGACTTGGGCAGGGGGTTGCGGTGGCAGGGGCGGCTCGGAGTTTGGCGCGGGCACGGGGTCGGGGTGATGGCTGTTGGGCTCGGCCTCGCTCGGCTGGGCCGGCCCAGTCGGTGCACGACTTTTTTTAAAACAGTGTCGCGACGAAAATCCTAATAAAATAAAATAAAAATCCTAAAAATTCTAGAAACAATTTTCACCATCCCTACCTAATATTTGGGACAAAGTGGACATTGTTCTGGACTAAATGCAATTTCTTAAAATGCATATTTTCCCTAATTCAACTGAATAAAATTGCAAATAAAACTCAAATAAAATAATTTGACTTCCAAAATTTCTTTTCTAATATTTCTCCTCTGTTTTGAAGAAGTCATTTTATCTTCTCTCATTATTTTTATCGTTTGGAAATAATTGGAAAGAATTTGTTGAAATCAAATTGATCCACATTTCAAATTTGAAATAAATTCAAAAATGGAAATTATATGAAACCTCCAACTCTCTCCATGGGTCCTTGAGTTGCTTAGGATTTCTTGGATCTCAACCAAATAAAAACCAAAATGCAATAAAATATGAAATGCATATGAATGATCTATGTATAACAACCAAATTGAAAATCGGGATGTTACAACATCCCACACGGCGAATCCTAGAAAACATTTCCGTAGGTATGTACATCCCACACGGTGAATACCAGAAAACATTTCCGTAGGTATGTACATCCCACACGGTGAATCCCAGAAAAACATTTCCGTTCATATGTATATCACACACAGTCAATTCAAGGAGTACGTTTCTGTTCTTATGTACATCCCACACAGTGAATCCACGGAATATGTTTCCGTTCGTATGTACATTCCACACACTCAATCCCGGGAAAACGTTTCTGTCGTATGTACATCTCAAACGATTAGGCCGCTATAGTCATGTGAAAAAGGTGGACATCAACATATAATCTACCGATATGTTTGTGATAGCTACGTTATCGCTCACGGTTCAAGAATGTAAAATGTGTGCGGTGCCTCTACTAACGCCAATGTGTACATTTTTGTAACTATGCCCGATTGGTATTCCTATCACACACGCACACTGGTTTGAAACGTTTGCCGTATTACCATGAATCGCACATGCATATGAGACAAAACCGTGTGTGCGTCCGTAGGGCATCGCAAATGTTTCACGTCAAAGAACCGTCTATTTTCTTTTTTCATTGCACATGTTGTTTTCTTTCTAACTCTGTGCACATTATTTTATTCGCTCTTGTACAATTTTTTTGTCTGCAATTCATTATTCGAATTGGAAATTTTGAAATATGAAACTTGCAATTCAAATTCTCAGCACAATGGTTCAACAACGAATCCATAAATAAAATTGTTAGTGCAATATGTTCAGTAATTACAGGAATATTTACAGGCGGTAAAGGTGAAGAGACAAGTGTAAATCATTTTGACTGCCGATGTTGTTGAAGAAGCGGAATGCCCATAATGTGCCTTCCTGCATGCCATAGGCACGAACAACTTTTGTCCAACCCCTTGTGACGATCGCCCGCTCATCCTTCACCACCTTTAGGAAGACTTCTAGAGCCTTATCATGGTAGCATGAATTATATACCTTAACCTTAGTTACCTCCACTCCGGTCATGTAGTTTGCAAGGTAATCATCAGTAAATAGCTTCGGAAACCACTAAAAAGAGAAAAATATCATATCATGAGGTCTAATAGAGCAACTTGTTGTGGGCAGGGAAAAAAGGCAACAGATTACTTACCATCCTAAAGTTCACTGATGTCTTGGACAAAGTGTAAATAAAGAGCTTAATTCGCATCACCTGTTTCTTTCACCTAACAATCTTTCTTAGTTTCCTCACTTGACGCTTATTCATGAATATCTCATTGCCCCATACACAAAAGGGATCGAAGTATGGATCAGTACCACTCATATACGTACCTACAAGCAACCAGTAAATGTTACAAGTTAAATGAGATTGCACAAATGATGTAAAATACAACTACCTACATTCCTAAGTACAAGTATTTTTAGAGATTTCAATATGAACTACATACGGATGTATATAGAATTATAGATATAGTTTAGATTAGAATCTAGATTCACTCATTTTGCTCCTTATGTAGTCTATATTGGAATCTCTAAAAATACTTAAATTTAGGAATAGATGGTGTATAAGACATGGGATGCAACTAACCTCGACGGCAAACAACAACATCCCCCATTGTAGCCCTGTGAAAGTACATGGAAAGCCAATTTTAACTACAACGGGGTTAAAATCCACCAAAAATAGCATATGGTAATAAAACGGCAACATCTGTAGGGATGTCTTCATTGCGAAAGAGTAGCATGGTAGCAATGGGACGGATTAAAAAATGAATACAAATGTTAATTGCATCAGACTTAATAGCATCCTAATTCATGTTTTGTAAGTTTGTAGCCATTGAAATACAATTGTTTAAAAATGGATACAACTGTTAATTGCAACAAGCTTAATGCCCATTGAAATCAGTACTGATAAAAATGCAATTGGAAGAGTTAAACATCACAAGGAAGGTGTTGCTAGAGTAGATAATGGCCCAGTTGTCTATAAAAAGGTAGGGAAAATAGCTAAAACGTGTTAGGCATGTTTACTACAAGATGCTTATGACATCAACCATACCAAACATAGCCATTAATTGCAACTGGTATTGGTAAGATTGAACTGGTGAGTTCATACTTGGTAAGTCCTGAGAGGTAGTTGTTGGGGCACTTCATCTTGGCCAAAGCCCGCCCAAAGTCAGCGGCGGCGGAGGCAAGCTCTTCCTGCGGGTCAAAGCGTGGATCAGTGCCCCCGACATGTGCACCTACAAGAAGAAAGTAAATGTTAGAAGCCAAACTATAATTGCACAATGATGTAAAATACTGTAAGACATGGGATGCAGCTAACCTCGACGGCAAACAACAATATCGCCCGTTATGGCCCTGCGTAAGTACATGGATAGGCATGTGAAGTACAACAGGGTTAGCATCCACCAAAAATAGCAAATGGGCAGCATCTCTAGTATATCTCCATTGCGGAGAGTAGCATTGTAGCAAAGTTTGTTGCTGGTATTGGTGAAACTGAACTGAACAGTTAATACTTGAACATCACACATTGTGCAGTATTGAAGTAAACAAGGCACGAACATGCATAATACATCAACCATAAAAAACATAGCCATTGCAAGTGGTATTGGTAAGATTTAGCTGGTCAGACCATACATGTTAAGTCCTGGGGGGTAGTCGCCGGGGCACTTCTTCTGGGCCAGAGCTTGCACCATGTCGGTGGCGGCGAAGGCGAGGTGTTCCTTCGGGTTAACATGCACATCGGCCATTGCGCCATGGACCACCATCAGCTCCTCGACCTCCACGTGATATGTGGTTGGGCTTGCGCGATGATGCTCTGGAGGTAGGCACTATGGCGATTTGGAGGCACGAGGATATTTCACAGGCGCCATTTAAGCAATCAGGTCAGGGCCGTGATAGAGATCGGTGGGTTACCTGACTGGATCCGAGTAGAACATAGATGTGGTTGAAGTTGTGGTGGCGGCGGCGGCGGTTTGAGCTGCCGGTAGGGGGAGTCATGGGAGCGGGGGAGGGGGGAAGTGTGGGGTGGAGATACTGAGGAAATTTGATGGATGGGGATGTGGTTGGAGGAATAAATTCTGAAATCGCGCGCCTAATGAAAATTTCGCTGCGAAACTAGAAACTTGGGCGGGGGAAAGACACAACGGAGACAAAGCGCGTAAAATACTCTTGTGCGAGAAAACTGAAAATTGGCAATTCCCGTCTCCAAACAAATGTACACGTGTAGTCGATTTTTTCGTTCAATAGTACGCCTAGTTTATTAGGAACCATAGCACAGGTAATAGACTTATGGATCATTAACGTAGAAAAACGCACACAGGTACGGCACAGAGACCGTGTGTTTTGTGATCTCGTAATGATGAACGCAAAAAAGCGCACACGGTCACACATGCTAATCAATGCTCAAATCCCTCAAAGGATGCTTATTGTACGTTAATACTACAAACTTAAAGTACTACTGGTAATTTGCTCTAATACTACAAACTTAAACTACTTCTCACATGCTGCCATCAGGGCATGGTGGCCAGACGTCGGTGTTCTCCTTCCCAGCCTTGTAGGCGGAAGCCAACCGTGCTTCAATCTCTGCCAAGCTCTCCTCATCACGGCATGCCGCCTCTTCTTTCTTCCGGCGGCGGGACTCTCTTTTCTTGACTTCTTTTTGACTTTTGCGATCCTCCTGTGTGGCTTTGGCCGCCTCTAGATCCACCGCCCATTAGGCCATGGCAGCCTCAAAGTCTGCCCATGTAACTCTATGGCCACCGATGGCGATGAACTCAGCGCGGCGAGCTGCCGTCGCTTCGTTACCATGTGTGCGGTCGCGGGAGGCGAGGAACGTGGCGCCGCGGGATGCCATCACTTCGTTACCAGTTACTGTGCGCCGCGGTGCCATGAACGATACTTGGAGAGAGCTCTAGGACGGAGGGAATTTAAGAGCTCAACAACAAACGACAAAGGAAATTTGGCTTCCCTTACAATTTTGCTTCTTCATTATCGCACACTGTTCATCTCGGTCGCTTCCGGAAACAGTGTGCCCGAGGCTATTGTGTGTTGTGTTATGATTGGCCAGAACCCCAACCATGCGGATCATGCGTGTGCACCGTATGATGCGTCGCAATAGAACGACAATCCACGTCCCTCAGAACACATCCGTGCTGCTGTAGGTGGATTGGATTTATATGCGCCAAATGCCTAGAAAATGCACACAATCCCTTAAATATGGTAAATGAGCCCGGAAAAACGCCAAATTTCAACACGGTGATTTGTAGGGTGTATGTTCTTTGTAGAAAAAAAACTCTAGGGCAATGAACAGAGAAAGTTTGGATCCCCCTTCAATTTTGGTGATTTCCCTCTTCAAAGCATGGAACTTCCCGGGCGATGGTTCGATTTATGAAGGGCATGCATGACGACATAAGCCAAACCTTCTCAAATTTTCACCAAGGCATGGTCAGGTCATACCATGGCACCATGCGAGGCGTCATGTTTTTCAATCATTTATTTCATTTTTCTATAGTTGAAAACCCAATAAACAAACGTTTGTGGTTGACTATTGCCACATATTTCATCGAAATATCTGTCCATTCCTTGTAAAAGGCATGAGAATTTACTAAATGGCACGAGCATCGTTTTCCAGACCGTTTGTGCACCCTTTCATGCATCGATAGTTTGAACTTGGATTATGTGCATTAATGGCTAGAAAATGCACAAAATCCCCTAAATATGGTAAATGAACCCGGAAAAGTGTAAAATTTGAACGTGGTGATTTGCAGGGTGTATGTTCATCTTAGAAAAAAACTCATGGACAAAGGACAAAGGAAATTTGGATCCCCCTTCAATCTTGGTGATTTCCCTCTCGAAACCATGAAACTTCCTCGGTGATGGTTCGATTTATGAAAGGCGTGCATGACGACATAAGGATAACATTCTCAAATTTTTACCAGGGCATGGTGAGGCCATACCATGGCACCACGCCAGGTGTTATGTTTTTCAAGCATTTATTTCATTTTTTGTATAGTTGTTACCCAGTAAACGACGCGTTTATGGTTGACTATTGCCACACATTTCGTCGAAATATGTGTCCATTCCTGGTAAAAGGCATGAGAATTTACTAAATGGCACGAGGATGGTTTTCCTGACCGTTCTTGTGCACCTTTTCATGCACCGATTGTTCGAATTTGAATTATGTGCATTAATGCCTAGAGAATACAAATAATCCCCTAAATATGGTAAATGAACACAAAAAAGTGTCAAATTTGAATGTGGTGATTTGCAGGGTGTATGTTCATCATGAAAGTGCATTATATCGACTAGAGGGGGGTGAATAGGCGATTTTTATGAATTCTTCACTGAGGAATTTGCTGGTGAGGAAATTCCTAAATGAAGAACTACTTGCAACGGAATAAGTACTCAGAAACGAACATAACAGAACACAAGCATAGTCATCATGATGAAATGAAGACAAGCAAGGAGTACAGAAAGCGTAAACACAGGATAACACAAGGAAGAAGACGAACAGACTGAAGAAATAGAACTGAGGAAATTGAGAAAGTCTTCAGTCAAAGTCTTCAAACAGATATGAACAGGCACACAACAACATACATGAGGAATTTAAAGAGTTGAGGAAATAGAACCAGTAAGCTTGGTGAAGACAATGATTTGGTAGACCAGTTCCAACTGTTGTCTTAGTTGTACATCTGGTTGGAGCGGCTGAGTATTTAAACTCTAGGACACCTAGTCCCGTACACACAGTCCTCACCGTATTCTCCTTGAGCTAAGGTCACACAGACCTCGCCCAATCACTCGTGGTAAGTCTTCAGGTGACTTCCGAACCTTCACAAACTCGGTCACTCGGCGATCCACAATTCCTCTTGGATGCTCTAGACCTTGACGCCTAACCGTCTGGAAGAAGCACAGTTTTCAAAGGAAACAAGCGTCGGATCCATGCAGGATCAATCTCTTCAGTGATGCTCAATCACTTGGGGTTTGTAGGTTTGGGTTTGGGATTTCCTCACTTGATGATTTTCACTCAAAGTCCCCGGAGGATGGTTTGCTCTCAAATGACAAGTGTCAGTTTCTCTTGGAGCAGCCAACCAACTAGTGGTTGTAGGGGGTGGCTATTTATAGCCTAGGGAGCAGCCCGACATGATAAGACATAAATGCCCTTGTCTGATATGACCGTTAGGTGGGTAGATATTTTGGACAGCTGGCGCGTAGCACAGCAACGGTCGGAATATTTGAGGTTCGAATTCCTCAGGGCTATCATGTTCCTCACTTGGTAGGCAATCCGCACTGGAGAATTCCTAACTCTTCAGTCAGAACAAATTCCTCAGAGACCAGAAGAACTTCGTCTCTGTCACTGAAGAATATGGCTGAACTGTGCGAGATTTCCAATGGCTTCACTCGAAGGGATTGGTAGGTGTAGGATTTGAGTTGAGCATCACATGGAAATTTCTCCTTAGTATTTCCTCGACCCCCTTTAACAGTACTGTGTTTCCTATGACTCAAGAAAGAGAAAATGAAACTATGAAAACAAAAGTCTTCGCGCTTCATGTTCCTCGAATGAATACCAAGTCTTCAAGGTCACACCAATTTCTTCACTTTCAAAGTCTTCAGAAAGTCTTCAGAAATCCAAAGTCTTCAGTCGAAGAACTTCATTTTTAGGGGTCGACTTTCTCTGTAAATATCAAACTCCTCATAGACTTATAGACCTGTGTACACTCACAAACGCATCAGTCTCTTAACTTATAAGTCTTCAATACACCAAAATCACTAAGGGGCACTAGATGCACTTACAATCTCCCCCTTTTTGGTCATTGATGACAATATAGGTTAAGTTTTCAACGGGGATAAACATGTGAAGTGTAAATACTGATATTGAGGAATTTGATTGCAAGATATAGAAGAACTCCCCCTGAAGATGTGCATCGTGAGGAATTTGCTTTTGAAGCAATGCACACTTGAAGAGTATAATCATGGAGATCTCCCCCTATATCTTGTAATTCATACACGCATTTCACATATAATATGAGGAATTTGAAATGCATGATGAAATATGGTGACTGATGTAATTCAGCATGCGTGCATTAACATTAATGAGGAATAAGCATGCAGAAGAACACATCAAAAGTATCAAGCCACCATAGAGTGTAAGATTACAACTCGATCCAGCAAAGTCATCAGAAGAACGAGAGTTGTAACTTAGCAAAAAAAAGCCCATATAAGTAGACCCGCTTGAAGACTAACTCAAATTTCTCCCCCTTTGTCATCGAAGACCAAAATGGTTAAAACTGAGGACTAACGCCCCTGAAGAATATCATGATGATGGAGGAGCACCAGCGTTGTCAGGGTCTTGAGTCGTTGTAGGGCCTGCTGCAGTGTCGTCCAAGTCTTCATTCTCGTCTGTGGCGCGTGATGAAGAATAAGAGCTGGCCACCAAGGAAGGAACCTTGACCTTCTTGATTTTCTTCGGTGGAGGTGCAGACCAGTCAAAGTCTTCCTTGAAGCCCATTTGCTTCAGATCTTCTTCGCCATAGAGATGTGACATAATAGCCCAGGTGCGATCAAACACTTCATGGAGGTAGTAGTGGTTTTTCTTCACCGCATTATGTGGGGAAGTCATGTTGTGAAGAATAGAGCCAAACTGACGCTTAACCCATTTGTGATTCCGATCGACCTTCTGGTGAAGACTTATGAGCAGTTCACAGTCAGTCATCACACGTGGAGCAGTAGCTTGAGGACTTGACTTTGGAGCATTGGCAGCAGAATCATGTGTGGCAGAGTCATCATTGGTGGAATAGGATGCATCTTTGCGGAATTGACCATCCAATGGACGAGTGCCTTCATCAATCACAGCTGGTGACTTGCCCTTCTCATCAGATGAGGAAATGGTTTGCTTGAGGACTTCAATTGGGGGCAAGTATCTGCCATGATTAAGATTGTCAGCCTTATAGTTGAGTGAAGTCCTTGATCTAAGGAATCTCATGATCCATGGTGCATAAGGTTTCAGCTCAAATGGTGAAAGTGCAACATTTGCATGAGTCCTCAGGAAGAAATCATGATAATTGATCGGAATACCATGCATGATGTTGAAGAGCATATTCTTCATCATCCCCACAATTTCTTCATCTGAAGAATCATGTCCTTTGATTGGGCTGATAGTCTTCGTCAGAATGGTAAATGGTTCTGGGCACATACATCAAATCCTTCACGAGGAATTTGGTCCTATGAATTTGTCCTGGCTTCAGCGGCTTCATGAGCACTTGCATATAATGATCAGTAAGTTCAGGTTCGTCATATAGATAGTGAGCGCCTTCTGGTGGAGGACTGATTGGCAAGGCATGAAGCAATTCAGTGGCGGGTGCCATGTAGTGAGTGTTTTCAGTCATCCAGTCGAACACCCAAGAGTTGACGTCAACTGCGTTGCCTGTGATGTGCAAAGTTGCGTAGAATTGAAGAATTAGCTCTTCATTCCAGTCAACAATGTCAGTGCAGAAATTCAGCAAGCCTGCATCGTGAAGCAGACTGAGAACCGGCGTGAAGCATGGCATAGATTCCATGTCCACGCGAGGAATGTGCTCATGATCGAAGATTTTGTCCTTGTCAAAGAGAACTGAGGAATAGAAGTTGGCCTGGCTGGCTGTCCAAAAACGCTTCCTTCTAAGACGGGCATTGTCATATGGGTTGAATTCAGTGAAGAAGACGTGCTCGCCGAAGAAATCATCAGCCTTGAATTTTGGCTTCTTGGAGAAGGGATTCCTTGGCTTTGGCTGAGGAGTGTCAGTGATTTGCAGTATCACCTCAGGAATCACAATCTCAGGTTCCTCATGATGAGGAATTTCAGTATCTTCTGCAGTTGCAGCCTGAGCCATCACTTCTTCATTCACAGTTTCTTCAGCACTAGTGGCTGGAATTTCTTCATGAACAGACGGGGTTGCACGTGGTTCATCAGATCCCACTTGAACTTCAGTAGTGGCTGGGGACTGAGGAACAGCTTGGAGAGGAGTGAACATTGGTGAGTTTGGATGCTGACTGTCCCAAAATTCATCATTGAGCACAGGAGTGGTACATCCAATATCCACATCCTCATCATCAATTTCTTCAACACCTGCCTCTTCAGCAGTGAACTGAGGCATAGGTGAGGAAATGACAGGGGTTGAGGGGATCGCATCCACTTCAATTTCTTCGTCCAACTGCTCTGTCGAAGCAGCAGATGGAGTTTCTTCATCAGATTCCTCGGGAATCTCATATTCTTCACCATAAGGAACAAGGTCCTTTGATGGCATAGACGGGACGGGAACATCATCAATTGGATTGTCCATTGAACTGATCAGCGTCTTCATCTTCTTCGGAGCTGAAGAATTTGATGAAGCTGATGCCTTCCTTTTCTTCATCGCTGCATGTTCTGCAGCCTTGGTCTTCTTCACATCAAGAGCAGATGGAAGGATAGGAGTTGGTGTAGGCGCTGGAGGTGCATTTTCTTCAGGCGCAACTGTTGCAGTTGCCCTGGCTTGTTCACTTTCCTCATGCGCATCACTAGTGGATGCCCTGGCAATATCATCAGTGGCTGGAATGGAGTCATCAGCCCTGGTATTCTCACTTTCTTCAGCAGCCATACTGACATCAGCGGTGCTGGCATGTTCTTTAGTGGGCTGAGCAGATTCTTCAGCTTGAGGAATTTCAACATGCACCGGTGCAGAGGCAGTTCAAGAGAAAATCTTCATCAGATTGACGAAATGTACTTTTGCTCCCTTCCAATCAGCATGATACCGATTGAAATCATCACTCAGTTGGTTGATTTCAGCTTGGACAGCAATGAGTTGTTCTGGAGTAAGAGTGAGGACATTGTCCTTGAGGAAGCATTGTTTCTTGTATTGCGCCTTCTCAGCCTTCTTCCTTCTTCATATTTCCATTTCTCTTCCTCAATGAAGTGAGTGGGAACATGGCTTTGACCAGGAGTGAGCTTCAACTCCAGCAAAGGTGTAGCTGGGTCCTTGTTCCATAGGTCTATGAAATCAAGGATCAGTTTGGGATCCAGAAGAAGTGGCACATTTCTGCCTTTGGCTCTAGCGGCCCTGGCTTGCCTGTCTCTGATGATTTCAGCAAGTTCATCATAATCCGCCTCATCATCATCAGAGGGCACTTGGAAAGCGACTTGCTTCTTGTGAGGACTTGGTCAAATACCTCGTCCAGCAGTGGCCTTTTTCTTCAGCAGTGAGGGACCAGCTAAGGAAGGTCGAGCAGCTGAGGAGCTTGCAGATGCTCCTGAGGCAATAGAGAAGCCTTGAGTCCTTTGGCACGTGGCAAGATGCACAGGTGCCGAAGATTTTGTCGGAGCAGTTGAAGACTTTGTCAGAGGAGGAGCAGTCTGAGGAATTGGCCGTGAGGGCTTTGAAGATGCTGGCCGTGAGGGCATTGCTGAGGAGCTTGGCCGTGAGGGCATTGAGGGAGAAGCACTGGACTTGTGGGCATGCTTCTTTGGCATAGCCTTCTTGGGCTTACTACCAGATGCCTCAGCAGCGTTAGCAGTAGCAGCAGAATCTTCATTGAATTTCGTCACTGCTTCTTTTGCTTGCTTGGCTAGTTTGGCCTGGCGCCTAGCCCATTCAGTAGCATAGTCCTCGCTGCGTTTTAGGCTGGTGGGATCTGCCAGTTGGCCAGGCCTCAATGGAGGTCTTGAGCATGGAGGATTGAGCGTGAATTTCTTCATGTACTTGGGAGTAACATATCTGTACTCCCTCCATTCTCGTGCCCATCTCCTCTCAATTCCTTGTATGCGCACTTTGCGCTGATTCTTGTCCTCCTTGCCAAACTTGGCCTCATCTGGAGTGCAATATCCAGCATATATATCCTTAGGGATTTCAAATGCTGTGTTGACCTCGGGCCTTTTTCCTCCCTTCTGTGGCTTCTTGTCAGCCATTTTCTTCGGCTGAGGATTAACAATTGAGGTTTCTAAAGACGTATGCAACTTTTCTTCGAGGAACGCTGCAAATGAGTTAAGTTGATGAGAACCTAGTGATTCAGCAGCGGACATTTTGTACCTGTGAACAGAGTATAGTTGCGAGGAATTTGGAGAGGTCATATGCGTTCTTAGAAGATTTTCAAAAAGAGAATAGGTTTGAGGAATTTGACCGATGAGTCTTGAAGAATTTCATTAAGCGTTCTTTATCTTAGGTTCCAGAGTTGTACGGATTTGGAAATCCACACAATTGAGGAATCTTGAAGAAAATCATTGCTTAGAAAAATGAATCAAGAACAGATAACATGTGAGGTGTTTAGTGTGTGAAGATTTGAAGAATAAACACCTTTGAAGATTTTTAGGAAAACACATGAATCAAAGTGGGCAATAAAAGTAACTTTTAATTACCCAAAGTGAAGAACACGACAAACTGAGAAGTACTAAGGTGAAGTTCGTTCGTTCAGATCTTCCACGCCCTAACTCGACAGAGGAAGACGGCTACGGTGGCGGCGGAATGAAGAAATCCGCGACCGGCGCGAGTACGACGGCGACGAGGTCGAGGCAGTGAAGCTCTTCCTCACCGGCGATGATGAAGTAGCGGCGACGCTAGGGTTTGGGAAGCTCGAGCGGGAGAGAGAGGTCGAGCGGAGTAAAAGTGAAGTGAAGAGAAGACAGCGGTATTTATAGCGGCAGTGAAAAAACTATGCGCCCGAGGATTTCGGACGAACGTGCCCCTGGCTCTTCTTATTCACGTGACATGTGTCACCCACGTACTGTGAGGTGGCGATCGTGTAGGATCGTGGGTGAATAGATAAGTATTTGTCGTGAGAAGCGGAACGGTTTGAGCGGCAAAGCCGAAAATTTAGATAAGATAAGTTTTAAGTTACCGTTCGCAATTTCTTCAGCTGTCAAGGACACAGTGAAGATTTTGAACGAGTTTCAAATTAGAATGCACCTGAAGAATTTGTGAATAGACTGGGTTGAGTTTAGCATAGAGGGGGAAGGGTCCGATCACATTCACTTAGCAAAAAAGTCAACTTGAAGAAATAGCAATAAGTGAATGTTGTAGAGGACATAAACTCATATATATATATATATATATATATATATATATATATATATATATAGATATTCAACTGACGGAAATAGTGAAGACATTGCAAGTTGAAGAATTTGAAAGACTGAGGACTTTCAAAAACTGAGGAAAACTCAAATTTGAAGATTTTCAACTTTTGTGGTGGCGTAACCCACCTTATAAGAAAGTTGGCTTCAGACACCGTGTACAATTGTCGTAGGGCTCTGAGAGTCAATTTCTTCATTAATTTCTTCACACTTAGAGGGTTAGTCTTCATTGATTGAAGAAAAACGTTACTTCGTGTGTTGCGCATCTAAGTCATCAAGTCAGCATAAGTGTTAGGATGAGTGTCCTATTTCAGAGAACATTCGAAGATTCTAGGATATTTAGCTCACACCGCAACTTGCTAAATCTCTTCTCATCCAAAGTCTTAGTGAAAATATCGGCCAGCTGATCTTCAGTTCTTGCATGGAAGATGGAGATATCGCCCTTCAACACATGATCGCGAAGAAAATGATGACGAATTTGGATGTGCTTTGTCTTCAAGTGCTGAACTGGGTTGCGAGAAATCTTGATAGCGCTCTCATTGTCGCACTAGAGAGGCACATTCTTCACATTGATTCCATAGTCCTTGAGAGTTTGCTTCATCCATAATAATTGAGCACAGCATGACCCAGTAGCAATGTACTTAGCTTCTGAAGTGGAGAGAGACACGCAGTTCTATTTCTTCGAGGACCAACAGACCAAAGATTGTCCGAGGAAATGGCATGTGCCTGACGTTGACTTGCGGTCCACGCGATCGCCAGCATAGTCAGAGTCTGAATATCCAACGAGATCAAATGAAGAGCCCTTGGGATACCATAATCCAAGTGTTGGTGTGTGAGCTAGATATCGAAGAATATGCTTCACAGCATTATGGTGTGATTCCTTCGGTGTAGCTTGAAATCGGGCACACATGCAAACACTAAGCATAATATCTGGCCTAGATGCACATAGGTACAATAAAGAGCCAATCATGGAGCGGTATACCTTTTGATCGAAGTCTTCACCATTTTCATCAGTGCATAGATGGCCATTTGTGGGCATTGGAATTTTGACCCCTTTTGCAATCTTGCATGCCGAATTTCCTCAATACTTCTTTGAGGTATTTCTCCTGCGATATGAATATACCATTGCGCTGTTGATGAGTTTGAAGACCTAAAAAGAATTTTAAATCTCCCATCATAGACATTTGATATTCTTCACTCATCATATAGGCAAATTCATCACTATAACGTTGGTCAGTACAGCCAAAGATAATATAATCAACATATATTTGGCACACAAACAGTTCACCATCATAAAATTTAGTGAAAAGAGTTGGGTTGAGTGAACCGGGTTTGAAGCCATTCTTCATGAAGAATTCCTTCAAAGTGTCATACCACGCCCGAGGGGCTTGCTTGAGGCCATACAGGGCCTTGTTGAGTCTGAAGACTTTGTCGGGATTCTTTGGATCTTCAAAACCTGGGGGCTGAGCAACATATACTTCTTCCTCAATCTTACCATTGAGGAATGCACTTTTCACATCCATTTATTGTAAGATAATATTATGATGGATAGCGGAAGCAAGTAATATGCGAATAGCCTCAAGTCTGGCAACAGGTGCAAAAGTTTCATCGAAATCAATTCCTTCAACCTGTGTGTAGCCTTGAGCTACAAGTCGTGCCTTATTCCTCACCACAAGGCCATTTTCATCTTGCTTGTTGTGGTAGATCCACTTTGTGTCGATGATGTTGTGCTTGCGAAGATCTGGATGTTTGACCAGTTCCCAAACATTGTTGAGCTTGAACTGATGTAATTCTTCTTGCATAGCCTGAATCTACTCAGGCTCCAAAAATGCTTCATCTACCTTAGCGGGCTCTACGATAGAGACAAAACCAAAGTGCCCACAAAAGTTAGATAAATGTGAAGATTTTGAGCGAGTGAGAGGACCTGGTGCTTCAATGTCATCAATGATCTTCTCAATTTGCACTTCATTAGCGATACGAGGATGAGTGGGTTGTCTTCGAGGAATTTGATCAGCATTTCCTTCAGAAGCATTTTCTTCAGCACCATTTTCTTCAGGTGCGCCAGCTCGGTAATCATCACGATCAGGAATGAATTCTTCAGCAGATTCTTCGGTAGGAATGACATCCTCGGTAGCCTTGAACTTAATAGAATCTTCTGGTGCAGGTTCATCTATCACAGAAGGTAGGTGCTCTCTTTGCGAGCCATTAGTTTCATCGAACCGCACATCTACAGTTTCAACAACTTTGTGAAGAACGTTGTTGAAGACTCTGTATGTGTGCGAGTCCTTTCCATAACCAAGCATAAAACCTTCATGTGCTTTCGGTCAGAATTTAGATGTGTGATGAGGATCTCTAATCCAACATTTAGCACCGAAGACTTTGAAATAACTCACATTTGGCCTTTTGTCAGTGAGGAGTTCATAAATAGTATTCTTGAAGAATTTGTGAAGATATACCTTGTTGATGACGTGGCACGCAGTATCAATTGCCTCAATCCAGAAACGACGAGGTGTCTTGTACTCATCAAGCATAGTGCGAGCCATTTTAGCGAGGGTTCTGTTCTTGCGCTCCACAACACCATTCTGCTGAGGAGTATAAGGAGCAGATAACTCATGAGTAATACCAAGTTCATCAAGATAGCCATCAAGACCGGAATTCTTGAACTCGGTCCCATTGTCAGTTCTGATGTGCTTGATCTTCACACCAAAGTTTGTTGAAGCCCTCGAGGAAAATCGTTTGAAGATTTCCTGCACTTCATGTTTGTAAGTGACAATGTGTACCCATGTGTAACGATAATAGTCATCAACAATAACAAAGCCATATAGAGATGCATCATTTGAAACAGCAGAATAATGATTAGGACCGAAGAGATCCATGTGAAGCAATTCAAATGGTCTAGTGGTGGTCATGATAGTCTTCGCTGGATGCTTGGCCTTTGTCATCTATCCAGCTTCACAAGCTTCACATAAGTGATCCTTGAGGAATTTGACATTCTCAATGCCAATGACATGCTTCTTCTTCACAAGCGTGTTCAGATTCCTCATGCCACCGTGACCAAGTCGTTGATGCCATAGCCAGCCTTCTAAAGCTTTTGCAAGTAAGCACACGGCTGGTTGTGGTCCTGTAGAGAAATCAACAATATACAGATCTCCTCTCCTAAAGCCTTCGAAGACTTTGGAATGGTAAGCTTCCATGATCACAACACAACGATATCTTCCAAAGACAACAACCATATCGAGATCACAAAGCATTGAGACAGACATGAGGTTGTATCCTAAGGACTTGACAAGCATGACTTTGTGCATGTGTCGATCCTTTGAGATCGCAACCTTACCTAGACCCAATACCTGACTTTTGCCTTTGTCAGCGAAGATGATATGCTTCAGATGTGATGGTGATAAAGGAGCATCCATCAATAGATTCTTGTCACCCGTCATGTGATTTGTACATCCACTATCGAGGACCCACTCGTTTGCTTTGGGTTGATCATCCTTGGCACCTTTTGCCATGAAGCAATAGGTGGGAGCGTAGTCATCATTGCCTTCATCAGCATTGTTGGTGTTGCCATTTTCTTCAGAGTTGAAGATAGACTTGCTGACAAATGCGGTATCAAGAGCAAGACTTGCCACACCCGACTCAGACTCCTCGGATGCCTCCTCCTCCTCATGATCCTCAGATTCAGCCTCAGAATCCATTTCCTTGCCAATGAATTCCCGAGCCTTCTTGGAGCTGCTCTTCTTGTGAGATGAAGACTTTGAGGATTTTGATGATGAAGACTTTGAAGATTTCTTCTTCTTCTTGGCGTCATCAGAACTGTAATCCTTGTATTTCTTCTTCTTTAATTCCTTGTCCCACTGAGGACAATCTTGAATGTAGTGACCAGGCTTCTTGCATTTGTGGCACAGCCTTTTCTTGTAGTCATCGGATGAGGAATCGTTGCTCCTACAGGATTTTCCAAAGCGACCACATCTTGAGAACTTCTGAAATTTCTTCACGAGCAGTGCTAGTTCCTGGCTCAGTTCTTCAGGATCACCAAGGCTGCTGGTAGAGTCTTCTTCCTCAGACTCAGAGACTGCCTTGGCCTTCAAAGGACGTGGTTTGCCATAGCTCGGACCATAGAGATCTCTCTTTTCAGCAAGCTGGAACTCATGAGTGTTTAGCCTCTCGAGGATATCAGCGGGATCAAGTGACTTGTAATCACCACGCTTTTGAATCATGAGTGCCAGAGTGTCAAATGCATAATCGAGCGATCTCAGCAATTTCTTCACCACCTCATGGTCGGTGATGTCAGTGGCACCAAGCGCTTGAAGCTCATTTCAGATATCAGTGAGGCGATCGAAGGTTTGCTGAACAATTTCATTGTCGAGTCTTTTGAAGCGGTTGAAGAGATTGCAAAGAACGTCAACACGAGAGTCACGTTGAGTTGAGACTCCTTCGTTTACTTTGGAGAGCCTATCCCAGATAAGCTTAGCAGTTTCCAAAGCACTTACTCTATCATACTGCCCTTTACTCAGATAGCCACATATGATATTCTTCGCTTGAGAATCGAGTTGCTTGAATCTCGTCACATCAGCAGCATTCAGGGAAGGTGTGACTGGGGGAACACCATTTTCCACAACATACCAGAGATCGTTGTCAATTTCTTCAAGATGCATTCGCATCTTATTCTTCCAGTAGGGGTAGTCCGTGCCATCAAAGGTAGGACACCCAGCAGAGACCTTGATCATACCTACGGTCGACATAACTAGAACTCCAGGTGGTTAAACCAAAATCACACAGAACAAGGGAGTACCTTGCTCTGATACCAATCGAAAGTGCGTTATATTGACTAGAGGGGGTGAATAGGCGATTTTCATGAATTCTTCACTGAGGACATTGTTGGTGAGGAAATTCCTAAATGAAGAACTACTTGCAGTGGAATAAGTAATCAGAAAGGAACATAACGGAACACAAGCATAGTCATCATGATGAAATGAAGACAAGCAAGGAGTACAGAAAGCGTAAACACAGGATAACACAAGGAAGAAGACGAACAGACTGAAGAAATAGAACTGAGGAAATTGAGAAAGTCTTCAGTCAAAGTCTTCAAACAGATACGAACAGGCACACAACAGCATTCATGAGGAATTTAAAGAGTTGAGGAAAGAGAACCAGTAAGCTTGGTGAAGACAATGATTTGGTAGACCAGTTCCATCTGCTGTCTTAGTTGTACATCTGGTTAGAGTGGCTGAGTATTTAAACTCTAGGACACCTAGTCCCGGACACACAGTCCTCACCATATTCTCCTTGAGCTAAGGTCACACAGACCGCGCCCAATCACTCGTGGTAAGTCTTCAGGTGACTTCCGAACCTTCACAAACTCGGTCACCGGGCGATCCACAATTCCTCTTGGATGCTCTAGACCTTGACGCCTAACCGTCTGGAAGAAGCACAGTCTTCAAAGGAAACAAGCTTTAGATCCACGCAGGATCAATCTCTTCCGTGATGCTCATTCACTTGGGGTTTTGTAGGTTTGGGTTTGGGATTTCCTCACTTGATGATTTTCACTCGAAGTCCTCGGAGGATGGGTTGCTCTCAAATGACAAGTGTCAGTTTCTCTCGGAGCAGCCAACCAACTAGTGGTTGTAGGGGGCGGCTATTTATAGCCTAGGGAGCAGCCCGACATGATAAGACATAAATGCCCTTGTCTGATACGACCGTTAGGTGGGTAGATATTTTGGAACAGCTGGCGCGTAGCATAGCAACGGTCAGAATATTTGAGGTTCGTATTCCTCAAGGCTATCATGGTCCTCACTGTGTAGGCAATTCACACTGGTGAATTCCTAACTCTTCAGTTAGAGCAAATTCCTCAGAGACCAGAAGAACTTTGTCTCTGTCACTGAAGAATATGGCTGAACTGTCGAGATTTCCAATGGCTTCACTCGAAGGGATTGGTAGGTGTAGGATTTGAGTTGAGCATCACATGGAAATTTCTCCTTGGTATTTCCTTGACCCCCTTTAACAGTACGGTGTTTCCTATGGCTCAAGAAAGAGAAAATGAAACTATGAAAACAAAAGTCTTCGCGCTTCATGTTCCTCGAATGAATACCAAGTCTTCAAGGTCACACCAATTTCTTCACTTTCAAAGTCTTCAGAAAGTCTTCAGAAATCCAAAGTCTTCAGTCGAAGAACTTCATTTTCAGGGGTCTACTTTCTCTGTAAATATCAAACTCCTCATAGACTTATAGACCTGTGTACACTCACAAACACATCAGTCTCTTAACCTATAAGTCTTCAATACACCTAAATGACTAAGGGGCACTAGATGCACTTACACATCATAGAAAAAAGTCATGGACAAAGGAAAAGGAAATTTGGATCCCCCTTCAATCTTGGTGATTTCTCCCTCGAAGCCATGGAACTTCTCCAGTGATGGTTGGATTTATGAAAAGCGTGCATGATGACATAAGGAAAACATTCTCAAATTTTTACCAGGCCACGGTGAGGCCAAACCATGGCACCACGCCAGGCGTCATGTTTTCCAAGCATGTATTTCATTTTTGTAAACATTAAGTCCGGGTTCATTTTGCCTTTTATACACATTATTTGAATTTCTGGGCATTTAATGTGCATAATTCAAATTTGAACTACAAGCACATGCTCAAGTGCACCAAAGTTGGTTGAAAAATCACATGTGTGTCCTTGGTGAATTTCTAGGTCCCATGCAAGAAATGGGAATGAAATTCAAACATCTGGGCGTCGTGGCTCGACCGGAAAGATTGAGAAACTTGGTTTTTTAATTCATGTAAATCCAAAACACGCCTGAAAATCATGAAACTTGGCATGATGTCATGACATGGCACCAACATGTTGCGGTAATTTTTTTGACCGAATTGGGACAAGCTTTGGTATAAGCTGCTTGCAAACCGGAGCTTCTCTCACGAAGGCTTGCGGTTCCGAGAGGGAACGTGTCACCTCCCTGTGTGAAACGACATACGTACACTGCCTTCTCCCGCCTTAATTTATTTACACAGGCTGATTAGACCAAATAGAAGTATCATGCTAAATTTTGCAATTATTCCGGGTTCGTTTGGCCATTTTTGTACATTAATTGAATTTTTGGGCATTTAATGTGCATAATTCAAATTTGAACTACAAGCACATGCTCCACTTCACCAAAGTTGGTTGAAAAATCACATGTGTGTCCTTGGGTGAATTTCTAGGTCCCATGCAAGAAATGAGAATGAATTTCAAACACTTGGGCGTCGTGGCTCGGCCGAAAAGATTGAGAAACTTTTTTTTAATTCCTGTAAATCCAAAACACGCCTGAAAATGATGAAACTTGGCATGGTGTCATGACATGGCACCAACATGTTGTGGTATTTTTTCTGTCCGATTTGCGAAGGCGCACACATTAAAAATCAGCAAAGTCATTTTGGAACAAGTGCTGCCACGTTACAAATTGGAAACACAACTATTATTGAAACTGTGGGCGTTCTACTACCAATTACGTGTCGCCATGCGTCCCTTTTTGATTGGCTAGGAGGTGCCATGTGGGGTAGCTATTTGAGTATGGGAGGCGTGCGATTAGACCCCTGTGCATGCTCATCGGGTGGAGAGCCCTTTGACCTCTATCCGTCGCGCACCTCCCTCCCAACGTCTACATTAATGGCGCCCGAGCCCCTGTTTCATGGTGTGGCTATGTCTCACTGGACTGAGATTTAAGAGAGAAAAGTGAAAATCTGAACAGAAAGTTTTGCATAGATCTTGATGTAAGATCCAACGGACCTTGATGTAAGATCCGGCGGACCTATATAGCATCGACTACGACTTATAGCAAGCATGATAAATATAAGGACGATGACAGTGGATAATAATTGTCTTACATATCTAGGAAGATAACTAAAAAAGCCACATGCGGCTACGCCCGAAATACACAAGGGCAAAAGAAGAAGGAAGACGCATACAACAATCTGGCTCGCTGATCTCTACTTTCTTGATGCGTTGCAGGTCGCGGAGACTATAGCGGCGATGATCTCTTTCATTAGTTTCATGTCCTTAATATGCTGCTCGGAAGCAACCGCGGATTCCTCCACCAGCCTTTCGCGCTCGATGCGGAGCATGGCATTCTCGTCCATAAGTTTCTTGATGAGGACGCCCATCCTCTTCAACAAGGCATCGGTCTCCTCCGCCTACTCCGCCCTTAGGCGATCTTCGCCCTCAGCAGGTCATGGTCGGCCTGTAGTTGTTCAAACGAGGCATTCAACTCGTCCTGCAGCTTCATCTAGCCGGAGATCTGATCCTAGATGTGGATGATTGCATGCATGCGCCTGTAAGAGTCCTTGCCTGCCTGCGAGACATTTTCGCAGGCCGCCACGGCATGGGAGGACATCTCTGCTGCTTTCGTGGTGCGGCAGGACATCCCTGCTGCTTCCGCGGCACGACCGGACCAGTCTGCTGCATCGACGGTGCGGTGGTACCTCCGTGCTGCTTCGGCGGCGCGGAGAGACCTTCTGGTGCTTCAGCGGTGCGGTGGGACAAGTCGGCTGCTTTCGTGGCTAAGCGGGACATCTCTCGTGCTTCCGCTTCCATGCTCGCCTCTCCGTGGTGGTAATCTCTTGACCGAGAACTCAATCTAGCCATGGCAGACGCAAGAGAACGATGTTGAATGACTTGTCTGCTTTTGTGGATGAGGACGGGAGGAAGGAATGTGCAGTCATCTTGGCATAGTACAGTATTTATAACCGAGTACTAATACGCTCCTAAGTGGGAAATCGTTTAGTTTTTGATCGGTGTGAATAGGTTTGCAATTTGGAAGGTGACGGGACGCAGGCTCAAAATTTATTGACGGTTCTATAATTTCTAAGTGCGGCACTATTCCCAGACGGCGTAACGTGGGCACGCTTTCTTGGCCGCGTACGTGGCGTTTGGTGCACCGCAATTGGCAATGTCAGCACACGTCTTGTTCCAAGAACCGTGCGCGCTCGTTATTACCATCGCGCATGCTTCTTTTAATTAGAATGTGTGCCTGTCTAGCGCACATACATTGATCTATCTAATTGTTTGTGTTTGTTGTGGCTAATCACAAACAGTTCATCGGTGTGGAGTGTATGCCTTCGATCGCACACACCTTCGATCTGGCAGACAGTTTCTGTTTTGTTGCCTAATAGCAAACAGTTAATCCTTCTGAAGTGTATGCCCTCAATCGAACACACCTTTATTTAGCTATCTGTTTCTGTTGTTCCACCTCATCACAAACAGTTAATCCGAGCGAACCGTATGTTGTGTATCGCACACGCCTTCATCTAGCTGCCCGTTTCTTTTGTTCCTCCTCATCGCAAACAGTTCATTGAACTGAACCATATGCCGTGCATCGCACATGCAACTAAAATATGAACCGTGTTTGATGCATCCATCATTGCAAACGTTTTGGACATTTTTGACGGTTCTCTGACACCACCGTTTGCGATTATTGCATCGCACACAGTTTTCTCGAAGGGTCTCTGATCATAGTGTCACGTTAGCAGCATCCTGCAGTAGTGGGAGCACAACCCACCAGGGCGCGCCCAGGTGGGTTGTGCCCACCTGGTGGACCCTGTATGGTACTTATTTGCTCCAATAATTCTCATTTATTCCATCAAAATTCCTCGTGAAGTTTCAACTCATTTGGAGTTGTGCAGAATAAGTAGCCCAACGTAGCTTTTCCAGGTCCAGATTTCCAACAGCCAGAATTCTCCCTCTTTGTGTGAACCTTGCATATTATGAGAGAAAAGGCATTAGAATTACTCCAAAAAGCATTATTATGCAATAAAACAACCTAAATAACAGTAGGTAAACACGATGCAAAATTAAGGTATCAGGATCAAGTTACTATCGAACCTCGTAGGTCGACATGGATACGTACTGCTCATGAGTGGTACGGTAACCCTGTCTTAGAGGTCATGTTGTCAGACAATGATGAACCTATAAGCTATGGAGAAGAGATGGTGGGCCTAAATTCCGACAAATGGTTAGAGGCCATGAAATCCTAGATGGGGTCCATGTATAAAAACAAAGTATGGACTTTGGAAGTATTACCTGAAGGGTGAAAGGCCATTCAGAATAAATGGATGTTCAAGAAGAAAGCGGACGCGGACAGTAATGTCACCGTCTATAAAGCTCGACTATGGCAAAGGGGTTTTCACAAGTTCAAGGAGTTGACTACGATGAGACTTTCTCACCCGTAGCGATACTTAAGTCCGTCAGAATCATATTGGCAATAGCTGCATTTTTTTATTATGAAATCTGGCAGATGGATGTTAAAACATCGTTCCTTCATGGTTTCCTTAAGGAAGAGTTGTATATGATGCAACCAGAAGGTTTTGTCGATCCATAGAATGCTAACAAATTTTGCAAGCTCCAGCGATCCATTTATGGACCGGTGTAGGCATCTCGGAGTTGGAATCTTCGTTTTGATGAGGTGATCAAAGCGTTTGGTTTATACAAGTTTAGGGAGAAGCTTGTATTTACAAGAAAGTGAGTGGGAGCTCTATAGTGTTTCTATATTATATGTGGATGGCATATTGCTGATTGGAAACAATACAGAACTTTTGGAAAACATGAACACATATTAAATAAGAGTTTTTCAATGAAGGACCTATGAGAAGCTTCTTTCATATTAGGCATCAAAATCTATAGAGATAGATCGAGACTCTTAATAGGACTTCAACCAAGCACATACCTTGATAAGATTTTGAAGAAGTTCAAAATGGATCTGCCCAAGAAAGGGTTCTTGCCTGTTTTGCAAGGTGTGAAGTTGAGTAAGACTCAATGCCCAATGACTACGGAGGATAGAGAAAAGATGAGTGTCATCCCCTATGCTTCAGCAATAGGCTCTACTATGTATGCGATGTTGTGCATGAGCCCAGATGTCAGCCTTTCCATATGTGTTGCTGGAAGGTTTCAAAGTGATCCAGGAGTGGAACACTGGACAACGGTCAAGAATATCCTAAAGTACCTGAAAAGGACTAAGGAAATGTTTCTCATTTATGGAGGTGATCAAGAGCTCGTCGTAAAGGGTTACGTCGATGCAAGCTTTGACACTAATCTGGAGGACTCTAAGTCTCAAACTGGATGCATATATATTCTAAATGGGGGAGCAGTAAGCTGGTGCAGTTCCAAGCAAAGCGTGGTAGCTGATTCTATATGCGAAGCAGAGTACATAGTTGCCTCAGAGGTAGTGAAAGAAGGTGTCTGGATGAAGCTGTTCATGACAGATCTTGGAGTTGTGCCCAATACACTGGACCCAATGACTCTGTTATGTGACAACACTGGTGCCATTGCTCTGGCAAAGGAACCAAGGTTTCACAAGAGGACGAGACACATAAGGCGACGCTTCAACTCCATCAGCGATGCGATCAAGGAGGAGGACATAAACATTTGTATAGTACATACAGATCTGAATATTGTAGATCCGTTGACTAAAAATCTTCCACGGGAAAAACATGATCAACACCAGAACTCTATGGGTTTTAGATTCATTACCACGTAATGCTAGATTATTGACTCTACTGCAACTGGGAGACTATTAGAAATATGCCCTAGAGGCAATAATAAAGTGGCTATGATTATATTTCCTTGTTCATGATAATAGTTTATTATCCATGTTATAATTTTATTCATAGGAAACTCAAATACATGTGTGGATACATAGACAACAACATGTCCCTAGTGAGCCTCTACCGGACTAGCTCGTTGATCAAAGATGGCTATGATTTCCTAGTCATAGATATGAGTTGCCATTCGATAACGGGATCACATCATTGGGAGGATGATGTGATGGACAAGACCCAAACTATAAGCATAACATAGGACCTTATCAAGTTTATTGCTATCATTTTCTGCATGTCAAGTATCTGTTCCTATGACCATGAGATCATGCAACTCACTGACACCGGAGGAGTACCTTGTGTGTATCAAATGTCACAACGTAACTGAGTGACTATAAAGATTCTCTACAGGTATCTTCGAGGGTGTCTATTTAGTTGGCATGGATCAAGACTGGGATTTGTCACTCCATGTGACGGAGAGGTATCTCGGGGCCCACTAGGTAATACAACATCACAATGAGCTTGCAAGAAATGTGATAAGGAGTTAGCCATGGGATCTTTTATAATAGAACGAGTAAACAGACTTGCTGGTAATGAGATTGAACTAGGTATGGAGATACTGACGATCGAATCTTGGGCAAGTAACATACCGATGGACAAAGGGAACTGTATACGGGATTAGCTGAATCCTTGACATCGAGGTTCGACCGATAAAGATCTTTGTAGAATATGTAGGAACCAATATGGACATCCAGGTCCCGCTACTTGTTATTGACCGTAGAGGTGTCTCGGTCAGTCTGTATAGTTCTCGAACCCGTAGGGTCTACACACTTAACGTTTGGTGACGATCTAAGTATAGTTGAGTTTTTGTGTTGGTGACCGAAGGTTGTCCAGAATCCCGGATGAGAACTCGGACATCACGAGGAGCTCCGGAATGCTTGAGATGTAAAGATTCATATATTGAAAATTGTTATCAGGATTCCAGAAAAAGTTCGAGTTTTTCCGGTATTGTACCGGGATGGTCCAAGAAGGTTCTGAAGTGAGGCCCATCAGCATGGGGACCCACATGAATGTGGGTAGTGGGGAAACTCCCCACAACCCTGGTCTAGGCGCACCAAGATCATCCCTTAAAAGGAATAGTATCATATCCCAAAGGGATAAGATCAGGATCCTTAAAAAGGGGATAGAGGCCGGTGGGGAAGGAAAGGAGGGATTTCCTTCCTCCCCCTTTGGCCAATGACCCTAGGGCCTTGGAGGGCAAGCCACCGGCCCCCTCCATGCCTATATAAAGATGGGGAGCTGTTGGGGGAAGCAATCCTTCAACCCTTGCCCGTCTCCATCCCGTTACACCTCCACCACCTCACGCAAACGCTTGGCGAAGCCTTGCTGAGATTGCTTCACCACCACTGCCACCACGCTGTCGTGCTGCCGGGAACTCGAGCTACTACTTCACCGTCGCTCGCTGGATCGAGGAGGTGAAGGCGTCAGCAAGCCGTACATGTGTTGAACGTGGCGGTGCCATCCATTCGGCACTTGATCGGGAGTTCATGGACGGATCGTGATTGGATCACGAAGACGTTCGACTACATCAACTGCGTTTCTTAACGCTTCTGCTTAGCGATCTACAAGGGTATGTAGATCCAATCTCTCCTCTATTATATGGTCATCCCCTAGATTGATCTTGATGAGCGCAGGAATTTTTTTGTCCCATGCAACGTCCCCAACACCAACATTCGCACGTGGTTCCATGAACACAAGCATTCCTTGTCCCACTCCGACATGGTCATCCACAACCGTGAAAGTCCATCAACCAACGATGGAACACCATCTAAGCGGCTCTTGAAGTATTGCGGTCACTTGAAGCATTTCATTGCACAGTGGCCTAGTGGTGCGCAAATCACCAAGCAAGTAAGTTCATTTGGCCGGATATGCATAGTTTTGTTGATCACTTGTCGCATATCCATAGTTTTACTGATTTGTGACTGAATATGCACCCAAATATGCATAGTTTTGTTGATATATATATATATATATATATATATATGTATGTATGTATGTATGTATATAGTGTTGTTGGTCACTTGTCGGATATGCGTAGCTTTGTTGATCACTAGACGGATTCAACATGGCAATGGGTACACGCTACCCGCAAACCCGGCGAGTAAAAACCCTATTATGGTAAGGGTATGGGAAATAAAAATACCCATGGGTTTCTAAATGGGAAAATTTTATACCCATCGGATAAGGTGGGTATGGGTACGGGAAGGCAATACCCATACCCACAAATCCGCAAACCCGTATACTACTACACCATGTCAAGTAGGTCTTCTGTGTCATTGACTAGATTGAGAAAAGATCCTAAGCTACCAGGCACTAAGTATAGCTTGTCAAGTATATTTGTTGTTGTATCCCTCCTCGCGCCTGCATCCACCTTCAAAATGGAAAATGCCTGGGTGCCGCGATGACTACAGGCTGCACTATGCAACATCCGGCTACTCCTACGAGCAACGCATGCGCTCCGCCAATGAATAGGGTGAAGCATGAGAAGCGTCCAACTTGGTGAATAATTTTGCACTCCACACTTAACACATTTTTTAATTTCTATGATGCATGAATGTGTTGATGAATGTGTATGATGTATTAATGGATTATTTGAATGTCTTGATGATTGTTTAGTCAACTTTGAACATGTTGAAATATAATTGCCAAGATGGTTTTCTTACCCGCGGGTATTACTCGTACCCGGCCGGGTACGGGTATGGGAACAATTTAAAACCTGAGGTGTGCGTACGTGTTTGGGCAGAAAATATTGAGACGGTGCGGGTTTTGGAACGCATTACCCGTACCCATACCCCGCGGGTGCCATGTTGAAGACGGATATCTATGCATTGTTCTTGAAAATGTTTTTTGTAGCCTACTCACAGTGGGAGCATTGATGTCTACTACACAACCTTCTTCTTGTAGACGTTGTTGGGCCTGCAAGTGCACAGGTTTGTAGGACATTGGCAAATTTCCCTCAAGTGGATGACCTAAGGTTTATCAATCCGTAGGAGGCGTAGGATGAAGATGATCTCTCTCAAACAACCCTGCAACCAAATAACAAAGAGTCTCTTGTGTCCCCAACACACCCAATACAATGGTAAATTGTATAGGTGCACTAGTTCGGCGAAGAGATGGTGATACAAGTGCAATATGGATAGTAGATAAAGGTATTTGTAATCTAAAATTATAAAAACAGCAAGGTAGCAAGTGATAAAAGTGAGCGTAAACGGTATTGCAATGGTAGTAAACAAGGCCTAGGGTTCATACTTTCACTAGTGCAAGTTCTCTCAACAATAATAACATAGATAGATCATATAACAATCCCTCAACATGCAACAAAGAGTCACTCCAAAGACACTAATAGCGGAGAACAAACGAAGAGATTATGGTAGGGTACGAAACCACCTCAAAGTTATTCTTTCTGTTCTATCTATTCAAGAGTTCGTAGTAAAATAACATGAAGCTATTCTTTCCGCTCAATCCATCATAGAGTTCATACTAGAATAACACCTTAAGACACAAATCAACCAAAACCCTAATGTCACCTAGATACTCCATTGTCACCTCAAGTATCCGTGGGCATGATTATACGATTGCATCACACAATCTCAGACTCATCTATTCAACCCACACAAAGTACTTCAAAGAGTGCCCCAAAGTTTCTACCGGAGATTCAAGAATGTGTGCCAACCCCTATGCATAGGTTCATGGGCGGAACCCGCAAGTTGGTCACCAAAACATACATCAAGTGACACATGATATCCCATTGTCACCACAGATAAGCACGGCAAGACATACATCAAGTGTTCTCATAAAAGACTCAATCCGATAAGACAACTTCAAAGGAAAACTCAATTCATCACAAGAGAGTAGAGGGGGAGAAACATCATAAGATCCAACTACAATAGCAAAGCTGGGGATACATCAAGATCGTGCCATAGAGGGAACACGAGAGAGAACACGAGAGAGAGAGATCAAACACATAGCTACTGGTACATACCCTCAGCCTCGAGGGTGAACTACTCCCCGTCATGGATAGCGCCGGGATGATGAAGATGGCCACCGGTGAAGGATCCCCCCTCTGGTAGGGTGTCGGGAAGGGCTCCCGAGATGTTTTTGGTGGCTACAGAGGCTTGCGGCGGCGGAACTCCCGATCTATCTTGATATTCGATGTTTTTAGGGTACGAGGGAATATATAGGCGAAAGAAGTTAGTCGGGGGGTGCTCGAGGGGTCCATGAGACAGGGGGCGCGCCCAGTAGGGGGGGCGCCCTCCTATCTCGTGGCCTCCTCGAGGCTCTTCTGACGTGCACTCCAAGTCTCCTGGGTGATATTCTTCCCAAAAATCACGCTACCGAAGGTTTCATTCCGTTTGGACTCCGTTTGATATTCCTTTCCTTCGAAATACTGAAACAAGCAATAAAACAGCAATATGGGCTGGGCCTCCGGTTAATAGGCTAGTCCCGAAAGTAATATAAAAGTGTATAATAAAGCCCATAATCATTCAAAACAGATAATATAATAGCCTGGAACAATAAAAAGTTATAGATACGTTGGAGACGTATCAAGCATCGTCACGATGTTGCGTCGCAAATGCGTTGACTGTAGATGAAGCCGACAAATTGCTCAAGTGGTGATAGCCTTTTGTGCCGATGTCGATGTAGCTGAGAGCGTAGGGTGGTGTAGCCGTTGTTGGGTTCTACAGTAGGGTGCGTCAACTGCATACTAAAATTTTCTTACACGCAGAACAACCAAGAACATGCTATGGCCGGGGCAGCGCGTAGTGCCGTGCAGCGGAAGAAGAGTCGGGGCAGCGCGTCAATGTGGATCGTCTCCTCCTCGTCTGATGTCCCGCAAACAGCCGGTTGTCCGATCCCACGTACAAGTTCATCGGAACGGTGCAGGTGCACCTCCTCTAATGGTATATACGTGTGCAGGAGGAACACCATGCGGTGGACAGCTAGGTCTGATCACACAGTCGGCTAGTGGATGTGGCTATTTTGCAACACATGCAAACCCTAGTGGCGGCGCTGAAGCGATCAACCAAATGAGTATGCCGCACCTCCACTTTATATAGTCGTCCGTCATGGGCTCAACACTTGGGCCTCGCATGGACCCGAAAGCCCAAAATTTGTTCGGCTAGGATTCGAGTCCGAGTAGGATGATATCCGACTCGTGGAGTCCGATCCGGCCTCAGGTTCCTTCCCTTCAGCACGCGAGCCCTTAGGTTCTAGTCGGCTTGGTGGCAGATCGGATCACCTATGACCTGCCTAGCTGGTAGCGGCCTCTATCAAGGCGTTCCGACCACCAAGCAGACAATGAAGCTGGTTGGTGAACCTGTACATCACACTTCCTTTCCTTTTGCCACCCGATATATGTTGTCGGGCTCAAGGCGAGTCTGTCATCCTTGTGCTAGCCCAATGTCTTTCTCGTTCCAGTTATGCCGACCACAAACCAGATTATCTCATAATCCTTGTCGCATGGCCCTGCTTATCCTGGTCGGATCACACGAGGGGCCCAGAGTATATCTCTCCTGATCGGAGGGGAAAATCCCATCTTGTTCGACCATGTGTCACAACATGGGTCTGGATAAGCCAGAAACCTACCTTTGTAACTACCCAGTCATGGAGTAGCATTTTGTCGGCCCAAAGCAGGTTTGTCACTATTCCGAGTACATGTGTCAGCTCAGGTCTTAGGACATAGAACGTATATTGTACTAGAGACTCACGAATGACATATCACAGTGTCTCATAGTTGGGTCTGTCCGACTCAGACCTTATCTCGACTCGGATCCGACTATGTCGAATCTGACCATATCCTTCCAATTACATATTATCCGGTTAGCATCCAATGCTCCATGGCTAGTGAGACCAAGCCATCAACCATGTCTTATGCTAGTCTAGTCGGCTGCGCGTCCACACAACCCTTTCGACTAGGGACCTTTTTGGACAGTAATCGTATAATGCCTAGTCCCACAAACAAGTCACGTACTTGCTGATATACATCATTGATAATGTCGAAGGACTATATTTATTCATAAACACATAGTAAATATCATCATACATGATTTCCTCTAGGGCATATCTCCAACAGTCTCCCACTTGCACTAGAGTCAAACAAATAGTCATTGAATGCCCATAGCTCTAACCTGCCCCTCATGCTTTGGTTCTAGAAGCGGCTTAGTCAACAGATCTGCAACATTTGCATCCGTGTGAATTTTGCATAACTCTACATCACCATTATTTACGATCTTTCGTATCATGCGATATTTCCACTATGTGTCTGACCTTGTGGTGATTCCTCGGCTCCTTTGCTTGTGCGATGGCACCAGAATTATCACAATAGAGGTCCAACGGTTTTACCGAGGCTGGGAAAATACCAAGATCATCCAGAAAGTTCCGAATCAAAACACCTTCCTTTGCAACTTCACAAGCCGCAATATATTCGACTTCTCTGGTAGAATCTCCCACCGTATCTTGCTTGGAACTCATCCAGCTCACTACTCCTCTGTTCATGATGTACACGAATACAGACTGTGATCGGCAATCATCTCTGTCGGTTTGGAAACTAGCATCGGCGTGACCCCTTACGACAAGCTCTTCCTCACCTCCATAAACTAAGAAGATCTCTTTTGTCCTTTTCAGGTACATCAAAATAGTCTTTACCATTACCCGGTGACTCTCACCTGGGTTGGCCTTGTATCTACTTGTTAGGCTTACTGCAAAAGCAACATCAGGCCTTGTACATATCATGGCATACATGATTGATCTAATTGCCGAGGCATACAAAATCCTACTCATCCTGCTTCGCTCATCAGATGTCGAAGGACTCTGAGTCTCGCTTAGCCTTATACCATGTGAGAGTGGCAATAATCCTTTCTTTGCCTCACTCATGTTGAACCGCTTCAACACTTTATCTATGTACGTGCTCTGGCTTAAGCCGAGCAGCCTCCTCGATCTATCCCTGTAGATCTTAATGCCTAAATTATACACAGCCTCACCAAGGTCCTTCATCGAAAACTTGCCATTCAATGACTCCTTGACCGAGTTCAGCATCGAAACATCGTTTTCGATCAACAATATATCATCCACATACAAGATCAAAAACATTATCGAGCTCCTACTTAACTTCTTGCATAAACAAGCATCCCCTTCGCTTTTGATGAAACCAAGACCAGTGATGACCTCATCATAACGAATATTCCAACTCTGAGATGCTTGCCTCAACCAATAAATGCATCTTCTGAGCTTTCATACCTTACTAGCGCTAGTCGGATCGACAAAACCTTCGGGTCGTATCATATACACGTCCTCGGTTAAATTTTCGTGAAGGAAAGCCGTCTTGACATCCATCTGCCATATCTCGTAATCAAAATATGTAGCTATAGCTACTACGATCCTCACCGACTTCAGCATCGCTATCGGCGAGTAAGTCTCGTCGTAGTCGATTCCTTGAACTTGTCCAAAAACCTTAGCGACAAGCCGAGCTTTGTGGATCTGAACATTTCCATCCACATTGGGTTTCTTCTTAAAGACCCATTTGTAGCCAATGGCTGCTACGCTAGGCGGCGGATCAACCAAGTCCCAGACTTGATTCTCATCCATGGACTTTAACTCGGATCTTATGGCCTCCAGCCATCGAAACCTGGGCTGACCATTGCTTTGGCAGATGTGGTCAGCTCATCGCTTTCTAGCAACAATACATTGCACACTCTGCACAATCTTTCTGACCTCCATAGTTCCGGTGACGCTTCCACTACGGGTTCCCTAACTGACTCCAGTATGATCTCATCACCAGCCGAGCCGTCCCCGAGTAGTCCTCAAATTTCTTCGAGTCGGACCGTCCTCCCACTGGCCTCCCGACTGAGAAACTCTTTCTCAAGGAAAACCCCGTTCCGAGCAACAAACACTTTGTTCTCTTCCCGGTTGTAGAAGCTATATCCCAAGGTTTCCGTCGGATATCCCACGAATATGCATTTATCAGACTTGGGTGTAAGCTTGTCTGGCATAAGTCGCTTGACAAATGCTTCAAAACCCAAAATATTTAGAAAAGACAAACTGGGACTCTTCCCGGTCCACATCTCATGTGGTGTCTTGTCTACGGATTTTGATGGTACCATGTTAAGTGTGAAACCTGCAGTTTCTAGAGGTATATCCTGAGAATGACAAGGGTAAATCTGATTTGCTCACCATAGACCGGACCATTCCCAACAAGGTTGTATTCCTCCATTCTGACACGACATTTCTCCATGGCTCATGTACTCACCTCCACGATCAGATCGTAGAATCTTTATAGTCTTGCAAAGCTGATTCTCAACCTCATTCTGAAACTCTTTGAACTTTTCAAAAGTTTCCGACTTGTGCCTCATCAAATAGATATATCAATATCTACTCAAGTCGTCGGTAAAAGTCACAAAGTACTGATAGCCACCTCTAGAGTTGTGCTCATTAGTCCACACACATCACTGTGTATCAGTTCCAATATCTTGGACGTTGATGCCTGCTCGAACTACGTTAGTATTTCCCCAAAGAAGAAGGGATTGCAGCACAGCGACAGTAGGTATTTCCCTCAGCGATGAGACCAAGGATGTCGAACCAGTAGGAGAACCAAGCAACACAACGTAAACAGCCCCTACACACAAATAACAAATACTCGCAACTCGACGTGTTAAAGGGGTTGTCGATCCCTTTCGGGCAATGATGCCTCAAATTGGCGAGAAGACATGATAAAGTTGTGATAGATAGGATAAATAGATCGCAAAATAAAGTGCAGCAAGGTATTTTGTATTTTTGGTTTAATAGATCTGGAAATAAAAGCAAAGGAAAATAGATCGCAAAGGCAAATATGATGAAAAGACACCCCGGGGCCGTAGGTTTCACTAGTGGCTTCTCTCGAGAAAAATAGCAAATGATGGGAAAACAATTACCGTTGGGCAATTGATAGAACTTCAAATAATCATGATGATATCTAGACAATAATCATTATATAGGCATCATGTCCAAGATTAGTAGACCGACTCCTGCCTGCATCTACTACTATTACTCCACACGTCGACCGCTATCCAGCATGCATCTAGTGTATTAAGTTCATGGAAAAACAGAGTAATGCAATAAGAAAAATGACATGATGTAGACAAGATCTATTTATGTAGAAATAGACCCCGCCTTGTTATCCTTAATAGCAACGATACATACGTGTCGTTTCCCCTTCTGTCACCGGGATCAAGCACCGTAAGATCGAACCCATCACAAAGCACCTCTTCCCATTGCAAGATAAATAGATCAAGTTGGCCAAACAAAACCCAAATATCGGAGAAGAAATACGAGGCTATAATCAATCATGCATATAAGAGATCAAAGAATACTCAAATAACTTTCATGGATAAAAACATAGATCTGATCATAAACTCGAAGTTCATCACATCCCAACAAACACACCGCAAAAAGACTTACATCATATGGATCTCCAAGAGACCATTGTATTGATAATCAAGAGAGAGAGAGAGAGAGAGAGAGAGGAAGCCATCTAGCTACTAACTACGGACCCGTAGGTCTATAAAGAACTATGACGTATCATCGGAGAGGCACCAATGGACATGATGAACCCCTCCGAGATGGTGTCTATATTGGATCTGGTGTTTCTGGAACTTGCGGCGTATGGAATTGATTTTCGTCGACTCCCCTTGGGTTTCTAGAATATTGGGGTATTTATAGAGAAAAGAGGCAGTGCGGGAGGCCACCAAGGAAGCCACAACCCACCTGGGCGCGCCTGGGCCTCCAGGCGTGCCCTGGTGGGTTGTGCTCCCCTTGGACCTCCCCTCAGGTACTTTCTTGGCCCACTGGATGTCTTCTGGTCCAAAAAATCCACAAAAAGTTTTGCTACGTTTGGACTCTGTTTGGTATTGATTTCCCGCGATGTAAAAATATAAGCAGAAAATAGCAACTGGCACTGGGCACTATGTCAATAGGTTCGTACCAAAAAATGATATAAAATGACTATAAAATGATTGCAAAACATCCAAGAATGATAATATAACATCATGGAACAATCAAAAAATTATAGATACGTTGGAGACGTATCAGCATCCCCAAGCTTAATTCCAGCTTGTCCTCGAGTAGGTAAATGATAAAAACAGAATTTTTGATGTGGAATGCCGCCTAACATGTTCATCACATAATCTTTTCTTTATAGCATGGAAATTTGAACTTTTATATGGTTCAAAGCAATAGTCTAGTTTTGACATGAAGACTTTAATACTCAAGAATACCAACAAGCAACAATGTCTTTCAAAATATCAACACTAAAGCAAGTTAGCCCTAGCCCATTATGCTCAATCATTGATCCATTCATGAAACATACTCGAATATTAGCTACACCCAATGCTCAAATACGATCATAGTGCCCCTTAGTTGGTGCTTTATATGAGAAGGTGGAGACTCAAATTCAAGATAAAAATTGCATAAAGTAAAAGAAAGGCCCTTCGCAAAGGGAAGTAGGGATTTGTAGAGGTGTCAAAGCTCAAAGCGAAAATTGAGAGATAACAATTTTTGGGAGGCATACTTTTCCCAGCAATGAAAATGACTTAGAGCTCCCAACACTTTCCATGCTAGATACATCATAGGCGGTTCCCGAACAGAAAATAAAGTTTATTCCTTTTTCCACCATTACTTTCACATTCCATGGCTAACCGTATCCACGGGTGCCCTCTATACCAACACTTTCCAAGGAATTTATTATTTGATAACATAAAGTAAATTCATTTTATATTTCAGGACTGGGCATCCCTAATACATTTGCCATACTCTCGTGCAATGACAAGTAAATAAACACTCATCGTGAGAGTAACACATCTAGCATGGAAATTTTTGGCCACCCCTCACCGCCTCGTGAGTATTTTGAAAATTAGAGATGGCACATGCAAATTTGCTTAGAACGGCATGGAAATACCGCATATAGGTAGGTATAGTGGACTCATATGGCAAAACTGGTTTAAAGGGTTTTGGATGCACAAGTAGTGATCATACTTAGTGCAAAATGAACGCTAGCAAAAAGATTGAGAAACGACCAACGAAGAAACAAAAAATCTCGTACCCAAGCATTAAGCATAAGTAACACTGAATAATGCACCACAAGTAGGATATAAATTTCATTGCATAACTATTGACTTTCGTGCTTGTTTAGGGAATCACAAACCTTTACATCAATATTCTTACTAAAGCACAATTACTCATCAACATGACTCACATATCATATCGTCATATCTCAAAACCATTACTAAGAACCAAGTTTATTTCGTCCAATGATCTTCACGAAAGTTTTTGTTATATCCTCCTTGGATATCTATCACTTTGGGACTAATTTCATATGTTGCTTTTGATAAGCTCAAACAAATTTAAGTGAAGAACATGAGCATAATATTTCTTTCTCTCAAAATAATCTAAGTGAAGCAAGAGAGAATTTCTAAAAAAATTACTAACTCCCAAATAAATCTAAGTGAAGCATGAGAGCATTTCTTCAAAAATAACAAAGCACACCGTGCTCAAAAAGATATAAGTGAAGCACTAGAGCAATTCCATCGCTCTAAAAATTTAAGTGAAGCATAGGAGCAATCATAGCATAATTTTTGGCTCTCTCAAAAATATGTGTCCAGCAAGGATTCAAGACTTAAAACAAAAGGCAAAACAAGCAAATACTCATATCATACAAGACGCTCCAAGCAAAACTCATAATATGTGACAAATAAAAATATAGTCCCAAGTAAAATACCGATGGTTGTTAGAAGAAAGAGGGGATGCCACTCGGGGGCATCCCCAACCTTAGTTGCTTGCTACTTCTTGAATTATATCTTGGGTTGCCTCGGGCATCCCCAAGCTTAGCCTTTTGCTAATCCTAATTCCTTCATCCATCATAAGATCACCCAAAACTTGAAAACTTCAATCACACAAAACTCAACAAAATGTTCGTGAGATACGTTAGTATAAGAAAGCAAACCACTACTATAAGTACTCTTGCAAACCCATTCATATTTTATTTTTGCATTATATCTACTGTATTCCAACTTTTCTATGGCAAAAATCTTCAAAGAAAACCATAGAATCATCAAAACAAGCACACAACTCAAAGAAGTTGTCACACCCTAGCTAGTTCATGCATTAGAGTGTTGCATCATGTCTATTCTTTCATCAGAAACTTGAAATGGGGATGACAGAACCCCTAGCCCCCTCTCGAAATCAAATAGGGTTTACTAAAAATATTTTCAATGAACCTGAAATGCCCTTCTAAAATGTCCATCATTTTTGCCTTGGTTCAGAGCCTCTGCCAAAAGTGGTGCACAATTTTCCAGGTCATCCTAGGGTTTTTGAATTAAATCATAAGTATTTGAGTTTGGGCATTTAAATTATATAAATTATTTTAAATGCTCAAATATTCCCAAACCAAAATGTTCCATGCTGGATATATTCCAGTTAGTGGCCATAAGCAGTTTGGTGAATTTTAGAGTTGCTTTGGTATTTTTAATAATTCTACAGATTTACAGAATAAATAAAAAAAGATAAATAAAAGAGAGAGAGAGGAAACTTACCTGGTGCCCACCTGGCAAGCCCACCTGCCGGCCCAGCCCAACAACCGCTCCAGCGAGCTGCTTGCCTTCGCCAGGCAGGCAGGCAGGTGCTCGACGGCGGCTCCAGCGCGCGCCACGCAACTGGCCGTCGCCCTGCTTCACCCCCTCGCCTCTCTGCTGGCCTGAATGAGCTCCACGTCGAGCCCCGAAACCCGTGGACATCCCCATTCGTCCCCAGCTCCTCTCCCGCGCTCTCCCGCACCATGGACGACGCCACCGCAGCCGCACCGTCGCTGTAGTCGCGCTCTCTATCGTCCCCGCGCCGCGCCACCGTGTCCAGGAGCTCCGCCGCCCTCCTCTCCTTCAAGCTAGCCGAGCCCCGAGTGCTCGCGTGCCCCGAAGCCACTGCACCGACCTCGCCCGACTCCGCGATCGCCGGAGATCCCCTTCGCCGTCGCCGCCGCACCAGCTCGTCCCCGACTGCGCCGTCTACTTCTTCGAGACCGTCGTGAGCCCAGCTACCTCCTCCCCCTTTCCTCTCTCGCTCTCGTGCACCACAGCGAGCGCATAAAGCTTCACCGCACGCACCGCCGCCGAGCTCGTCGCCGATGTGTCTCCGGCCAACCACCGGCCACACCATCGTGTCCAACGCACTCACCGCACCCGTAGGAACCCGTAGCATCACTCCACGCGCCTCGCCGTGCCCCCTAGCGTCGAGTTCGACCTCACCCAAACTTCGCCGACCACCAAAGTCGTCGCCGGTGCCGTTTCCGGCCACCCCGAGCTCAACTAACTCCACCAAGAGCTGTGGCTTGCTCCCAGCTACACGTAGATGCCCTCCGCGGCTCGTTTAGTCGCCGGAATGCACAAAACCACTCTCGCCGCCGCGTTCGGCCTCGCCGGCGGTTAAACGTCGGTGAGTTGACCCGGCTGACCCCCTCGTTTGACCACGGGTGGGCCCAGTTTGACCCCCTGGGTCAATGACAGGTGGGGCCCAGCCCTGTTAACTAATCAGGATTAGGTTTACTTAATAATTAGTTAAACTAATTACACTGACACACGGGACCCACTAGTCAGGGTTGACCTGGACTGTTCCGTTGACCGGTGACGTCATCCTGACGTAATGCTGACGCAGTAATTCATTTACTAGAATTATTATTACACAGGAAATTCCAGAAAATAACTCAAACTTCAAATAATCCTATAAATTAATCTGTAACTCCAAATGCAAAGTTTTATATATGAAAAATGATCAGAAAAATCCAATCTATCCATCTGTACTGGTTTCATGCATGTTTAAGAAAGCTAACCTGATGTTTAGTGCAAAACAAGATAAAGCACTTTAAAGGGCCATTTATGAGTTTGGAACTTGAATCTTTAAGTCAAAATGGTTCAAACCCATCTGGTCTTAGTTGCATTAGCCTAATACACTCATTTTGCCATGACTCATGCATGCATCATATTGTTGCATATTGTTTGGTGATGTTGTGTATCGGTGCTCTTTGCGGCAGGATCTGCCCCCGAGGAGTACCACGATTACCCTAGTGAAGATCAATATTAGTGCATCGACCCATCGGGCAAGCAACCAACCATTTGATCATATCGATACAATCCCATGTTCTCGCTTCTGCTCTCTTTTACTGCATTAAGACAACGTGATTCAAACTGCTAAGTGTTACCGTAGTTGAACCCATTTCCTCTGCATGACCTGTCATTGCCACAGTAACTAGATGAAACCCACTAGCATGTGTAGGAATTGATTGAGCCATATGTATGTGTTGTTCCTACCTTGCTATGCCTGCTATGCTTAGAGTCGTGTCAGGTCTGGTTCATCTGGGTGATGGGCTAGAGTGAAATGATCTTGGCGGTAATGAGAGGGATGTGTTGAACACGATTTGGTAAAGGTATCGATGAGAGGCCATGTAGGAGTACATGGTGGGTTGTTTCATTGAAGCCGACCTTAAGCACCGAGATCTGTATGTGTGATTTAATATTCAACTACTACCATACATTGGGCCCTGAAATATGACCCCGCTCGACTTCTTATTCACCCTAGTCCTCTGTCCAGGAGTTGCAAGTAGTTTCTGGTGTTTATAGCTTACTGGAGGCCGTGGGCAGCGCTGACCCGCGGGGTGGGCTGTGATGCGGTAGGTACGTGGTCGGGTATGCCAGGCACCCGTTAGGTGTCTCGGAACCCTATACACATCGTTCGGGGCCGTATGTGGAAACCTCGGCCGGACTCCCTGCGGATGGAACCTGAATAGGCGATAAACCTGGACTAGAGACTTAGGTGTTTAGGTAGGTCGTGGTCTACACCCACGTCGGCTTTCGCTTGAAGTCTGCCGAGCACATGTCGTGTGCAGACGCTAAGTGGTGGAAACATGTATGAAGAAGTACACCCCTGCAGGGTTAACATCATCTATTCGAATAGCCGCGTCCGCTGTAAGGGACTACTTGGTTGCCTATACAGTTCATAGACAAGTAAATGGATACTACTAAAATCCTCAAGATAAGCGTGAGTGCCGAGGATGGCTCTTCCGTAGGATGACGGAGGTGGATCCTCGGTGGTGTATTGAAGTGGTGTGTAGTGGACTCGAGTGTGCTCAGACATGTCTCTTCCGATGTTGGCTTGTATGGTTTGTATGACTTGAATGCTGGGTCGTGTGACCCGTACTTGTGTGTATGCTATGTATGGCTCCCTGAGCCTTTAAATAAAGTACTTGTGTCATAGAGTCATGTTGTGATGCCTTGTTGTATTTGCACATATCGAGCATATTGTGTGTATGATTGAAATGCTTGGTATGTGTGGGATCTGACTATCTAGTTGTTTATCCTTAGTAGCCTTTCTTACCGGGAAATGTCTCCTAGTGCTTCCATTGAGCCTTGGTAGCTTGCTACTGCTCCGGATCACTTAGGCTGGCCGGCATGTGTCCTTCTTTGTTCCTGTGTCTGTCCCTTCGGGGAAATGTCACGCGACGGATACCGGAGTCCTGTTAGCCCACTACAGCCCGGTTTACCGGAGTCCTGCTAGCCTAGTGCTACAGCCCGGATTCACTCATTGATGACCGACACGTTCGATGCTGGGTCATGGATTCCTGTCCCTGTAAGTTTGTGCCACTCTGGGTTCACGACTAGCCATGTCAGCCCGGGTTCTTTGTCATATGGATGCTAGCGGCACTGTCATATACGTGAGCCAAAAGGTGCAAACGGTCCCGGGCCAGGTAAGGTGGCACCCATGGGAATACCGTGTGTGAGGCCGCAAGGTGATATGATGTGTTATATGCTAGATTGGTGTGACTTAGGATCGGGGTCCTGACAGCGTTGGTATCAGAGTCGGACTGCCTGTAGGTTCTCCAAGCCAAACTGGTCGATGTTGAGTCTAGAAATGCTTTAGTTATATGTAGGGGAATTGATTGTGGGATGGAACGTAAGGCTCTTTTTACTCCTCTACCTCATGACATTCTGATCCGAGTCAGTCCATTCTTCCACCGGGGGTTAAGGAATTAGGATCTCTTCTCTCTATCAGGTTCACGTGTTACTAATCAGTAGTGCCTTATACGTTTGATGGCTACAAGCCTAGTTCAGTTCTACTACCCCATGATGTTGTTAAGATCTACCCAGAACCTTGATATGATGTTGTTGAGTGTCTATGCAACTTTTGCAAAATGCCTCAAAGTCCTTTTTGAGCATTTACAGCCGTTATGTTGTCCAATTTCTGCTAGAAATTCTAATGCCTTGTGTTATATCATGTTCCAGATGGCTTCCCGTCCTCAGAATCAAGTGGTTCGTTTGACTCGATGCCTTGATGTACCCGGCCATACTGCCATGTTGGTCAGGGTAATGATTGTGGCTGGATACCGTTGGTATCCTGAGTACACGGTCGAAGAGAAATTCCGAGACTTTAATCAAAGTCAATATTTTTGCACCGTCAGGATATTTCCATCTTATCCTAGATCTACCGAGCCCCTTCACTGTTCCTATGGACTCGGGGTTACTATTGAGATGGCTGTGCAGGATGCTGCCTACTCTATGATGACCATCATGCGAGTAAGGACTAGTTTGTTTCGGAACTCTGACTTTCGATATATGCCAGCTTCACTCCCGGGAGCTCAAGGGTATCTCCAGGCTATCTATGCTGACTCCACTCAGGAGAACTCCCTAACCCGCACCACTGCACAGTTGCTTGAGGACAAGGACCGTGAAAATCGGGCCTTGAGAATGGAGCTTTTCAACACCCGTGCTGATCATTGGGCCACCTTGACTCGGTTTGCACCGGCTGTGCAAGCTGGATATATGGATATGAGAGATCTCTACCCTGTGAGATCTGCTCTGCCAGATATGGTGGATTGGCGTGATGTAGGAGGCATCACCCCACCCCATGGTCCCCGCAGGCCACCGTTTGTTGGTCCAAGACATCATCCTAGCCCCTATGAACCACAAGTTCCACGGGACTGTCTGTTTCCGGATGATCACGTTGAGCTTCCAGGCTATGGAGGTGACTTCTATGAAGACTACTAGGGAGCTGTCTGAGCTAGTAGTAGTATCACTAGTATTGTATTAGTTGTATCGTCCACCGTCCTGCGTCACTCGTGGGATATGACTTAGCGTGTACCACCTTTCGAAGGTGTAGAAAAATAATGTATAGGAGCTTGGGATGCCTCCGATGAGATGTAATCTTCCTTTCACCGCAGTTGTACTCCGTTTGGTCTTGTAGTAAACTTTGTATGGTGTGTATGACGATGGAATAAATGTAGCAATTTATGTATTTACCATGTCATACGGATGATCATCTTGCATTCTGAGTTATTCCTTACATTCTGCATTCTACGTCAGAATCCCATCACTCTGGACTAAATCATTGTCTTGTTTTCCTAGGATGGTCAACACGCGCAATAACCCCGCTTCCCAAGAGCAGGCCAAAGGCAGTGGAGTCAGGGATGCAAATCTGCCTCAACCTCCTTCTCTGGCCGAGGTTATGCTGGAGGCTGAGGGAAACAAGCGGGAGACCAACCGTTTGTTGGAGCGCATCGAGCAGAACACAACACATCATCAAAGAAATAACTTGGTGTCACTCAGTGACTTCATCAAGTTACATCCACCCACCTTCCACCACTCCGTCGAGCCCCTCGACGCTGATGACTGGCTTCGCAGTATTACTCATAAGCTATGCTCTGCACTCATAGCTGAGGCTGACAAGGTCACATTTGCTGCATATCATCTTGAAGGCCCCGCCAGTCTCTGGTGGGAGAACTATGGAGCTATGCGCCCAGTGGGCCAGGTCACTACTTGGGCTGAATTCAGCGAGGCTTTCCGTGAACATCACATCCCGGAGGGTCTCATGGATCGTAAACGTGAGGAGTTCTGCAGTTTCACTCAAGGTCGACTCTCTGTGGATGCATACAGCAGGGAGTTCGGTAACCTAGCACGGTATGCAACTGAGGAAGTTTCCACTGATGCCAAGAAGCAGGCAAGGTTCCGCAAGGGACTTAGTCCTGAGCTCCGCCGTGACCTTCGTCTGCATGAGTGCACATCTTTTCAGAAACTTGTTAACAAGGCCATCAGTGCTGAGTCTGGTCAGACTGAGTATGAAGAACACGCAAGCATGGGCGTGACTTTGGTTCCTCATCCGGTGCTGGTTCTCAGAAACGTCGCGTGTGGGTACCTAACACCGCCCTGCCACCCAGGTTCACACCGAGGCCATCCTTTTAGGCGCCTCGCCCCGCTCAACAGTTTGCACCAGCCAAGCCCTATGGTGGTCCAACCAACAGTGCTCCTCCACGCACTAGCTCTGTGACTTGCTTCAAGTGTGGGGAACCGGGCCATTATTTGCGCGAGTGTCCCCAGACCAACCCCAACCAGTCAGGAAAAGCTGTTGGCCGTGGCAAGCCGACAGGGAAAGTGTTCTACGCCAAGCCAGCCACCGCTGCACGTGGCCATGTCAACTGTATCTCTGCTGAAGAAGCTCAAGAGGATCCCAACGTCGTTCTCGGTACGCTCCTTGTTAATTGCCACCCGACATCTGTTCTTTTCGATACTGGAGCATCTCATTCATTCATATCTGAAAATTATGCTCGCCTGCATAACACCGCATTCTGTGACATGCCTTCCACTATGGAAATTTCTACTCCTGGTTCAAGATGGCAAACCTCTAGAGTAAGCCATGGAAATGAAATCCAAGTCGACAGACTTGTTTTTCTCGTGTCCTTGATAGCCCTCAAATCTTCGGATATTAATATCATCTTGGGTATGGACTGGATGTCAGCCCATCATGCCAAGATTGATTGCTTCTCTAGGACCGTTCAACTCACACATCCTTCGGGAAAGATAGTCAATGTCTTGACCCGAATAGCCAAGCGACAACTATATTCTCTTAACGCCAGTCCGTTGCCAGACCTTGAAGACGTTCCGGTAGTCCGCGACTTTCCGGATGTTTTTCCAGAAGAATTGCCAGGTGTTCCACCTGACAGAGATGTCGAGTTCGTGATAGATCTCATTCCAGAAACTATCCCAATTTCTAGAAGACCCTATAAGAAGGCACCACTAGAACTAGCCGAGCTTAAGAAACAACTCGATGAGTCCTTGAAAAAGGGTTTCATCCGTCCTAGTTCGTCTCCATGGGCTTGTCCCGTCCTCTTCATTAAGAAGAAGGATGGTACGGATCGGATGGTTGTAGATTATCGACCAGTCAACCTGGTCACAATCAAGAACAAGTATCCGCTCCCCAGGATCAACGATCTGTATGATCAGCTCGCTGGATCCTCAATCTTCTCCAAAATGGATTTGAGGTTTTACCATCAAATCAAAATTAGGAACGGGGACATTCCAAAAACGGCTTTTGTTACTCGTTATGGCCAATACGAGTACGTCGTCATGTCTTTCGGTTTAACCAACGCTCTAGCCACTTTCTCTCACTTAATGAATTCCATCTTCATGGAGTATTTGGATAAATTCATCGTAGTTTACCTCGATGATATACTCATCTACTCCAAGAACGAGGAAGAACATGCCGAGCATCTACGGCTAGTGTTGATGAAACTTCGAGAGCATCGCCTTTATGCCAAATTTTCTAAGTGCGAATTTTGGTTGCCAGAAGTGACCTATCTAGGACATGTAATTTCTGGTAAGGGTATTGTTGCCAATCCCGAGCGAGTTCAAGCCGTTCTTAATTGGACTCCACCTATTTCGGTCAAGCAAGTTCGGAGTTTTCTGGTCTTAGCGAGCTATTGTCGCCGCTTTGTCGAGAACTTCTCCAAAGTTGCAAAACCTCTGACTGAACTCCTCAAGAAAGATAAAAAGTTCAAGTGGACTCCACAATGTGAGCACAGCTTTCAGGAACTGAAAAGATGCCTGACATCTGCTCCCGTACTGGTACCACCAGATTTTTCTAAGGACTTTGTTATCTATTGCAACGCCTCGCGACAAGGACGAGGTTGCATTCTTATGCAAGATCGTCACGTAATTGCTTATGCCTCACGGCAATTGCACCCACATGAGGAGAATTATCCTACTCATGATCTAGAGCTTGCAGCTATAGTCTATGCACTTAAAACCTGGCGACATTACCTCCTCGGTAATCGTTGCGAAATCTTCACAGATCACCAAAGTCTGAAGTACATCTTCACCCAACCGGATTTGAATCTCAGGCAAAGACGTTGGGTCGAGTTGATCACAGATTTCGACTTAGGGATAACTTACACCCTAGGAAAAGCCAATGTCATGGCTGATGCACTAAGTCGTAAGTCTTATTATAACAATCTAATGTTACAAAAAAGTCAACCGCTTCTCCATGAGGAATTTCGGAAGCTTAACCTTCACATTGTTCCTCAAGGATTTCTTTCCACTTTGGTGGCGAAACCTACTCTTACGGATCAAATTATCGCTGCCCAAAAGCGAGATAAAGGGATATCTAGGATCAAGGAGAACATTGCTAGTGGAGATGCTAGATGTTTCTCCACAAATGATCATGGTGTTGTGTACTTTGAGAAACGTTTAGTGGTTCCCAAGAACCAGCATCTACGGCAGTTGATCCTTAAGGAGGCTCATGAATCTCCTCTCACCATTCATCCCGGTAGTACCAAGATGTATCAGGACCTACGCCAGAGGTTCTGGTGGACTAGGATGAAGAGAGACATTGTTCAATTTGTTGCTAATTGCGACGTCTGTCGTCGTGTTAAAGCAAAGCACCAACGGCCTGCTGGCACCCTTCAACCTTTAGCTATTCCTGAATGGAAATGGGATAAAATTGGCATGGATTTCATCACCGGTTTTCCCAGGACCAAAAGAGGGAATAACGCTATCTTTGTCGTTGTCGATCGTCTTTCCAAAGTAGCCCATTTCCAGCCTGTTCGCGAGAGTATAACCGCTAGTCAGCTAGCAGACTTGTATATCTCCCAAATAGTATCCCTCCATGGTGTTCCACTGGAAATTAACTCGGATCAAGGAAGTCTCTTCACCTCTCGATTTTGGGAAAGTTTCCAAAATGCTATGGGAACCCGCCTCTCCTTTAGCACTGCTTTTCACCCTCAATCAAGTGGTCAAGTAGAACGCGTCAACCAGATTCTAGAAGACATGCTTCGAGCTTCTGTTATCTCATTCGGAATGGGTTGGGAGAAATGCCTTCCATTCGCTGAATTTGCTTATAACAACAGCTATCAATCTAGCTTGGGTAAAGCCCCTTTTGAAGTTCTCTATGGACGAAGGTGTCGAACACCCCTTAACTGGTCAGAAACCGGGGAAAGACAATTCTTTGGCCCGGATATGATCCAGGAAGCAGAAGAGCAAGTTCGCATCGTTCGTGAAAAGTTGAAAACAGCCCAATCTCGTCAAAAGAGTCAATATGACCGAAAACATAAGGCTATGACTTTTGAGGTTGACGAGAAGGCTTATCTTCGGGTTACTCCTCTGAAGGGAACCCATCGTTTCGGTATCAAAGGCAAATTGGCTCCTCGCTACATTGGACCCTTTCGTATTCTCGCTAAACGAGAAGTTGCCTACCAATTGGAACTACCTCCACATCTCTCCAGAGTCCACGATGTCTTCCACGTTTCCCAACTCAGGCATTGCTTCTCGGATCCTATCCGTGGAGTGGACCACGAAACGCTTGATCTTCAAGATAATCTTACCTATCGAGAGTACCCCGTTCGTATCCTCGATCAAGCCGAGCGTACCACTCGACGTCATAATATCAAGTTTCTTAAGGTTCAATGGTCGCATCATTCTAAGAACGAAGCAACTTGGGAAATGGGAGGATCGTCTTCGACTCGAGTACCCCGCCTTCTTCCCGGAGGAACCTAAATCTCGGGACGAGATTCTTTTGAGTGGGGGTGAGTTGTCACACCCTAGTTAGTTCATGCATTAGAGTGTTGCATCATGTCTATTCTTTCATCAGAAACTTGAAATGGGGATGACAGAACCCCCAGCCCCCTCTCAAAATCAACTAGGGTTTACTAAAAATATTTTCAATGAACCTGAAATGCCCTTCTAAAATGTCCATCATTTTTGCCTTGGTTCAGAGCCTCTGCCAAAAGTGGTGCACAATTTCCCAGGTCATCCTAGGGTTTTTGAATTAAATCATAAGTATTTGAGTTTGGGCATTTAAATTATATAAATTATTTTAAATGCTCAAATATTCCCAAACCAAAATGTTCCATGCTGGATATATTCCAGTTAGTGGCCATAAGCAGTTTGGTGAATTTTAGAGTTGCTTTGGTATTTTTAATAATTCTACAGAGTTACAGAATAAATAAATAAAGATAAATAAAAGAGAGAGAGAGGAAACTTACCTGGCACCCACCTGCCGGCCCAGACCAGCAGCCGCTCCAGCGAGCTGCTTGCCTTCGCCAGGCAGGCAGGCAGGTGCTCGACGGCGGCACCAGCGCGCGCCACGCAGCTGGCCGTCGCCCTGCTTCACCCCCTCGCCTCTCTGCTGCCTTGGATGAGCTCCACGTCGAGCCCCGTACCCCGTGGACATCCCCATTCGCCCCCAGCTCCTCTGCCTCGCTCTCCCGCACCATGGCCGACGCCACCGCAGCCGCACCGTCGCCGTAGTCGCGCTCTCCGTCGTCCCCGCGCCGCGCCACCGTGTCCAGGAGCTCCGCCGCCCTCCTCTCCTTCGAGCTAGCCGAGCCCCGAGCGCTAGCGTGCCCCGAAGCCATTGCACCGACCTCGCCCGACTCCGCGATCGCCGGAGATCCCCTTCGCCGTTGCTGCCGCACCAGCTCGTCCCTGACTGCGCCGTCTACTTCTTCGAGACCGTCGTGAGCCCAGCTACCTCCTCCCCCTTTCCTCTCTCGCTCTCATGCACCACAGCGAGCGCACGAAGCTTCACCGCATGCACCGCCGCTGAGCTCGTCGCCGACGTGTCTCCGGCCAACCACCGGCCACACCACCGTGTCCAACGCACTCACCGCACCCGCAGGAACCCGTAGCATCAGTCCACGCGCCTCGCCGTGCCCCCTAGCGTCGAGTTCGACCTCACCCGAACTCCGGCGACCACCAAGGTCGTCGCCGGTGCCGTTTCCGGCCACGCCGAGCTCAACTAACTCCACCAAGAGCTGCGGCTTGCTCCCAGCTACACGTAGATGCCCTCCGCGGCTCGTTTAGTCGCCGGAATGTACAAAACCACTCTCGCCGCCGCGTTCGGCCTCGCCGGCGGTTAAACATCGGCGAGTTGACCCGGCTAACCCCCTCGTTTGACCACGGGTGGGCCCAGTTTGACCCCCTGGGTCAATGACAGGTGGGGCCCAGCCCTGTTAACTAATCAGGATTAGGTTTATTTAATAATTAGTTAAACTAATTACACTGACACACGGGACCCACTAGTCAGGGTTGACCTGGACTGTTCCGTTGACCGCTGACGTCATCCTGACGTAATGCTGATGCAGTAATTCATTTACTGGAATTATTATTACACAGGAAATTCCAGAAAATAACCCAAACTTCAAAAAATCATAGAAATTAATCTGTAACTCCAAATGCAAAGTTTTATATATGAAAAATGATCAGAAAAATCCAATCTATCCATCTGTACTAGTTTCTTGCATGTTTAAGCAAGCTAACCTGATGTTTAGTGCAAAACAAGATAAAGCACTTTAAAGGGCCATTTATGAGTTTGGAACTTGAATCTTTAAGTCAAAATGGTTCAAACCTATCTGGTCTTAGTTGCATTAGCCTAATACACTCATTTTGCCATGACTCATGCATGCATCATATTGTTGCATATTGTTTGGTGATGTTGTGTATCGGTGCTCTTTGCGGCAGGATCTGCCCCCGAGGAGTACCACGATTACCCTAGCGAAGATCAATATCAGTGCATCGACCCATCAGGCAAGCAACCAACCATTTGATCATATCGATACAATCCCATGTTCTTGCTTCTGCTCTCTTTTACTGCATTAAGACAACCCGATTCAAACTGCTGAGTGTTACGGTAGTTGAACCCATTTCCTCTGCATGACCTATCATTGCCACATTAACTAGATGAAACCCACTAGCATGTGTAGGGATTGATTGAGCCATATGTATGTGTTGTTCCTACATTGCTATGCCTGCTATGCTTAGAGTCGTGTCAGGTATGGTTCATCTGGGTGATGGGCTAGAGTGAAATGATCTTGTCGGTAATGAGAGGGATGTGTTGAACACGATTTGGTAAAGGTATCGATGAGAGGCCATGTAGGTGTACATGGTGGGTTGTTTCATTGAAGCCGACCTTAAGCACCGAGATCTGTATGTGTGATTTAAGATTGAGCTACTACCATACATTGGGCCCTGAAATATGACCCCGCTCGACTTCTTATTCACCCTAGTCCTCTGTCCAGGAGTTGCAAGTAGTTTCTGGTGTTTATAGCTTACTGGAGGCCGTGGGCAGCGCTGACCCGCGGGGTGGGCTATGATGCGGTAGGTACGTGGCCGGGTATGCCGGGCACCCGTTATGTGTCTCGGAACCCTGTACACATCATTCGGGGCCGTATGTGGAAACCTCGGCCTGACTCCCTACGGATGGAACCTGAATAGGCGATAAACCTGGACTAGAGACTTAGGTGTTTAGGTAGGTCGTGGTCTACACCCACGTCGGCTTTCGCTTGAAGTCTGCCGAGCACATGTCATGTGCAGACGCTATGTGGTGGAAACATGTATGAAGAAGTACACCCCTGCAGGGTTAACATCATCTATTCGAATAGCCGCGTCTGCGGTAAAGGACTACTTGGTTGCCTATACATTTCATAGACAAGTAAATGGATACTACTAAAATCCTCAAGATAAGCGTGAGTGCTGAGGATGGCTCTTCCGTAGGATGACGGAGGTGGATCCTTGGTGGTGTATTGAAGTGGTGTGTAGTGGACTCGAGTGTGCAAAACCATTTCAAGTTGGTGTCCCGTAAGATAGCTTAGCCAAGAGTCAAAGCTGGCTTGCTGCAATAACCCCACCAACCCTTCTTGATAATATGCATGTATGTAGGATCTGATGTAAGTCTTGCTGGGTACCTTCGTACTCATGTTGCTATAATTTACATTTTACAGAAGACGCTGCAACCCCTTCTGATGGGTTCTTTGTAGATGTCGATATCGATGAGTAGGCTGGAGCCCAAGTGGTGATCTTGAGCTTATGGAGGACCATGTAGTATAGCTAGGCTTACCCAAGCCTCTTTTATTTTACTAGATGTCTGTACTCAGACATGTCTCTTCCGTTGTTGGCTTGTATGGTTTGTATGACTTGAATGCTGGGTCGTGTGACCCGTACTTGTGTGTATGCTATGTATGGCTCCCTGAGCCTTTAAATAAAGTACTTGTGTCGTAGAGTCATGTTGTGATGCCTTGTTGTATTTGCACATATCGAGCATATTGTGTGTATGATTGAAATGCTTGGTATGTGTGGGATCTAACTATCTAGTTGTTTATCCTTAGTAGCCTTTCTTACCGGGAAATGTCTCCTAGTGCTTCCATTGAGCCTTGGTAGCTTGCTACTGCTCCGGATCACTTAGGCTGGCCGGCATGTGTCCTTCTTTGTTCCTGTGTCTGTCCCTTCGGGGAAATGTCACGCGACGGATACCGGAGTCCTGTTAGCCCGCTACAGCCCGGTTTACCGGAGTCCTGCTAGCCTAGTGCTACAGCCCGGATTCACTCATTGATGACCGACACGTTCGATGCTGGGTCATGGATGCCTGTCCCTGTAAGTTTGTGCCACTCTGGGTTCACGACTAGCCATGTCAGCTCGGGTTCTTTGTCATATGGATGCTAGCGGCACTGTCATATACGTGAGCCAAAAGGCGCAAATGGTCCCGGGCCAGGTAAGGTGGCACCCGTGGGAATACCGTGCGTGAGGCCGCAAGGTGATATGATGTGTTATATGCTAGATTGGTGTGACTTAGGATCGGAGTCCTGACAGAAAATAGAATCTATCAAAATCAGAACAGTTTGTAGCAATCTGACTACTTCGAATACTTATGTAACTCCAAAACGTCTGAAAAAATTGGACTACATGAATAATTTGTTTATAATGTTCAAAAAGAATCAACTCAAAATCACTCTTCTGATAAAAATGAAAAATAATTTGTTTATAATCTTCAAAAAGAATCAACTCAAAATCACTCTTCTGATAAAAATGAAAATAATTTCGTGAGCACAAAAGTTTCTGTTTTTCAGCAAGATCAAATCAACTCTCACCCAAATCATCCCAAAGGCCTTACTTGGCACAAACACTAATTTAAACCACAAAAACACATCTAAACAGAGGCATAATTGTGTATTTTATTGAAAACAGCAAGAAAACCAAAAAGCGAAAAGATACAAGTTGGGTTGCCTCCCAACGAGTGCTATCGTTTTATGCCCCTAGCTAGGCATAACGAGTAGGATCTAAGTGTTGTCATCTTTGGTTCTAGATCGATATGATGCCCTCATGATTGATTCATATGGTGCCCTTATTATTGTTGTAGGGAAGTGTCCCATACCCTTCCTTAGTGGAAATTAAAATTTAATATTGCCTTCTTTCATATCAAGCACGGCACCAATAGTACGTAATAACGATCTACCAAGTATAATTGGACAAGACGAATTGCAATCAATATCAAGAACAATAAAATCTATGGGCACATAATTCCTATTTGCAAGAATAAGAACATCATTAATTCTTCCCATAGGCTTTTTAATAGTAGAATCCGCCAAGTAAAAATTTAAAGAGCATTCTTCAATATCGGTAAGACCAAGAATATCACATAAAGTTTGGAATTTTAGAAACACCAGCACCCAAGTCACATAAAGCAAAACAATCATAATTTTTAATCTTGACTTTGATGGTAGGTTCCCATCCATCATGTAATTTTTTAGGAATTGAACCTTCTAATTCCAATTTTTGTTCAAAAGCTTTCATCATAGCATCAACAATATGTTCAGTAAAAGCTTTATTTTGTTCATAAGCATGGGGTGGATTTATCATGGATTGCAACAAAGAAATAAAATCAACCAAAGAGAAACTATCATAATTAAAGTCTTTGTAATCCAAAATAGTGGGCACATCACTAGTTAAAGTCTTGACCTCTTCAAACCCACTTTTATCAATTTTCTCAACAAGATTTTCACCCTCCAAATCATAGGGACGCCTTCTAGCTAAAGTTGAATCTTCTACAGTCCCTTTTTCATCAATATTAATTTTACTAAACAAAGAAAATATAGAAGAAACACCAATCATTTTGAGATCTTCATCACATTTATGAAAGTAATCACTAGAAAACGTTCTTTCTAAAAATTCTCTTTTAGCTCTAAGCATAGCGGTTCTTTTCTTACTTTCATCCCTAGAAATATAAAGAGCTTTAATTGATTCTTCAACTTTAGGCACAAACATTTTAACTTGAGAGTTTCTACACCATGAGAAATTTTATCAATACTTCTAGACATATCATCAACTTTATTCAACTTTTCTTCTAGCGCGACATTGAAAACTTTTTGAGTATTGATGAATTCTTTAATATTATTCTCAAGATCAGAGGCGTTTCTATTATTATTATAAGTAGTATTACCATAGGAATTACCATAATTATTAGAGGAATTACTAGGAAAAGTCCTAGGATTAAAATTACCTCTATAAGCATTGTTATTGAAATTGTTTCGCGAGATAAAATTCACATCTATGGCATCACTATTTTGCTCAATCAAAGTTGACAAAGGCATATAATTAAACTCAATAGGAGCACTTTTATTAGCAACCAACTTCATAAGAGCATCAGCTTTTTCACACAAAGAATTAATTTCTTCTACGGAATTGACTTTTTTACTAGTAGGAGCTCTTTCGGTATGCCATTGTGAGTAATAGGCCTTAATATTTTCTAGCAATTTAGTCGATTCACCGAAAGTAATTTCAATAAAAGTACCCCCCGTGGCGGAATCCAAACGATTACGAGAAACAAAATTTCAACCCCACATAAAAATTCTGTATGATCATCCAAAGATTTAACCCATGAGTTGGGCAATTCCTTAGCATCAATTTCATGCTTTCCCAAGATTGTGCAACATGCTCATGTTCAAGGTGCTTGAAATTCATGATCTGAGTTCTAAGGGAAATGATTTTTGCGGGCAGAAAATACTTAGTAATAAAAGCATCCTTGCACTTGTTCCAAGAATCGATACAATTGTGAGGCAAAGAAAAAAATAAATTTTTGCACGATCTCGCAAAGAAAACGGAAACAATTTCAACTTCAGAACATCATTGTCCACATCTTTTTTCTTTTGCATATCGCATGATTCCACGAATGTGTTAAGATGGGACGCGGCATCCTCATTAGAATTACCGGCAAATTGATCTTTCATAACAAGATTCAGCAAAGCAGTATTAATATCACAAAATTTCGCACTAGTGGCGGGAGGAGAAATCGGAGTGCTAATAAAATAATTGTTGTTGGTATTTGAGAAATCACACAACTTGTTGTTCTCTAGAGTCATGATGACTTCACAACAAGATAGCACTCAAAAACAGATCTGACAAGAAAACGACGAGGGAAAAAGAGGGTGAATAAAACGGCAAATTTTTGTGAAGTGGCGGAGAGGAAAACGAGAGGCAAATGGCAAATAATGTAAATTGCGAGGAGATAAGATTTGTGATTAGGAACCTGGTTGATGTTGAAGATCCTCCCCGGCAACGGCGCCAGAAATACCTTTTGATGCCTGCTTGAACTACGTCGGTATTTCCCCAAAGAGGAAGGGATGATGCAGCACAGCGATGATAGGTATTTCCCTCAGTGATGAGACCAAGGTTATCGAACCAGTAGGAGAACCAAGCAACGCAACATAAACAGCCCCTACACACAAATAACAAATACTCGCAACCTAACGTGTTAAAGGGATTGTCAATCCCTTTCGGGCAACGATGCCTCAAATTGGCGAGAAGACGTGATAAAGTTGTGATAGATAGGATAAATAAATTGCAAAATAAATAAAGTGCAGCAAGGTATTTTTGTATTTTTGGTTTAATAGATATAGAAATAAAAGCAAAGGAAAATAGATCGCAAAGGCAAATATGATGAAAAGAGACCCGAGGGTCGTATGTTTCACTAGTGGGTTCTCTCGAGAAAAATAGCAAACGGTGGGAAAACAATTACTATTGGGCAATTGATAGAACTTCAAATAATCATGAAGATATCCAGGAAATGATCATTATATAGGCATCACGTCCAAGATTAGTAGACCGACTCCTGCTTGCATCTACTACTATTACTCCACACATAGGCCACTATCCAGCATGCATCTAGTGTATTAAGTTCATGGAAAAACGGAGTAATGCAATAAGAAAGATGACATGATGTAGACCAAATCTATTTATGTAGAAATAGACCCCATCTTGTTATCCTTAATAGCAACGATACATACGTGTCGTTGCCCCCTCTCTCAATGGGATCAAGCACCGTAAGATCGAACCCATCACAAAGCACCTCTTCCCATTGCAAGATAAATAGATCAAGTTGGCCAAACAAAACCCAAATATCGGAGAAGAAACACGAGGATATAATCAATCATGCATATAAGAGATCAAAGAAGACTCAAATAACTTTCATGGATAAAAACAAAGATCTGATCATAAACTCAAAGTTCATCGGATCCCAACAAACACACCGCAAAAAGACTTACATCATATGGATCTCCAAGAGACCATTGTATTGATAATCAAGAGAGAGAGAGAGAGGAAGCCATCTAGCTACTAACTACGGACCCGTAGGTCTACAAAGAACTACTCACGCATCATCGGAGAGGCACCAATGGACTCCCCTAGGGTTTCTAGAATATTGGGGTATTTATAGAGCAAAGAGGTTGTGCAGGAGGCCACCGAGGTGGGCACAACCCACCTGGGCGCGCCTGGGCCTCCAGGCACGCCCAGGTGGGTTGTGCTCCCCTCGGAGCTCCCCTCAGGTACTTTCTTGGCCCACTGGATGTCTTTTGGTCCAAAAAAATCCACAAAAAGTTTTGCTGCGTTTGGACTCCATTTGGTATTGATTTCCTACGATGTAAAAAAACAAGCAAAAAAAAGCAACTAGCACTGGGCACTACATCAATAGGTTAGTACCAAAACATGATATAAAATGACTATAAAATGATTGTAAAACATCCAAGAAGGATAATATAACAGCATGGAACAATCAAAAATTATAGATACGTTGGAGATGTATCAGATGCCCTCTCGCAACTCTTTCCAAAAGGAGACTTAGTCATCTTGTCGAGCAAGCATGATTCACATGTCTCGAATGACCCGAACTCGGACGAAGTTAGGAGCCCATCATCATGGATCTTCTTCATGCGTTTTGGACTAATGTGTCCAAGCCGGCAATGCCATAAGTATGTCGGATTTATCTCATTAGGCTTATGCCTCTTGACATTCACGTTATAGACCGGTTCCTTTCCAGATTCAATATAAATAGCCCATCAACAATGGGTGCATAGTCATGGAACATTATATTCAAATATAATGAACAACCATTGTCCTTTAAATTGAATTCATAACCCTGACTCATCAAGCATGAGGCGGAAATAATGTCCCGACTAAGTGCAGGAATGTAATAAAATTATTCAATTCCAAATTAAATCCAGAAGGAAGGTGGAGATGCATCATGCCGACCTCCAACGCAGCAACTCTTGCTTTGTTGCCGACCTTATGTCAATCTCCCCTTGTGCCACGCGCCTAGTTCTTACCAGCCCATGCATCGAGTTGCAAATATGAACAACCGATCCGGTATCAAATACCCAAGAGCTACTAGGTATGTCAGCAAGGTAAATGTCTATAACATATGTAACAAGTGTACCTTTGCCTGAAGCAGCATTTCCAGCCTTCTTGCCATGCTCAGCAAGCCACATGTTATAGTTCCTCTTCCAATGACTACTTGAAATGATAGAAAATGGTCTTCGAGTCTGGTCCTGACTTCGACATGGCGGCGGAGGTTACCATCTCCGTGCCCTTTGCCTTTGCCTTCTTCTTGGACCAATTCTTCTTGAACTTGCTTGAGTTCTACACCATCAACACTTGATGTGTGCCATTCTTAATATCCTGCTCTACCAACTTAAGCATCCCATGCAATTCAGTGAACTTCTTATCCATGCCATGCATATGATAGTTTGAGATGAACGTCCCATAGCTAGGCAGAAGAGAACCTAGAACTACATCAGTAGCCAGCTCATCCAAGAGTGGGAAGCCCAACCGATCCAAATCTTGCACGTATCCGATCATCTGGATCACATGTGGGCTCAGTGGATCACCTTCCTTCAGCTTACAATCCATCAAGGATAGCCAGACGTTGAACCTTTCGGTCCTAGCCTGCACCTGAAACATTCTCTTGGGACTCTTGATCTTATCGAAAGCCCCAGCATCTTTGAAATGCTGCTGCAAATCGGTCTCCATACAAGCCAACATGAGGCAGCTGGTCTCGTTTGATTCATCAACGAGTTTCTAGTAGGCATTCTTGGTTGTGGCATTAGTATTATCGACAGGTTCCTCTGGAAGGGGATCCTCTAGAACATGTTCCTTTTATCATGCTTAGGAACAATTCTCAAATTTCTATACCAGGTGGTAAAGTTTGTTCCATTCAGTTTATCCTTTTCCAGAATTGGTTTCAATGCAAAGTTGGGTTGAGCAGGTGGTGCCATTGATCTATAACAGAAAAATATGCAATCACTAAGCAATGTGTTTGTGTAGAGTAATTCAGGCCTTAAACAGAAATACTCCCACTGAAGTTAGCATCCCTCCGCAAACTCTCAGTGATTCAGGATCCGACTAGCACATGCGAGTAGTGAGCTTTAGCATCACTGCTAGACAACATTCCTATCCGGTAAGCAACTCCTTGCTAATTGAATCTCTATACGACTCATGTCTATCGGGGAGGTATCTCATACCCTGCCCCCCAACCTTCTTTGCCACAAGGCCCAAAGCCGTTTTGATAGCCTTGTCAAGATAACCTGATGTAGTGCATGTCTGTGTCCGACACGAACCCTTCAGGTCTAGGACACCTAGCAGCACCCCAATTTTATGAGCCTACCACTAGACATACTTGACGTGCAAAGGTGCAACATCCGGGATGGCAATTCTCTAGATATTAACGAGGAATATTTCTACCATTTTAACATGCATAGAAATAAAGAAGCATAACAATCACAAATAAACACATATTATGAAATAGTATGGCTACTTCATGGAAGTTCTTCCAGGTCGGCTCCGACTCCGATGACCGTCTAGGAACTCCATCTTGTTTTTCACGCCGGGACGCCAAGCCACCAACCTGATCTCTATTATCCAACTACTACAACTAGTAATGAATTTTACATAGAGTCACAAGTCGACACGTAGGTCGTTATACATCATAATGATAGCACTTTGGCCCGTGCCGGCTGACAAACATGACATGCAGGCCATGTATAAATTACACACATGTATCACATACACACGAGCCATACTATTCACATCAAACCCGCCAAAAAAAGTTATGCATAGAATCACATTCTAATGGTTTGAGTGATCACGTACGAAATACAAGGCGCTATGCACACTGTAGTGCCCGACGTTTTCAGAAATCACAGATCACATCTGTACTCCGTTCACGCCAAATTTTCTGATCTAACCAATCTCATCGATCATCACAAATCCCATTTGGGTTTATGTTTCACTATTAACCCCTATGGCGGATACCGACCGGTAGCGGTAGGTTGTGTCACGATTCTGATTGACAGAAAACATAGCCACATCGAACCCCATGTGCAGTTGATCTCATCAACCGTGCACACAGCCGATCTTATCAACGACAACAGATCTCATTTGCCGCCCCCACAAATCTAATATGCATACGATCTGAATCCAAATCCTATAGCAGAGGCTCTGATACCACTGTTGGGTTCTACGGTAGGGTGCGTCGGCTGCAAATTAAAATTTTCCTATGTGCAGAACAACCAAGAACATGCTACGGGAGATGGATCATAGATTGTTACCACTAGACGCGCAGTACCGTGCAGCGGAGGAAGAGTTGGGGCAGCGCATCAACGTGGATCGTCTCCTCCTCATCCGATCTCCCTCAAACAGTCGGTCATCCAATACCATGTACAAGTTTGATGACCCACAAGTATAGGGGATATATCGTAGTCCTTTCGATAAGTAAGAGTGTCGAACCCAACGAGGAGCAGAAGGAAATGACAAGCGGTTTTCACCAAGGTATTCTCTGCGAGCACTGAAATTATCGGTAACAGATAGTTTTGTGATAAGGTAATTCATAATTGGTAACGAGTAACGAGAGTAAACAAGGTGCAGCAAGGTGGCCCATTCCTTTTTGTAGCAAAGGACAAGCCTGGACGAACTCTTATATAAAGCAAAGTGCTCCCGAGGACACATGGGAATTATTGTCAAGCTAGTTTTCATCATGCTTATACAATTCGCGTTCGTTACTTTGATAATTTGATATGTGGGTGGAGCGGTGCTTGGGTGTTGTCCTTACTTGGACAAGCCTCCCACTTATGATTAACCCCACTCGCAAGCATCCACAACTATGAAAGAAGAATTAAGGTAAACCTAACCATAGCATGAAACATATGGATCCAAATCAGCCCCTTACAAAGCAACGCATAAACTAGGGTTTAAGCTTCTGTCACTCTATCAACCCATCATCTACTTATTACTTCCCAATGCCTTCCCCTAGGCCCAAATCATGGTGAAGTGTCATGTAGTCGATGTTCACATAACACCACTAGAGGAGAGACAACATACATCTCATCAAAATATCGAACAAATACCAAATTCACATGATTATTTATAACACGACTTCTCCCATGTCCTCGGGAACAAATGTAACTACTCAAAAAATCATATTCATGTTCATAATCAGAGGAGTATTAATAAGCATTAAGGATCTGAACATATGATCTTCCACCGAATAAACCAACTAGCATCAACTACAAGGAGTAATCAACACTACTAGCATCCCACAGGTACCAATATGAGGTTTTGAGACAAAGATCGGATACAAGAGATGAACTAGGGTTTGAGAGGAGATGGTGTTGGTGAAGATGTTGATGGAGATTGCTCCTCTCGATGAGAGGATCGATGGTGATGACGATGGCAGTGATTTCCCCCTCCCAATGGGATGTTTCCCCGGCAGAACAGCTCCGTTGAAGCCCTAGATTGGTCATGCTCAGGTTCTGGCTCGAGACGGCGGTGCTTCGTCCTGAAAGCTTCTCTATGATTTTTTCCAGGGCAACAGACACCATATAGCAGAAGATGGGAGACGGGGGCATGCCAGGGGGGCCACGAGGTAGGGGCGCGCCCATGGGGTAGGTCATGCCCTCTACCCTCGTGGCTGACTGGTGGCCCCCCTCTGGTGCTTTCTTCGCCCAATATTTTTAATATATTCCAAAATAGATCTCCCTGAAGTTTCGGGACTTTTGGAGTTGTGCAGGATAGGTCTCTAATATTTGCTCCCTTTCCAGTCCAGAATTCCAGCTGCCGGCATTCTCCCTCTTCATGTAAACCTTATGAAATAGGAGATAAAAGGCATAAGTATTGTGATATAACTTTTAATAATAGCCCATAATGCAATAAATATTTATATAAAAGCATGATGCAAAATGGACGTATCAACTCCCCCAAGCTTAGACCTCGATTGTCCTCAAGCGAAAGCTGATATCGAAAAATATGTCCACATGTTTAGAGATAGAGGTGTCGATAAAATAAATACAGACATGAGGGCATCATGATCATATTTAGAACAACAACATATATTGTCATATGATTTCTTATGCTAAAGTAACAATCTATTCACACGGTAAAGTATGAATCAGAAACTTCATTGAAAACTAACAAACTTTGATCTCAGTCATGGAAGCAATTGCAATTTGTCATAACATCGGAAAGAGTTGACATAAGAGCTTTTCAAAAAGTCCACATACTCAACTATCATTTAGTCTTTCATAATTTCTAACACTCACGTGATATTTATGGGTACAAAGTTTCAATCAGACACAGAGAAAGATAGGGGCTTGATACGTCTCCGTCGTATCTATAATTTTTTATTGTTCCATGCCAATATTCTTCAACTTTCATATACTTTTGGCAACTTTTTATACTATTTTTGGGACTAACATATTGATCCAGTGCCCAGTGCCAAGTTCCTATCTGTTGCATGTTTTATGTTCACAGAAACCCATATCAAACGGAGTCCAAACGGGAAAAAACGGACGGAGAATATTTTGGAATATTTGTGATTTTTGGGAAGTAAAATCAACGCGAGACGTGCCAAGGTGGCCAGGAGATAGGGGCCCACGCCCACTTTAGGTGGGAACGCCCCCCACTCTCGTGGGCCACCAGTAAGGCGGTTGATTGCCCTTCTTTGGACGCAAGAAAGCTAATTTTTGGAAAACGATCTGGGCGAAGGTTTCAATCCAATCGGAGTTACGGCATCTCCAGATATAAAAGAAACGGTGCCAGGGCAGAATTCGAGAAACGCAGAAATAGAGAGATAGATCCAATCTCGGAGGGGCTCTCGCCCTCTCGTGCCATGGGAGCCAAGGACCAGATGGTAAACCCTTCTCCCATCTAGGGAGGAGGTCAAGGAAGAAGAAGAAGAAGGGGGGCTCTCTCCCCCTTGCTTCCGGTGGCACCGGAGCGCTGCCGGGGGCCATCATCATCACCGCGATCTTCACCAACACCCCCGCCGTCTTCACCAACATCTTCATCACCTTACCCCATCTATATTCAGAGGTCCACTCTCCCGCAACCCGATGTACCCTCTACTTGAACATGGTGCTTTATGCTTCATATTATTATCCAATGCTGTGTTGCCATCCTATGATGTCTGAGTAGATTTTCGTTGTCCTGTCGGTGATTGATGAATTGCTATGATTGGTCTGAGTTGCATGTTTTATTATTGGTGTTGTCCTATTGTGCCCTCCGTGTCACGCAAGCATGAGGGATTCCCGCTGCAGGGTTTGCAATATGTTTATGATTTGCTTATGGTGGGTGGCGTGAGTGACAGAAGCACAGACCCGAGTAAGTAGGTTGTTTGCATATGGGATAAAGGGGACTTGATACTTTAATGCTATGGTTGGGTTTTACCTTAATGATCTTTAGTAGTTGTGGATGCTTGCTGGAGTTCCAATCATAAGTGCATATGATCCAAGAAGAGAAAGTATGTTAGCTTATGCCTCTCCCTCAAATAGAATTGCAATAGTGATTACCAGTTTAGTAAAGTAGTCCATTGCTTAGGGACAATTTCACAACTCCTACCACCACTTTTCCACACTCGCTATATTTACTTTATTGCATCTTTATCTAAACAGCCCCTACTTTTTATTTACGCGTTCTATATATTCTTGCAAACCTATCCAACAACACCTACAAAGTACTTCTAGTTTCATACTTGTTCTAGGTAAACCGAACACCAAGCGTGCGTAGAGTCGTATCAGTGGCAGATAGGACTTGAGAGAATACTTGTTCTACCTTTAGCTCCTCATTGGGTTCGACACTCTTACTTATTGAAAGAGGATACAATTATCCCCTACACTTGTGGGTTATCAAGACCTTTTTCTGGCGCCGTTGCCGGGGAGTCATAGTGTGGGGTGAATATTCTCGTGTGTGCTTGTTTGCTTTATCACTAAGTAATTTTAATTTGTTGTTCTAAGTTGTTCTCTATCTATAGTTATGGATATGGAACACAAAATACCAAAAAATTAGGTGTAGATGCTACTCATGGAGATGGGGAACCTCCTAAAACCCTCGATGCTCGTTATGTGAAAGAAATTATGTACTACTTTAATAATCCTGAGAAAACCCCATTCAACTTTGTTATGGGAGACACGTTGGATCAACGTGAATACTTTAGGGATTATCGCTTGACACACAAAAAGGGAAACTATTATGGGATCAAATTTCTATGTTGCGTTGGTATGCTCGTCAACTATGCTTGATACATGATTATACCTGTTGCTCTAGGATGAAGGCTCCACACCTTCCCTTTTCATTCAAATTCAATGATAATAAAACCTTAGCTTCTTATGCTAATGGTAGATATGATTACTATGATGCGGAACAAATAGAAGAATTTGTTGCTTTTATGGGTGCTTACGAGATTGAATCTATGTTTAAAGAGTTTGATGATTTTGATGATGCAGTTTATAGACCTGAAAATTTTGCTATAATTAGATATTGCTATAAAAATAATGAATACAATTACAATATTAATGCATTTATTGCGAAAGTCTCCGCTGTCCAAGAAGAGACTAATATTTTGCAGGAAGCTATGGAAGAAGAAATTGATGAAACTATGAGCTCATTGGATGAAAAAGATGACGAGGAGAGCGAAGAACAAAAGGAGGAAGAGCGGATTGATCACCTGTGCCCACCTTCTAAAGAGAGTAACTCTTCAACTCATACATTGTTTAATTCCCCTTCGTGCTTACCGAAGGATGATTGCTATGATGATTCCTATGATCCCGTTGATTCTCTTGAAATATCCCTTTTTGATGATGCTTGCTATGCTTGTGGCCAAGATGCCAATATGAATTATGCTTATGGAGATGAACTTTCTATAGTTCCTTATGTTAAACATGAAATTGTTGCTATTACACGCACGCATGATAGTCCTATTATCTTTTTGAATTCTGCCGACTACACTATATCGGAGAAGTTTGCGCTTAGTAAAGATTATATTGATGGGTTGCCTTTTACCATTGCACATGATTATTTTGATGAATGTGATATGCATGTGCTTGTTGCTCCTACTTGCAATTATTATGCGAGAGGAACTATATCTCCACCTCTCTTTGTTTCCCATACTATGGAATTGCAGGAAACTTCTTATACTACGCATTGTCCATTACTATGTGTGCATGAATTGTTCTTTTATGACATGTCGATGCATAGGAAGAGAGTTAGACTTCGTTGTTGCATGATATATATATTACTTTGTGCTCACTATTAAATTACAAATCATTGTTAATTAAAATTGCTTTGATATACCTTGGGATCCGGGTGGATCCATTACTTGAGCACTATATGCCTAGCATAATGGCTTTAAAGAAAGCGCTGCCAGGGAGACAACCCAGAAGTTTAGAGAGTCATTTATTTCTGTTGAGTGCTTTTATATAGTTTAAAAACAAAAAAATAAAGAGGGGAACCTAAAACTTTTCAAAAAGGAAAGTGAAAGTGAGAGAGACAAGCATTGTTGAAGTGGGAGCTAGCCTTGAACTTTGTTCATGCTCACGGAAACTTTGTGAATCTTGATTACAGAAACTTTTCATCAAAAATAATTATCCCCTTGCACAATTCCATTGTATTATAAAAATAATGTGCCAAGGTTTGCCTTTAGGATGTTTACAATGCTTGTTGGTGTGTACAGTGCAGGACAAAAACTTTAGCTGTAGTGCGCGATTTTACATTTTTAACTAGAACGTCAAATGGTTCTGATTCCTTTTGCACTGTCTTGCTGTACAAATATTTTTTTCCTAATTTTGGTAGAATTTTTGGGGTACCATAAGTATGGTGAATGTTCAAATTGCTACAGACTGTTCTCTTTTTGACAGATTCTGTTTTTGATGCATAGTTTGCTTGTTTTGATGAATCTATCTGGATTAAGCCATGAAAAAGTTATATTACAGTAGACACAATGAAAAAACAAAATATGAATTGGTTTTCAACAGTACTTAGAGTGGTGATTTGCTTTATTATACTAACGGATCTTACCAAGTTTTCTGTTGAAGTTTTCTGTGGATGAAGTGTCTAATCGAGGATGTATCGATATGAGGAAAAGGAAGAGCGGCAAGAGCTCAAGCTTGGGGATGCCCGAGGCAACCCAAGTAAATATTCAAGGAGACTCAAGCTTCTAAGCTTGGGGATGCCCCGGAAGGCATCCCCTCTTTCTTCAACAAGTATCGATATGTTTTCAGATTCGTTTCGTTCATGTGATATGTGCGAGTCTTGGAGCGTCTTTTGCATTTAGTTTTCATTTTTCTTTTATGCACCATGCTAGTATGAGATAGTACTTGGTTGATTTATAGAATTCTCATGACACCTCACTTAAATCTTTTGAGTATGGCTTTATAAAATGCTTCATGTGCTTCACTCATATCATTTGAAGTTTGGATTGCCTCTTTCTCTTCACATAGAAAACCGCCATTTGTAGAATGCTCTTTTGCTTCACTTATATTTGTTAGAGTGTGGGCATATCTTTTGTAGAAAGAATTAAACTCTCTTGCTTCACTTATATCTATTTAGAGAGATGACAGGAATTGGTCATTCACATGGTTAGTCATAAAATCCTACATAAACTTGTAGATCACTGAATATGATATGTTTGATTCCTTGCAATAGTTTTGCGATATAAAGATGGTGATATTAGAGTCATGCTAGTGGGTGGTTGTGGATTGTAGAGACACTTTTGTTGAGGTTTGCAAGTCCCGTAGCATGCACGTATGGTAACCGTTGTGTGACAAATTTGAAGCATGGGGTGTTTCTTTGATTGTCTTCCTTATGAGTGGCGGTCGGGGACGAGCGATGGTCTTTTCCTACCAATCTATCCCCCTAGGGGCATGCGTAGTAGTACTTTGCTTCGGGGGCTAATAAACTTTTGCAATAAGTATATGAGTTCTTTATGACTAATGTGAGTCCATGGATTATACGCACTTTTACCTTTCCATCATTGCTAGCCTCTTCGGTACTGTGCATTGCCCTTTCTCACCTCGAGAGTTGGTTTAAACTTCGCCGGTGCATCCAAACCCCGTGATACGATAAGATCTATCACACATAAGCCTCTTTATATCTTCCTCAAAACAGCCACCATACCTACCTATTATGGCACTTCCATAGACATTCCGAGATATATTGCCATGCAACTTCCATCATCATCATATACATGACCTGAGCATTCATTGTCATATTGCTTTGCATGATCGTAATATAACTAGCATGATGTTTTCATGGCTTGTTTTTTTTTGATGTCATTGCTATGCTAGATCATTGCACATCCCGGTACACCACCGGAAGCATTCATATAGAGTCATATCTTTGTTCCAGTATCGAGTTGTAATATTGAGTTTTAAGTAAATAAAAGTGTGATGATCATCATTATAGAGCATTTCCCCATGAAAAAAAGGAAAAAAAGGAAAGGCCAAAGAAGCCTAAATAAAAAAGGGGGCCAAAGAAGCCCACCGAAAAAAATAAAAAAAAAGAAAAAAACGAAAAAAACGAAAAGAAAAGGGGCAATGTTACTATCCTTTTTCCACACTTGTGCTTCAAAGTAGCACCATGTTCTTCATATAGAGAGTCTCCTATATTGTCACTTTCATATACTAGTTGCAATTTTTCATTATAGAACTTGGCTTGTATATTCCAATGATGGGCTTCCTCAAATGCCCTAGGTCTTCATGAGCAAGCAAGTTGAATGCACACCCACTTAGTTTTCAGTTTGAGCTTTCATACACTTACAGCTCTTAGTGCATCCATTGCATGGCAATCCGTACTCCTCGCATTGACATCAATTGATGGGCATCTCCATAGCCCGTTGATTAGCCGCGTTGATGTGAGACTTTCTCCCTTTTTTGTCTTCTCCATATAAACCTCCACCATCATATTCTATTCCACCTATAGTGCTATATCCATGGCTTGCGCTCATGTATTGCGTGAGGGTTGAAAAGCTGAAGCGTGTTAAAAAGTATGAACCAATTGCTCGGCTTGTCATCGGGGTTGTGCATGATGGGAGCATTTTGTGTGACGAAAATGAAGCATGGCCAAACTATATGATTTTGTAGGGATAAGCTTGCTTTGGCCTTGTTGTTTTGAAAAGACATGATTGCTTTATTAGTACGCTCGAAGTATTATCATTTTTATGTCAAATGATAGACTATTGCTTTGAATCACTCTTCTCTCAATATTCATGCCATGATTAGACATATGATCAAGATTGTGCTAGGTAGCATTCCACATCAAAAATTATCTTTTTTATCATTTACCTACTCGAGGACGAGCAAGAATTAAGCTTGGGGATGCTGATACGTCTCCGTCATATCTATACTTTTTGATTGTTCCATGCCAATATTCTTCAACTTTCATATACTTTTGGCAACTTTTTGTACTATTTTTGGGACTAACATATTGATCCAGTGCCCAGTGTCAGTTCCTGTTTGTTGCATGTGTTATGTTTCGCAGAAACCCAATATCAAACGGAATCCAAACGGGATAAAAACGGACGGAGAATTATTTTGGAATATTTGGGATTTTACGGAGGAAGAATCAACGTGAAACGGTGCCCGAGGTGGCCACGAGACAGGGGGCGCGCCCTCCCCCATGGGCGCGCTTGGCACTCTCGTGGGCCACCAGTAAGGTGGTTGACGCTCTTCTTTTTTCACAAGAAATCTCATTTTATGAGAAATATCTGGGCGAAAGATTCACCCCAATCGGAGTTACGGATCTCCGGATATAAAAGAAACGGTGAAGGGGAAGGATTTGGGAACGCAGAAACACAGAGAGACAGAGAGATAGATCCAATCTCGGAGGGGCTCTCGCCCCTCCCACACCATGAGAGCCAAGGACCATTGGGGAAACCCTTCTCCCATCTAGGGAGGAGGTCAAGGAAGAATAAGAAGAAGGGGGGCTCTCTCCCCCTTGCTTCCGGTGGCGCCGGAGCGCTGCCGGGGGCCATCATCATCACCGCGATCTTCACCAACACCTTCGCCATCTTCACCAACATCTCCATCACCTTCCCCCATCTATATTCAGTGGTCCACTCTCCCGCAACCCACTGTACCCTCTACTTGAACATGGTGCTTTATGCTTCATATTATTATCCAATGATGTGTTGCCATCCTATGATGTCTGAGTAGATTTTCATTGTCCTATCGATGATTGATGAATTGCTATGATTGGTTTGAGTTGCATTTTTTATTATTGGTGCTGTCCTATTGTGCCCTCCGTGTCGCGCAAGCGTGAGGGATTCCCGCTGCAGGGTTTGCAATATGTTTATGATTTGCTTATGGTGGGTGGCGTGAGTGACAGAAGCACAGACCCGAGTAAGTAGGTTGTTTGCGTATGGGATAAAGGGGACTTGATACTTTAATGCTATAGTTGGGTTTTACCTTAATGATCTTTAGTAGTTGCGGATGCTTGCTAGATTTCCAATCATAAGTGCATATGATCCAAGAAGAGAAAGTATGTTAGCTTATGCCTCTCCCTCAAATAGAATTGCAATAGTGATTACCGGTTTAGTAAAGTAGTCAATTGCTTAGGGACAATTTCACAACTCCTACCACCACTTTTCCACACTCGCTATATTTACTTTATTGCATCTTTATCTAAACAGCCCCTACTTTTTATTTACGTGTTCTTTATATTCTTGCAAACCTATCCAACAACACCTACAAAGTACTTCTAGTTTCATACTTGTTCTAGGTAAAGCGAACACTAAGTGTGCGTAGAGTCGTATCAGTGACAGATAGGACTTGAGAGAATATTTGTTCTACCTTTAGCTCCTCATTGGGTTCGACACTCTTACTTATCGAAAGAGGCTACAATTATCCCCTACACTTGTGGGTTATCAGGGCTTATAGTTTTGCCTCCCAACCTTCTACCTCAAGGGTAATGTCAACAATAATACTTTATGAAAACCTACATCCAAGTGGATATATATATCAGGATCTTTCCAACACATAGTGCTTGCCAAAGGATAAAATGTAAAAAGGAAAGGTGAAGATCACCATGATTCTTGTATGAGGGTAGAAGGTAAAAATAAAAGATAGGCCCTTCGCAGAGGGAAGCAGAGGTTGTCATGCGCTTTTATGGTTGGATGCACAAAATCTTAATGCAAAAGAATGTCACTTTATATTGCCACTTGTGATAGGGACCTTTATTATGCAACCCGTCACTTTTATTTCTTCCATATCACAAGCTCGTATAAATCTTATTTTCTTCACACTAATAAATCATGCATATTTAGAGAGCATTTTTATTACTTGCACCAATCACAACTTACTTGAAGGATCTTACTCAATCCATAGGTAGGTATGGTGGACTCTCATGGCAAAACTGGGTTTAGGGATGTTTGGAAGCACAAGTAGTATCTCTACTTGGTGCAAAGAATTTGGCTAGCATGAGGGGGAAAGGCAAGCTCAACATGTTGCATGATCCATGACAATATAACGTATTCGGATATAAGGAAACATAACTCATTACGTTGTATTCCTTGTCCAACATCAACTTTTTAGCATGTCATATTTTAATGAGTGCTCACAAGTACAAAAGATGTCCAGGATATTACATTTATATGTGTAAACCTCTCTTTCTTTATTACTTCCCATTAATTGCAACGATGACCAAAACTATGTTTGTCAACTCTCAAAAACTTTTATTCATCATACTCTTTATATGTGAAGCCATTCACTACAAAAAAAATACACTTCCGTGATGATACGTGTTTGTCACAGTAGGTCGCATTTTCTGTCATGCATGTACATCCATGACGATTTTATGACAGAATCAAGATAGTCATACCTGTGCTGTCGTAGAAGTGTTCCATGACATTACCAAAATTATCATCACGGAAGTGTCCACTTCCATGACGATAAATCGCGCGTCACAGAAGTGCTTTCGTCAAGGGTGACCGACACATGGCATCCACCGTAACGGAACGCCGTTAAGCTATCGGGTCGGGTTTTGGATCCGATAACCCGTTAACAGCCCCGACCAATGGGGATTTCCGCGTGTAAAATCATCATTGGCTGGAGGAAACACGTGTCGGCTCACCGTTGGGACAGATGTCATCCGCTCATTGGACCGAAGGCGCCTATGATATGGCGACACGTGGCACGGCCCAACAGAGGCCCATTCCTGTGAAAAGGCCGGCCCGTTTGACTTGGTCAAAAGGTGGCGGGCCAGCCCACGGAAAGCCTGTTAACGGCTTGTTCGCATATAGCCCATTTACAGCCCGCTAACCCAGGGCCCGTTACGCCCTATCCGAATTAGGCCCAGTAGCGTCATCTGGGCCGTCAATATGATTCAGCCCGTTTTAACTTCCGGCCCATGTGTGGCCCATGACTTCTTTCGGCCCATATGAGGACCTTTGTAACTCTTGGCCCATTAACGGCCCGTGGTGAAACTGGCCCGTAATGAACAGTGTATCACTTTATACCCATTAACGGCCCGCTATTCCATTGGGCCGTTTCCAGCCCAAGTTATGTTTCGGCCTTCTCAGGGCCCATTGATTCTTGGGCTCACTTGCAGCATTCGGTTACATACGGCCCGTTACTGTCATTTTCTGCTTGTGGGCCAAATTCAGCCCGTCGTTACAGTCGGCCCGTTTGCGGACCGTTAATACGTTGGGCCGTTTTCATGTCAAAAAAAACCCGTTGGGCTGTTTTCATAGAGTTATCAAATACGGCCTATTAACGGCCTGTTATGGTCCACGAATAGTACGGCCCATGATTGGCGAAATGATGATACGCCCCGTAGAAGGCCCATGGATCCTACGGCCCGTATGAGGCCCATGGATAGTACGGCCCGTAGAAGGCCCATGGATCGTACGGCCCGTAGAAGGCCCATGGACCCTATGGCCCGTAGAAGGCCCATTGATCCCTAAGGCCCGTATAGAAGGCCGATGGATCCTACGGCCCGTATAGAAGGCCAATGGTCCTACGGCCGAACGAAGGCCCATGGATCATACGGCCTGCAGGAGGCCCATGGTTACAACAGTCCGTGTGTTGCCATGATTATTTTGGCCTAGTTACCAAAAATAGGCTATTGTGGCCACTAGAAAAACACAGAAAAAGAACTGCAGTGACTACAAGCAAACAACTAAACAAGACAATAAGGAAATAAATAAGCAAGCAATTAAGGCTAGCCTATTACCGATATTACACATATTACATCCACTGGGCATCAAAGTTTGCCACCAGTGCAAATATAGGGAACAAAGCAGCATATTACATACACTGGCCGTCAAAATTGGCCACCAGTGCAAATAAACGCGGCAGCAAAACAAGAGCATAACTGAAACAACTTCAGAAGAGCTCAAGAAACGTTATCCTGGGTATCCACCATGCTGGCAATAAGCTTAGCAAGCTGATTAGCTTTGTCCTGTTTGGCGCTAAAATCCTCCAACGCTTGCTGTTGCACCAGAAAGTATGCATCTGAATGCTCCAGGGACTTCCGCAGTCCTTCCGCTTCTTGTCGCAGCACAGCTGATCGATGTCTTTCAGCTTGTAGTTGAGACTCAAGAAACCGAACTGATTCAGACAGTGAGTTTGAATAGCTTGTGCAAGCGGTAGTGGCCAGTAACTCGAACACTAAACCAAGACAGGACTTTGGGGTTGTCTCGCTGTCTTCAAGATAGTCTTCCTTAGCTGTTTTATCAGCTTTGTTGGAGACCAACAAGGATGTGTCACTATCCTGAACCTTATCTGCATTACTTCCTTTACCATTGCTTAATAAGGCACTCTTCCCCAATATTCTGTCAGCATTCTAAAAGAAGAAACAAGCAGACACATAACAAGTTTAGCATGTACTAGTATATGAAACTCATTTCGGTGAACCAGTTCATTAGTAAGGTGGACAGGATTAAACTACCAAGTCTTCTATTGCCAAGTACTAGTACATAATAAAAGCATCAAACAAACATATATCTATGTCCTATGGTCACTGCATTGTCTTGCCAAATCAAAATAGAGACACGGTTCAAATCATATCAGTTCAAGACAAAGCAGCAGTGAAAGAATACAAAGCGTGGGAAACTACACGGCACAACAAGATTTCAGATGGGTACCACGGGTCTACATGTACAACAACACTATTGGCTCTGTTGTGATGCTAGTAATGTGCATGATATGAAAGTCAACTGTATACACAATTGAAATTGAAATCAAAAGAGCTATTGATAAGAGCAAACCTGTTAAAGAAACATGCGTGAACATACCTGCTGTGCCATTGGAGTTTCGATTGGATCCTTCAATTTAAAAATAAGTTTGTATCAGTAAATACAGTGATACAAGAGCAAAGCAATCATAGTTAAAAAAGGCGCGCCTAAGCGAGCGCTTAAGCGCGCCTAGGCTCTAGGCGTTGGCAAAACGCATTGCGCATAACTACGCTTAATCTGTGCATAACTGCGCATAAGCATGCGCTTTGGTCAGTAAAGTGCAAGGCGGTGGCAAAACGCACAATTAACGCCTAGCGCTTTTTTGAACTATGATAGCAATGGAATCTTAAATTAGAACAGTTGTTCTTCAGGTTTAGGCACTTGTTCTACATGAACAGAGTACAGTAAGACGCAAGAATATAATACTTAAAAATAGAAAATGAGCTCATAGACCTTACCACATTCTTGGTTCGGGACCAGTACAGAACAAGGCGTTCCCAGTCATCGTCCAGTAAATGTGTCTCAGGAGAACGTAAGGGAATTTGATGAGTTTCTTTGCCGGTGAAGTACGTTTTCTTCAGGTAATTCCGATACTGCCACCAAGCATTCTTGAAGATAGCAGAGGTATTAGCACAGGTTACCTCATCCTGAGTTTCCAAATCGGTCCTTCTCTATAGAGAAAAATGGGAAAATTTGTGTATTATAACCATCATGGAGGTAGGATGTATGGGACGAAGCAAAGTAATTGCCATGAATAACATTACTTACACATAACTCCTGGACAAACACCTGCAACTGGCATTTTCCTTCATCTTCAGTATAATATTTCCAAGATGGGAAGATACGCACATACGATTTAACAACATCAAATGCGATAGATGCTAAACTACGACTGGCTGGTTGTGCTTCCTCCACAGGAATAGGCGTACTAACTGGTGGAGTTGGGGTTCGCCGTGATAGTACTGGCCCTTTGGGCACTGGAGCTGCCTTACTAACTGCTCTTGTTTGGGAGCTCTGTGGTGGAGATGGTGCTGTGTCAACAGGAACTGGGTTACTATCGGCTGGGGTTGGGGTTAGATTGGGTGAAGCTGGTTCTCTGTCCATCGCAGTAGGGGTACAATCTGCGAGAGTTTGGGTTATGTGTGGTAGGGCTGGTTCTTGTGCATGTACAACCGGGGTGCTATCTCCACCAAGAGGTAGCACTGTTTTATTTGAAGACCGTGTTTTTATTCCGCTAGATACTGGCATCACCCGCTCCAATTCAAATGGCTGATAAACAGGAAACATAGTTGAATGTACAGACATTGTATGAGAGACAGATGCAATAGATAGTGTGGAAAAAAGAGGGCATGAAATAGTTGACATGTATATTGTTTAACTAAAACGGATAGCATGACATAATTTCACATATATGATGTCTATCTAAACTGGATAGCATAGCATAACATAATTCAAAGATATGATGAATAACTAAACAGGATCGCATGACATAATTCACCTACATGTTATCTAAGTAATCAGGATCGCATCATTTAATTCACATATGTGATTTATATGCTAAACAGAGGGCATTCGATATGATGTCTGAACTAAGAACATGGTGTTGAATATTGTGTATATGATGTCTAAACTATGCAATGCAAGACACCGTATGCATGATATGAGCAGTATAACCGTGCCAAGTTAGAGCATACACCTCAGTAGGGGAATAGGACTGGTCATCTGTCTCTGAATCCATCTCTGAGGAGCTATCGGGACCCAACAAGAGATCTGCTTCGACAGGTAGCACTGTCTGCTCTGAAGGCCTTGTTTTCACTCCAGATTTTTCCATCTCCCACCCAAATGGCTGATTCACAGGAAGAGTAGTTTAATGTACAAACATTGTCGACAAATGGAAATGTAATGAAGAAAAGGATGGGCAAGATATCATTCAAATATATGATGCCTGGTTAAACAGGATGGCATTGCACATTTCACATATATTATGGCTGGCTAAAAGACATGAGACTGCATAATTCCCATATATGATATAGAAACTAAACAGGTGGCATTACAGAACATGTCTAAACTAAGCAGATGACATATATGATGTCAAAAGTAGGCACTGCAAGGCAACATATGCATGATATGACTAACATCATCATGCCAAGGTAGAGCAAACACCTTGGGGGGTAAATAGGAGTGGTCAGCGGCGTCTGAATCCGCCTCAGAACAGATATCTTCCTCTGGATTACAATCTGGAGAGGGGTGGGGAGGGTTTGCCATTGAACCCACCATGGAGCGATGTCTGCATGACATTGTATTGCCGCGCAAAACTCTTCTCTTTTTCTCTACATGTTCAGCATGACTGTGTACAATATCTGACATGCATACGAAAAAATATGGTGAGATTATGTAAGGAGAGCATGCAGAAATTTAGAGTGATGGTAACAACCAGTGGATGGATCCAAAAATAATGATAGCAGGCTGATGATTGCTTTAAATTAATAAAAAGACAGATGATGATTGCTTTACTATTTGTTTCCCACCCAAGATGAACAACATAGGCATACCCTAGGTGAACCAGATATTAGACAGACATACTATTCATTGCTGCCTCGATATGTGCCCCACAACTAATTTAGAACTCAAGTTTGAACATTAATTTGGACCTGAGTTGGGAGTCCAAGAGCTGAACAGGACGATAAAGTAGCAGGTAAGTTTAAGCAATGCATAACATAAGCAGAAACAAAAGAGTGCGACCTCTCTTGTGGACCCGTGTACTCCTCAGGTTCATCTGCTGAGTCGATGATGGTGATGCCGTTGGGGTGGGTGCCGGCGGCAGGGAAGGAGATCTGAGGTGGCGAAAGACGGTCAGGAGTCGTGATGTCTGGTTTGGTGGATGCTTCTGTCGATGGAGCAGCTCGGGTGAGGTGGACGACGTCGCGGCAGGAGCAGGACAAACCACACAAAGTTCCCTTCGACACGTACCTGTAACTGAAGTAATTCTGTAAGGGCTCATTTGGCTTGCATGATTCTTAAAACGCAGGGATAGGAAAAACACCAGAATAGGATAGGAAAATGCACATGGTAAACAGAGCATTTGTAAACACATGATTTCTGTCAACTTGGGTGTTTGGTTTACAGGAATTGGAAGAGCAGAGGAATGCAAAGAAACATGGCCAAAATAAAGAGAAACCATATGAAAGCGTGTACAGTTAGAATGTTATTCTGGCACTAATGCACTTGGTCTTGTTTTCATGCATAGGATTTTGAAAAGTAGGTCCAGGTGGATGTTTTGCTTCATTCCTTTCAACAAAATGCATGAATAATTGAATAGTAGAGTGCCATTGGAAAATTCCCTATTGCTATGTTTTTCCGTTGAACCAAAATAGCCCTAATGGATCGACGTGAATGTATAGTAATAAGTGATGCAACAAGTGTACAACCTCTTTGCCGTAGCCGTGTCGACCTCAGCATCATTGGGTTGGTCGCTGAAGCAGTTGAGGCAGAGGTGGCTGTCGGAGGTGTGGAGGAAGATTTGAGGAATCTGTAGACGGCGTCCAGGGCACTGCTCTGTTGTGATGGATCGTTCTGTTGTTGGAGCAGCTCCGATGAGCCGTAAGACGTCAAGGCTGAAGCAGCACAAGACAAACATCGTCAATCTCAAGTGGGATTCTAATAGCATCTCCAATAGATGATGTAAAATGGATGTAAAATTAACATCACCAAAAACCACCTGACTACAACAGATGAGGTAAAAACCACTCTGAACTTAACTGTCGAAGCTGAAATTTACTGTGGAATCTGAATGCTACTGGCGAAACTGAACGCAATGGTAGCAGAGAGGCACTTGACATGTAGTTTAGGGAGGGCCTGCAGTTCATATTCAACCTGCACCCCCCTGAGCCGCCAGCCACCACCGGCTGAACCGCCGGCCCCAGCGCTGCCTCGCCGCCCCGAAACAACTCGCCACCGCCGCCCCTGCCAGCCCTCTAGCCCCCCCGCCCCCACACCCTGAACCCTAAGATAGATAGTGGGGTACCTCTCCGGCGAGCCCCCGTCCCCGCTGCGGGTGGTTCTTCCTTAACTCCGGCGAGCCCCCCCCCCCCCCCGCCCCAACCCCTAAAAATCGACTGACCCAAAAGTCGATTCAATCGACTGAAGTGTGGCTTAATCGGAGCAGAGCAGCAGCACGAGCGAGGGGGAGAGCAGCAGCAGCAGCTGGGCGAGCAAGCGATCGGGCGAGAGCCGGAGCAGCAGCAGCAGCGCGAGCGAGCGAGCGAGAGCCGGAGCAGCAGAAGCAGATCCGACTGGTATGGACGCCGCCGCCAAAGGGGCCTCGCACTGGGGGAGAGCCGCCCTGGAGATGTAGCCCGCGGCGCCGGCTTCAAGGTAGCCGCTCCATGGGGGTGCGGGATGGAGCACCGTCGGCGCCGGGAGGTCGAGTTAAGGAGAAGGTGCGATGCGATGAGTGTACAACCTCTTTGGTGGCACCGAGTAGGCCTCGGCTTCGTCCGAGGAGTCGGTGAGGATGATGCGGTTGTGGTGGAGCAGGTTAAGGCGGAGCTGTGGGGATGGAGCAGCCGTGATAGACGAGGCGATCGTCGGAGTAGCTCCTTGGAGGTGGAGGACGGGGCGGCTGAACGGCGAGATGGACGACAGATCCTCATCCGGGGAGGTGGACGAGGGACGTCGAGCTGTTGCGGTGGACGACGTCGTCGGGGAAGAGGCTGTGGCTGGGCAGCGGTGATGTGGCGGACAGAGGAGGGTGGGGTTTCGCGGCTGGAGCGGAGAGGTTACGGCGGCCTGGGATTTCGAATGGCGAAAAGGGGGCGATGGGAGGGGGTGAAGCATGACTTAGGGACGCGCTTGTCCAAAATGTAGGGTGTGTTACAAAAATACCCCCCACCGATTTGAACTAGTGGCCCTTTCGGCTCAGGGTTAGAAGGGGGATTTCGCGTGTCGCGATTTGGCAGCTGGAGGGAGTTTTCGCGCGCGTTGTAATTTCAGGATAACAAGGCGCGGGTTGTGAATGCGCCAGTTTTGGGAGCACGATATCTTAATTTTCGGGATATAACAAGACGCGGGTTGAATTTTAGGGACAAGCCTAACGTGTAGTAATATTATACTTATACGTACCAAATCAATTCGCACTTCCCTCAACCAAAAAGAAAACGAAAAAATAAAACTATTCACACCACACAAAGAGAGAGTCTTGCCCCGTTTTACTATACAAATGCTATTCAAAGCTACTCCCTCCTTCCATCTATATAGGGCCTAATGCGTTTTTCGATGCTAACTTTGACCAAATATTAGAGCAATGATATATGACATGCAACTTACACAAAGCACACCGTTAACTTCGTCTATGAAAGGTTCTTTCAATGATATAATTTTCACATTGTGCATGTCATGTACTATTAATCTTGTCAATAGTCAAAGGCGGTCTTAAAAATCTCATTACGCCCTATATAGATGGAAGGAGGGGGTATGAATCCATGTTATGTCCGATTAATTTTTTTCGCTTGCTGTATAATGCATGTAACCTACTCATACCAACATTTTAGTGCATTCCAAATGTCTATACTACCGCTGCAATTCGAACTAAATTTGAATTCGTTTCTCTATTTCAATAAGAATCTACAATCATGATTGTTGCCAACTTCAACCATCATTCGTGTATTACCTTAATAAGACACCACATGATTACTATAGAGATAGATATGAACTATGTGTACTACATGAACTCGAATTCTATTTTTTGAATACACTTGATGTTGATTCCAAATAATAGTACATTTGATGTACTAACTATATATTCATAATCTAAACCATGTTTTATACGTACACCGTGTTTATCACACAAAGTATAGTGCCCCGCCCCCTACATTATGACAAGTATTTAGACCTGAGTTGCAAAAGCCACACATTAGCCCAGATTATAATCAACTAGCAGTGTGACCCACGCATTTGCGCGGCTAGATTCTCTATGTATATCAACATACATGTTTCTCTATTGGATTGGGTTTCCCAATAAAAAATTATTTCCATATGAACTGGACAATATGAATATTATTAGTATGTAAGCTACTAATTTTATTGTTTGGTAAGACACACTCTTCTCGGTCTATTTTCACTATACATCATGGGTTGAAAATCGAACCAATGGAGTCATGATACTTCACTTTTAAAAATTGTAAGAAAATTCTACCAAGAACTAAATCTAAATATTGATATTTTTCTTTTATGTACAACTTTTTTCTCCATCGGCTCATCATTATCAGTGTGGTGGCTTGCCCATTTGTGCCTTCAATGCTAACTATTATTTGATTATATTTAGATCTACATTTTCTTTTTCATATGGCCAAATAGATAAACCTATATGAAAGTTATATTCCAAGGAAACACGCTAATTAGCATCACAGAACATATTTTGGTCGAAAGTACAAAGCTACTATTTAGTATTCTTATCAAAGCTACTATCTTTTCACAGATTTTTTTTTTTTGATATTGTATCTTCATATATAAGTAACTTCTTTGCATTTTTACTCTTTGAGAAATCCACCTTGAATTTGGTGTAATAATTCTCACTCCTCCTCTTTACCATGAAATCTATCTTTTCACAGATATTTTTTTGAAATTGGATTTTCCGTATAAGTAACTACTTTGCATTTTTACTATTTGAGAAATCCATCTTGAATTTGGTGTAGTTATTGTATGGCTGTCCATCAAGTATACTTGTTAGTTTGCAGCATAAGCAATGACTATATGGCACGACACTGCACTGCATACAACACATATTGTTTCAGATTGATTTTCATCATAGTTTATTTGGCTGCTAATACACGTATGCTTAGTATGTTTAATTTTTAATCTAAACGATTATAAAGATGACCCCATCATATAATTAACATATCAGATTATTTAGCCCATGTGGTCAAATGTGTTGGATTGTCTTTTCCCTCTGCTCTCATCCCTCGGTCATTGTTACCATTAGCTACTTCATATCTCACTCAGGTCACCACTCCGAATCAGAATGATATCTCTAGTTGATTGGATACTATAGATGTGCACGGTCTTTACAACGATACTTTGTATTTTCTTCCCCCTACATGTTAGCATGTACAGCCAGATATGCGCATATGTATCATTCTAAAATATTCACACAATTATATTGACTTCTTTTACTCATCCATCTTTTATTGCATTCTCTATCTCCCTCATTTATTCCAGGAAATAGAAGCTGTATCGATTTGTTTGCGTGTCACTCAATCAGTGTAATTTTCATAGGTACTCTAGAGCTGTGCAACTTTTCCATGATGGTTGTATCTGTCGCTCTCTCACCTCCATGGCTTCTTTCAAGAAATAACTCGACTGTTGACTCGTCCATCCTATAGTCTCCAACAAAATTACTACTGCCTTTGATCCATAATAAATGCCGCAATTTTTAACTACTTCCTCCGTCTCAGTTTACAAGTCCTACACGTATACCTAGGTTGCCAATTTTATCACCATAATCTAAACTATATAACACAACAATTACACCGTTTGAAAATAAAACATCTGAAGTTTATATTGGTATATTTTTTGTAATATATGATTTGTATTAGTTTGGTCAAATTGACGACCTAGGGGTACACGCACGCCCTGTAAACTGAGAGAGAGGGAGTAAGGTTGATCTAACCATAGTTCAAAACCATGACATTTATTTTGGATCGGCGGGTGTACAATAAATTAAGCTCATCAAGCATAACACAATTGGGATATTCATAGATTCTTTCAGAGATGCAATTTTTTTTTGCGAGAATAACTTCCAATCTATTGATGGTTATACGTGCCATCTAACATAATAATAGCATTCATAGGTTATGCATTTCATATTTTCAAACGGATGATTGTTTATTATTATACATGCACATTCTAGAGGCTTTAATCTCATGGTCCTTCTAGTAACTTTTTTCCATGAGGAATACTCCCTCCATTTTTATATACTCCCTCCGTCTAGGTGAGTAAGTCATCTTAGGTTGTGCACCGTGACCAAGGAGGAGGAGAAAACGAGAGAACTTAATGTTCATTTGCTAATTAATAGCATTGCATGCAATGAACTAACCACTGTATGTCGTGTTTGGTAGTCTCAAGTCATTAAAAGCATGCACAGCCCACATCTCTTATTGGTTGATATGTCAAGAAACAAGAAACGAAGTAGAATTTAATGCACCGCGCCTAAGTGTTTTGGAATTATTTGGTTTTCGTAAGATGACTTACACACCTAGACGCATGGAGTACAAGGCCACAATGAAATATACGTTATGCATCTATACAAGGCCACCAACAGTAATCGAGGCAAAATTAATGAGATTTTCTCGTACTAGCAACATGTTTAATAGTTGCATGTGTGCAGTCATAATGACAGTCAGTTACTTCCTCCACTCAGTTTTCTTGCATGCATGGGTGGTATTAATGATCCCAGTAAACAAAAAGAAAAGCTGACTTTCAAAGTGGACATTAAATTTTACATTGGTACCTGTAATTTAAGTTTGTGGCCTTGTATATAAAAATGGAGGAAATACTTAATGTAGATTGAAGCATTTGCAAGCCTTATTTCTTTGTATTGTTGTTTTAATCTCAATCATTGTAATCATTTGCGAGAACAGAAATATAAATGTTAGCACTTACATGTTATCCATTCTTCTGTGCTGTGTTCAATTTTTTTTTGACAGAAAACATTCATATTGGCAAAAGTATTTTGCTAATATCTTCACGTACACATCTTTTTTAAATCAAAATAAAGGTTTTTTTTGGCATGTGCTTGATGATGCATGCTGAGCGAGAAGGTCAGCTTAGCTTATTTTTTTTCCAACCGGGCTCACAACCCCTTTCCATTAATTTTGCAATCAACGGAAATACATCAGTCTGTATCCAAGTTCTTAGTATCCGAATTACCAACTAACTCGAACCAGATAAACCTTGCGCGTAATGAGACTGAAAAGGGGGGAGCGAGTTGGCGCATCATCAGGAAACCCACCGCATGATGATCCTGGAACGGACCACCAGCCATGGGGCGAAAACCTGATGACACTCACAAACCACTGCTCAAAAAAAACAAAGTACCGAACGACCCAGGATGAAACAACTAGCAGACTCCAGCGGCTAAGCGAACCACAGCCACGATACAAAATACCAGCGGGCATCAAACCCCAGTGGGAAGCGAAGTTTTTAAAAAACCAGGCGCTGATCGCACCTAACCAATCTGCACACCATCTCTGTCTCCCAAGAGCAGTCTGCCTCGAGGGAAGGATCTGTCCGCCAGCGCCGTAGCGGCATGAGCCAATCTCTTCACCCCCGCCTGGAGCTTCACCCTATCCTCTTCCTTCAGTAAACCTGCCGAATACATCATAAAAGAACATGCCGTGAAAACAGCCTCCAGAGGAGATCGAACGACATGTTTATCAAAAGTAACTTTATCGTGGAGAATCCAAATCCCCCAACATATCGCAGCAATGATTAGCATATAGATATGCTCCCCACCCGGAAAGAATTTATAAAGCAAAGAAAAACTTTGCCAAAGGGACCGAGGGCAGCAAGATGCCCCGGCCGTCATGCCCAGCGTCCCCCAAACTGAACGAGCGAGCGAGCAGGAAAAAAACAAGTGGTTTGCCGTTTCAACATTAGTACAGAAGGAACAAATGGGATTTTCAGGCCAATTCCTGGCAGGCATGTTATCACGGGTAAGGATGGCATTTTGAAACAATTGCCAAAGGAATATCTTAATCTTCAACGGGATGGGTGCTTTCCACACCATTTTATAGTTAGGACCTGATAGGTTTCTTTCCAGCCACTTGTATAAGGATTTAGTAGTAAATTTCCCTTTACCACCAAGGGACCATGAAATCTTATCTGGGGACTCATTCAACGTCAGCTTTTTAGCTTCCATGACCATCCAAGCCCATTGATAGCCCAACGTCCCAACCAATCTACGTCTGAAGCCAATCTCATAGTTACTTGCAGCCCAGGATGCAACAGTGCAATCCTGATCCTGGCAAACACTGAACAGGTCAGGGAAATGATCTTTCAGCACAATGTTTTCGACCCACGGGTCATACCAGACCCTAGTAAGGTTCCCGCTCTCAATATTAACTTTTCTACCAGCCATATATGAATCCTTGACTTTCATAATGGCTTTCCAGCAGGGGGAGTCCGTAAAGCGACTCTGAATGTTAGCTACTGTTTTGTTCCTGAAATATCTAGCTCGCATAATGCGTTGCCACAAACCATCACTCATTTCTAGTTTCCACCACCACTTAACGAGTAAAGCAATATTTTGTTTATGAAGATCTTTAATCCCCAAACCCCCAATCCTCTTGGATCTGCAAAATCTCGTCCACTTAACCATATGATAGCCATGTTTCTTATTCTTTCTCCTCCAAAAGAAACGTCTGCGATGCTTATCCACTTTCTCAATGAAAGTTTTATTGAAGAGGAACATCGACATGAGGAAGGAGGGGATCCCATCCAAACTGGATCCTAACAGAGTCAGTCTGGCTCCAGATGATGCCGCATAAGCTACCCAGGCATCGAGTTTTTTGATCATTTTACCATCAAGAAAGTCCAGATCAACATTCCTGAGAGTAGAGTAGGTAACAGGGACCCCCAGATATTTCATAGGAAGAGTCCCCACTTGGCATCCAAACATGTTCGCATAAAACAAGTCAATATCATTATCTCCCCCAATACTGAAAATCTCGCTCTTCTCAAAGTTGATCTTAAGTCCTGACATAAGCTCGAAGAGATACAACAAGAGTTTGATGTTGACAGCTTTGTCAACGTCATGCTCAAAGCACAGCACTGTATCATCAGCATATTGCAGGATGCCAACCCCATCCTTAATAAGATCAGCAGCTAAACCATTGACAAGGCCATTCTTCTAAGCTGCAAGCACCATTTTAGTCAGGCAATCAGCTGCAAGATTGAACAGGAAGGGGGAGTGAGGGTCCCCCTGTCTCACTCCCTTAGCACTTTGAATATAAGGCCCCACCTCATCATTGATCTTAACACTAACCGTGCCATTTTTTAGAATCTGAGAGACCCAACCACACCATTTAGGCTTAAACCCACGTTTCTTATGACAGTCAGCTAAAAAATCCCAGTTGACTTTGTCATAGGCCTTTTCGAAATCGAGCTTAAGAACCACTCCAACTTGTTTTTTGACATGAGTGTAATGTACAATCTCATGCAAAGAAAGGATACCGTCCACAATATGCCTCCCTTTAATGAAAGCATTCTGCTGAATACTGAACAGCTTATGGGCATATCTGCTAGCCCTAATGTCCATGGCTTTGGTGAGAAGTTTATACGTGCAACGCAGCAGACAAATGGGCCTATACTGCTGGATTCTACTAGCATTGCTCGACTTAGGCAGCAAAGTTATGATGCCATAGTTAAGTCGTTACACATCTAACTTGTCGGCGTGAAACCACTCAAATAAGCAAAAAAGATCCTGAGCTACAACACCCCAGCAGTGTTGATAGAATTCCAGACGGATATCATCAGGTCCGGGGGCACGGTTAGATTTCATCTCAAATAGAGCATGTTTAATCTCCTCCAAAGAAAAAGGTCGAGTCAATTCCTCATTCTCATCCGGGGAAATCATCTCGTCCTGAGACCATAAAGCTGCATCGATCTGGCAAATATTGCCAGGAGCTGGTCCAAATAGGGCTTTGTAATACTCAGTGGCATGTGCAAGTAAGTTTTTGGTCCCTTCCACAATAGTGGACCCACATTCCAGGGAAACCATGGAGTTTTTCCTACGACGACCATTAGCCACTTTATGGAAAAAGTCAGTGTTATTGTCTCCTTTCAAAAGCCACCTCTCATTAGAGAACTGGTGCCAATGAAGCTCTTCCTCAACATACATTTTGTTGAGCTCCACTAAAATGTCCAACTTCCTGTTGTATGCATCCCCACACAAACCATCATCCTCCTCCAGCTTTTCGAGCTCCTGAAGTTTGAGCTTGATAATTCTTTTTCTGATCTTATTGTGCCCAAACGATTGGACCCCCAACCTTTAAAAAAATTCTTAATCCTTTTCAGTTTAATGTTTAAGGTGTCAATAGGATTTAAAGTGTAGACCGGCCTAGACCAGATTTCAGTAACCAAAGGAAGGAAATCTGGGTTATTGAGCCAGGCATTATCAAACCTAAAGCACCTGTTGCCTGGTGCTCTGGATGGGGCTCTCCCACCATCCAGCACCAAAGGATTGTGGTCAGAATATTCCTTGACCAACTTATGAACAACAACAAGAGGATATAAATCCTCCCAATCAGGGGACATAAGAACCCTATCAAGCTTTTCCAACGTAGGGTTATCTTGCTTGTTGGACCAAGTGTAACGACCACCAGCCATATGAATCTCCCTCAACCCAAGTAAATGAATAACAGAGTTAAACACATCTAAAAAGTGGGACAAGGACATTTCTTTGTTTTTCTCTCCACTATGTCGAATGATATTAAAATCACCTCCGACCAGATATGGCATGCTAACCCTGTGACACAAAGCCAACTATTCAGCAATGAACTCAGGCTTCTGCTCATCATGCGCAGCGCCATATACAGTCATCAAGGACCAGTTACAGTTTTTGTTCTTATCGAACAAGTTCAACTGCAAGATGAATTTACCACACATGGTCGTAATGATATCAAAGTTTTCCTTATTGATACCATAGAGAATACCATCGGATTTCCCCCTCGAAGGAGCCCATTCCCAACGAAACCTATGGTTGGGATCAATCTTTCTGAAAAAGGCAGAATCATAGGATTCTTTCATAGTCTCCTGAAGTCCAATAAAGTCAAGATTATTGGCATTAATCATGTCAATAATGCAGGTAGACATACCTTTTTACCCACACCCCTACAATTCCAAAAAACACCTTTCATTTATATCGATCGGGTTTATCCCTCACTCTAGTAGGTCTGCCAGGATCCATGGCAGCCCTATCCAACCCCTTTTTTTTGCTGACTTCTAGTCATGGGTCTGCTGGACTTATTAGGAAAAACACCACCACCAATTTTCTGTGTGGATTTTTCTTTTTCCTATTTTTAGATTGAACCAGGGTAAAAGGTTCTTCGACCTCCCCATTATCATCGTCCCAATTTAAGGAGAGGGGCACATCATTTCCCAACCCATCGCTGATGGTAATATTCTGGGGATTAGAGTTTAATTTTTTTTTTCTTGCAACATATTTCTAGAAAGCTCTAATTCACGCAAGATATCAACAGTATCAAAGTCATCATCAGGGATTTGCACTCCCAACAGGGACACACACAATATAATAGCAGTATCAGATAAAGCAGAGAACTGATTTTTTGAATTGGGCATTTCCATACCTTCCAAATTGCGCTTCCTCATCCTGTTGGCAGCCACGTCACCCACATTTTCTAGCTTCTGCTTCTGTCTGCGTGGAGCATCCTCCTCCCGAGCCATACTGTCATGAATCGGCGATCCAGATGGAGACTCAACTGTGTAAGCACTACAGTTCACTCCTCCTTCCATGGAACCCTCTTTTAGGGGCACAATATGAGGCAAGGATGGCCACACCACATAGTCTGACAGGGGAGGAAATGTGTTTCCATAAGCGTTCACTTCATGATAAGTAAACAGAGGTGAGGGTGGAACAGGAGTAATCATCCCCCAAGCACCTTTATGCATATTGATCTCATTACAAGGAGATTCAGTCAGCTCATCCACATCCAGATCACCAGAGTGAGAGCCACAGTGAGATAGTTTTTCATCCGCATGTTCCCTCGCCATAATCTCAATCAGTAGTTCTGTATTGTTACCCTCCTCACTTTCCTCCTCTTCTTCACTTTCAACTACCACATGCAGCCTCTGCATGCCCTTATCATAATTCTGGGAGGAGAAGTTGCCAGTCATAGAAGCACTCGTTTCCCCCTGACCCATAGAAGAAGCAGGATATGAATCCATCCTAGCTTTCTTGGGGAAAGACGGAGATGCACTACTGTCAACAGTAGTGGAGGATTGACCTTTCTCAGCACCCATAGTCACACCTCTCTCAACCTCAAAGAAAAATATCATAATATTGCTCCCCCAACATACCTTCCGCTGAGGGTGGAATTTTCTCAACATCTCTACACCCAAGTAGGATTCTAGCATATTCAGGTTTATGAATCGTGGACTCATCCACTTCCAATGTAACCCCAACCAGAGCCCCAGCATAGGCTATATGTTCAATGCATCTTTTCTTTATAGGGATATTACGGACCCTAACCCAGGCTTTTTCCATGATACCTTTGGCTCCAATCGAAGCAGTCCAAGGAGTAATACAGACAACAATGGCCCCTTCTCTCAAGGGCAAGCGTTTCCCATAACGACATGCTCTCTCAACTTCACTGGCATTAGGAAATCGCATCACGTACTTATCAGGGCCAATAGAGCGGGCCGTGCAGCGCCATTTCTTTTTGCCAGGTTTCTTAGTGAAGATGGCATTGAATTCCTGCTCAATGTCCTTCACAGTAGCTTCCCCCTCGACTATAGTGATGACCACGTTGTTAGTTTTTTCAACGTTCTGCTTGGAAGCACACAAATCAGGTATATAGAAGAACCCCTGACCAGGCGACTGGAAACCACACATGAATGGAATGCATTCCCAAGGCCTCAAGACCTGGCATAACTAAGCCATATGGCCTAATTTGTTGCATTTCTCACATCGAATAGTAGGGCAGCGAGGAGCAAAATGACCTGGGAGGGAGCAGTTGATGCAGATCTCTGTGTTGCCTTTCATCGCCGTTTGCCCAGATGCTGGAGGCGGAGGCGGCTCCTTGCCTCCCGCCATCTTCTCCTTGGCTGCGCCCCTCATGGCACGCGCAGCAGCTTCCCATCTGTCCGCAACTTCCCCGCCAGCAGATCTCGAGTCGCCCGACGACGCCGGCGGTAGATCTGGCCGCTGCCAGACCATGTGACGGGTGTGGTTTGGCAGCGGTGCCCTGCGCCCTGCGCCCTCCGCCAAATCCTCCCCGCGCCGTGTTGTCGCGCCAGCCTCCAGATCTCCCCCCGCCACGATCTCCCATCGCAGCCCGCGCCGCACCCCCCACCCTCTCTGCCGCGGCAACCTGGGCGAAGGAGCGGTCGTCGCCGCCGCCTTTGCCTCGCCACCAGCCGTAGGAATCAGGAGTGGATGGATTTGGGTAGCAAACCCTAGAACGCTCCCACAGGTGATTGAAGAGAGGAACGAGATGAGCGTCGCGCGTAGTGGTGGTAGGTGGGGAAAGTGAAGCGGCTCCCTGTGCCTCCCCCGCTCTAGTAGTCACCTCCCCCGGCTCGGTGTTGGGCCCCACATGGCGGTCAGGCGGCCATGGAGATGCGCCCACGCATCTGTCTGCCATTAGCGGGCGGTTGGTGTGGCTCGGGGCCGCCCCGTCCTGACCTGCCTCGCCTGCCTGGTGGCCCGTGCACCGCCCGTGCACCGCACCACTAGTCATGCCATGCGTAGTACCCGCTGGAATCGAGCACGTCGCCGGTAGACGATCCCGGATCTTCACGAAGTGGCACGGCAGCGAGATGACGTCATCGATGCAAATATGTTCCCCTGCACGCAGAAATCACGCATCCACCGTGACGCCGCGCTCGTCGATCAGGACGAGGCGGAGCGCATCGCGTCAGAGAGCAAGCACGCCATCGCGGAATGTGAGCGAGCGCATCTGTAAATCGGCGGCATAAGATACGCGCCATCTCTCCTCAGGCGCGTCGCCATGTGTGGAGCGAGCGAGCGAGCGCGTCGTCATGTCTGACAGAGCGTGGCAAATTTTGCAGAGGCGAGCACCACGCTCTTCACGTACACATGAAGAAGGAGCTTTGATGCCATCTCCATCAGGTCAGCTTGGCTTATGCTTGCACGATATATATGTTCATACAATAGCCGATCGGACAGCAGGCTGCTCGTTTGGGCCACTTGATGATACACGCTGAGCGAGAAGGTCAGCTTGGCTTATGCTTGCACGATATATATATGTGTGTGTGTGTGTGTTCGTACAATGGCCGATCGGACAGCAGGCTGCTCGTTTGGGCCACGCATGCCTGTTTTGCGGATTCTTTTTTATCAACATCTGGGTACGGAGTCTGCTATCCCAACTTGAAGTACTAAAAGTCTGATTTTTTTTTCTATTGTTTGAACGCAGAAGAAGAGGAGTTCAGATTGATTTTTCTAAAAAAATAGTAAGATGCCATCAGCTTGTGAATTTTCCTCGAACGCTACATCTTTCTGATAAGCGCTTCTTCATGATTTTACTCAAATAGGACTCTTAATTAATTGGCAGTCGTACCTTTTTTTAGCTGGTACGCTTCCGTACGTTGCAATACCAAAACTATTTGCGCGTTTAAAAAAAACTATTGGTACGTGACATGTCAAATTATTTCTACGTGATCATATTTGTATGTAACGCTATATCTGTTAATCTCATCCCTTAATTTCTAATATTGGTGGTCAAGATAATTTAATCTATGTGGATGAACGTAATAGCTTATTTGACTTCTGTCCGATCGGACAGCAGGCTGCTCGTTTGGGCCACGCATGCCTGTTTTGCGGATTCTTTTTTATCAACATCTGGGTACGGAGTCTGCTATCCCAACTTGAAGTGCTAAAAGTCTGATTTTCTTTCTATTGTTTGAACGCAGAAGAAGAGGAGTTCAGATTGATTTTTCTACTAAAATAGTAAGATGATATCAGCTTGTGAATTTTCCTCGAACGCTACATCTTTCTGATAAGCGCTTCTTCATGATTTTACCCAAATAGGACTCTTAATTAGTTGGCAGTCGTACCTTTTTTTAGCTGGTACGCTTCCGTACGTTGCAATACCAAAACTATTTGCGCGTTTTAAAAAAACTATTGGTACGTGACATGTCAAATTATTTCTACGTGATCATATTTGTATGTAACGTTATATATGTTAATCTCACCCCTTAATTTCTAATATTGATGGTCAAGATAATTTAATCTATGTGGATGAACGTAATGGCTTATTTGACTTCTGTCTTATAAGTATATAATAGATAGATGTTCTACATTATGCTATCTTCTTCAAGTATCTGTATCCACTTTTTTATACTGAATTATGATCTTTGTTCATCTTTTACACCTTCACGACGATCTTCTTCTATTTGTAGCTAGCTAGCGCTAACTTTCTATCGTGCAGGCACACGCCCGCCCCCCTCACACACCCTTAGCGTCCCCTCCATCGCGCACGTTCATTATTTCTCTTTAGGTCGTCCACCAGCGGTGTGTGTAGGCCCCCGGCTCCTTCTTTCTGGCACACACCGGTCGATATACCTCTCTAGCCAAGTGTGCCTACAACAAACACATATATACTTCCCCTCTTCTCTTCTCACCGTCCATGCCCCCATATGTCCAATACGATTCCACGCAGGTGCACACTCCCGCCCCTCTTTTCATTAATCACATGCTCGCACACTCCTTCCCCCATCGACATGGTAGGCCTCTCGCACCACCTCCTAGCCACACCATCTCCCCCTGTCTGCGTCTCCGGACCTTATTTGCTTCTAACACATGCAGGCATGTATATGAACTGATCTCCCTACATATAGCCAGGTCGACTATAATTCGTTTTCACCAAGCACCGATACACTTACCTCGCTAGTTATGTCTCTCCTTCTCTCGGACACATGACGGTTGATCTTCCTATGTAGTTACGCATGCTTACCACAACCATATCTTCTCCCCTCATCATCCTTGAATACCTCCCGACCCGTCTCTCACACGCACGTGCATAGATAGACAGACATCCCCCGCCCTCTCTTATTGATATTGCACTCATACCCTCCATTTGTCTAGCAGGCCTCTCCCACCATTTGTGAGACGCCACTCCACCACCAACCCTCCAACGCTCTACCTTTGTCTTTTTCCCAACCCCTTATTCCTCTGCTACACATATCCATGGATGTCGATCGATCTCCCTCAATACATAGCTAGGTCTCTGTCCTTCCCCACACATATACTAGTCGACCGGTCTCTACCCCCCCCCCCCCCACACACACCGATAGTCGAACGTTGTAGGTAGGTATCCATGCCACGGAGAAGAATTGCACCTCTACCCTCTCAAATTCCAGTAGGCCAGCCGCCCTGTATCTTTGACGTGGGCAAACACAAATTCGATGGCACTCTTTATCGATCGCACAGCCACACACTTCATCCCTGTTTTCAATTCTATTGATATCTCACGTCCATGACTCCGTTTCACACACATTGCATATGTTACGTTTTTCTGATTGAGATATCATCAACACATTGCCTCTGTTTCGCACAAACCATCTCTCTCACACCCACCCACGTACGTACCTGCACCTAAAGAAGAAGTGCACATAGGCGCACGTACTCACGTCTCGTTCCCGGCCACACCCGCGCGGGTACACGGTGGAGTTCGTTTATGTACGAAAAGGCAGCCCACGTGATAATTTGACGCGTGTAGCGGTTGTTTACTCGAAGGAGGGTCGGGTACGACGCCTAGAATATAAAACGATTGCCATGGGGAAACTGGAAAATGGGTTTGTCTCTCGTGAGTCTCATCACACAATCTCACACAAGGCCGCCGTGGCCTCACACTCTCAGCGTTGGTCAGTGATCCGGCCGCATCCCGTCCGCCGGCGGAAAGGGAGGATGTGCATCGTCTCTCCGTTTGACGGTGTTGAGGCAGCTCGTCCCGATCTGCGGTACCCGCCGTTCTCTCTGACCAAGCTCCGGTGCGGTAGGGCCTTCGCCACTTGCTCGCTGCCGCAGTATGGGCAGATCCCGGCCGCCGGCGCCCTCCTAGTAACATCCCGACGACCCTCATGTACAGCTTCCTCCGGCCTTGCTCCACTGCCCATCTTCCTACGTTGTTGCATGTGGATCTTCTTTAGTTGTTTGCTTAAATCGTATCTCGGCCGGCGTACTTTCCATCTTGCAATCTCGTTCTCAAACCATTTTTGATAAACCACCATGTGCTATCTTTCCCTTTTTACATGGAACATGCTTCTTTTTTGTCGGCGTATGTGTCTTCAACTCGTGTTATTGGGCAGTAATTGTTTCCTTTCGACCTCCTTTTGCAAACAGGGCTATCCATTTTCACCTCATTGCTATTGCGACCTTCTGGTGAACTGCACAAATCACTTTTCTGAAGAGTGTTTTGTGCAGTTCCGCCAAAATGTCACACGGGCAACGTTTTTACATTTCTGTGGGACTGCGGAAAGGGAGATTGGTTTTGCTATCCTCCTCATCCAACTCCGTGCCTAAACTTCTCCAACAAGAAGTTAGTCCTAAAGAGAGATCGTAGAGGTGATCGGCTTCTATTTATGTGTGTTATGTTTCATCATCTAGTTCCACTATTATTGTAATCACACTGACTGGATATCTTTGCAAACAGGGATGGTCCGCCCGATTTTAGTGGAGCTGCACAAAATGATCGGATTGTGGTGTCCTTCATACACCTCTTTTTTGGCTACAGAGCTGGGTGAAACTAGCTGCCAAGCAATGAACACTGTGCCAAGAAAATGGAGCCAGGCCTACGAACAACATCGATCAATTATATTTTTTTCTTTATTTGTACACCTTCTCACAACTTTGTCTTCAGTTGTGATGTGAATATTGGCGCTGATCTGTGAACCATTGAGATGCATTAGCCATGGTAGTTTCATTTGTATTTGATGGAATGTTGTAACGAGATAATCTCGAGGCAAGACACATGAATCCTAAGTTGAAACCTTTTTTTCCTGCGGGAACCAGAGTTGAAACCTTCATAGCATCACAGTACAATTTCATCAAAATTATGCGTACATATAAACAAATCCTGAAGGATTGATAGCAATGCCAGAAAACAATTCAACTTCGTTTCGCCGACATGTTGGACATCCTTCATCCGGCTCCACCTGCCATGCAGCAATATTGAGTGCACAACACAACTTCAGGGAAAGATTCACCCCGGTCGTTGCGCCGCAGTAGTAATGACTAGTGAGCAGTCAAATCACAGAGCCCCACCTTCGCCACAGTAAGTTGCTCGGACGAAGCAACCATCATTTCTCTGTTCCTTGAATCCGATGGTACTCCCATATTCCCACAGTAATAAGTTGCTCGGGCGAATCAACCATCACTATATCCGCTCACGTGTGATGACCACAGGAGCTATCCATTCAGATTGCATGTTAAAAAAATAAAGGTCGATAACTAATGCGGCAAACTTTCAAAAAAAAACTAATGCGGCACCTCGGGCCAATGCGGCCAGATCGCATTTTGCACGAGAAATTACACACCATGTTTTGTTGACATGTGGTCCCGTTCCAACATATCAGTGAGACGACGGTGAGTAGTAGGAGTATTTCCGAACCGATGTGTAGGCCGGGGCGCCCCTTCGTGAACCGTGGCAAACTGGCAACCGTCCACCGACTCTTCGCCTTTCCCTCTCGATTTGGAACTGCTGTCGCACACTCTTCCTCTCCCTCCTCCATTTTCCTTCAGCCTTTCACCCTTTCTTCTGCCATTGTTCGATCATCTGCTCCATCGAGGGAACAGGACGGAAACGACCCCGTTATTCTTGCCCCGATCTGGAAGATGACATGGTGGAGGAACTCATTGATCGGTGCAACGTCATCACCTCGGCTAGCATGGCAGGTTCGTTCAAGCCCATTCTTGACTCAACTAATAACATCATTACAAGGAACCCAAGAGTCAAGGAGCGGTTTGATCTCCCCTATCTTCTTCGCCATGACCCTGATGACTGGCACTGTCACGGCGGAGGCCTCGCCCTGTGCAAGTTGATGCCGCTTGATAATGATACGTATGATGTTAAGATGCCATCGCTTGAGGGCAAGGCTTGGGCAGGCGCAAATGGAGATTGGGTTGTTTACATTGGGTCCAACTGCGAGTGGGAACTTGTGAATGTGTACACTCGTGACCGGGTTCCACTTCCAAAAATCTCAGCAGACTTCCCAGAGGTTGAGCACACCGGTATTGTACGAACGTTCAAATATAATCATGGTGACTGTCTTCTACGGAAGATAGCAATTTCTCGAGTTCCCAACCGCTCTTGGAATTACAACAACTATGAAGTTGTTGCTATCTTCGACAAGCTTGTTGCCATCCTTGCTGGTTTGACTCGATGGATATTGCTCAAAAATCAGTTTCTGTACACGGATGAGTACTATGATGCAATTGAATACGAGAGCCTTGTGTTTGCTGCCACCACTCGTGGCACTATTTTTGCATGGAGTCGTTGTTTCGGTACGTTTGTCTTCCACCGTAATTATAATTGTTTCATCCACATGCATGCGGGTTAGCAAGTTTCCCTTTACTAATTAACCTTCTTCTTGTGTTTCCAAGGTCCTGTGAACATTCCACCACCTATATTGAAGATTTTTATAACCAAGGGGGAGATGACGATAGTGATGATCACGAGCATGAGGACGAGCAGCGCCCATATACTATTTGGCGCCTGGCAACTAATTCTGATGGATCACCTCTTCTCGTGTGTATACAACCCACTGATGATGTTACTGCTAAGGAAGCAGGTGTAGTCTCCCATGGTCGCACTCTCCGGACCTATTCCAACACCCATTGCATGGTATTCGGGATGGATACTAGTGTGCTAGAGCCAACTCCTTCTCCTTGGTACAGAATTGATAGTCTTGGAGAAAACTCGCTCTTCCTTGGACAAAACTATCCAATGATGGTAAAAGGCGATCCAACTGCTGTTGACACAACGTTACTACCATTTATGAGAAGCAACTGTGTCTATACCTCGGACATTTGGGTGGTTCCCTACCCTGTTACTGATATAGTAGGCCGCTTCAGCCTGGATGATCAGTCCTGCGTTGGTCTCCAGATCGACAATGGATGGCCCATCCTAGAGAATCACTTGTGGTTCAAAGCAAGCATTTCCAACACCGAGGAATGGTTGAGTTGAAGTTCATTTCATTGCTTGTTATTTGTTGTGTGATGAAAACTTTAGTATTTATAATGTATCCTCGTTGTCGATGTGGGTTGATGACCTGTTGTATGTAATAAAATGATATGCCTGTGATAAACTTACTAAATTTATGAATGGCTTTCGAGTCACTTCTGTGAGTGAGGGGATCGACGAGGCAAAAAAATATTTTCCGAATACATAATTGTACGTGCATTGCAACAGGTTATCGGATGAGGCCAATCAACAATAGTAGTACACTATTTGTACTAGCTTCACATGCTTCGCGCGTTGTGCGGGTGTTTCTACTGTAGCCATATTGTACTCTACTATGTAACCAGCACCTCGAATCCTCGATACTAGTAGTACTACTACTATATAGTAAGTAGTAGGAGTAGTAGGGTGGCATGGGCCAGAACAAGCATTCACGTCCAGGAGTACGGCACACGCCACTAGCACGACTTCCATCTGACACCATATTTCTTGGAGTCCGTGCTAGAGCAATCTCTTCAACCTCATCGTTTCTCTAACTCAGCCATCGTGCGGCAGGCGAGGTGGGGGTTTGCCGATAGTCGGTTTCCTTAACTGTGGTCCCACTTGTAAGGCCAACTGCAACACACGACCCCAAACAGACCTCCGTTTTGCACGAACTCCAATGATAATTTTGACTAGAAAAGCAAGACCAAAGAAAACAAGAACCACAAGAATACATTTTACTACTCCTGTAAGTTGGATTAGTGCCTTCTCGATGCATTCATTGTTGATCTGCAGAGGCTCGATCTTGTGTGCTTCTTTCTTCTTCGAGTGTAAAGGAGTAGACGTTGCTTCCTCGCATCTAGTCTCATGTCTTGCCTCTATTCTAGTACTCCCTCTGGTCCGTTTTTCTCTGCGTCTAAGCAGCAACACGCATACCAAGTAGGAGTATCAACAAGTGCACTAATCTCATCTATAGCCTCTGTGCTAGCTAAAAGTGATAGAACATCTACTAAATTGCGCTCTATCAATATATGGATGTACTCTTCTTCCTAATACAAAAAATTGCATCCATTCTACTCCCTCCGTTGCACAATACATGCCTTCTATTTGTCAAAATATATATGTACCTAGAAATGTTTTAGTATATAGGTACATCCATTTTTGGACAAATGGAAGACAAGTATTTTGGAACAGAGGGAGTACACAATAAATTTTTTAAGTTAGCACAACTAGTCTAATCCGAGAGCACAACCAAAGATTTGGTCGGGTTCTTCCTCCTTTTGCCGACACGTGGGACATCCAGCATCTAGGTCGTGTCATGAAAGAATATAGAGTGGTAGTTGAAGCCACGAGATGTGCATCTTGAGTTAAACTATAAATAGAATCTTACTACTCTTGAGTAACTCCAAAAGCAGCCACCGAAGATCTTTCTTGGATTTGTTTTTCATCACCAGCACATCGAGGTGAAAGATGTGCAGGTTCAGTGGGTCCTCTTGCGTTTTCACTGACATGTGGGGCCGCATGTGAGCAAACAGACGATGGGCTCCCCGCGTCCGCTGGATGGCTGAGAAGAGAGATAGAGGAGGGTTGAGCACGGACTGCAGGAAATTTGTTCTACGTAACCAGCACCTTGATATTCGCGTGTGGTTGTTTCTAGAATAAAAAAAGGAGGTACCCAATACGCCTAGCCTAAAGTTAGTAGGTGACCTTGCGCTTGGCTCTTCGCCTCTTCTGGAAGTCGATGGTTCTACAGTAGTGCTTCTGGCAATCTAACACCAAATGAACTGCTGCAGGTCAACCGCTTGTAAGCAAAAGTTTCTCCTTGTGCTGCGAGCCACCGCGCACGCGTTGGCGAGGGAGAAGGCGTAATCAAGCTTCTCGTCGTTCTGCGAGTTGACGGGACACATCAAAGTTATTTACTAGTAGTACGTACTCTCTCCAAAAAAGGGCTGGCCATGTCATTGTTACCATCCCGTGCTCCGTCATTGAGTACATGCACTATTCACGTGCCATTCACGTGCCATCGAGGAGAAACAATATTGCGTAGGTGCCATCGAAGTGCACGACTCACTTACAGAAAAGGGTTTCCCCCCGCTTCCCCCCCCCCCCCGCACGACTCACTTACACACTGCTTATCTAATTATCTCCATTTTCTTGCATGACACGTGCACCTTGATGCTAGATGTCTCGCGTGTTGGGAAAAGGATGAACAAAGCTCATGTAAAAGAAAAGAGTTGAAGAGCATAGATTCCCGGCGACCGAGGAGGAGCAAGGAACCTCGCGGTGGAGCGTCTGCAAGGAACCTTGCGCGTTTTCCCCTGTTTTTTGCCGCTTGCCCACCTATAAACAACTAAAAGAACATGAACTTTTCGCTAACCACTAGAAACGGTACATCAGGATGCTAAGTTGAAGATGTTTTATACTCCCTCCGTTCCCAAATATAAGTCTTTTTAGATATTTCAATAGGGGACTACATACGAAACAAAATGAGTGAATCTACACTCTAAAATATGTACACAAGCCAATGCACTAACTCCATCCGATCCAACTCATGCACATACGTGCACAACATGGAGCACACAACGCATGTACACAAGACGTGCATGCACACACGCTCGGCCGCAGAATGCACGTGAATAACACATGCATGCGCACACACTCGGCTGCATGGAGGCGTGCGCCATCCGCGGCGACGTCCGGTTCGTCGTGCTACGGCGAAGCTCGCACGCAACGGCGCATACACATCTCTTGCAGCACCTCTTTGCCGTCGTTGCTCAAGTACTAGTCAGAGACGAAGACGACTGCAGCCTCGGCCTTAGAGCTAACACTGATGGAAAAACACGCACGCTGCACGCACACAAGCACATACGGAGTGCCCACGACATGGTGGTGGTGGGTCCCCAGTCGCCTCTACTCCTTCTACGCACATTATCTATCAAGGCGGCTGCATGCTAATGATGATGTGAGTGAGATCTTCTAGGACTCAGACGATGACGAGGAAAATTATAAGACACAAGGTGACGTACACCGTCAAGGTCCACGGTCAAGGGGGTTCTAGCAAGTGCTTAGATGTGCTTACAGCAAGTACAATAGAGTTGAGTCAGCGGGCTATAAGGAATAAACAGTAGTATATTTCTGCTTAGTTGGAGGAAAGAGAAGAGGAGAGAGAAGGTAAGCGGGCTCTTCGTGAAGAGCCATCTCTAGCACGTGCTCCTAGGCACTTTGTACATGTTGACTATAAGATGGGTTGTAGGCTTATAGCCAGCAGCTGGCTATACTATTAATGCTCTTTAGATGAGGTGCTAAGTGCATTAAATGGCTTAGTAACTCAAGTGTTCAATGCATAGGTGCTTAGTTTATTGGTGCCACATCATATTTTATGCCTACATGGCAGGCTTAGCAGCTATACATGGTGGATCATTGGGAGAGGCCAAGGCTGGTCATAGTGGGGAGTAACTTGTACTCTAACATATTACTATGTTACTCTAAACATCTCTATAAACCGGAAAGGAGGGAGTAGTAACATAGACTAGTGTCATATGCAGAGTATGGGAGCACATGATATTTCCCCGTCCAGACCGATCCCAAGTTGGCTTCTCACCTTCTTGGCCCAACAAAAAACCCTCCCCCCTCCCGCGCGCGCTTCCTGCCCGGCGCCAGCTGAGCCCGCCGCTCCACATTGATGGCAAGTCAGGGCGACGCGACCTCTCACTGCTTCCGCCGTTGAAGCGGCGTGCCGACCGAGGGCACCGCCCGCTGCACGCCCGGAGAGGGAGTCCTGGACTAGGGGGTGTCCGGATAGCCGAACTATCATCATCGGCCGGACTCCAAGACTATGAAGATACAAGATTGAAAACTTCGTCCCGTGTCCGAATGGGACTTTCCTTGGCGTGGAAGGCAAGCTTGGCGATACGGATATGTAGATCTCCTACCATTGTAACCGACTCTGTGTAACCCTAGCCCTCTCCGGTGTCTATATAAACCGGATGGCTTTAGTCCGTAGGACGAACAACAATCATACCATAGGCTAGCTTCTAGGGTTTAGCCTCCTTGATCTCGTGGTAGATCTACTCTTGTAATACACACATCATCAATATTAATCAAGCAGGACGTAGGGTTTTACCTCCATCAAGAGGGCCCGAACCTGGGTAAAACATCGTGTCCCTTGTCTCCTGTTACCATCCTCCTAGACGCACAGTTCGGGACCCTCTACCCGAGATCCGCCGGTTTTGACACCGACATTGGTGCTTTCATTGAGAGTTCCTCTGTGTCGTCACCGATAGGCTCAGTGGCTTCTTTGATCATCAACAACGACGCAGTCCAGGGTGAGACCTTCCTCCCCGAACAGATCTTTGTATTCGGCGGCTTTGCACTGCGGGCCAATTCGCTTGGCCATCTGGAGCAGATTGAAAGCTACGCCCCTGTCCATCAGGTCAGATTTGGAAGTTTGAACTTCACGGCTGACATCCGCGGGGACTTGATCTTCGATGGATTCGAGCCACAGCCGAGCGCGCCGCACTGTCACGACGGGCATGATCTAGCTCTGCAGCCGGACAGTACCCTGGAGGCCGCACTCGAATCCGCTCCGATCTTCAATTAGGAGCCGGCTGCGCAGATCGAGGACGAATGGCTAGACACCGCCTCGAGGGCTGCAACCTGTATGGCGATAGAGCCGAACACTGACCTTGTCCCTCATGAAGCTCATGACTCCGAGGTGCCGGACTCCTCGCCGGAATCCGAACCTCCCGCGCCCCCTCTGATCGAATCCGATTGGGCGCCGATCATGGAGTTCACCGCTACGGACATCTTTCAACACTCACCTTTCGGCGACATCTTGAGTTCGCTAAAGTATCTCTCGTTATCAGGAGAGCCCTGGCCGGACTACGGTCAGGACGGTTGGGATGCGGACGACGAAGAGATTCAAAGCCCACCCACCACCCACTTAGTACCCACTGTCGACGATCTCACCGACATGCTAAACTTCGACTCCGAAGACATCGACGGTATGGATGACGATGCCAGAGACGACCAAGAACCAGCGCCTACTGGGCACTGGAACGCCACCCCAACTCACGACGTATACATGGTGGGTACACCAAAAGGAAGCGACAACGAGGAACAACGGGACGTGGTGAAGGACAACTCCACCAACAAACAACCAAAACGGCGACGCAAGCGCCGCCCGAAGTCCGGCCTTGATAAAAACGGCACCCATACTGACCCGGCCCTAAAGAAGGGCGAAGCAGTGGACGACGAACATGCCACCAAGCAACCATCCGAACTGGACAAGCAACCCATCCCTGGCGAAAACAAGAGCCCAGACGATCTCACGCCGAACGCATCACCGGAGCATAAGAACCTCGTCGCCACTGCAAGAAGCTTGAAGAAGCAAAAGCGGAAACTCAAAACAGCGGAAGACGCACTCAGAATGAGATGGAGCAAAGTACTCAATACCGCAGATAAAAATGGCGCTAGTCACCAGGCAAAGAGCTACCCGAAGCGCAAGCTGTTGTCCGTATTTGACGAGGAGGCCTTAGAGCCCCCACAGTCGAAAAAGAAAGAGGCCGCCTGGCCGGATAGACGATGAGATGACAGGCTAAGAGCGGCAAGGGGCACCGCACACAATCTGGCACACGACCCACATAAAGATCCTCGCAAAAAGGATGACCCGGTCAGGTCCATCTATGGGCCAAAAAAGAAGACTCCAGGAAGCAACACAACCCGTCGAGTGCTTGAAGACAACGGCACACCCAAATACAGGGCGCCGCACACCCACTATGTTTCACCGACGAGGTGCTGGACCATGAATTTCCAGCAGGATTCAAACCCGTAAACATAGAGGCATATGACGGAACAACAGACCCCGGAGTCTGGATTGAGGATTATATCCTACACATACATATGGCCAGAGGAGACGATCTCCATGCCATAAAATACCTACCCCTCAAGCTCAAAGGGCCAGCTCAGCATTGGCTCAAAAGCCTCCCAGGAAATACCATTGGAAGTTGGGAAGAGCTCGAGGATGCGTTCCGAGCAAATTTTCAGGGGACTTATGTCCACCCTCCGGATGCAGACGATTTAAGTCACATAACTCAACAACCCGGAGAGTCAGCACGCAAATTCTGGAACAGGTTCCTCACCAAAAAGAACCAAATAGTCGTCTGTCCGGACGCCGAAGCCTTAGCAGCCTTTAAGCACAACGTCCGAGATGAATGGCTCGCCAGACACCTCTGCCAGGAAAAACCAAGAACAATGGCCGCACTAACAAGCCTCATGACCCGCTTTTGCGCGGGGGAAGACAGCTGGCTGGCTAGATGCAGCACCAGCGACCCGAGTACATCCGAAGTCAGGGATGGAAATGGGAAATCACGATGCAGAAAAGATCAGCGCCGGAATAAGGAAAATGGCCCAAATAGCACGGCGGTCAACGCCGGATTCAAAAGCTCTCGGCCGAGTAATAAAACACTGCCCCTCAAGGACAATAGTGACGAGCTATCCAACCTAAACAAAATTCTGGATAGGCTATGTCAAATACATAGCACCCTCGGGAAGCCTGCAAACCATACCCATAGAGATTGTTGGGTCTTCAAGCAGTCCGGCCGACTTAACGCCGAACGCAAGGGGCTCGACACACCAAGCGAAGACGACGACGAACTCCACAAACAGCACGCCGGAAAACAGAAGACTTTCCCACTAGAAGTCAAAATAGTGAACTCACTTCATGTGATAACACGAATACATAGTGCGGCACCTGCTATACCAGGACACCATCCGCGGAATGGGGATAGATCCTACCAAAATTCACCGTAGCAGCACTTCCTTCAAAGGAGTGACGCCAGGCCTTTACGCCAATTGTACAGGCTCTGTACTACTAAAGGTTGTGTTCGGTTCATCCGACAACCTCCGTCGTGAAAAGCTCATTTTCCATATCGCCCCACTCAAAAGTGGCCATAAAGCACTACTGGGACGCGAAGCTTTCGCCCGCTTTAACGCAATACCGCATTACGCGTCTCTTACGCTTAAAATGCCCGGTCCACGCGGCATAATCTCATTAAAGGGTCAAAGCCCCTAAAAACAGGTCATTCAGACCTCAGACACGGTTAGGCGAGTCCGGCGTAAATAAACAAGGGGCTTCCCAGCCGCATACCTCTTTACAAGGGGCCGCACGTATAAACGATGAGAGCCAATAAAGCTCAACTTTATTCATCTTCCAAATCATACTTTATTTTAAATACATCTTTTGCACGATATTTTTTCAAACTAAGTTCTTCTCTTTTACAGATGAAGCACGTGCTACACCTGTCCAGGATATAGCACAACGGAGACACAGGCGCAGATGTGCAGCAGGGACCCGTTGCAAGGATTCTTTTCAGATTACGACACTGCGTAAACCTTTTTTACTGTCTCTTGTTGATACACATCCCTCGGTTTCCTACCATAACCGAGGAGGAGGCTGGCGTTTTGGCATCGGCCGCGTCAGAAGTTCCCGCCCGTACCTGGACACTAGGGGCTTAGGGCATTGTTCTGCCCGGTATCATAAAGACCGAATACCTCAGGTAGTGTTCGGCGTCTCGAGTTAGGCCTTATATGCATCGGCTCTGAATCATGTCTTTGGTCAAATGTTGGGTTTGCCCAGCTCCTGTGTTTTGCTGCCTTATGTTCCGCATCATCGGCTAACACGGCACCAGGAGAACTACTGCGATTGTGCCCCGGTTCGGCCGAGCGAGCACCTCAATAGAGAAAGCCGAAAACTGATTGTCATGATATAGCGAGAGACTGGACAACCACTCGATCGACTACTAGAATGTTTAGAATTCCTCCGCTTTGACGAAGGACCGCTTCCCGGTCAGGCACATACGCGCCCCGAGTTCGGAGAGCGCGGTGCCTCTAGGGGCTATATAGTAGCCCCACCATCGAGCTCCTATGGCTAAGTGAAAGTGATAAAGTATTATAGTCCGGTTGCCTAGTTTGCTATGCTATCACCTCCTTCAAAGGACCAAGACGTTGGATTAAGTGTGAAAAAGCGCTTTTTTTGCAAACACCCCCGCACTCTGTGCGTGGGGGCTGAAGCCAAAGACTGCCATCTTTCAGGTTATCCATACATATACGGCCGCACAGGAGATAGTTCAATACTTGAACGCACAAGTATAAAAAGCCGTTACATTATAAACATGATCTCAGAAATCATACATGTCATTTAAACATAACATTTTTCGAGCACTGCGACTCTATTAAACGAGCGCCCTGCAGGACTTCCTCAAAATAGTGCTCGGCGGGTAATCGGCTTTTGTCCGAACCCCGGGATGCAACATCGGTGGCATCCATCTCCGCCCAGTATGTCTTAACACGGGCGAGAGCCATCCGTGCACCCTCTATGCATGCCGACCGCTTCATCGCCTTGATATGCGGCACCGCCCCAAGGAATTGCTGCAACAAGCCAAAATAACTCTCAGGCTTGGTCCTTTCCGGCCACAGATGAGCGACCACATCCGTCATGGCAAGTCCAGACAATCTATTCAGCTCAGCCCACTCAGCCAGCCGATCACTCAACGGAAGTGAACGCTCCGGACCATGGAATTGAGACCAGAAAAGCTCTTCCATTTCATGATCCTTCTGGCTTCGGAAGTGCACGACTGCGTCCGGCGCACTCGCTGCCAAATCCAGATAAGGATCTTCCGCACCGCACAATCGGCCCAGCTGAGCATACTTCAGATCCGTGAACTTCCTACGCAACAGAAAGGGCTTTCCAGCCGCAATGTCTCCGGCCTGACGCAGTTCCTCCTTCATAGCCCGCATCGCACTACGGGCATCCTTGGCTTCGGCGTCGGCCTTCTTCAGGTCCTCTTGCTCCGCTCGGCCTTCTCTTTCAAGAACCTCATAACGATCGGTAGCATCTTTTAATTTCACGGCCATTCCGGCCATCTCCTCCCTGCTTCGGCAGTGAGCAGCCTTTTCGGCTTTTAGCTCTTCCGCTGCCTTCGAGGCAGCCGCATCACTTTTTCTGGCTTGCTCCTTGGCTCGAGAAAGCTCCGCTCGAAGGTCCTCCACAGCAGCGGCACCATCTGCATCAAGCATACAAATTGTAAGGAATGGGCATCAGCTCCCTTACTAGGCGACCGCGGAGCAACCACCTACCTTGTGACTCATCAAGTCGTTCATTGACCAGCGAGATGTCCGCTTCCGCAACGTCGAGTTTCCTCTTCAGCTCAGCAACTCCATCAGTCCGGCTAGCCACCGAACGTTCCGCCACCTGCATAGGAAAGGCGACATTCTATAACTGAGATTATGATCCTCGGCACGCTGTCGCTTTCGATAGCATACCAAGTCTCAGGGGCTACTATCTATACAGGGCGCACTCCATGTGCAAAACTGTCAAAAGGTATGTCATTTTTTGTGAACCTCAAACCCCGTCAGCAAACTCCCAACGGCTTCATACAACCCGCTCTCGGCGGATGAGATCCTTTCAATCACCGTGCTCATTAATGTGCGGTGATCTTCTGAGATAGACGCCCTCTTGAGCAAATCCTGCAGCTCCACCGGCCGTACTCCAGTGGGTGCCGAACTCCCCGGCACCGCCGGACTCGGGGAGACCCTCCGTGACGACACCTCAGGGTCGTCCGCCCCGCCCGACGGGGCGGCAGATGGAGGCGTTCCGCTCTCCATCATCTCCGGACGAAGGTCCCCCGAAGATGAGCTCTGCTGAGATGGGCTCAGATCCGAACTACAAGGTGAAAACTTCGGTTACCCTTGGAAATAAAGTAGGGGTGTCCCCTATTACAAAATTCCCCCCTTTTTACTTATGGCTCGCTGGAGGGCTGATTCCTCTGGGGAGACTGTGCGGCCGGGGCTCTCCCCGGCACAGGACCTTCTGGTGCAGATTTCTTTCCCCACTTTGAGGCCTTGGCCTCCGGGTCTTCGGAAGCAGTCCTCTTCCCCCCGCTTACTGGAAGCCTCCTTGGCAGAGGTGGTAGTTTCCCTGTGCTCCCCTTCGCCCTCCTCCAAAGGTGCAACCTCCAACATTTTGACTAACACGGGATCCGGTGAGGTCTCAGGGAGGGGGGCCGGACACCGTATCAGTTTTGCTTGCGCTATCCACTCCTGTCCAAGGGATAGCTGGTTAAAAGGCAAACCCATGATAAATAAATGGACGATGTGTCCGGACACAGGGCTACTTACTTGAGTATCCGGGCGATTGCAGCTTAGGCCCGCATCCTCGGTCAAGTCCGGACGCATCTCTTGCGATCCGAAGAACTGTTTATACATCTCCGCGGGTGTCAAACCCATGAAGTGCTGGAGAGCTCGTGGCCCCTCCGGATTAAATTCCCACAGGTGGAGGGGGCGATGTTTGCAGGGCAGAAGGCGTCGAATCAGCGTAACCTGTTCCACTATGACCAGATTGATCTCCCTTTCTTGGAGGCCTCGAATCCGGTCCTGCAACAGGGGTACGTCTTTGGACGGCCCCCAGTCAAGCCCCTTGTTGACCCATGACGTCAGCCATTGTGGAGGGCCCGACCGGAAGGCGGGCGGCGGCCTCTGCCAGCTGCCCCTGGGAGCGGTGATATAGAACCACTCCTGTTGCCACATGCCGAGCTCCTCCTGAAAAGAGCCCTCGGGCCATGGAGCATCGGCCCTCTTGCTTATAACCGCCCCTCCGCACTCTGCCTGACGCCCCTCAATCATCTTCGGCTCCATGTTGAAGGTTTTGAGCCACAAGCCGAAGTGAGGGGTAGTGCGGAGGAAGGCTTCGCAGACGACAATGAATGATGAGATGTGGAGGACGGACTCCGGAGCCAAGTCATGGAATTCCAGCCCATAGTAAAACATGAGCCCCCTCGTGAAGGGATCCATCGGGAAGCCTAAACCCCGACGGAGGTGAGAGACGAACACGACGCTCTCACCGGGCTCGGGAGTAGGAATAACTTGCCCTCGGGCGGGCAACCTATGCGAAATCTCGTAGGTTAAGTACCTGGCGTCTCTCAGCTTTTGCACGTCCTCCTCCATGACGGAGGAGGGCATCCACCGGCCTCGCAGGTCGGAGCCGGACATTGTCGAAGGTCGAAATTACCCGAATCTGGAGCCCTGGGTGTTGGAACTCGGGGCGAGGGGCGGATTCGATTGAGGATTGAGGAAAAATAATGGGCCTTGGTCTCATTATAAAGAGGGAGAATACCAAGAGCCGTCTCCGTGACCGTTTGGAACCCGCCTTCGATGGAGGGGGCGTGGCAACGGGCGTGGTTGGGATACCCAGGTCCGTATTGATGGGAATCCCGAAATAAGGGGAACACGATCTCTGCTTCGACAAGACGTGCCAAGGAAACCGGTTCGCTAAACACACTGAGGTGGTACAATAAAAACGATTCAAGTGAAGGCTTGGTTGTGGTGTGAGGTCACGCCACGAAATACGTCAGCAGATTGAACGTGTGTAAATATTATTCTCTCTACGGTGGTATGTGGAATTTATTTTGCAGAGCCGGACACTATCCTGGTGTTCACAATCTTCTATAAATTATTCGGAGAAGGAACCCGCCTTGCAATGCCGAAGACAATATGCGCGCCGGACTCGTCGTCATTGAAGCCTGGTTCAGGAGCTACTGAGCGAGTCCTGGACTAGGGGGTGTCCGGATAGCCGAACTATCATCATCGCCGGACTCCAAGACTATGAAGATACAAGATTGAAGACTTCGTCCCGTGTCCGGATGGGACTTTCCTTGGCGTGGAAGGCAAGCTTGGCGATACGGATATGTAGATCTCCTACCATTGTAACCGACTCTGTGTAACCCTAGCCCTCTCCGATGTCTATATAAACCGGATGGCTTTAGTCCGTAGGATGAACAACAATCATACCATAGGCTAGCTTCTAGGGTTTAGCCTCCTTGATCTCGTGGTAGATCTACTCTTGTAATACACACATCATAAATATTAATCAAGCAGGACGTAGGGTTTTACCTCCATCAAGAGGGCCCGAACCTGGGTAAAACATCGTGTCCCTTGTCTCCTGTTACCATCCGCCTAGACGCACAGTTCGGGACCCCCTACCCGAGATCCGCCGGTTTTGACACCGACACCCGGCATTTCAGACTACACAGTGGATAGTAACTTTTAGAGCAAGTACTATAATTAGATGACATAAGCAGGCTATAAGGATTTAAATATAGTATTTGTGATTAGTTGAAGGAGAGAGAAGAGGAGAGAGAAGAGAAGCGGATTGTAAATGTGTAGTCGGTTGTACTCCAACATACTCTACTTTGTGAGACAAAAGGTGGGGCCATTATTAATGATATTGTATTTATACTAAAGGGACTAACGGACGCCTTAATTACTTCGGGTTTTTTTTAGACAAACCTTGGTGGGGCTATTATTGACTTTTTTTTGAGCTATTATTGACTTGGACGTGGGGTTTGGGGGCCAAAGGCCTACTATTATACTCCGACCTGACATGCTCTACCCTAGCCGCCGCTGTATAATATGGTTTCGCACCATTCCAGATCTTAGCGCCGCCACGCAATTCTTCTCCAGCCCTCCTTCCGGCGTGCACCGCGAGAAGGGACAGCAGTCCTCCGAACCCCGCCTTTCGTGATCCTGTACGGGAGAGGGGCGATTAGGTTTTTGGGGAGCACACTCATGTGACTGCTGCCAGCGACGACTTCCTCAACAACAGCCTTCTTCCCCGACGTCGGTAACCTCTTCATCAACGACATGAGTGACAACATCAACCACATCGGTTCTGCTCCCGCTGTACAGTATGTGATTCTGTCCTCCTGGTTTTGTCTGCATCATTACTTTGATTTTTGCAATTGTCATCATGATCTATTTACTGCTGATTCGGATTAAATCTCATACTAAATTGCTCATATATTCAACAATCCAATCCAAAAACCCGATCACAGGCAATTTACTCCGAGTGGTTTTGCTGCGCTTTTGAAGCCGCCTACTTTTAAGGGGGGTGCAATATAAAAGGTGGCGCACAAGAGCAATATATTAGTTTTAGATCATGTACTGCTGTGATGCCACTAAGGGTAAGCCTGAGGGCGATCTTAATCCTACACAGCAGGAAGCTTTTCAGAACATGGATACCCTCTTCAAAGCCGCCCTGCTGAGTGTTCTTGACGATTCCATTGTGGATTCGTATATGTTGTTTGACAGCGGCAAAGACATGTGGGCTGCGCTCGAGGCCACGTTTGGGCCCTCAGGCGCTGGCAACGAGTTGTACGTCATGGAGCAATTCTGTGACTACAATATGACTGATGAGTGCTCTTTTGTTCAGCAGACTCATGAGATACAGTCACTCTCTAAGGAACTTGAGCACTTTAAGTGTGTGTTGCCGGACAAATTTGTTGCTGGGCCCATCATTGCCAAGCTTCCACCTTTGTGGAACGATTTTGCTACTTCTCTAAAAAAACAAGAGACATGAGTTTTCTGTTTTGGATCTCATTAGCACTCTTGATTTTGAGGAGAAGGCGAGAGAAAAAGACACACGTGCTCGGGTCGCCGAGGGAGATCCTAGTGCCCACATGGTACACGAGAAGAACTTCCAGCCCAACCAGCCCCAAAACAACAAGAACAAATCTCAGGGGAAAGGCAAGTTTGATGCAAAGAACAAGTCATCACATTCTACCAACTTCAAGAAGAATTCTCATAACGGGAAGGGATACAAACCTCAATTTTGTTAGCACCGCACAAAATTTATATGGCTGCATCTATCTGCTGTCAGCTAACCTCATGGTGCTCCAGGTATTCCTACATTCGTAACTAGGTACAATGACCACCGCAAGATGAAATTAGCTTATTCGTACGTTGACTTGCTGAATGCAGTGCGGAACGATCCTGTCATGTGTGGAGGAGCAAACAAGCAGTGCAGCCGAAGGTGGAAATCAACCAAGGACTTATGAAATTATATGTAATCTTCCTCAGGCAGGTCAGTATCCCCTTCGTCCAGATGATCGTGTTTTGTCATGCCGAGCTATTGATATGTGCTACTGTTTTGCAACACCGTTTAAGTATAGCTACTGTTTTCCTATCTTTTCAGATTCAGGACAATGAATATGATATCAGGGGAACTGCACAATATGGACCCATGTTGAGTCATCTCTATTGCCTCATGTGTTTGCTGCAAATGTGTCAGCATCAATTGCAAGATGAGGCAGCTAGCTAGCTGTGGAGTTGCCAACATGCTCAAAGTGCTCGCAACATTGAGAAGAAACAAGCATGCCCAGGAAATTAATGTGTGCGCAGGGAGGCCCTTTGCTCAGAGAAGCAACAACCGATTTTCTTTATTTCCACACCTTCTCACAGTTTTGTATATTGGTTATAGTATGGTGAATCATTGAAATGCATAGACATGCTGAACTTTTGTTCTTCTGAATGTTAGTTTAATGTGAGTGTCTGCATCCAGTACCGCATCCTCTAATTTGGTGGATGCACACAGAGAAAATAAATCTCCTTAATTTACTCCATAACCACCCTATTAAATAGGCCTAGTAACAAACCAGGCGCATGCAGTGGCCGGCGAGCACATGCATCCTGCATGCATGGCGATTCTTGCAGCAACGCAAAAGAAGAGAGCGGTTCTTGGGAAAAGGCGAATAGTTAGTGTAGCAGGCCTTATAAACACGAACAATTCGCTCTCCCGCTTCCGTCTCCCCACCCAATTCCCCTCGCTCCCCAATCTTCCTCACTCGTCCAGAAAACCCCGCTCACCTTCTTCCTCACTCATACAGAAAACGCCTGCTCCTCTTCTTCCACTCCTACAGAAATCCCCAGCCCTCCTTCTTCCCCACTCGCACTGCCACTAGGCTCGTCTCTGGCTACTCTGCTCAAACCCGTGAGCTCGGCGCGACGCCCACAAGGAAAATGGAGTCGGCTGGCCCCAGCGCCAAGAAGATGAGGCTCCCGCCAGCGGCGACGCCGGTTGTAGATCCCGCACCCGGTAGCGCGGGGAGAAGCGGCGAGCCCCCCCCCCACCCGGATCTGAGGAACCGGTAGAATCTCCAGTGGACCGCATCAGCGATCTCCCGGACGTCATCCTTGAGGAGATCATCTCGCTTCTCCCCACCAAGGATTGCTGCCGCACACAAGTCCTCTCAACTCGGTGGCGCCCTCTATGGCGCACTGCGCCCCTCAATCTCGTCTGTCGTCAGATATCTGTCCTTCCTGAATTTGATCTCATGAGAGCCATCGTCTCTTCTCACCAACAGAGCCCCATTCAATGCCTCTGCATCCCGACAAGCTACCTGTTGTCCATACCCAGCAAGGTGGATGCTTGGCTGACATCCCCTGAATTCGGAAAACTCCAGCAGTTTGAGTTCTACCATTACCACGAAAGTTTCATACCACGAACATACCAAGAATTCGTGCCCACACCACTGTTGTCCATCTTGCGGTTTTCCTCCTCTCTCCACACTGCCACCTTCGCCTGGTGCCATCTACCAGATGATCTGGTACAAATGCTTCGACTCCCACTGCTAAAAAACTTTCGCTTGTGGTGGTTTATCTGTCGGAGGCCTCACTGCCTAGCATCATCCACTCCAGTTGCCCTGCCCTGGAGCGCTTGCTGATTGTTTTGGGAATATAAATCGGTATCAGTTCTCTCCAAATAAAGTCACCTCACCTTAAAAGCATTGGAATTTGTTTTGAAGGACAACATCTCATCATCGAAGATTCCCCTTCACTTGAAAGGTTGCTCCTTGATAATTTTTATACACCTTCAGAAATAGCTGTCGTCTCTGCGCCCAAACTGGAGACCTTGGGTGTAATTCATGACCCGTTTAATAATCACACGGAGTTGGTGTTTGGCTCGTCACCTTTTCAGGTACCGTATCTTTTCATCTACACATTTGTAATCATATGCTGCATTTTTCATTTGTGCGCTTAAGTTTTATATCATCTTGGAGTACACTTTGGGTACTAATATTATGTTATATGCTCAATGAAGAGTTCGTCCATTGATAGCCTATCAATGTTGCTGGATTCTGTCAAGATCATATATATCAGAATGTATAGTTTTGATTTGGACATAATTATTGGCTTGCTGCGATGCTTTTGATCTCTGGAGAATTTATACATAGAGGTGATGATTTCATGCACATTGAAAGCCCGTATATATTGTACTAGAATTAACTGTTCAGCTGTCGTTCTTTCGACATACTCTTTTTTCAGACCTTAACTGTTTTCAATCTTCATGTCTACTTAGGCAGAACCACATGGAGAAAAACATATAACCAATCGTTGGCGTAATAAGCACAAGGATTTTCTCAGTTCTCATGACATTCGTTTGAGGACAATAACGATGGGCGATATGCATCCAACCAGGCAAACAGAAGCTTTGTCACATTCTTCCTATTGAATGCGAGGTTACTATTGTCCATGAGGCTTAATTTTTATAGCAAGAGATTTCTCACGGACGAACATGTTGAACAGCAAAAAAAGAAGTTTCAGCTGGACAAATGGGCTTCTAAACGTGCTCGGCTTCTATTTACAACAAGTTGTAGACATCCTAAAATAATTTTTTTGCACAGGATGTTGATTTTATGGATCAGACCGATCCATTTGTTTGTGACTGCAAAAAAGAGTGGTTGGGTTAGATGTTACTATCATGTTCAATCTGGTTTTTGTCTAAAAATTTGATGAATTATTAATCGTTGGCCTTTTTGTACCATTTGTATGCTTGACTTGCATGTTGTTGCCCTCGTACTCCTCTCCACCTGCCACTACACTGCCGCATCTTCCATGGTTGCTGTTGGTTCCCGTCCGAGGCCTTGCCGTCGTTCTCCGCCTTGGTTAGCTCGCTGTGCTCGCCGCCGTCTGGTGTTGTCAACATGGTCAACAACCAAGAGGAATCAGGAGATGACTGTACGTGGAGAGGCTGATAGTAGGGACCCACCAGGGTCATTGCATTTCGCAAGCAGGTGCCTCGTTATTACAAGCCAAAACAATACTTCCTCCTAATTGTTTGATAACTAGGTTCCACGCCATTGTCAATGTAGTCAATAAAGGAGAAAATTACACAACGAGCGGATAACACTAGGGACCCAGCAGCTCGCCCAGTTGTTTTTCAGTTTCAGAGACGGAGCTCAACTGCGCGCTGTGCGGGGGCTGTGGCCCGTCTAGCCCACGCTTACGCTTTTATTAAGCACATGACGAGCCCAGTTGATATTTTTTTCTTTCTGAAATTGGCTAGCCCAGTTCTTTTTTTTGGAGAATACCAAAACCGAGGCCTACTTGCTTTTCTAAGCCCTGCTGGGCTGCAAATCTGTCAAGACAAGGAGGGATAAGAAATGGGCTTCCCCAGAAAACGGGCTATAAGTTGTAAGAAATGGGCTGTAAATTTTTAAACCAAAGCCAACCGGCAATTGCATTAAAATATCATTTTTTTCAGGATTTCTCTACTCTCTACTCTTATAAAAACCAAAGCCAACTGCCAATTACATTAAAATATCATCTTTTCACCCACAAGATAAACTACTCATACAAATGCATCTTCATGTTCCGTGCAACGAACGGGCATCTTGCTAGTTAAGATTCTAAATTTCATTCATTTTTTTGCGGACAATTGTTTTTTGAATTTTATTTTGATATAATTTTTTGAAAACTATTTTTAACGTGACTCGAAATTTCGTGATTAAAAGAGTTCGGACCCCACCGAAATATGCAAAATTTCGTTGAATTTTTTAGCAGTGCCCAGAATATATGGTCTGTAATGCTAATAAAAAGAATATGGGCTTCAAATATCCTTAAGAATTAGCAAATGGGCTGTAAATTATTGAAAATAATGGCTAATGGGTTGTATGCTGTTTTCCACAGATTTGGAGGCTGACTTCTGGGCCTACTAGGTTGACGATGACGCTGTCCTAAATTTTTTTTGACGCGTACGCAAGGCTTTGTCAACTTAGTCAACACACAGCAGTGACTGTTGGATGTCCATCCAACGGCCGCCGTGCTTCTTCAATCTCTGATCTTCCTGCTCCAGCCGCCCAAACCAGTGACGGCGGGACTACCTGCTCCCTCCTCCCGTGGCTGGCTGTGCTGCCGCCAGGCCATCCCTCTAACCACCCACACATCCTGTTATTTTCCGGCAATGTCAGCCTCACCCCGCAGTCGACCAGTCAGCGCTCGTTCTCCCCTCAGCATGGGCATCCGCTGCGGTGGCTTCGCCGGCTCCGGGTGGTTCTCTTCCTGGGCCCCGCCCTCGTCCACCGTGTTTGTGCTCACGGCGCGGCAAGGTCAACATGGTCAACAAACAACAGCCATCAGAAGAGGCTGGCAGTAGGGGCCCACACAGGAAAATGCCTCCTTATTACGCGCAAAATAATAATTCCTCCACCTGATAGCTGGGACCCACCAGAAGGGTCTCTGTATTTCGTGAAAAAAAACGTTCCCCCCGCTGTCAGCTCGGATCCACCGGAAATGCCTCCTTATTACGCAGAAAAAAATGAATACTCCCCCTGCTAGCTGGGACTCACCTTGGTGGGAGGCTGACTTGTGGGCCTACTAAGTTTACGGAGAGGGCCTTGTCAACTTAGTCAATATGAATGACTCTAGCTCCAGTGACCGTACGATGTCCATCCAACGGCCGTAGTGCTTCTTCAACCTCTGGTCTTCGTGCTCCAGCCGCCCAAAGTAGCGCCGGTCGTGCCGCATGCTCCTGCCTCCCGTGGCCGGCTGTGATGCCGCGGAGGCCTCACCGCCCCCTACTACTCCCACCGCTGGCCAGGCCATCCCTCTACTCACCCACACCCCCTATTATTCTGCAGCGACGGCAGCCTCACCCTCGTACTCCTCTTCGCGTGGGCATCCACTGCTGCGTCTTCCCCGGCTCCGCGTCATCCCCTTCCTAGGCCTCGTCGTCGTCCACCGCTATGGTGCTCTCGGGGCGGCATGGTCAATGTGGTCAACGACCGACTTCCATCGGAAGAGTACTGTGCGTGGAGAGGCTGACAGTTGGGTCCATGACGGCCGCAAGGAAGTGCCTCCTTATTACGCGCAAAATAATTATTCCTCCACCTAAAAGCAGGGACCCACCGGACGGGCCACCAGTATTTCACAAAAAAAATGTTTCCACCCTGACTGCTAGGACCCACCAGCTACATCTTCGCACGCAAGGAAGTGCGTCCGGGCAAAAAAACAAAACGATTCGCCCCCCTGACTGCTGGGACCCACCAGCTACATCTTCGCAGGCAAGGAAGTGCGTGACAATCGGGACCCACCTGGTCGAAGCGTACGTAGCGTTGTCATTCTGGTCGCGAAAGTGTACGTACATACTAGTCGTTGTAGAGGCATGCACGTGTCGTAGTAGAGGCGTGCACATGTCGATGTAGAGGCGCGCACGTAGCATGTACACGTACGTACAGCGGCGAGGGTGCAAAAAAGAAAATACGACCACGTACGTACATACGGGCAGGGTCTCGAACGCCTACTCGGGCATACGTACATGGCTGGGTCGAAACGGAGAAACAGCGTCGTCGTCGTGTTCATGGGGAGCGAACCGGCTGGGTCGGAACGGAATGCGTGGTCGTGTTCATCGGGAGGGCTTGGACGGAACAGGCGATGGAAACGAGGCTTGGCGTACCGCACAACGGAGGAAATGGACCTCCTACGGTCGGAACGGGGGTCCTGTTTATCGGGAGGGGTGTGGCGTACCGCAAAACGGATGAAACGGACTTGTGTTGGAGCGCTACGGTCGAAACGGGGGTCCTGTTCATCAGGAGGGGTGTGGCGTACCGCAAAACGGACGAAACGGACTTGTGTTGGAGCGCTACGGTCGAAACGGGGGTCCTGTTGATCGAGAGGGGTGTGGCGTACCGCAAAACGGATGAAACGGACCTCATACGGTCGGAACGGGGGTCCTGTTCATCGGGAGGGGTGTGGCGTACCGCAAAACGGGACTCCACGGGATACTATTCATCTCCACCGTCGACCTCCTCCAGCCTCCACGGGCTACCGTCGACCTCCTCCAGCCTCCACGGGCTCCTGTTCACCCAGCCTCCACCGCGCGCTACTCCACCGGCAACTGTTCAACCACCCCTCCGCCGTCTACTGTTCATCCATCCCTCCACCGTCTACTGTTCATCCAGCCCTCCACACCACGGGGTCCTGTTCAACCACCCCTCCACGGCCACCCCTCCACCGTCTACTATTCATCCATCCCTCCACACCACGGGGTCCTGTTCATCCAGAGGCAACGCCACTGCTCACTGTTCATCCACCCCCCCCCCCCCGCAACGCTCACTGTTCATCCAATCGATCGACTTCAGTTAGCAGCAGTAGCGAAGGAATCGCTCCATCGGGTTCAGTTAACAGCCATCGATCGATCGCTGGGGTTCAGTAACGCGTAGCCTGCAGTGCAATCGCTCGGGTTCAGTTAGAGCCCAACGACTCGCTCGGGTTCAGTTAGAGCCATTGCCTCGCACACACGCGCATACGTGTACGAGAGAAACGCGCATCGCTCGGCCCCCGACCTCCCACCGTAACTGGCAACTCCCCGAAATTTTCCTCCCCCTCGCTTCTACCACATTTTTTTCCGTCATGGACGGCCCATAGAATGTCATGCAGCCGCGTCTCCGGCCTGCCCAGGACGAAAAGCCCATTTTCTGTCATGATTTTTTGTCATAGAAGTAGGAGCCCACCACATCTATGATGATACCGGGCTTTGTCACAATTATCGTCATATAAGTGTCATATGTATGACAGGAAAAAATTCGTTCAGCCCAAAATGTCACGGATGTGTCTATTTTGTAGTGATTACTCTCCATAAGATCAATATGATCTTTTTATTTCTTTTTATTCTTTCTTTAATTCCCTCAAGATCATAGCAAGATAACAAAGCCCTCAACTCAAAACTACTCTTTATTATATATAACTCACGGACTCAATTACATAGATAGAGATCAAAACAAAACTCATAGCAAGATCATACTAAAACTCTATTCTACTAGATCAAGATATAACCAGAAGGATCAAACTAAGATAAACGATAAAGATAGAAGTGTGATGGTGATACGATACCGGGGCACCTCCCCCAATCTTGGCAGTTGCCAAGGGGAGTGCCCATACCCATGTATTTATGTCTATTTCTTCAGAGGTGGTGATGATGGGGTTGTTAATAATGTAGGATTCATTAATGAACCCTTCAAAACTTGCAGTTCTTGGAGCACACGTTGGAGCATATTTGAATTCTTCTGAATTTCCTCCATAAGATGCTTATTTTTAGGCCCCCAAGAGCTCTTCCCTGCATTGCTTTCACTTGGATGGGATATGTCCCAATTGGAGGGTATATGTGTACAAGGGGTGTTCTCCACTCCGTAATTATGAACCAAATTATGAAAGTTGTTCCGGTGTAACCTGTGTAAGGGCCTCCTAGGGGAAAGCCCTTCTTGAACCTCTTGGTCTTCATGGTTGCTTGTGGTCCCTATCACTTGATGGGGATTGGGAGTAGTGGAGATGCCAGCTAGAGTTCCCCTCTTCGAAGCCGTAGGGTGGTCCTCAAGCGAATCTCCTTCATCCTCCTCCATCGTGGCTCACTCGGCATCCTCCCTTCTAAATTCCATCTGCATAAACCAAGCATTGTCGTCCAAGTTGTTGGAGGAGGAGGAGGACATGATGCCTATCCTTGAAAACTCTAGCAGGAAACAGCTCAAAACGAAAATAGGGGATTTTGCCGTGGTACGGTGGTTAAAACCTCCGGGAGATTATATAATGAATCTTTACCGACCAAAAGAAGTATCGTGCAAGAAAACGGAGTCCGAAGGGCACACGAGGTGGCCACGAGGCAGGGGGCACGCCCAGGGGGTAGCGCGTGCCCTCCACCCTTGTGGATGCCTCGTGTCTCTTTTGGACTGCTTTTAATTTTCCTAATTTTTTAAATAATCCAAAATGGAGAAAAATTGCAATTTGAATAGTTTTGGTGCCTGTTTACTTACCGTACCACATACCTATTCCTTTTCGGAGTCTGAAACATTCTAGAAAGTGTCCCTTATGTACTCCTCCTGTGTTACGGTGTCAATAATATTGGTTTTCAACATTGATGGGATTACTTGAGATATAATGTTTGACCGTTTACCACCTTCGGATTTGTGCCTTCCGCGTTGTTGATTTTGATGGCACCGGAATGATAGACCTCCTCGATAATGTAAGGACCTTCCCATTTAGAGAGAAGATTTCCTGCAAAAAATCTTAAACGAGAGTTCTATAGCAAAACATAATCACCTACATTAAACTCATGCTTTTTTTATCCTTTTATCATACCATCGTTTAGCTTTTTTTAAACAACTTGGCATTCTCATAGGCTTGGGTTCTCCATTCATCGAGCGAGCTAATGTCAAATAACCTCTTCTTGCCGGCAAGTTTGAAATCATAATTGAGCTCTTTAATAGCCCAATATGCCTTATGTTCTAGTTCAAGAGGTAAGTGACATGCCTTTCCATAAACCATTTTATATGGAGACATATCCATAGGATTTTTATAAGCAGTTCTATAAGCCCATAATGCATCATCAAGTTTCTTGGACCAATTATTTCTAGATCTATTAACAGTCTTTTGCAAAATCAATTTAATCTCTCTATTACTCAATTCTACTTTACCACTAGACTAAGGTTGATATGGAGATGCAATTATATGATTAGCATCATACTTAGCAAGCATTTTATGAAAAGCACCATGAACAAAATGTGAACCACCATCAGTCATTAAATATCTAGGGACTCCAAACCTCACAAAAATAACTTCTTTAAGCATCTTAATAGAAGTGTTATGATCAGCGCCACTAGTTGGAATTGCTTCTACCCACTTAGTAACATAATCAAGAGCAACTAAAATATGTGTATACCCATTAGAGGAAGGAAAAGGTCCCATATAATCAAAGCCCCAAACATCAAATGGTTCAATAAGAAGTGAATAATTCATAGGCATTTCTCGGTGTCTACTAATATTACCAATTCTTTGGCATTCATCACAAGACAATACAAACGTACGCGCATCTTTGAAGAGAGTAGGCCAATAAAAATCGGATTGCAATACCTTATGTGCAGTTCTATCTCCAGCGTGATGTCCTCTCTAAGCCTCAGAGTGACATTTGCGTAGGATCTATTTCTGCTCATGCTCAGGTACACAACATCTAATAACACCATTTACTCCTTCTTTATAAAGGTGTGGGTCATCCCAGAAGTAATGTCTTAAATCATAGAAAAACTTTTTGTTTTGTTGGTATGTGAAACTAGGTGGTATAAATTTAGCAACAATGTAATTAGCATAATTAGCATACCATGGAGCAGTACGAGAAGCATTTATGACAACTAATTATTCATCAGGAAAGCTATCATCAATAGGCAGTGGGTCATCAAGAACATTCTCTAACCTAGCCAAGTTGTCTGCAACGGGGTTCTCAGCTCCCTTTCTATCAATAATATGCAAATCAAATTCTTGTAGAAAGAGAACCCATCTAATAAGTCTAGTTTTAGCATCTTTCTTTTCCATAAGATATTTAATAGCAGCATGATCAGTGTGAACAGTTATTTTGGAATCAACAATATAAGGTCTGAACTTATCACAAACAAATACAACTGCGAAAAATTCTTTTTCAGTAGTAGCATAATTTCTCTATGCATTGTCTAGAGTTTTACTTGCATATTGGATAACACTTAATTTATTATCAACTCTTTGTCCTAGTACAACAACAACATCATAATCACTAGCATCACACATAATTTGAAAGGGTAAATTCCAGTCAGGTGGTTGAACAATAGGTACAGAAATCAAGGCTTTCTTAAGTATTTCAAATGCTTCTACACAATCATCATCAAAAACAAAAGGAACATCTTTTTGGAAGAGATTAGTGAGAGGCCTAGAAATTTTAGAGAAGTGTAATAAACCTCCTATAGAAACCAACATGACCAAGGAAACTTCATATACCTTTGATATCTTTAGGACACGACATCTTTTCAATAGCATCTACTTTAGCTTTGCAACTTCAATACCTCTTTCAGAAATTTTATGCCCCAAGACAATACCTTCATTAACCATAAAGTGTCACTTCTCCCAATTCAAGACAAGATTAGTTTATTCGCATCTCCGCAAAATTCGATCAAGGGTGCTTAAGCAATCATCAAAAGAAGTTCCACAAACGGAGAAATCATCCATGAAAACCTCAACAATTTTTTCACAAAAGTTAGAGAATATAGCAGTCATACATCTTTGAAAGGTAGCAGGTGCATTACCTAAACTAAAAGGCATATGTCTATTAGCAGAGGTACCGAAAAGGCAAGTAAAAGTGGTCTTTTTCTGATCCTCTGTTGACACATCTATTTGAGAGAAACCAGAATAACCATCTAGGAAGAAAAAATGTGTATGTTTGGATAGTCTTTCTAGCATTTGATCAATAAGAGGTAGAGGGTAATGGTCTTTTCTAGTAGCTTTATTTAATTTGCGGAAATCGATTACCATTCTATAACCTGTAACAATTCTTTGTGGGATCAATTCATTCTTATCATGAGGAACAACGGTAACACCTCCCTGCTTAGGGACACAATGAATGGGACTTACCCACTGGCTATCAGCAATAGGATAAATTATACCTGCCTCCAAAAGCTTTAGTATTTCATTTCTTACCACTTCTTTCATCTTAGGATTTAACCGTCGTTGATGATCAACAACTGGTTTAGCATCTTTATCCTATTTTATTTTGTAATGGCATAGAGTGGGACTAATGCCCTTAAGATCATCGAGGGTATATCCAATAGCAGCACGGTGCTTCTTTAGAGTTTTCAATAATTTCTCTTCTTCATGCTTTGAAAGGTTAACACTAATAATAACAGGATATATCTTCTTTTCATCGAGATAAGCATATTTAAGAGTATGAGGTAATTGTTTAAGCTCAAACACGGGATCTCCCTTGGGTGGAGGAGGATCTCCAAGGATTTCAACAGGAAAATTGTGTTTCAAAATAGGTCTTTGCTTAAAGAATACTTCATCTATTTCCCTTCTTTCACTCATAAACATATCATTTTCATGCTCTAGCAAATATTGTTCTAAAGGATCATTAGGAGGCACGACAATAGAAGCAAGACCAATAATTTCATACTTATTAGGCAATTCTTTATCATGGGGTTGTCTACAAAATTTAGAGAAATTAAAATCATGAGACATATCCCCTAACCCAATAGTAACAATATCCTTTTGCAGTCTATCTTAGCATTAATAGTATTCAAGAAGGGTCTACCAAATATAATGGGACAAAAGTCATCTTGTGGGGAACCAAGAACAAGAAAATCAGTAGGGTATTTTATTTTCCCACACAAGACTTCAACATCTTTAAACAATCCCAACTGGTGAAATAGTATCCCTATTGGCAAGTTTAATAGTAACATCAATGTCTTCTATCTCAGTAGGTGCAATATCATGCATAATTTCTTTGTATAAGGAATGAGGAATTGCACTCACACTAGCACCCATATCACATAAGCCATGATAACAATGATCTCCTATTTTAATAGAAACAACAGGCATGCCAACAACAGGTCTATGTTTATCTTTAGTATCGGGTTTAGCAATCCTAACAGCTTCATCACAGAAATAAATAACATGCCCATCAATATTATTAACCAAAAGATTTTTAACCATAGCAATACTAGGTTCAACGTTCAGGGGGTGTAGGTGTTCTAGTATTACTCTTACGAACCATAGTTGAAGCTTTAGCATGATCCTTTGTTCTAACAAGGAAAGGTAGTTTCTCAATATAAGCAGTAGGAACAATAGGATCAACATTATAAGTATAATTTCTTCTTAAACTTTAATAGACTACTTTAACTTCAATGGTAGGATGATATTTAAACCACTTCTCCTTAGGGAGATCAACATGAGTAGCAAATGATTCACAGAAAGAAGCTACTATCTCATAGTCAATTCCATATTTAGTGATAAATTCACGAAAAGCATCAGTATCCATAAAAGATTTAACACAATCAGACTTAGGGTTTATACCTGACTCCTTACCTTCGTCGAGTTCCCAATCTTCAAAATTGTGTTTAATTCTTTCCAATAAATCCCAGTTGAATTCAATAGTCTTCATCATAAAAGAACCAATACAAGAAGTATCGAGCATGGAGCGATCATTATGAGAAAGCCGAGCATAAAAAATTTGAATAATAATTTCTCTTGAGAGATCATGATTGAGGCATGAATATAACATTGACTTAAGCCCCACCCATGCTTGAGGATACTTTCTCCTTCACGAGGCCAAAAATTATGTATATAATTCTGATCACGATGAACCAGATGCATAGGATAAAACTTCTGATGAAATTCCAATTTCAATCGGTTGTAGTTCCATGATCCAATATCATCACATAGCCTATACCATGTCAATGTATTTCCCTTCAAAGATAAAGGGAAGACCTTCTTCTTGACAACATCCTCGGGCATACTCGCATGCTTAAATATTCGACAAACTTCATCCACATAGATTAGGTGCATATCAGGATGTAATGTTCCATCTCCTGTATAAGGATTAGCTAGCGGTTTCTCTATCATACCCAAAGGAATTTCAAAGTAAACATTTTCAGTAGGTTCGGTAGGTTGAGGAGCAACTCTTTGCTCTTCTGTCCGGGGTGAATATACCCCAAACAAGCCCCTCAAAGGATTATTTTCCATAGTAACAAGTGACAGTAAATTTAAGCACACTATATAAATGTTTCCTTACAAATTCCACGTACCAAAGGCGCTTCACTCCCAAGAAATGGTGCCAGTAAAGAGTATTGATGACCCACAAGTAGAGGGGATCTATCATATTCCTTTCGATAAGTAAGAGTGTCGAACCCAACAAGGAGCAGAAGGAAACGACAAGCGGTTTTCAACAAGGTATTCTCTGCAAGCACTGAAATTATCGATAACAGATAGTTTTGTGATAAGGTAATTCGTAACGGGTAACAAGTAACGAGAGTAAACAAGGTACAGCAAGGTGGCCCATTCCTTTTTGTAGCAAAGTACAAGCCTGGACGAACTCTTATATAAAGCAAAGTGCTCCCGAGGACACATGGGAATTATTGTCAAGCTAGTTTTCATCATGCTCATATGGTCTGCGTTCATTACTTTGATAATTTTGATATGTGGGTGGACCGGTGCTTGGGTGCTGTCCTTACTTGGACAAGCCTCCCACTTATGATTAACCCCTCTTGCAAGCATCCGCAACTATGAAATAAGAATTAAGGTAAATCTAACCATAGCATGAAACATATGGATCCAAATCAGCCCCTTACGAAGCAACGCATAAACTAGGGTTTAAGCTTCTGTCACTCTAGCAACCCATCATCTACTTATTACTTCCCAATGCCTTCCCATAGGCCCAAATCATGGTGAAGTGTCATGTAGTCGACGTTCATATAACACCACTAGAGGAGAGACAACATACATCTCATCAAAATATCAAACGAATACCAAATTCACATGATTACTAATAACAAGACTTCTTCGATGTCCTCAGGAACAAACATAACTACTCACAAATCATATTCATGTTCATAATCAGAGGAGTATTAATAAGCATTAAGGATTTTAACATATGATCTTCCACCGAATAAACCAACTAGCATCAACTAAAGGAGTAATCTACACTACTAGCAACCCACACGTACCAATCTGAGGTTTTGAGACAAAGATCAGATATGAGAGATGAATTAGGGTTTGAGAGGGGATGGTGCTGGTGAAGATGTTGATGGAGATTGACCCCCTCTCGATGAGAGGATCGATGGTGATGACAATGGTGGTGATTTCCCCCTCCCAAGGGGATGTTTCCCCTACAGAACAGCTCCATCGGAGCCCTAGATTGGTCCTGCCCAGGTTCTGCCTCGAGACCGCGGAGCATCGTCCCAAAGCTTCTCTATGATTTTTTCCAGGGCAAAATACACCGTATAGCTGAAGATGGGAGTGGGGGCCTGCCAGGGGGCCCACGAGGTAGGGGGCATGCCCAGGGGGGTAGGGCACGCCCTCCACCCTCGTGGCTGACTGGTGGCCCCCCTCTGGTGCTTTCTTCGCCCAATATTTTTAATATATTCCAAAACTGATCTCCGTGAAGTTTCAGGACTTTTGGAGTTGTGCAGAATAGGTATCTAATATTTTCTCCCTTTCTAGTCCAGAATTCCAGCTGTCGGCATTCTCCCTCTTCATGTAAACCTTATGAAATAAGAGAGAAAAGGCATAAGTATTTTGATATAACATGTAATAATAGCCCATAATGCAATAAATATTGATATAAAAGCATGATGCAAAATGGACATATCAAAGTTCTTCGGAGCGACGTGGGTGCACCGCCTCTAACGGTATCTGCGCGTGCAGGAGGAACACCGTGCGGTAGACTGCTAGGTCCAATCACACAGTCGGCGGCGAGTGGAGGTGTCTATTCACAACACATGCAAACCCTAGTGACAGCACCGAAGCGATCAACCAAATGAGTGTGTCGCACCTCCAATATATATACGCGTCCGTCGCGGGCTCAACACTTGTGCCTCGGACGGACCCTAAAGCCCAAAATATGTTCGGCCGGGATCCGAGTCCGAGTAGGATGATATCTAACTCGTGGAGTCCGATCCGTCCTCGTAGGTTCCTTCCCTCAAGCGCGCGACCCATTAGGTTTAAGTCGGCTTGGTTGCAGGTCGAATCACCTCCGACCTGCTCGGCTGGTAGCGGCCTCTAGCAAGGTGTGTCGACCACCAAGCAAACAATGAAACCAGTTGGCGAACCTGTACATCACACTTCCAGTCCTTTTGCCACATGGTATATGTTGTCGGGCTCAAGGCGAGTCTATCATCCTTGTGCTAGCCCGACCTCTTTCTCGTCCCAGTGATGCCGACCACAAACCAGATTATATGATAATCCTTGTCGCATGGCCATGCTTATCTTGGTCGGATCACATGAGGGGCCCAGAGTATATCTCTCTTGATCGGAGGGGCAAATCCCATCTTGCTCGACCATGTCTCGCATCATGGGTCTAGACAAGCCTGAAACCTACCTTTGTAACTACCCAGTCATGGAGTAGTGTTTGGTTGGACCAAAGGAGGTCTATCACCATCCCGAGTACATGTGTCAGCTCAGGTCTTACGACATAGAACGTATGTTGTACTAGAAACTCATAGATGACATCGTTGCGTCTCATAGGTGGGTTTGTCCGACTCGGACCTTATCTCGACTCGGATCCGACTATGCTGAATCCGACCAGATCCTTCCAAGTCCATATTATCCTGTTAGCATCCAATGCTCCATGGCTAGTGAGACCAAGCCGTCGACCGTGTCATATGCTAGTCTAGTCGGTTGTGCGTCCACACAACCCTTTCGACTAGGGACCTTTTAGGACAGTAATCATACAATGCATAGTCCCACAAACAAGTCACGTACTTGCTGATATGCATCATTGATAATATCCAAGGGCTATCTTTATTCAGAAACACATAGGAAATATCATCACACATGATTGCCTCTAGGGCATATCTCCAACAGCCGTGGTCGAGGTAGTTGTGTGAGGTAGTTGTGGTCGATGTCTTGTCGGGGTTCACCGGTGTTGAGGTATTCGTCATGGAGCCGCGGGCGCAAGGATGCATTGAATTAGTCATGGGCATCGAGGTAGGGTGCACCGGTGGAAGACGGTGTTGACGAGTCGTGCGCCGGGTTTGCCAAGCCCGGGGACACATCGTGGTTGAAGGCACGCGTCGATGTTACCAGCACCTGGCATGTGTAGATTGACAAAGTTGATGATGATGACGAGGCTCGCGATGAGCTGGTGTTGGATGAAGACAGAGAGGTGGGTGGCGGCTATGAGGGTAGCAGCAGCAGAGGCACGAGGAAGAAGAGCAGCAGCGACTAAGTTAGGAGCGCATCGGCGGTGCTCGAAGTAGGCAAGGAGGAATTCGACAACATCACGAAGACCGGCGTGGATGGTGGTTTTCCCGCGCCTAGGGAGGTTGTGTGATGCATACCACCTAGAAGTCAACGCACGAGGACAGTGGAGTGGACCACGTGTTGCAGCGCTACAGCCAGAAGGGGCGTGCTACCTCTTAAGCATGCGTTAGTTTTCCCTTGAAGAGGAAAGGGTGATGCAGCAAAGTAGCGTAAGTATTTTCCTCAGTTTTGAGAACCAAGGTATCAATCCAGTAGGAGACGACACACAAGTCACCTAGTACCTGCACAAAAAATTAAGAACCTTGCAACCAACGCGATAAAGAGGTTGTCAATCCCTTCACGACCAATCGCCAAACTGAGATCTGATAGAGATATTAAATTAAATATTTTTGGTATTTTTGTTGTATAGATTGGAAAGTAAAGATTGCAATAAAAATGAACGGCGATAGAATTGGCAAGTTGATTCAATATAATGGAAAAGAGACCCGGTGGGCATAGGTTTCACTAGTGGATTCTCTCAAGATAGCATGTATCACGGTGGGTGAACAAATTACTGCCGAGCAATTGATAAAAAAGCGCATAATTATGATGACATCTAAGGCAATGATCATGAGCATAGGCATCACGTCCGTGTCAAGTAGACTGAAACAGTTCTGCATCTACTACTATTACTCCACACATCGACCGCTATCTAGCATGCATCTAGAGTATTAAGTTCATAAGAACGGAGTAACGCATTAAGCAAGATGACATGATGTAGAGGGATAAACTCAAACAATATGATATAAACCCCATCTTTTTATCCTCGATAGCAACAATACAATACGTGCCTCGTTGCCCCTACTGTCACCCAGAAAGGACACTGCAAGATTAAACCCAAAGTTAAGCACTTCTCCCATTGCAAGAAAGATCAATCCAGTAGGCCAAACTAAACCGATAATTCGAAGAGACTTGCAAAGATATCAAATCATGCATATAAGAATTCAGAGAAGAACCAAATAATATTCAAAGATGATCAAGTTCATAAACCCACAATTCATCGGATCTCGGCAAACACACTGCAAAAGAGTATTACATTGAATAGATCTCCAAGATCATCGAGGGGAACTTTGTATTGAGAATCAAAGAGAGAGAAGAAGCCATCTAGCTAATAACTATGGACCCGAAGATCTGTGGTAAACTACTCACGCTTCATCGGAGAGGCAATGGTGTTGATGTAGAAGCCCTCCATGATCGATTCCCCCTCCGGCAGATCGCCGGAAAAGGCCCTAAGGGAGTCCTGTATTAGGGGGTGTCCGGATCGCCGGACTATGACCTTTGGACGGACTCCCGGACTATGAAGATACAAGATTGAAGACTCCGTCCCGTGTCCGGATGGGACTTTCCTTGGCGTGGAAGGCAAGCTTGGCGATACGATATGAAGGTGTCCTCCCATTGTAACCGACTTTGTGTAACCCTAGCCCTCTCCGGTGTCTATATAAACCGAAGAGGTTTAGTCCGTAGGACGAACAACAATCATACCATAGGCTAGCTTCTAGGGTTTAGCCTCTCCGATCTCGTGGTAGATCCACTCTTATACTACCCATATAATCAATATTAATCAAGTAGGAGTAGGGTTTTAACTCCATCGAGAGGGCCTGAACCTGGGTAAAAACACCGTGTCCCTTGTCTCCTGTTACCATCCGCCTAGACGCACAGTTCGGGACCCCCTAGCCGAGATCCGCCGGTTTTGACACCGACATTGGTGCTTTCATTGAGAGTTCCTCTGTGTCGTCGACTTTAGGCCCGATGGCTTCTTCGATCGTCAATCACGTCGCGGTCCAGGGTGAGACCTTTCTCCCCGGACAGATCTTCGTATTCGGCGGCTTCGCACTGCGGGCCAACTCATTTGGCCATCTGGAGTAGATCGAAAGCTACGCCCCTAGCCATCAGGTCAGGTTTGGAAGCTTAAATTACACGGCCGACATCCGCGGGGACTTGATCTTCGACGGATTCGAGCCATTGCCGAGCACGCCGCACTGTCACGATGGGCATGATTTAGCTCTGCCGCCGGACAACGCCCAAAGCGTCGCTCAGGTGTCCGCTCCGACCATTAGCTCGGAGCCTACTGCTCTAGTCGGGGATGGACGATTGGACGCCACCCGGGGAGCCGCAATCTCTACGGTGATAGAGCCGAATACCAGCCTAGTCCTTTGCAGGGCCCGTGACTCCAAGGTGTCGGACTCCGCTCCGGACTCCATATATTCCGCACCTCTTCCGATCGAACCCGATTGGGCTTCGATCATGGAGTTCACCGCCACGGACGTCTTTCAGCACTCGCCCTTTGGCGATATCCTAAATTCACTAAAGTCTCTCTCTTTGTTAGGAGAGCCCTGGCCGGATTACGGTCAGCATGGTTGGGATGCGGACGATGAAGAAATCCGAAACCCACCCACCACCCACTTGGTAGCCACTGTCGACGATCTAACCCACATGCTCGACTTCGACTCCGAAGACATCGACGGTATGGACGCCGATAAAGGAGACGAACAAGAACCAGCACCTATAGGGCACTAGAAAGCCACCTCATCATACGATGTATACATGGTGGACACACCTAACAGAAATGACAACGAGGATCAAAAGGGCGCAACCAGGGATCGCTCCCTTGAAAAACAATCAAAGCGGCGGCGTAAGCGCAAGGCCAAGCCCCACCTCGACAAAGACCCAGCCATAGAGCAGGGTGAATCAACGGAAGACGAACATGCCATCGAGCAACCGTCCAAACAGGGCGGACAATCCGAACAACCCATCCCCGGGAAAGATAATAGTCCGGACGACCTCACGCCGGACAAATTGCTGGAACATCAGAACCTCCACCAAAGGCTCGTTGCCACTGCACGTAGCCTGAAAAAGCAGAAGCGGAGGCTCAAAACAGCGGAAGATGCACTCAGGATCAGATGGGGCAAAGTACTCAATACCGCACACAAGTACGGCAACAGTCGTCACACAAAGAGCTATCCGAAGCGGAAACTACTACCGGAATTTGATGAAGAGGCCATAAAGCCCCCACAGTCAAAAAATAAGGAAGCCACAAGGTCGGATAGACGACCCCACGATCGATCTCAAGCAACAAAGGGCGCCGCACTCAATACGGCGCGCGATCCGTCCAAGAATTCGCATCAAAAAACTGGCCCAACCAGATCCATCTATGGGCCAAGAAAGCAAGCTCCAGTGAGCAATGCAATGCAAAAAATATCCGAACATCGCGGCACACCTAAATACAGGGGCGCCGCACATCCCCTATGTTTTACCGATGAGGTGCTGGATCATGAATTTCCAGCGGGATTCAAGCCCGTGAACATAGAAGCATACGACGGAACAACAGACCCTGGAGTCTGGATCGAGGATTATATCCTCCACATACACATGGCCAGAGGAGATGACCTCCACGCCATAAAATACTTACCCCTTAAGCTCAAAGGGCCAGCCCGGCATTGGCTTAAAAGCCTTCCCGAAAACACCATGGGAAGTTGGGAAGCGCTCGAGGATGCTTTCCGGGCAAATTTTCAAGGGACCTATGTCCGACCTCCGGATGCAGATGATCTGAGTCATATAACTCAGCAGCCCGGAGAGTCAGCCCGGAAACTCTGGAACAGATTCCTTACTAAAAAGAATCAGATAGTCGACTGTCCGGACGCCGAGGCCCTAGCAGCTTTCAAACATAGCGTCCGAGACGAATGGCTCGCCAGACACCTCGGCCAAGAAAAGCCAAGAACAATGGCCGCATTAACAAGCCTCATGACCCGCTTTTGTGCAGGAGAGGATAGCTGGTTGGCAAGAAGCAGCACCAGCGACCCGAATACATCCGAACCCAGAGATGGGAACGGGAAACCGCGCCGTAACAAAGAACCGCGCCGGATCAAGGACAACAGCCCGATGAGCACGGCAGTAAACGCCGGATTCAAAAGCTCTCGGCAAAATCAGAAAAAGCCGCCCCCCAAAGATGACAGGGACGAGCTATCCAACCTCAACAAAATCTTGGACAAAATATGTCAAATCCACAGTACTCCTGGGAGACCTGCAAACCATACCCACAGAGATTGTTGGGTCTTCAAGCAGTCCGGCAAACTCAACGCCGAACACAAGGGGCTCGACACACCAAGCGAGGATGACGACGCACCCCACAAGCAGAACACCGGAGAACAAAAGAAGTTCCCACAAGAAGTCAAGACAGTAAATTCACTTCAGATGACAAAAGGGAAAAACAGAACGGCGCTTACGAAGACACGCGCCGTACGGCCAGCCCCAGAGGAGCACCGCCACTGGTTGTTACAACCAATCACCTTTGATCATCAGGATTACTCTAGAGGAGCCCGGAACGCAGGCTGGACTGCCTTGGTCGTGAATCCGATTATTAACGGACTCCAATTTACAAAAGTCCTTATGGACGGCGGCAGTGACTTGAACCTGTTATATCAGGACACAATCCGCAAACTAGGGGTAAACCCAGCTATAATCCGCCATGGCAACACTTCCTTTCAAGGAGTCACGCCGGGTCCAGATACCCAGAGTATGGGTTCCCTTTCGTTAGAAGTCACGTTCGGCTCACCCGACAACTTCCGAAGCGAAAAGCTAACATTCCACATCGCCCCATTCGTAAGTCGCTATCAAGCGCTACTGGGACGTGAAGCTTTCGCCCGCTTTAACGCAATACCGCATTATGCATCCCTTACACTTAAAATGCCCGGCCCACGAGGCATCATTTCATTACAGGGGAATATAAATTGACCCCCAAAGTACGGGCAAAGGTGCGGCCGCCTGGACAGCCGCCCACTAATCCAGCCCTACTATCCCGGACACGGCTCGACGAGTCCGGCGTAAACGTACATATGCTTAATAGCCGCATAACCCTGTACAAGGGGCTCCGCGTGTTCACGCCAGGAGACAATACGGCTCAATTCTTGCTCCAACTATATTTTGTTTATTTTAATATAGATTTCTCGCACGCTTATTTTTTACTAAGTTCCTCTCTTTCGCAGACGAACATCGTGCTACGCCCGTCCAGGATACGGCACAACGGAGACACAGGCGCAGACGTGCAGCAGGGACCCGTTTCAAGGATTCTTTTCAGATTAAGACCCTGCGTAAACCTTTTTTACTGTCTCTTGTTGACAACATCCCCCGGTTTTCGCTATAACCGAGGAGGAGGCTGGCGTCTTGGCATGTGGCCACGCCAGAATTTTTGCGCGTACCTGGACACCAGGGGCTTTTTTACCAAGGGCTCTATTTCGGCCCGTCTTCATAAAGACCGAATACCTTAGGGAGTGTTCGGCGTCGCGAGTTTGGCCCTATATGCATCAGCTCCGAATCATGTCTTTGGTCAAATGTTGGGTTTGCCCGGCTCCTGTGTTTTGCTGCCTTACGTTCCGTTATATCGGCTAACGCGGCACCAGGAGAACTACTGCGATTGTGCCCCGGTTCGGCCAGGCGAGCACCTCAGTAGAGAAAGCCGAAAACTGACTGTCATGATATAGCGAGAGACTGGTCAACCACTCGATGACTTTCGGAATCTTTAGGATTCCTCCGCATTAACGAAGGGCCGCTTCCCGGTCAGGCACACTCGCGCCCCGAATTCGGGTGAGCGCGGTGCCCCTAGGGGCTATTCAGTAGCCCCACTGTCAAACTCCTATGGCTAAGTGAAAGTGATAAAGCATTATAGTCCGGTTGCCTAGTTCGCCGCGCCACCACCTCCTTTATAGGACCAAGACGTTGGATTAAGTGTGAAAAGGCGCCTTTTTGCGAACACCCCCGCATTCTATGCGTGGGGGCTGAAGCCAACGACTGCCATCTTTCAGGTTATATACACATATATACATTAAACGGCCGCACAGGAGGCATCATAATTCTTGCAAGCACAAGTATAAAAAGCCTTTATATTCCATCAAAATATTCGTTTTACAATAGTACACGCTATTCGAACACAACATCCTTCGAGCACTGCGACTCTATTAAACGAGCGCCATGAAGAACTACCTCAAAGTAGTGCTTGGCAGGTACTCGGCTTTCGCCCGAATCCCGGGATGCAACAACACTGGCCTTCATATCCACCCAGTATGTTTTGACACGGGCAAGAGCCATCTGTGCGCCCTCTATGCACGCCGACCTCTTCATTGCATCAGCATGCGGCACCGAACCAAGGAACTGCTGCACCAAGCCAAAATAACTCTTCGGCTCCGGCTTCTCCGGCCACAGACGACTCGCAACATACCTCATGGCAAGTCCGGATAACCTGTTCAGCTCGCCCAGGCGGCCAAACGGTCGGATACTGAAAGTGGGCGTTCTGGATTGTGGAACTGCGACCAAAAAAGCTCTTCCAATCCATGGTCACCTCGGCCGCGTAAGTGTTCGGTCGCGTCCGCCGCACTAGCTGCCAAATCCAGATAAGTGTTTTCCGCACTCCACTGCCGGTCTAACGGAGCATACTTGGGGTCTCCGAACTTCATCCGCAGCATATAGGGCTTTCCAGCCGTGATATCTCCGGCCTGACGCAGCTCCTCCTTCATAGCTCTCATTGCAGAGCGAGTATCCTTGGCTTCGGCAGTGATCTTTTCAAGGTCCTTCTGAGCCGCCCTATCTTCTTGTTCAAGAAATTTACAGCGGTCGGTAGCATCCTTCAATTTTATGGCCATCTCGGCTATTACCTTCTTGCTCTGGCAGTGAGCAGCCTGTTCGGCTTTTAGCTCTTCAGCCGCTTTAACGGCAGCCGCATCACTTCTCCTTGCTTGCTCCTTGGCTCGGGCAAGTTCCACCCGAAGGTTCTCCACGGCAGCAGCACCATCTACATTAAGCACATATATATAAGGCCCGAGCATCGAGCTCCTATTACCAGGTGTCTTTGGAACATACCTTGTGCCTCGTCTAGCCGCTTATTTACAAGCGCGATGTCGGCATCTGCTACGTCAAGTTGCCGCTTTAGCTCGGCAGATTCATCAGTCCGGCTAGCCACCGAACGCCTCGCCACCTTCATAGAAAAGGCGACATATTATACCTGGGGTTATGATCCTCTGTGCGCCGTCACTCTTGACGACACACAGAGTCTCAGGGGCTACTATTTATACAGGGCGCATTTAATATGCGGCTCTACCAAAAGGTACACCTTTTTACGTACCTCAAAGCCTGTTAGTAAACTCCTGGCAGCCTCGTACAATCCGCTTTCCGCGGATGAAATCCTTCCAATCACCGTATTCATCAACATACGGTGTTCTTCTGAGATGGACGCCCTCCCAAGCAGATCCTTCAGCCCCTCCGACTGCGCACCAGAGGGTGCCGGACTAGCCTGACGACCTTTTCCAGGGTCCGGACTTGGAAAAACCCTCCGAGACGACACCTCGGGGTCGCCTGCCTCGTGAGACGGTGCAACAAGGGGAGGCGTTTCGCTCTCTATCATCTCCGGACGAAGATCCCCTGAAGATGAGCTCTGCTGAGAAGGGTTGAGATCCGAACTGCAAGGTAATGTTTCGGTTATCTTCCTCAGAAATAAAACAGGAGTGTCATTCATTATGGAACCCCTCCCTTCACTTACGTCTCGGGGGAGAGTGGGTCCCCTTTAGGGGGCGATTCGGCCGGGGCGTTCTCCGGTGCCGAACCCTCTGGCGAAGATTTCTTCCCCCGTTTTGAGGCCATCACCTCCGGGTCTTCAGAGGCAGTCCTTTTCTTTCCCTGGTCGGGGGAATTTTCGATTCTTCCCTTCCTAATAGCCTCCTTCGCGGAGGCGGTAGCTCCTTGGTTCCCCCCTTCGCCTTCCACAAAAAGCGCGACCTCCAGCATCCTGGTTAGCATGGGATTCGGCGCGGTCTCGGGCAGGGGGGCTGGACACCTGATAAGCTTTGCCTTCACTATCCACTCCTGTTCAAAGGACAACTCTGTTAAGGGTAATTTTGTGATGAAAATACGGATGGTGTGTCCAAATACGGGGCTACTTACCTTAGCATCCGGGCGATTGCAGCTCAGACCTGCGTCCTCGGACAAATCCGGACACCTTGCTTGTGATCCGAAGAACAATTTGTACATCTCCACGGGTGTCGCACCCATGAAATGTTGGAGGACTCGCGGTCCCTCCGGATTAAATTCCCACAGGCGGAGAGATCGACGTTTGCAGGGCAGTGTGCGGTGAATCAACATAACTTGCGCCAGTATGGTCAAATTGATATCTCTTTCTAGAAGATCTCGAATGCGGTCCTGCAGCAAGGGCACGTCTTTGGGCGGCCCCCAGATAAGTCCTTCATTAACCCATGACGCTAGCCGTGGTGGGGGACCTAAGTGAAAAGTAGGTGGCGCCACCCATGTGGTGCCCCTGGGGGCTGTGATGTAAAACCAGTCCTGTTGCCATAAGCCGAACTCCTCTTGAAAAGATCCCTCGGGCCATGGAGCGTCAGCCATCTTGCTTATTATAGCTCCCCCGCACTCAGCGTGCTGCTCCTCGATCATCTTCGGTTCCACCTTGAAAGTTCTTAGCCACAATCTGAAGTGAGGAGTAATATGGAGGAAGGCCTCCCACACGACAATGAATGATGAGATTTGGAGGATGGACTCCGGAGCTAAGTCGTGGAACTCCAGCCCGTAATAAAACATAAGCCCCCTCACGAAGGGATCAATCGGGAAGCCTAGCCCCCGAAGGAAGTGAGATGCAAACACCACGCTCTCACCCGGCTGGGGAGTGGGAATGGCCTGCCCTTGAGCAGGCAGCCTATGCGAGATCTCGCCGGTTAGATACCTGGCATCTCTCAGCTTTCTCACATCTTCTTCCGTAATGGAGGAAGGCATCCACCGGCCTTGAAGGTCGGAGCCGGACATCGTCGAAGGTCCAAAGCGCCTAAAACTAGAGCTTTGGGTGTTGGAACTCGAAGCGAGGGGCGGATTCGATTGGATTGAGAATAAAGGGGTCGAGCCTTTGGTCTCCTTATAAAGGAGTTGAATACCAAGAGCCCTCCCCGTAACTGTTTGGGACTCGCTTTCAATTAGGGAGTCATACCAAAGGCGCGGTTGGGTTACCCACGCTCGTATTGATGACAATCCCGGAATAAGGGGACATGATCTCCGCTTTGACAAGACGTGCCAAGGAAACCACCTCGCTAAACGCGCTGAGGTGGAGCGGTATAATGAATAAAAGCCTGGCTGTGGCGTGATGTCACGTTGCGTAATATGTCAGCAGATCTGATTGGTGCAAATATTATTCTCTCTACGGTGGAATGTGGAACTTATTTTGCAGAGCCGGACACTATCCTGGTGTACAACATCTTCTATGAAGTATTCGGAGGAGGAACCCGCCTTGCAATGCCGAAGACAATTTGTGCGTCGGACTCGTCGTCATTGAAGCCTGGTTCAGGGGCTACTGAGGGAGTCCTGGATTAGGGGGTGTCCGGATGGCCGGACTATGACCTTTGGCCGGACTCCTGGACTATGAAAATACAAGATTGAAGACTCCGTCCCATGTCCGGATGGGGCTTTCCTTGGCATGGAAGGCACGCTTGGCGATATGATATGAAGATCTCCTCCCATTGTAACCGGCTTTGTGTAACCCTAGCCCTCTCTGGTGTCTATATAAACCGGAGAGGTTTAGTCCGTAGGACGAACAACAATCATACCATAGGCTAGCTTCTAGGGTTTAGCCTCTCTGATCTCGTGGTAGATCCACTCTTGTACTACCCATATCATCAATATTAATCAAGTAGGAGTAGGGTTTTACCTCCATCGAGAGGGCCCGAACCTGGGTAAAAACACAGTGTCCCTTGTCTCCTGTTACCATCCGCCTAGACGCACAGTTCGGGACCCCCTACCCGAGATCCGCCGGTTTTGACACCGACAGGCCCCAACATGGGATCTCACAAGTACAGAAGGTTGCGGTTGTGGAAAAGTGTTTTCGTGGCTTCCCCTGATGTTTCTAGGGTATAAGAGTATACATAAGCGAAAGAAGTATGTCGATGGAGCTACGAGGGGCCCACGAGGGTGGGGGCGCGCCTACCCCCCTGGGCGCGCCCTCCTGCCTCGTTGCTTCCTCGTAGAGTCCCAGACTTCAACTCCAAGTCTTGTGGATTGCTTTCGGTCCAAGAAAGATCCTCACGAAAGTTTCATTCTGTTTGGACTCCGTTTGATATTCCATTTCTGTAAAACACTAAAATAGGCACAAAATAACTGGCATTGGGCCTCTGGTTAATAGGTTAGTCCCAAAAATAATATAAAAGAGCATATTAAAGCCCATTAAACATCCAAAATAGATAATATAATAGCATGGGACAATAAAAAATTATAGATACGTTGGAGACGTATCAGAGCGACACAGGCTTAATTCCTGCTCGTCCTCGAGTGCGTAAATGATAAAAACAGAATTTCTGATGTGGAATGCTACCTAACATAATTATCAATGTAATTTTCTTTTTTGTGGCATGAATGTTCAGATCCGAATGATTGAAGACAAAGGTTTAATATTGACATAAAAATAATAATACTTCAATCATACTAACAAAGTAGTTATGTCTTCTCAAAATAACATGGCCAAAGAATGTTCATCCCTACAAAATCATATAGTTTGGATATGCTCCATCTTCGTCACACAAAATGTTCAAATCATGCACAACCCCAGTTTCAGCCAAGCAATTGTTTCATACTTTAGTATTCTCAAACTTTTTCAACTTTCACGCAATACATGAGCGTGAGCCATGGACATAGCACTATAGGTGGAATAGAATGGTGGTTGTGGAGAAGACAAAAAAAGGAGTAAGATGGTATCACATCAACTAGGTGTATCAACGGGCTATGGAGATGCCCATCAATAGATATAAATGTGAGTGAGTAGGGATTGCCATGCAACAGATGCACTAGAGCTATAAATTAATGAAAGCTCAAAAAAGAAACTAAGTGGGTGTGCTTCCAACTTTCTTGCTCATGAAGACCTAGGGCATTTTGAGGAATCCCATTATTGGAATATAAAAGCCAAGTTCTATAACGAAAATTCCCACTAGTATATGAAAGTGACAAAATAAGAGACTCTCTATTATGAAGATCATGGTGCTACTTTGAAGCACAAGTGTGGAAAACGGATAGTAGCATTGTCCCTTCTCTCTTTTTCTCTTTTTTTGTTTTGCTACTTTGGCCTCTTTTTCTTCATTGGCTTCTTTGGCCTCTTTTTTTTATTTCCTCACACGGGACAATGCTCTAATAATGATGATCATCACACTTCTATTTATTTACAACTCAAGGATTACAACTCGATACTTAGAACAGAATATGACTCTATATGAATGCCTCCAGTGGTATACCGGGATGTGCAATGAATCAAGAATGACATGTATGAAAATTTTATGAATGGTGGCTTTGCCACAAATACGATGTCAACTACATGATCATACAAGGCAATGTGACAATGATGGAGTGTGTCATAATAAACGGAACGGTGCAAAGTTGCATGGCAATATATCTCGGAATGGCTATGGAAATGCCATGATAGGTAGGTATGGTGGCTGTTTGGAGGAAGGTAAATGGTGGGTTTATGGTACCGGCGGAATTTGCGCGGTACTACAGAGGCTAGCAGTGGTTGAAGGTGAGAGTGCGTATAATCCATGGACTCAACATTAGTCATAAAGAACTCACATACTTATTGCAAAAATCTACAAGTCATCAAAACCAAGCACTACGCGCATGCTCCTAGGGGGAGGGTTGGTAGGAGTTAACCATCGCGCAATCCCGACCTCCACACATAAGACAATCAAAGAAACACCTCATGCTTCAAATTTGTTACACAACGGTTACCATACGTGCATGCTACTGGACTTGCAACCTCAACACACGTATTTCTCAAATTCACAATTATCCTACTAGCATGACTCTAATATCACCATCCTCATATCTCAAAACGATCATCAAAAATCAAACTTCTCATAGTATTCAATGCACTTTTTACGAAAGTTTTTATTATACCCATCTTGGATGCCCATCATATTAGGACTAGTTTTATAACCAAAGCAAATTCCCATGCTGTTCTAAAAGACTCTCAAAATAATATAAGTGAAGCATGAGAGATCAATAATTTCTATAAAATAAAAATGCAACCGTGCTCTAAAAAGATATAAGCGAAGCACTAGAGCAATATTGTCTAGCTCAAAAGATATAAGTGAAGTTCATAGAGTATTCTAATAAATTCTGATTCATGCGTGTCTCTCCCAAAATGTGTGTACAGCAAGCATGATTGTGGTAAACTAAAAATCAAAGACTCAAATCATTCAAGACGCCCAAGCAAAACACATATCATGTGGTGAATAAAAATATAGCCTCAAGTAAAGTTACCGATAGACGAAGACGAAAGAGGGGATGCCTTCCGGGGCATGCCCAAGCTTAGGCTTTTGGTTGTCCTTGAATTATCTTGGGGTGCCTTGGGCATCCCCAAGCTTAGTCTCTTGCCACTCCTTATTCCAAAATCCATCAAATCTTTACCCAAAAACTTGAAAACTTCACAACACAAAACTTCAACAGAAAATCTCATGAGCTCCGTTAGTATAAGAAAATAAACCACCACCTTAAGGTACTGTAATGAACTCATTATTTATTTATATTGGTGTTAAAGCTACTGTATTACAACTTCTCTATGGTTCATACCCCCCGATACTACTCATAGATTCATCAAAATAAGCAAACAACACACGAAAAATAGAATCTGTCAAAAACAGAACAGTCTGTAGCGATCTATAACTTCCGAATGCTTATGTAACTCTGAAAATTCTGAAATAAGTTTGTGGACGTGAGTAATTTGCCTATTAATCATATTCAAAAATAATCAACCTAAAAGCACTCTCCAGTAAAGAATGACAGCTATTCTCGTGAGCGCAAAAGTTTCTGTTTTTTACAGCAAGATCGCAAAGACTTCACCCAAGTCTTCCCAAAGGTTCTACTTGGCACAAATACTAATTAAAACATAAAACTACATGTAACCAGAATATATATGAATTATTTATTAATAAACAGGATCGAAAAACAAAAAACAAAAATAAAATTGGGTTGCCTCCCAACAAGCGCTATCGCTTAACGCCCCTAGCTAGGCATAAAAGCAAGAATAGATCTAGGTATTGCCATCTTTGGTATGCAATCCATAAGTGACTCTCATAATAGATTCATAAGGAAATTTAATTTTATTCCTAGGAAAGTGTTCCATGCCTTTCCTTAATGGAAATTGGAATCTAATATTTCCTTGTGTCATACCAATAATTGCACCAATCGTTCTAAGGAAAGGTCTACCGAGAATAATAGGACATGTAGGATTGCAATCTATATCAAGAACAATGAAATCTACAGGCACTTAATTCCAATTTGTAACAATAAGAACATCATTAATTCTTGCCATAGGTTTCATAATGGTGGAATCCGCAAGATGCAAATTTAAAGAGTAATCATCAAATTCACAGAAACCGAGCACATCACATAAAGTTTTTGGAATCGTGGAAACACTAGCACCCAAATCACACAAGGCATAGCATTCACAATATTTAATCTTAATTTTAATAGTAGGTTCCCATTGATCATAAAGTTTTCTAGGAACAGAAACTTCTAGTTCAAGCTTTTCTTCATAAGATTGCATCAAAGCATCAAAGATATGTTTAGTAAAAGCTTTATTTTAATTATAAGCATGAGGAGAATTTAACACGTATTGCAACAAGGAAATACAATCTATCAAAGAGCAATTATCATAATTAAATCCCTTGAAATCCAAAATAGTGGGTTCATTGCTACTTAAAGTTTTGACCTCTTCAATCCCACTTTTATCTATTTTTGCATCTAGATCTAAAAACTCCGAATCATTGGGACGCCTTTTAACTAAAGTTGACTCATCTCCAGTCCCATCTTTATCAAGATTCATATTGGAAAACAAACATTTAATAGGAGTCACATCAATCACTTTTAGATCTTCATCATTAGTATCATAAAAACTAGAAGAACACGCTTTCACAAAGCAATATTTTTTAGCATGCATCTTAGCGGTTCTTTCTTTGCACTCATCAATGGAAATTCTCATGGATTTGAGAGACTCATTGATATCATGCTTAGGTGGAATAGATCTAAGTTTCAAATAATCAACATCAAGAGAAATTCTATCCACGTTTCTAGCCAACTCATCAATCTTAAGCAGTTTTTCTTCAATCAAAGCATTGAAACTCTTTTGCGAACTCATAAATTCTTTAACACTATTCTCAAAATCAGAGGGTGTCTTACTAAAATTCCATAAGAATTGTTGTAGGAATTACCATAATTATTAGAGGAATTACTAGGAAACGGCCTAGAATTAAAATTTCCTCTGTACGCGTTGTTACCAAAATTGTTCCTACCAACAAAATTCACATCCATAGATTCATTATTATTCTCAATCAAAGTGGACAAAGGCATATCATTAGGATCAGAAGAAACACTTTTATTAGCAAACAATTTCATAAGTTCATCCATCTTTCCACTCAAAACATTAATCTCCACAATCGCATGAACCTTTTTACTAGTGGATCTTTCGGTGTGCCATTGAGAATAATTAACCATAATATTGTCTAGGAGTTTAGTAGCTTCTCCTAAAGTGATTTCCATAAAGTGCCTCCCACAGCCGAATCTAAAAGATTTCTAGAAGCAAAATTCAATCCGGCATAAAAAATTTGTATAATCGTCCAAAAATTCAAACCATGTGTAGGGCAATTACGTATCATTAATTTCATCATCTCCCAAGCTTGTGCAACATGCTCATGATCAAGTTGCTTAAAATTCATAACATCGTTCCTAAGAGAGATGATCTTAGCGGGAGGAAAATACTTAGAGATAAAAGCATCTTTGCACTTATTCCCTGAATCAATACTATTTTTAGGCAAAGAAGAAAAAGTTTTAGCATGATCTCTTAGCAAAAATGGAAATAGCTTCAATTTAACAATATCATTATCCACATCTTTCTTCTTTTGCATATCACACAAATCAACAAAGTTGTTTAGATGGGTTGCGGCATCTTCACTAGGAAGGCCAGAAAATTGATCTTCCATAACAAGATTCAACAAAGTGGTATTAATTTCACAAGATTCAGCATCCGTAGTAGGAGCAATCGGAGTGTTAATAAAATCATTGTTGTTGGTATTGGAAGAGTCACACAATTCTTGATCCATCGTGACAAAGAATCAATCCAACACACAAGCACACAAGAAGCAAGCGAAAAGAAGCAAAAGGAAGAGGGGTGAAGAAAAGGCAAAGGTTTTTGAAAATTGTTTTAGAAGTGGGGGAGAGGAAAACGAGAGGCGAATGGCAAATAATGTAATGCGAGGGAGAAGAGTTTATGATGGGTACTTGGTATGTCTTGACTTGGCATAGATCTCCCCGGCAACGGCGCCAAAAATCCTTCTTGCTAGCTCTTGAGCATGCGTTGAGTTTCCCTTGAAGAGGAAAGGGTGATGCAGCAAAGTAGCGTAAGTATTTCCCTCGGTTTTGACAACCAAGGTATCAATCAAGTAGGGGACGACACACAAGTCACCTAGTACCTCCACAAACAATCAAGAACCTTGCAACCAACGCGATAAAGTGGTTGTCAATCCCTTCATGGCCAATCGCAAAATTGAGATTTGATAGAGATAGGTAAATATTTTTGGTATTTTTATTGTATAGATTGGAAATTAAAGATTGCAATAAAAAGGAACGGCGATAGAAATTGGCAAGTTGATTCAATATAATGAAAAAGAGACCCGGGGGTCATATGTTTCACTAGTGGCTTCTCTCAAGATATCATGTATTACGGTGGGTGAACAAATTACTGCCGAGCAATTGATAGAAAAGCGCATAATTATGATGACATCTAAGGCAATGATCATGAACATAGGCATCACGTCCATGTCAAGTAGACCGAAACGATTCTGCATCTACTACTATTACTCCACACATCGACCGCTATCCAACATGCATCTAGAGTATTAAGTTCATAAGAACGGAGTAACGCATTAAACAAGATGAAATGATGTAGAGGGATAAACTCAAACAATATGATATAAACCCCATCTTTTTATCCTCGATGGCAACAATACAATACGTGCCTTGCTGCCCCTACTGTCACTCGGAAAGGACACCACAAGATTGGACCCAAAGCTAAGCACTTCTCCCATTGCAAGAAACATCAATCTAGTTGGCCAAACTAAACAAATAATTCGAAGAGACTTGCAAAGATATCAAATCATACATATAAGAATTCAGAGAAGAACCAAATAATATTCATAGATGATCAAGTTCATAAATCCACAATTCATCAGATCTCGGCAAACACACGCAAAAGAGTATTACATCGAATAGATCTGCAAGAACATTGAGGAGAACTTTGTATTGAGAATCAAAGAGAGAGAAGAATCCATCTAGCTAATAACTATGGACCCGAAGATCTGTGGTAAACTACTCACGCTTCACCGGAGAGGCAATCGTGTTGATGTAGAAGCCCTTCGTGATCGATTCCCCCTTCGGCAGATCACCGGAAAAGGCCCCAAGATGGGATCTCACGGGTACGGAAGGTTGAGGCGGTGGAAAAGTGTTTTTGTGGCTCCCCCTGATGTTTCTAAGGTATAAGAGTATATATAGGCGAAAGAAGTACGTCGGTGGAGCTACGAGGGGCCAACGAGGGTGGGGGGGCGCCCTCCTGCCTCGTGGCTTCCTCGTAGACTCCCGGACTTCAACTCCAAGTCTTCTAGATTGCTTTCGTTCCAAGAAAGATCCTCGTGAAGGTTTCATTCCGTTTGGACTCCGTTTGATATTTCTTTTCTATAAACACTAAAATAGGCAAAAAAAACAGAAACTAGCACTGGGCCTCTGGTTAATAGGTTAGTCCCAAAAATTATATAAAACAGCATATTAAAGCCCATTATACATCCAAAATAGATAATATAATAGCATGGAACAATCAAAAATTATAGATACGTTGGAGACGTATTAGGGCGACACAGCGGCAGCATGTGGGTCAGTGCAGCTGCGTGGACGGCTTCGGGGCGGTGCCGTGGACCGCGTCCCTTGGTGCTATAGTCAGAAGGGGTGACGCAGCGGCGGCGCGCGGGTCGGTGAAGACGTGGAGAGAACTACGGGGTAGCGGCGCTGTGGCCTGATGCAGCGATGCAGCGGCAACTCGTTGCTTGATTGGTGGATGGTCGCATTGTACTTGGTGACAGTCTTCGTGGGATCAATGGAGGCATGCGCAACCAATAGGCCAGATCGATCCCACGTGCAAAATGGGGCAGATCACAGGCAGCGGGCAAATAATCCGATCGCGCGCGAGGTCGAGGATGCCGTTCGGTGAAGGCGGCATGGTGATGGGGTCCAAGCTGAACCCAGCAACGATCATCGGTGTGGGACGATGTGCGGACGAGCTCGTTCGCACCGATTCCCATGAAGTAAAGCCTAAGCGAGTAACGCAATACTAACGCCCAAGCGGCCAGGCCCGAGCAGCGAAGGATTCCTGTTCTGAGCTGGGCAGGACGGCCGTTTGATAACCCACAAGTATAGGGGATCGTTTCTAGCCTTCTTTGATAAATAAGAGTGTCGAACCCAACGAGGAGCTAAAGGTAGAACAAATATTCCTTCAAGTTCTATCAACCATCGATACAACTCTACGTACACTTGACGTTTGCTTTACCTAAAACAATTATGAAACTATTTTGCAACAATAAACTACGAGTACTCTATGAGAATAAAACTATGAATAAATTACAAGATAATAAAAGTGGATAGCTTTTGTCAATAAGAAAGTCATTTGTCCCTAGGCGATTGATAACAAGTACCGGTAATCATTCTTGTAATTCTATATGAGGAAGAGGCATGAGCTAACATACTTTCTCTACTTGGATCATATGCACTTATGATTGGACCCCTAGCAAGCATCCGCAACTACTAAAGATCATTAAGGTCGTGAAACCCAACCATAGCATTAAGTATCAAGTCCTCTTTATCCCATACGCAACAACCCACCTACTCGGGTTTAAGCTTCTGTCACTCTCGCAACCCACCATAAGTGAATCATAAACGTAATGCAACACCCAACAGCGGGGATCCCTCACGTTTGCGCGACATGGAGGACACCGTAGGACAGCACCATAAATAAAATATACAATCATACCAACCAAGATCACGATTAACCCACATGACAAAACAGATCTACTCAAACATCATAGGATAACCATAGATCATTGGGAAATAGTATATGGAGTTGAGCACCCTGTTTAAGTAGAGATTACAGCAGAGAGAAGAGGTGTTACACTGCTGCATAGAGGGGGAGAAAGTTGATGTTGATGGTAGCAAGATTGTTGATGTAGATCACCATCACGATCCTTGCCCTGGTGGCGTTCCGGCGCCACTGGAAGAGAGGGGGAGAGAGCCCCCCTCCTTATTCTTATTCCTCGCCCACCCCCCTAGATGGGAGGAGAGTTCCCACTCTGGTCCATGGCCTCCATGGCAGCGGAGGGGCGGGAGCCCCTTCGAGATTGGATATCCCTCTCTGTTCTCTTCTGTTTCGCATTCCCCAGATCTGGCCCTTCATGGTTTTTTAAATTCATGAAGATCCGTAACTCTGATTGCGCTGAAATTTTTACACGATTTTTTCCCATAAATTATCTTTCTTGCACAGAAGAAGGGCCCCAACTTACCTTCAAGGAGGGCATAAGATACCTGGGCGCGCCAGGGGGTGCCTGGCGCGCCCTGGTGGGTTGTGCTCACTGTGAGCCCCCGTTTGCGTTGATTCCAGCCCCCAAAATCATAAATATTCCAAAATAATTCTTCGTAAATGTTTACGTTTGGACTTTGTTTGATATGGATTTTCTGCGAAATAAAAACATGCAACAAATAGGAACTGACATTGGGCACTGGATCAATAGGTTAGTCCAATAAATCATATAAAAAGTTGCCAAAAATATGTGAAAGTTGTATAATATTGGCATGAAACCATCAAAAATTATAGATACAATGCAGACGTATCAGCATCCCCAATCTTAATTCCTGCTCGTCCTCGAGTAGGTAAATGATAACAAAAAGATAATTTTTGATGTGGAATGCTACCTAGCATAAACTTGATCATATATCTAATCATGGCATGAATATTAAGACACAAATGATTCAAAGCAATAGTCTATAATTTGACATAAAGACATTAATACTCAGGCATCCCAACAAACAATCATGTCTTTCAAAATATCAACCCTAAAGAAAGTTGTCCCTACAAAATCATATAATATTGTCATGCTCTATCTTTTTTAACACAAAGTATTTATCATGCACAACCCCCAAGACAAGCCGAGCAATTGGTTCATACTTTTTAACGTGCTTCAGCTTTTTCAACTCTCACGCAATACATGAGCGCAAGCCATGGATATAGCACTATAGGTGGAATAGAGTATGATGATGGGGGTAAATATAGAGAAGACAAAAAAGTAAGAAAGTCTCACATCGACGCGGCTAACCAACGGGCTATTGAGATGCCCATCAATTGATATCAACGTGAGGAGTAGGGATTGCCATGCAATGGATGCACTAAGAGCTATAAGTGTATGAAATCTCAATATGAAAACTAAGTGGGTGTGCATCCAACTTGCTTGCTCATGAAGACCACGGACATTTGAGGAAGCTCATCATCGAATATACAAGCCAAGTTCTATAATGAAAAATTCCCACTAGTATATGAAAGTGACTAAATAGGAGACTCTCGATATGAAAAACATGGTGCTACTTTGAAGCACAAGTGTGGTAAAGGATAGTAACAATGCCCCTTATATTTTTTTTCTATTTCTTTTTCTTCTTTTCTTTTTTTAATTTTTCTCTCTCATTGTCCGGAGTCTCATGGAATCATAGTCTCTATCATCCTTTCCTCACTGGTACATGCTCTAATAATGAATAATGATGATCATCACACTTATGTTTACTTATAACTCAAAAGAAATAAAAATTACAACTTGATACCTAGAACAAAATATGACTCTATATGAATGCCTCTGGCAGTGTACCATGATGTGCAATGATCTAGCATAACAACGATATCAAAAAAGGACAAGCCATGGAAATATCATGCTAGCTATCTTAGGATCATGCAAAGCAATATGAAAATGAATGCTCAAGTCATCAAAATGGAAGCGGTGGAAGTTGCATGACAATATATCTCATAATGGCTATGGAAAGGCCATAATAGGTAGGTATGGTGGCTGTTTTGAGGAAGATATAATAAGGTTTATGTGTGATAGAGCGTATCATATCACGGGATTTGGATGCACCAGCGAAGTTTGCACCACGTCTCGAGGTGAGAAAGGGAAATGCACGGTACCGCCGAGGCTAGCAAATTGCAGAAGGGTAAACTGTGTATAATCCATGGACTCACATTAGTCATAAAGAACTCGTATACTTATTGCAACAGTTTATTAGCCCTCGAAGCAAAGTACTACTACGCATGCCCTAGGGGGATAGATTCGTGGAGAAGACCATCGCTCGTCCCCGACCGCCACTCATGAGAAAGACAATCAATAATAAATCATGCTCCAACTTCATAGCATAAAGAGAGATTATACATGCATGCTTCGGGAATCATAAACCTTAAAACCAATATTCTTACTAACCACAACCATTTACTAGTACCTCTGTTGGGGAACGTAGCATGCAATTTCAAAAAAAATCTACGATCACACAAGATCTATCTAGGAGATGCATAGCAACGAGAGGGGAAGAGTGTGTCCATGTACCATCGTAGACCGAAAGCGGAAGCGTTAGTAAACGCATTTGATGTAGTCGAATGTCTTCACGATCCAACCGATCCAAGTACTGAATGTACGACACCTCCGTGTTCAGCACACGTTCAGCTCAATGACGTCCCTCGAACTCTTGATCCAATAGAGGGTCGGGGGAGAGTTCCGTCAGCGTGATGGCGTGGTGACGGTGTTGATGATGTGATCTGCGCAGGGCTTCTCCTAAGAACTACGACGTTATGACCAGAGGAGTAAACCGTGGAAGGGGGCACCGCACACGGCTAAGAGAAATCTTGGTGTGCCTTTGGGGTGCACCCTACCCCCGTATATAAATGAGGAGAGGGGGAGGCCGGCCGACCCCTATAGGGCGCGCCAAGAGAGAGGAGTCCTACTAGGACTCCAAGTCCTAGTAGGATTCCCTTTGGTGGAAGGGGGAGAAGGAAGGGAGAGGGAGAGAGAAAGGGGGGCTGCTGTCGGTGTCAAAACCGGCGGGTCTCGGGTAGGGGGTCCCGAACTGTGTGTCTAAGGCTAATGGTAACAGGAGGCAGGGGACACGATGTTTTACCCAGGTTTGGGCCCTCTCGATGGAGGTAATACCCTACTTCCTGCTTGATTGATCTTGATGATATGAGTATTACCAGAGTTGATCTGCCACAAGATCGTAGAGGGTAAACCCTAGGAGCTAGCCTATGATTATGATTGTTGTTGTCCTACAGACTAAACCCTTCGGTTTATATAGGTATCGGAGGAGGTTAGGGTTACACAGAGTCAGTTACAGAGACGGAGATCTATCATCTGAATCGCCAAGCTTGCCTTCCACGCAAAGGAGAGTCCCATCCGGACACAGGACGAAGTCTTCAATCTTGTATCTTCATAGTCCAACAGTCCGGTGAAAGTATATAGTCCGGCTGTCCGGATACCCCCTAATCCAGGACTCCCTCAGTAGCCCATGAACCAGGCTTCAATGACGATGAGTCCGGCGCGCAGATTGTCTTCGGCATTGCAAGGCGGGTTCCATCTCCGAATACTCCAAGATAAATTTCGAACACATGAATCGAGTCCGGCTCTGCAAAATAAATTCCACATACCATCGTAGAGAGCATAATCTTCCACAAATCCAATCTGCTGACAGCTTTTCCTAGCGTGAAATCACGCTGTGGCTCGGTTACTATGAACCGCTTTTCCCGGCCTGCCACTACCCGTGTTGCGAGGCAGTTTTATTGGCACGTCTTGTCGAAGCAGAGATTGTGTTCTCCTTATTGCGGGATTCTCATCAATACGTGTGTGGGTAACCCAACTACGCCTATTGGTATGATTCCTCAATTTTAGGAAAGTCCCAGACGGTCACGCCGAGGACGCTTGATATTCACCCCCTTTATAGAGGGGTCGAGGCCTATCCCTCTTTCTTACCACGCTTGCGCCTTTCCGCATCTCGAGTTGCAATACCCGAAGTTCAAGCTTAGGCACTTCGAATCTTCAATCATGTCCGGATCCAACCTTCAAGGCCGGTGGATGGCTTCCTCTGTCACAGAGGAGGACATTGTGAAGCTCAGGGAGGCCAGATATCTGACCGCCTACGTCAAGCATAGGCTTCCTGCTCCAGGGCAGGTCATTCCTACTCCCTAACCCAACGAGAGCGTTGTATTCGTTTCTCACTTCCTCCGGGGCTAAGGCTTTACCCTTGATCCCTTCGTGAGAGGGCTCATGTTCTATTATGGTCTAGATTTTCATGATCTAGCTCCGGATTCCATCCTTCACATCTTGTCGTTTATCGTCATGTGCGAAGCCTTTCTCCACATCACCCCACACTTCGGCTTATGGCTCAAGACCTTCAATGTAAAGCCGAAGGTGATCGAGGGGCGACACGCGGAGTGCGGAGGTGCTGCAATAAGCAGAAATGCCGATGCCCCATGGCCAGAGGGTTCCTTCCCGGAGGTGTCCAATCTGTGGCAACAGAGGTGGTTCTATATCACAGCTCCCCGGGGCACAAAGTGGGCGGCTGCCCCCGCCTTCCGCTCGGGCCCTCCGCCTCAAATGGCATCGTGGGCCAACGTGGGACTAGACTGGGGGCCTGCTGATGATGTACCGTCATTGCAGAGCCGCGTTCGGGAGCTTCTTGAAAGGGATATCAATCTTATCAGGATAATTCAGGTAATTCTAGTTCGACGGGCCCTGCCGCGCAAACGTCGACCTCTCCGAATGTGGGAGTTCAACCCAGCAGGCCCGCGAACTATCCAGCACTTCCTCGGCATGACGCTCGAAGGGATGTATAGGTTATTCTTCGGACCGCGAATAAAGTGTCCGGATACCATCGAGGATGCGGGCCTAAGCTGCAACCGCCCAGATACCCAAGTAAGTAACCCTGCAATCGAACACTTCATTTATATTTATCACAACATTATTCTGAAAACTTGTCCGCGACCAGGATTGGCTCAGCAAGGCGGAAAGGATCAGGTGTCCGGCCCCACTTCCCAAAGGCTCGCCTAGTCCTACGATAGCCATGATGCTTAGACGTGCGCTAAGTCAAGTGCCCTCGGAGAAAGCCGAAGGGGAGAATAAAGAAGCCGAGCTTCACACATTGCACATCCAAACCGGTGGAATTACTGCCTCCTCGAAGGAGGATAACCGGGGAGGTGAATCCAAGGTTTCCTCCCCCCACGGGAAGAAAAGGGCTGCCTCCGAAGACTTGGAAACGGAGGTGCCTAAACAAGGGAAGAAAGCTTCACCAAGGGGCCCTGCCCCGAAGGGCGTCCTCACCGCGTTATGCCTGCAAACGGGCCAGCCCTCCACCGAGCTATAAGTTAATCGTGAATAAAAGCTATTGCTTCCTCCTCCGAGAACAATAACCAGGATCTATCCTTTGCAGTTCGGCTAGTAGCTCTTCTCAACAGAGTTCGTCTTCGGGGGACCTTCTTCCGGAGATGATGGAGAGTGAAACCCCACCTGCTCTCCGCCCCATGGGGCGGGCGACCCTGAGGGTGTCGTCATGGAGGAGTCCGGATCCGCCGAGGCCGGAAGCTAATACTTCGGCCGCCACGAGCCCGGAGTGTTCGGCTCCCACGGGGGGCAATAGGAAGGGTCCGAGACAGTTGGTGCTCGGTCGGACACACTGACGGGCCTTCTGGAGCAAGCTGCTTTATCGGAGGATCACCGTACGTTAATGGGTACGGTGTTTGAGAACATTTCATCCGCCACAAGCGGGTTGAATGAAGCTTTTACGAGCCTGCTCAAAGGCTTTGAGGTACATAATGAAATACGTAATTTTTTGGTTGTACCGCACGCGCTAGGTGTGCTCCGTATAGATAGTAGCCCCTGAGACTCTGGTTGCCAGCCCTAGGCGGCAAACGGAGGATCACACTCTCAAGTAATGATCACACTACATTCATGCGCAGGTGGCTAAGGGTCCGGCGATAGACCGGACCGCTGAATTCGCCGAACTGAGGCGACAGATTGATGTGGTGGACGCCGACATCACGCTTGTGAACGAGCAGCTTGATGAGTCACAGAGTATGTGCTCTTTTTTCCTCATTTGTTATAGGAAATATTAAGAGGATCATAATGTTAATGTGATATGCTTTTGGCTGCAGGCGGAGCTGCTGTCTTGGAGGCGCTGAGGGCGGAACTTGCCCTAGCCAAGGAACAAGCCCGGGCTAGCAATGCGGCTGCCCTAAAGGCGGCCGAAGATTTGAGAGCCGAACAGGCTGCTCATCGCCGAAGCAAAGATAAAATAGCCGAGATGGCTGTGGAGCTGAAGAACGCCGTCGATCGGTATGAGCTCCTTGAAAAGGAGAATCAGGCGAAGTCGGATGACCTGAAGAAGGCCCTTGATGCGGCCAAGGAGACGCATTCTGAAATTAGAGGCGCGTGGGAGGAGCTTCGACAGGCCGGAGAAATCGCGGCTGGAAGCCCCTATTTGTTGCGGATGAAGTTTTAGATCCAAAGTACGCTCCTCTAGATCAGCTTTGGAGCGCTGCAGACGCGTATGCGGATCTGGCAAAAAGTACGGGTGATGCGACCAAGCTCTTCAAGGATCAAAAAGATAATGAAATAGAAAGGTTGTTCTGGTCGCAATTCAGTGCTCCAACGCGCGTGTTGCCATTGAGTGAGAGGATGGCTGCTACGGCCGAGCTCCATAGGTTGCCCGGTCTTCCAATGAGGTCTGTAATAGACCATCTATGGCCGAACGGGCCGAGGCTGGACAGTTATTTTGGTTTAGTGCAACAAGTCTTTGGCTTCGTATCGCGAATCAATGCCATGAAGAAGTCGGCATGCTGAGAGGGTGCGCGGATGGCTCTTGCCCATGTTAAGACATATTGGGCGGATATGGAGGCCACCGACGTTGCAACCCAGAGTCCGGCAGGAAGCCTGGACCCAACCAAGCACTATTTTGAGCAGGTCACAGAAGGTGCCCGTTTAATAGAGGCTCAGTGCTCGAAGAATGTCATATTCGAGTGACAAGTCGTTCAATTGTAAAAACAATTCTATTTTGATTATAAAGGCTATGTTTATATGTTCGCCCGAAAGTTTTATAGTGCCTCCTGTGCGGTCGTTTTTCAGTATGTATATATTCTGAAAGTTAGCAGTCGTTGGCTTCAGCCCCCACGCATATAATGCGGGGTGTTTGCAAAAATGTGCGTAATCACACTCGATCCAACGTCTTGGTCCATTAAGGAGGTGATCGCACGTCGAACTAGGCAACCGGACTATATAGCTTTAACACTTTCACTTAGCCATAGGAGTTTGACGGTGGGGCTACTATATAGCCCCTGGTACCTTCGTGCGCATCCAGATACGGGCGCGTATGTACATGACCGTGAAACGGTCCTTCGTTAATGCGGAGGAATCCCGAAGATTCCGATTAGTACTCGAGTGGTTGACCAGTCTCTCGATGTATCATGACGGTCAGTTTTCGGCTTTCAGTACTGAGGTGCTCATCCGGAATAACCAGGGCACAATTGCGGTAGTTCTCCTTTGGCCGCCTTAGCCGATATAACGGAATGTAAGGCAGCAAACCTAGGAGCCGGGCAAACCCAACATTTGACCAAAGACATGATTCGGAGCTGATGCATATAAGGCCAAACTCGCGACACTGAACACTCCCGAAGGTATTCGGGCTTTATGACATATACTGGGCTGGGTAGCGCCCTGATTATGAACCCTGTATTTCCAGGTGCATGCATTAACCGGTTGTGGCGAAATGCCAATAACGCCAGTATCCCCTGTGGGCGTATTGAATACCCGTGGGATGTCAAGCAACAAGAGATAGTAGAAAAGGTTTACACAGGGGCTTAATCTACAGAGAAACCTTTGAGTGGGGCCCTACTGCACGTCTGCGCCTTTGTCTCTGTTGTGCCGTGTCCTGGATGGGTGTTGCACGAATGGTGCCTGTAAAAAGAAAAACTCATGCAAAAGAGTATGGCGTAAGCGTGCGAAAAGTTAGTTTATTCTCAATGGATAGTAGAAATGTGAAACCTTGGCATGTTAGTAAGGTCAAGCCGAATTGAGGGCTTTGTTACATGTTTGCAGCCCCTACTTCCCTCCATGGGGGGGGATATGTATAGCACCCAGCTCAGGTTTATCTGGGCTGTTACCGATGGTGGTGCATCGGACTCGTCTAACCGTGTCTGTGGTCTTTAATGACCGATCATGCAGTCTGATAGGAGAGGCCGCTTAGGGTCCAGCTGCTAGAGCCCCCACATACTCTTCTGCACATAGGGAACGCTCTGTGTTTCCGCTAACAGTGATGACGCCACGAGGACCGGGCATCTTGAGTTTAAGGTAGGCGTAGTGCGGTACTGCGTTGAAGCGAGCAAAGGTCGTCCTTCTGAGTAATGCATGATAACCACTTCGGAAGGGAGCGATGCCGAAGAGTAATTCTTCGCTTCTGAAGTTGTAGGGAGGACCGAATGTCTCCTCTAATACGAGGGAGCCCTTACAGCGGGCCTCAACGCCTGGTATCACTCCTTTAAAGGTGGTGTTACTTTGGCTGATTCTGGATGGGTCCATCCCCATCTTGCGGACAGTGTCCTGATATATCAGATTAAGACTGCTGCCGCCGTCCATGAGGACGTGAGTGAGATGGTATCCATCGATTATTGGGTCGAGCACCAAGGCAGCCGATCCTCTGTGTCGGATACTAGTCGGGTGGTCCCTGTGATCAAAGGTGATTGGGCAGGCCGACCAGGGGTTGAATTTGGGGGCGACGGGTTCCACAGCGTATATGTCTCTGAGCGCGCATTTGCGCCTGCTCTTTGGTATGTGAGTCGCGTAGATCATGTTGACTGTTTTGACTTCTGGTGGGAATTTTTTCTGTCCCCCAGTGTTCGGCTGGCGAGGCTCATCCTCGTCTTCACTTGGTGTTTCTCTTCCCTTGTGTTCGGCATTTAACTTGTCGGCCTGCTTGAAGACCCAGCATTCTCTGTGAGTGTGATTCGCAGGTTTTTCGGGGGTACCATGAATTTGGCACAATCTGTCCAGGACTTTGTTCAGGCCGGACGGTCCTTCATTGCTGCCTTTAAATGGCTTCTTTTGCTGACCAGGTCGAGAGCCCGTGAATCCGGCGTTGACCGCCATGTTGTCCGGACTGTCTTCCTTGTTTTGACGCTTGTTTTTATTGCGCCGTGTCCTCCCGTTGCCATCCCTAATTTCGGATGTGCCCGGGTCACTAGTACCTCTACGGGCCAACCAGCTGTCCTTGCCCGCGCAGAAGTGGGTCATAAGGTTTGTTAAGGCCTCCATTGTCCTTGGATTTTCTTGGCCGAGGTGTCTGGCGAGCCACTCGTCTTAGATACTATGCTTGAAGGCCGCTAGGGCTTCGGCATCCGGACAATCGGCAATTTGATTCTTCTTGGTGAGAAATCTGTTCCAAAGCTTATGGGCTGACTCTCCGGGCTGTTGTATTATGTGACTTAAATCGTCTGCGTTCGGAGGTTGGAGATAGGTCCCTTGAAATTGGCCCTGAAAGCATTCTCAAGTTCCTCCCAACTTCCGATTGAATTTTCGGGGAGGCTTTTCAACCATTGTCGAGCTGGCCCTTTCAACTTGAGGGGTAGATATTTGATGGCGTGGAGGTCATCCCCATGAGCCATGTGGATATGAAGGATAAAATCCTCAATCTAGACCCCAGGGTCTGTCGTTCTGTCGTATGCCTCTATGTTCACGGGTTTGAATCCCTGTGGAAATTCGTGATCCAGCACCTCGTCGGTGAAGCACAGAGGGTGCGCCGCCCCTGTGTATCTAGACATGTCGTGGCATGCTGTCGACTGGTATTGTGTCTGGTGTTGATTCCGAACTGGTACGCGATCAGTGTGATTGTCTTGGCAACCATAATCCCGCGCCGGAGCATGTCCCCTAGATCCATAAATGGACCTGGTCGCGCTGGCCTTTTTGTTCAGGAGCTCACGTAAATAGTGTGCCTCTTCAGTAGCTGCTCTATCGCGGCCATGAAGTGGTTGGTCCGGCCGATTGGCCGTATTGTTCTTCGACGGAATGGGCTCTACGGCTTCGTCGTCGATAGCTCTTTGTGTGGCGATCATCGCCGTATCTTTCTTCGGTGTCTAGCACTTTTTTCCACCTGCGGCCGAGCGTAGCCTGCGTGGCCTTAAGCCTTTGCTTCTGCTTCTTTAGGCTCCTCGCAGTAGCCATCAGCCTTCTGCGGAGGTTATCTTGTTCCAGGCATTTTTCTGGGATGATGAATGCATCGTCGTCCGGACTGTCCTCCTCTCCGGAGGCAGGTTGATGGGTTCGACCCTCGGGATCGCTGTGATCAGGCGTCTGCTTCGGGCTGTGTTCGGCATGACCTGGCTCATCCTGCTCCATCGATGGGTCCATATGGTCGTTGTTGCCTTCGGAGCCGATCGGGGTGTCAATTTTCCTTTCGCTGTTATCACTATTTTTACTGTGACTAGACTTGGAGCGGCGCATGCGCCGTCGTTTTGGCTTTTTTCGGGTGGTTTATCCTCCGATTTGTCCTTTTTGTCGTTGTTGTTCTCCTTGGGCGTGTCCACCATGTATATATCATATGATGAAGTGGCAGTCCAGCGCCCCGTGGGCGGTGGTTCCAGATCGTCCGCTGCATCGACGTCCATACCGTTGATGTCGTCGGAGTCGAAGTCAAGCGTGTCTGTTAGGTCATCGACAGTGGCTATTAAATGGGTGGTGGGTGGGCGGCGATTTTCTTCGTCGTCTGAATCCCCCTCGAGCCGGACATAGTTCGGCCAGGAGTCTTCTGACAAAGAGAGAGACCTTAAAGAGTTTAGCACGTCACCAAAGGGTGGGTGCTGAAAGATATCCGCGGCGGTGAACTACATGATTGGTGCCCAATCAGTTTCGATGGGCACGGATGCGCGCGGTCCGGGACCTGCAGCCGGAAACAAGTCCGGGGGGCTGGCGACACAGATTTCCTTAGAAGTGGAGTCTGTGTTCGGCTCCAACACCAATGAGTGTGCGGCCTCCGTGGTGGGGTCCATCCACCCGTCCTCAGGCAACGCGATCTGCTCCGGATTTAGGTCCGGAGCTACTGCAGGTGCGATATTCTGAATACTATCCGACAGCAGATTTAAGTCGTGCTTGTCGTGACCGTTCGGCACTCCTGGCGCGGGCACGAATTCATCGAAGATCAAGTCTCCGCGGATATCCGCCGTGTAATTCAAGTTTCCGAATCTGACCTGATGGCCAGGGGCGTAGCTGTCGATCTGCTCCAGATGGCCAAGCGAATTGGCCCGCAGTACGAAGCCGCCGAACACGAAGATCTGTCCGGGGAGAAAAATCTCACCCTAGACCATGTTGTTGTTGATGATTGAAGGAGCCATCGAGCCTTGCCGCGACGACACAGTGGAACTCTCAATGAAAGCACCAATGTCGGTGTCAAAACCGGTGGATCTCGGGTAGGGGGTCCCGAACTGATCGATTAAGGCTAATGGTAACAAGAGGCAGGGGACACGATGTTTTACCCAGGTTCGGGCCCACTCGATTGAGGTAATACCCTACTTCCTGCTTGATTGATTTTGATGATATGAGTATTACAAGAGTTAATCTACCACGAGATCATAGAGGCTAAACCCTAGGAGGTAGCCTATGATTATGATTGTTGTTGTCCTACGGACTAAACCCTCTAGTTTATATAGGTATCGGAGGAGGTTAGGGTTACACAGAGTCGGTTACAGAGAAGGAGATCTATCATCCAAATCGCCAAGCTTGCCTTCCACGCAAAGGAGAGTCCCATCCGGACATGGGACGAAGTCTTCAATCTTGTATCTTCATAGTCCAACAGTCCGGCCAAAGTATATAGTCCGGCTGTCCGGATACCCCCTAATCCAGGATTCCCTCAGCCGTGCCCCCTCCCCTAGTGCTATTCGGACTCCACATGGGGGGCGCACGCCACCCCCTTGTGGGCTGTCCTCTCTCTCCCTATGGCCCATGATGGCCCATTGCTTCCCCGGGGGGTTCCGGTAACCCCTCTAGCACTCTGTTTTTACCCGGTACCTCTTGGAACTCTCTCGGTGTCCGAATAACATCGTCCAATATATCATTATTTATGTCTCGACCATTTCGAGACTCCTCATCATGTCTGTGATCTCATCCGGTACTCCAAACAAACTTCGGTCATCAAAAACACATAACTCATAATACAAATCGTCATCGAACGTTAAGCGTGCGGACCCTATAGGTTCGAGAACTATGTAGACATGATCGGGACACATCTCTGATCAATAACCAATAGCGGAACCTGGATTCTCATATTGGCTCCTACATATTCTACGAAGATCTTTATCGGTCAAACCGCACAACAACATACGTTGTTCCCTTTGTCATCGGTATGTTACTTGCCTGAGATTCGATCATCAGTATCATCATACCTAGTTCAACCTCGTTACCGGCAAGTCTCTTTACTCGTTCCTTAATGCTTCATCATGTAACTAACTCATTAATCACATTGCTTGCAAGGCTTATAGTGATGAGCATTACCGAGAGGGCCCAGAGATACGTCTCCAATACACGGAGTGACAAATCCTATTCTCGATCTATGCCAACCCAACAAACACCTTCGGAGACACTTGTAGAGCATCTTTATAATCACCTAGTTATGTTGTGACGTTTGATAACACACAAGGTGTTCCTCCAGTATTCGGGAGTTGCATAATCTCATAGTTAGAGGAACATGTATAAGTCATGAAGAAAGCAATATCAATAAAACTTATCGATCATTATGCTAAGCTAACGGATGGGTCTTATCCATCACATCATTCTCTAATGATGTGATCCCGTTCATCAAATGGTAGCACAAGTCTATGGTCAAGAAACATAACCATCTTTGATTAACGAGCTAGTCAAGTAGAGGCATACTAGGGACACTTTGTTTTGTCTATGTATTCACAAATGTACTAAGTTTCGGTTTAATAAATTCTAGCATGAATAATAAACATTTTGTTGGGGAACGTAGTAATTTAAAAAAAATTCCTACGCACACGCAAGATGATGGTGATGCATAGCAACGAGCGGGGAGAGTGAGTCCACGTACCCTCGTAGACCGAAAGCGGAAGCGTTAGCACAACGCGGTTGATGTAGTCATACGTCTTCACGATCCGACCGATCCAAGTACCGAACGTACGGCACCTCCGAGTTCAACACACGTTCAACTCGATGACGTCCCGCGAACTCTGATCCAGTAGAGCTTCACGGGAGAGTTCCGTCAGCACGGCGGCGTGATGACGGTGATGATGTTGCTACCAACGCAGGGCTTCGCCTAAGCACCGCTACGATATGAATGAGGTGGAATATGGTGGAGGGGGGCACCGCACACGGCTGGGAGAGATCAACAGATCAACTTGTGTGTCTATGGGGTGCCCCTTGCCTCAGTATATAAAGGAGGAGAGGAGGGGAGGGGCCGACCCTCTCTATGGCGCGCCCTGGGGAGCCCTACTCCCACCGGGAGTAGGATTCCCCCATTCCATGTTGTAGGAGTAGGAGTCAAGGAAAGGGAAAAGAGAACAAAAGGAAGGAGGGGGCGCAGCCCCTCCCCCTAGTACAATTTGGACTAGGCCTTGGGGGCGTGCAGCCTCCCCTGTCTCTTTCCCCTAAAGCCCAATAAGGCTCATATACTCCCCGGCGAATTCCCGTAACTCTCCGGTACTCTGATAAATACCCGAATCACTCGGAACCTTTCCTGTGTCCGAATATAGTCGTCCAATATATCGATCTTTATGTCTCGACCATTTCGAGACTCCTCGTCATGTCCCCGATCTCATTCGGGACTCCGAACTACCTTCGGTACATCAAAACACATAACTCATAATATAAATCGTCACCGAACTTTAAGCGTGCGGATCCTACGGGTTCGAGAACTATGTAGACATGACCGAGACACGTCTCCGGTCAATAACCAATAGCGGAACCTGGATGCTCATATTGGCTCTTACATATTCTACGAAGATCTTTATCGGTCAAATCACATAACAACATACGTTGTTCCCTTTGTCATAGGTATGTTACTTGCCCGAGATTCGATCATCAGTATCTCAATACCTAGTTCAATCTCGTTACTGGCAAGTCTCTTTACTCGTTATGTAATGCATCATCCCGCAACTAACTCATTAGTAACATTGCTTGCAAGGCTTATAGTGATGTGCATTACCGAGAGGGCCCCTAGATACCTCTCTGACAATCGGAGTGACAAATCCTAATCTCGAAATACGCTAACTCAACAAGTAAGTTCGGAGACACCTGTAGAGCACCTTTATAGTCACCCAGTTATGTTGTGACGTTTGGTAGCACACAAAGTGTTCCTCCAGTAAACGGGAGTTGCATAATCTCATAGTCATAGGAACATGTATAAGTCATGAAGAAAGCAATAGCAACATACTAAACGATCAAGTGCTAAGCTAACGGAATGGGTAAAGTAAATCACATCATTCTCTAATGATGTGATCCCGTTAATCAAATGACAACTCATGTCCATGGCTAGGAAACTTAACCATCTTTGATTAACGAGCTAGTCAAGTAGAGGCATACTAGTGACATTATGTTTGTCTATGTATTCACACATGTACTAAGTTTCCGGTTAATACAATTCTAGCATGAATAATAAAAATTTATCGTGAAATAAGGAAATAAATAATAACTTTATTATTGCCCCTAGGGCATATTTCCTTCAGTCTCCCACTTGCACTAGAGTCAATAATCTAGTTCACATCGCTATGTGATTAACACCCAAAGAGTACTAAGGTATGATCATGTTTTGCTCGTGAGAGAAATTTAGTCAACGGGTCTGTCACATTCAGAGCCGTATGTATTTTCCAAATATTTTATGTCTACAATGCTCTGTGTGGAGCTACTCTAGCTAATTGCTCCCACTTTCAATATGTATCCAGATTGAGACTAAGAGTCATCTGGATCGGTGTAAAAGCTTGCACCGATGTAACTCTTTACGACGGGCTCTTTTATCACCTCCATAATCGAGAAATATCTCCTTAGTCCTCACTAAGGATATTCTTGACCATTGTCCAGTGATCTACTCTTAGATCAAAATTGTATTCCTTTGCCAAACTCCGAGCAAGGTATACAATAGGTCTGGTACACAGCATAGCATACTTTATAGAACCTATGACTGAGGCATAGGGAATGACTTTTCATTCTCTTTCTATTTCCTGCCATGGTCGGCTTTTGAGTCTTACTCAACTTCACACCTTGCAACACAGGCAAGAACTCCTTCTTTGACTGTTCCATTATGAACTACTTCAAAATCTTATCAAGGTATGTACTCCTTGAAAAATCTTATCAAGCGTCTTGATCTATCTCTATAGATCTTGATGCTCAATGTGTAAGCAGCTTCACCAAGGTCTTTCTTTTGAAAAACTCTTATTCAAGTATCCTTTTATGCTATCCAGAATTTCTATATTATTTCCAATCAACAATATGTCATATACATATAGTTTTAGAAATTCTACACAGCTCTCACTCACTTTCTTGTAAATACAGGCTTCTCCAAAAGTCTGTATAAAACCATATACTTTGATCAACTCATCAAAGCGTGTATTCCAACTCCGAGATGCTTCCACCAGTCCATAGATGGATCGCTGGAGCTTGCAAATTTTGTTAGCACTATTAGGATTGACAAAACCTTCTGGTTGCATCATATACAACTCTTCTTTAATAAATCCATTAAGGAAAGCAGTTTTGACATCTTACTTGCCAGATTTCATAAAAGCGGCAATTGCTAACATGATTCAGACAGACTTTTTAGCATCGATACGAGTGAGAAAATCTCATTGTATTCAACACCTTGAACTTGTCGAAAACCTTTTTCGACAATTCGAGCTTTGTAGATAGTAACACTACTATCAGTGTATGTCTTCCCCTAGAAGATTGATACGTCTCCAACGTGTCTACTTTTCCAAACACTTTTGCCCTTGTTTTGGACTCTAACTTGCATGATTTGAATGAAACGAACCCGGACTGACGCTATTTTCAGCAGAACTGCCATGATGTTGTTTATTGTGCAGAAAACAAAAGTTCTCGGAATGACCTGAAAATCCACGGAGATAAGTTTTGGAAAATATAAAAAATACTGGCGAAAGAATCAAGGCCATGGGGCCCACACCCTGTCCACGAGGGTGGGTGGCGTGCCCTCCCCCCTGGGCGCGCCCCCTGTCTCGTGGGCCCCCTGACACTCCATCGACCTCAACTCCAACTCCATATATTCCATTTTGCGGAGAAAAAAATCAGAGAGAAAGTTTCATCGCGTTTTACGATTTGGAGCCGCTGCCAAGCCCAAATCTCTCTCGGGAGGGCTGATCTGGAGTCCGTTCGGGGCTCCGGAGAGGGGGATTCATCACCGTCGTCATTATCAACCATCCTCCATCACAAATTTCATGATGCTCACCGCCGTGCGTGAGTAATTCCATCCTAGTCTTGCTGGACGGTGATGGGTTGGATGAGATTTATCATGTAATCAAGTTAGTTTTGTTAGGGTTTGATCCCTAGTATCCACTATGTTCTAAGATTGATGTTGCTATGACTTTGCTATGCTTAATGCTTGTCACTAGGGCCCGAGTGCCATGATTTGAAATCTTAACCTATTATGTTTTCATGAATATATGTGTGTTCTTGATCCTATCTTGCAAGTCTATAGTCACCTATTATGTGTTATGATCCGACAACCCTGAAGTGACAATAATCGGGATACTTCTCGTTGATGACCGTAGTTTGAGGAGTTCATGCATTCACTATGTGTTAATGCTTTGGTCCGGTACTCTCTTAAAAGGAGGCCTTAATATCCCTTAGTTTCCACTAGGACCACACTGCCACGGGAGGGTAGGACAAAATATGTCATGCAAGTTCTTTTCCATAAGCACGTATGACTATATTCGGAATACATGCCTACATTACATTGATGAACTGGAGCTAGTTCTGTGTCACCCTTTTTTATAGCTATTACATGAGGAATCGCATCCGACATAATTATCTATCACTGATCCAATGCCTACGAGCTTTTCATATCTTGTGTTTCGCTTATTTACTTTTCCATTGCTACTGTTACAACTACTACAAAACTATTATCTTTACTTTTGCCACTTTTACCATTACTATCATACCACTTTGCTACTAAATACTTTGCTGCTGATACTAAGTTATCCAGGTGTGGTTGAATTGAAATCTCAACTGCTAATACTTAAGAATATTCTTTGGCTCCCCTTGTGTTGAATCAATAAATTTGGGTTGAATACTCTACCCTCGAAAGCTGTTGCGATCCCCTACACTTGTAGGTTATCAAGACTAATTTCTGGCGCCGTTGCCGGGGAGCATAGCTCTATTCTTTGAGTCACTTGGGATTTATATTTGTTGATCACTATGAGGAACTTGAAAGACGAAAGAACTAAGATTTTTCCCTCAACCACGAGGGGAGGTAAGGAACTTACATCTAGCTTTGCACTAGATTCTCCATCTATTTTGAGTAAGCTTGCGACACCTAAACCTGCTACTGCTATGAATTCTGATATGTCGCATGTTATTGACGATGCCACTTCTGCTATGCATGATACTTATGATGAAACTACTTATGTGCGTGATACTACTTTTCCATTAGGTGAATTTCTTGATGAACAACTTGCTAGGGTTAGACAGAATGAAATTATTGAAGATGCTATTATTGATGATAGTGATGATGAAAGTTCTCCCCCTGATTATGAATTACATGTTGTTCCTGAGGGTTATGTTATGGATGAGGAAGCTGCTAGAGCTATATTTGCTTGCAATGATAGATATGATCTTAAGAAATTATTAGCTAAATGGAAGCAGCAATCTCTTAATGCTAGAATGAAACCTAACCCTGCTTTTGCTACTTCACCTATCTGTGTTACTGATAAGGATTATGAATTCTCTGTTGATCCTGAAATAATTACTTTGCTTGAATCTGATCCTTTTTATGGCCTTGAATTCGGAACTATTGTTGCACATCTTACCAATTTAAATGATATAGCCACCCTGTTTACTAATGATTAGAAGTCTCGCTATTATTATATCCTTAAGATATTTCTGTTCTCATTAAAGGGTGATGCTAAGGATTGGTTTAATTTTCTTGATCCTAGTTGTTTGCGTAGTCCCCAGGATATGATTTATTACTTCTCTGCTAAATATTTCCCTGCTCATAAGAAACAAGTTGCCTTGCGGGAAATTTATAATTTTGTGCAAATCGAAGAAGAGAGTCCCCCAGAAGCTTGGGGGAGGCTTCTCCGATTACTTAATGCTTTGCCTGATCATCCTCTTAAGAAAAATGAAATACTTGATATCTTTTATAATGGACTAACCGATGCTTCCAAGGACTACTTGGATAGTTGTGTTGGTTGTGTTTTCAGGGAAAGAACAGTCGACGAAGCTGAATTACTATTGAATAATATGTTGACTAATGAAAACAATTGGACTCTTCCTGAGCTAATTCCTGAGGCAATTCCTGAACCAATTGAGCCAACTCCTGAGCTTATTCCTAAACCAACTCCGAAGAAGAGGGGTGTTCTATTTCTCAGTCCTGAAGATATGCAAGAGGCAAAGAAATCAATGAAAGAAAAAGGTATTAAATCTGAAGATGTTAAGAATTTACCTCCTATTGAAGAAATACATGGTCTTAATATACCGCCTGTTGAACAAACACATTGTCTTGATAACCTGAGACAGGTAGTAAAGGTAAATTCTCTCTATAGACATGATAAAGTTGAAATTCCCTCTACTAAATTTCATAGCCCATGCTTAGATAGGACGCTTGAGTGATTATATGGCTAGAGTTAAATGTGAACTTAAACTCATTAGCAAATATGCTTCTATGGTTACCACTCAAGCTAAGCAAGTACTTAAAGCTCAAAGTGATTTGCTTGATGAATTAAATAATAAATATGACTTTGTTGTTAGAGTGGCTACTAGAACTGGTAGAATGACTCAGGAACCTTTGTATCCTAAAGGCCACCCTAAGAGAATCGAGCAAGATTCTTAGAGAAATAATTTAGAGGCACCTAATTCTTCCAAAAAGAAGAAAAAGAAAAACGATAGGACTTTGCATGCTTCTAATGAACCTGTTGTAGACACGCCTGAGAATCCCAATGATATTTCTATTTCTGATGCTGAAACACAATCAGGTGATGAACATGAACCTAGTGATAATGTTCATGTTGATGCTCAACCTAGCAAAAATAATGATGTAGAGATTGAACCTGTTGTTGATCTTGATAACCCACAATCAAAGAATCAACGTTATGATAAGAGAGATTTTGTTGCTAGGAAGCACGGTAGAGAAAGAGAACCATGGGTTCAGAAACCCATGCCCTTTCCTCCTAAACCATCTAGGACAAAGATGATGAGGATGTTGAGCGCTTTGCTGAAATGATTAGACCTATCTTCTTACGTATGCGCTTGACTGACATGCTTAAAGTAAACCCTTATGCTAAATACATGAAGGATATCATTACAAATAAAAGAAAGATACCGGAAGCTGAAATTTCCACCATGCTTGCTAATTACACTTTTAAGGGTGGAATACCAAAGAAACTTGGAGATCCAGTGGTACCTACTATACCATGCTCCATTAAAAGAAACTATGTTAGAATTGCTTTATGTGATCTTGGAGCCGGTGTTAGTGTTATGCCTCTCTCTTTATATCATAGACTTGAATTGAATAAGTTGACACCTACTGAAATATCCTTGCAAATGGTTGATAAATCAACTACTATACTTGTCGTATTTGTGAGGATGTGCCCGTTGTGGTTGCAAATGTCACTATCTTAACGGACTTTGTTATTCTTGATATTCCCAAGGACGATAGTATGTTGATTATCCTTGGTAGACCCTTTTTGAATACTGCGGGGCTGTAATTGATTGCAACAAAGGCAATCTCACTTTTCATGTTAATGGTATTGAGCATACGGTACACTTTCCGAGGAAACAATCTCAAGTTCATAGCATCAATTCAATTGGAAAAGTTCCAACTATTATTATTGGGGGTTTTGAATTTCCTCTTCCTACTGTCAAGAAAAGGTATGATATTCTTATTGTTGGGGATGTTCATATCCCCGTTGAGGTAACTTAGTGTTATTCAAAATTTCTCCGGTTCCCTGTTATTCAGAATGAGTTTGTTAACAAGACTTGATCAACCTTGTTAGTGGATTCATTTCGATGATCATGAGATGGATGAAACTAGAAAGCACAACCTTCTGTACCCTCTTTTTACTTTCTGTTATTTAAAATAAATAAAGAAAAAATAGTATTATCTGTCTGTTTTCTGAATTATCCGTGCAATAAAAAATATCCCAAAAATAAAAGTGCTCCGAATGCCCTGCAAATTTAGTATGATTTTTTATGGATTATTTGGGGATTTTAGGCACTAAAAACACTGCAGGGGGCAAGCACCTGGCCACAAGGGTGGAGGGCGCGCCCACACCCTCTGGGTGAGCCCCCCTGTGTCATGGGCCCAGGGTGGCCCCCTCCACTTATTCCGGCACCCACACACTCCATCTTCTTCCCAAAAAATCCCCATCCAGCTCAAGCACGAGTTCTAGCTCATTTTGCTACGATTCTCGATCTCCTTGCTCAAAGCTTCATTCATAAAACTGCTTTGGGAGATTGTTGCTTGGTATGTGACTCCTCCATTGGTCCAATTAGTTTTTGTTCTAGTACTTAATTCATTGCAACTTTTTGCTGCATAGGTGACCCTGTTCTTGAGCTTGCATGTCAATTTTATGATGTCCCAAGCAATTCTAATGCATGATATAGGCTCTAGGCACTTGTAGGAGTAGTTGCTACCAATCTTGTTTAGTTTTATTCACTTTTATTTTGAAGTTACTAAAATTTCAGAAATTTTTCGGAAAAAGAAATATGTCTAGGAGAATGTATCAAGGTGGTTCTTCAATAAAGAAAGGACCCAGGCTTGCTATGCGTGAGCAAGACGATGAACTACCGAGAGACACAGAAGTGCGAGCTTGTGAGTGGCCATCCGATGATTTTATGGTCAATGCAGGCTTTAAGGATGAATTTGACGCATATGTGCGTAATGCCGATCTCGAGGACTTCTTATAAGATAAGTGTCCTCAGTACTATCAATTGACTGATTCATTTGTGAGAAGGTTTAAATATAAATGTTCACGTAATTCTCAGAGTGTCATGTTTGATATTTATGATAGATCTTATACCATGGACTTAGAGGATTTTACAACTGCTTGCAAACTTCCACAGTGGGGCAATGTTAATGATCCCCAAAAATCTGAATTTAGAGACTTTCTTGCTAGTATCACTGTGGGAGAATCTAGGGATATAACACAAGCTACCATAGGGAGCATTCACTTTCCTGCTATACATTATTTTTCTCTCTTCATTGGTAGATGCATTAACGGTAAAGATGAAGCATGTCATATGTGTGTCCCTGATCTTTGTGTCCTCAAGAGCGCTGTGTTAGGTTATAAAGACTACAACTTGGGGGCAATAGTTGCACGTAGGTTGCATAATAATGGTAGGGCTGGAGATTTATTTGGAGGAATTTATGCGACCCGTGTGGCTAATTATCTTGGTATAGCCCCACGAGAGGGGGATATGGTGTTGCCTCCTGCTTATTTCGATTATCACGCTATGGTCAAACATCATTTTCTTAGGAGGAATGAACAATTCCTCCAGTATCGACTAATCTTTGACAGACATAGCTCTGTCCATGTTACTCTTCCTGCTCCTTTCCTTTTTGATTACCAGGCAAAAGGAAGATATGTTGTTACCAGGGAGGAAGCAGCTGAACACGAGGGGAGAGTGGAGGCGGCTCGCCAACACGCCGCAACTCAGGAGGCATTTGCTGATGCATCTCAGTACGACCCCAGTTACAACTACAGATATCAGCCAGGCTGGCCTTAGACCAACTTAGGCCAAAAGCCTAAGCTTGGGGGAGTACGTATTTCTCACCGACTCTACATTCATGTTAACACACTATTCTAGTTGTCGGTGTTCATACTCTTTCATTGTATTATCCATGCTAGTTTAATTTTCTTTTTCTAGCCTTCTTCTTGTGTGTTTGATGAACCTTAAGAAAAAATAAAAAAATAGTTAGTTTAATTTCTCATTCTTCTTCTTACTTGTTGGGAGCTTTCCTGTGTAAATAGTTTTATTTTCTTTCCTTTGGGGGTCGAGAGTAGAAGACCATATTGAAAATGTTTAGTGGCTCTCATATGCATGATTGTTTATTTAACTTGGAGCCCATATTACTTTGTCTTCTCTCTTGAGTTGAATGCTTGCAGATTCCAGCTTAGTCCGATGCACGTGCACTATTATTATTTTACACATCGTTTGGTCATGCAAGTGAAAGGCAATAATGATGATATATGATGGACTGATTGAGATGAGAGAAGCTGGTATGAACTCGACCTCTCTTGATTTTGTAAATATGATGAGTTCATCGTTCCTGATTCAGCTTATTATGAGGTAAACATATTTGCAATGACATTTAGAGATTATAGTTGGTTATGCCATGCTTGATTAGCTATGAGTTATAATGGTTTACCTTGCATGCCAACATGCTATTAAAATGATTGTGGTGTGGTATGATGGGATGGTATCCTCCTTTGAATGAATTGAGTGACTCCACTTGGCACATGTTCACGCATGTAGTTGAAACAAATCAACATAGCCTTCATGATATTTATGTTCATGGTAGATTATATCCTACTCATGCTTGTACTCGGTGTGAATTAATTTTAATGCATGTTCATGACTGTTGTCGCTCTCTTAGTTGGTCGCTTCCCAGTCTTTTGCTAGCCTTCACCTGTACTAAGCGGGAATACTGCTTGTGCATCCAAACTCCTTAAACCCCTAAGTTATTCCATATGAGTCCACCATACCTTCCTATATGCGGTATCTACCTGCCATTCCAAGTAAATTTGTATGTGCCAAACCCCAAACCTTCAAATGAAATTCTGTATTGTATGCTCGAGCAGCTCATGTTTCAACTAGTGTTGCCTGTATCTTCCATGCTAGGTGTGTTATTCTCAAGAGGAGTGGACTCCGCTCCTCATTCACGAGAAAGGGGCCGGTAACCGGGATGCCCAGTCCCATGATCCAAAAAGATCAAAGCAAATCAATATAATTAAACAAAACTTCCGCAGGGTTGTTGTTAGTTGGAGGCACTCGTTGTTTCGAGCAAGCCATGGATTGATGCTTGTTGGTGGTGGGGGAGTATAAACTTTTACCATTATGTTTGGGAACAGCCTATAATGCATGTAGTATGGAAGATATAGCCATCTCATAGTTGTTGCGTTGACAGTGAAAGTATGCCGCTCAAAATGTTATTCATCTCTATTTTAAAACCGAGCTCTGGCACCTCTACAAATCCCTGCTTCCCTCTGCGAAGGGCCTATCTATTTACTTTTATGTTGAGTCATCATCCTCTTATTAAAAAGCACCCGCTGGAGAGCACACTGTCATTTGCATTCATTACTATTGGTTTATATTGGGTATGACTTGGCTGGATCTCTTTTACCATGAATTACAATGTTTAGTCAGTCCTTGATCTTTAAAGGTGCTCTGCATTTATGTTTTGCGGTCTCAGAAAGGGCTAGCGAGATACCATTTTGTTATATCATGTTATGATTGTTTTGAGAAAGTGTTGTCATCCGAGTTTTATTATTATGGCTTGCTAGCTGATTATGCCATTGATATGAGTAATTGTGAGACCTGAGTGTTATTGTGAGTATGGTTAGTTCATAATATTTGCTGAAAACTTGAATGCTAGCTTTACATATTTACAACAACAAGAGCAAATAGAGTTTGTAAATTTTTTCTTTATCACTTTCAGTTTATCAACTGAATTGCTTGAGGACAAGCAAAGGTTTAAGCTCGGGGGAGTTGATACGTCTCCAACGTATCTACTTTTCCAAACACTTTTGCCCTTGTTTTGAACTCTAACTTGCATGATTTGAATGAAACTAACCCGGACTGGCGCTGTTTTCAGCAGAACTGCCATGATGTTGTTTATTGTGCAGAAAACAAAAGTCCTTGGAATGACCTGAAAATCCACGGAGATAAGTTTTGGAAAATATAAAAAATATTGGCGAAAGAATCAAGGCCAAGGGGCCCACACCCTGTTCACGAGGGTGGGGGGCGCGCCCTCCCCCCTGGGCGCTCCCCCCGTCTCGTGGGCCCCCTGACGCTCCACCGACCTCAACTCCAACTCCATATATTCCGTTTCGCGGAGAAAAAAATCAGAGAGAAAGTTTCATCGCGTTTTACGATATGGAGCCGCCGCCAAGCCCTAATCTCTCTCGGGAGGGCTGATCTGGAGTCCGTTTGGGGCTCCGGAGAGGGGGATTCGTCGCCGTCATCATCATCAACCATCCTCCATCACCAATTTCATGATGCTCACCGCCGTGCATGAGTAATTCCATCGTAGGCTTGCTGGATGGTGATGGGTTGGATGAGATTTATCATGTAATCAAGTTAGTTTTGTTACGGTTTGATCCCTAGTATCCACTATGTTCTGACATTGATGTTGCTATGACTTTGCTATGCTTAATGCTTGTCACTAGGGCCCGAGTGCCATGATTTGAGATCTGAACCTATTATGTTTTCATGAATATATGTGTGTTCTTGGTCCTATCTTGCAAGTCTATAGTCACCTATTATGTGTTATGATCCGACAACCCCGAAGTGACAGTAATTGGGATACTTCTCGGTGATGACCGTAGTTTGAGGAGTTCATGTATTCACTATGTGTTAATGCTTTGGTCCGGTACTCTATTAAAAGGAGGCCATAATATCCCATAGTTTCCACTAGGACCCCGCTGCCACGGGAGGGTAGGACAAAAGATGTCATGCAAGTTATTTTCCATAAGCACGTATGACTATATTCGGAATACATGCCTACATTACATTGATGAACTGGAGCTAGTTCTGTGTCACCTTATGTTATAGCTATTACATGAGGAATCGCATCCGACATAATTATCCATCACGGATCCAATGCCTACGAGCTTTTCACATCTTGTGTTTCACTTATTTACTCTTGCGTTGCTACTGTTACAACTATTATAAAACTATTATCTTTACTTTTGCCATTGTTACCATTACTATCATACCACTTTGCTACTAAATACTTTGTTGCAGATACTAAGTTATCCAGGGGTGGTTGAATTGACAACTCAACTGCTAATACTTAAGAATATTCTTTGGCTCCCCTTGTGTCGAATCAATAAACTTGGGTTGAATACTCTACCCTCGAAAGCTGTTGTGATCCCCTACACTTGTGGGTTATCAAAGATCCATTTATTTTCTATGGCTTGCCGATCATTGGGCAAGTCAACCAAAGTCCACACTTTGTTCTCATACATGGATCCCATCTCAGATTTCATGGCCTTCAAGCCATTTCGTAGAATCTGGGCTCATCATCGCTTCCTCATAGTTCATAGGTTCATCATGGTCTAGTAACATGACTTCCAGAATAGGATTACCGTACCACCCTGGTGCGGACTGTACTTTGGAAGATCTACGAGGTTCTGTAGTAACTTAATTTGAAGTTTCATGATCATCATCATTATCTTCCTCACTAATTGGTGTAGGAATCACTGGAACTGATTTCTGTGATGAACTACTTTCCAATTCGGAAGAAGGTACAATTACCTTATCAAGCTCTACTTTCCTCCCACTCACTTCTTTCGAGAGAAACTCCTTCTCTAGAAAGGATCCATCTTAGCAACGAATATCTTGCCTTCGTATCTGTGATAGAAGGTGTACCCAATAGATTCCGTTGGGTATTCTATGAAGACGCACTTCTCCGATTTGGGTTTGAGCTTATCAGGTTGAAACTTTTTCACATAAGCATTGTTGTCCCAAACTTTAAGAAATGACAACTTTGGTTTCTTGCCAAACCACAATTCATAAGGCGTCAACTCAACGGATTTTGATGGTGCCCTATTTAAAGTGGATGCAGCTGTCTCTAATGCATAACCCCAAAATGATAGTGGTAAATCGATAAGATACATCATAGATCGCACCATATCCAATAAAGTGCGATTACGATGTTCAGACGCACCATTATGTTGTGGTGTTCCATGTGGCGTGAGCTGTGAAATTATTCCATATTGTTTTTAAATGAAGGCCAAACTTGTAACTCAAATATTCTCCTCTACATTCAGATTGTAGAAACTTTATTTTCTTGTTACGATGATTCTCCACTTCACTCTGAAATTCTTTGAACTTTTCAAATGTTTCAGACTTGTGCTTCATTAAGTAGATATACTCATATCTGCTCAAATCATCTGTGAAGGTTAGAAAATAACGATACCTGCCACGAGCATTGACACTCATTGGACCGCATACATCGGTATGTATTATTTCCAACAAGTCAGTAGCTCGTTCTATTGTTCCGGAGAACGGAGTTTTAGTCATCTTGCCCAAAAGGCACGGTTCGCAAGCATCAAATGATTCATAACCAAGTGATTCCAAAAATCCATCTTTACGGAGTTTCTTCATGCGCTTTACACCGATATGACCCAAACGGCAGTGCCACAAATAAGTTGCACTATCATTATCAACTTCGCATCTTTTGGCATCAATATTATGAATATGTGTATCACTACGATCGAGATCCAACAAACTATTTTATTGGGTGTATGACCATCAAAGGTTTTATTCATGTAAACAGAACAAAAATTATTCTCTGATTTTAAATGAATAACGGTATTGCAATAAACATGGTCAAATCATATTCATGCTCAATGCAAACGCCAAATAACATTTATTTAGGTTTAACACTAAGCCCGAAAGTATAGGGAGTGTGTGATGATGATCATATCAATCTTGGAACCACTTCCAACACACATCATCACTTCACCCTCAACTAGTCTCTGTTTATTCTGTAACTCCTGTTTCGAGTTACTATTTTTTAGCAACCGAACAAGTATCAAATACGCAGGGGCTACTATAAACACTAGTAAGGTACGCATCAATAACCTGTATATCAAATATACCCTTGTTCACTTTGCCATCCTACTTATCCACCAAATATTCAGGGTATTTCCGCTTCTAGTGACCATTTCCTTTGCAGTAGAAGCACTCAGTTTCAGGCTTTGGTTCAGCTTTGGGCTTCTTCATGGGAGTGACAACTTGCTTGCCATTCTACTTGAAGTTTCCCTTTCTTTCCCTTTTCTTGAAACTAGTGGTCTTGTCAATCCTCAACACTTGATGCTCTTTCTTGATTTCTACCTTCGTCGATTTCAACATCATGAAGAGCTTGGGAATCGTTTTCGTCATCCCTTGCATACTAGTTCATCATGAAGTTCTAGTAACTTGGTGATGGTGACTAGAGAACTCTGTCAATCACTATCTTATCTGGAAGATTAACTCTCACTTGATCCAAGCGATTGTAGTACCCAGACAATCTGAGGACATGCTCACTAGTTGAGCAATTCTCCTCCATCTTTTAGCTATTGAACTTGTTAGAGACTTCATATCTCTCAACTCGGATATTTGTTTGAAATATTAACTTCAACTTCTGGAACATCTCATATGGTCCATGACGTTCAAAACGTCTTTGAAGTCCCGATTCTAAGCCGTTAAGCATGGTGCACTAAACTATCAAGTAGTCATCATATTGAGCTAGCCAAACGTTCATAACGTCTGCATCTGCTCTTGCAATAGGTCTGTCACCTAGCGGTGCATCAAGGACATAATTCTTCTATGCAGCAATGAGGATAAACCTCAGATCACGGACCTAGTCCGCATCATTACTACTATCATATTTCAACTTAGTTTTCTCTAGGAACACATATAAAACATAGGGAAGCAACAACGCGAGCTATTGATCTACAACATAATTTGTAAAATACTATCAGGACTAAGTTCATGATAAATTAAAGTTCAATTAATCATATTACTTAAGAACTCCCACTTAGATAGACATCCCTCTAATCATCTAAGTGATCGTGTGATCCAAATCAACTAAACCATGTTCGATCATCACGTGAGATGGAGTAGTTTTCAATGGTGAACATCACTTTGTTGATCATATCTACTATATGATTCACGCTCGACCTTTCGGTCTCCAGTGTTCCGAGGCCATATCTGCATATGCTAGGCTCGTCAAGTTTAATCTGAGTATTCTGCGTGTGCAAAACTGTCTTACACCCGTTGTATTTGGACGTAGAGCTTATCACACCCGATCATCACGTGGTGTCTTGGCACGAAGAACTTTCACAACGGTGCATACTCAGGGAGAATACTTATACCTTGAAATTTAGTGAGAGATCATCTTATAATGCTACCGCTGAACTACGAAAAATAAGATGTATAAAAGATAAACATCACATGCAATCAAAATATGTGACATGATATGGCCATCAACATCTTGTGCCTTTGATCTCTATCTCCAAAGCATCGTCATGATCTCCATCGTCACTGGCATGACACCATGATCTCCATCATCTTGATCTATATCAATGTGTCATCACATGGTCGTCTCGCCAACTATTGCTCTTGCAACTATTGCTATCGCATAACGATAAAGTAAAGCAATTATTTGGCGCTTGCATCTTATGCAATAAAGAGACAACCATAAGGCTTCTTCCAGTTGCCAATAACTTCAACAAAACATGATCATCTCATACAACAACTTATATCTCATCACGTCTTGACCATATCACATCACAGCATGCCCTGCAAAAACAAGTTAGACGTCCTCTACTTTGTTGTTGCAAGTTTTACGTGGCTGCTACGGGCTGAGCAAGAACCGTTCTTACCTACGCATCAAAACCACAACGATAGTTCATCAAGTTAGTGTTGTTTTAACCTTCTCAAGGACCGGGCGTAGTCACACTCGGTTCAACTAAAGTTGGAGAAACTAACACCCGCCAGCCAGCTGTGTGCAAAGCACGTCGGTAGAACCAGTCTCGCGTAAGCGTACGCGTAATGTCGGTCCATGCCGCTTCATCCAACAATACCGCCAAACCAAAGTATGACATGCTGGTAAGCAGTATGACTTGTATCGCCCACAACTCACTTGTGTTCTACTCGTGCATATAACATCTACGAATAAACCTGGCTCGGATGCCACTGTTGGGCAAAGTAGTAATTTCAAACAAAATCCTACTCACACACAAGATCATGGTGATGCATAGAAACGAGCGGGGAGAGTGAGTCCACGTACCCTCGTAGACCGAAAGCGGAAGCATTAGCACAACGCGGATGATGTAGTCGTACGTCTTCACGATACGACCGATCCAAGTACCGAACGTACGGCACCTTTGAGTTCAGCACATGTTCAGCTCGATGACGTCTCGCGAACTCCGATCCAGCAGAGCTTCACGGGAGAGTTCCGTCAGCACGACAGCGTGATGATGGTGATGATGTTGCTACCGACGCAGGGCTTCGCCTAAGCACTGCTACGATATGATCGAGGTAGAATATGGTGGAGGGGGGCACTGCACACGGCTGGGAGAGATCAACAGATCAACTTGTGTGTCTATGGGGTGCCCCTTGCCTCAGTATATAAAGGAGGAGAGGAGGGGAGGGGCCGACCCTCTCTATGGCACGCCCTGGGGAGTCCTACTCCCACCGGGAGTAGGATTCCCCCCATTCCATGTAGTAGGAGTAGGAGTCAAGGAAAGGGAAAAGAGAAGAGAAGGAAGGAGGGGGCACAGCCCCTCCCCCTAGTCCAATTTGGACTAGGCCTTGGGGGGCGTGCATCCTCCCCTCTCTCTTTCCCGTAAAGCCCAATAAGGCCCATATACTCCTCGGCGAATTCATGTAACTCTCCGGTACTCCGATAAATACCCAAATCACTCGGAACCTTTTCGGTGTCCGAATATAGTCGTCCAATATATTGATCTTTACGTCTCGACCATTTCGAGACTCCTCGTCATGTCTGCGATCTCATTCGGGACTCTGAACTACCTTCGGTACATCAAAACACATAACTCATAATATAAATCGTCATCGAACTTTAAGCGTGCGGACCCTACGGGTTCGAGAACTATGTAAACATTACCGAGACACGTCTCCGGTCAATAACCAATAGCGGAACCTGGATGCTCATATTGGCTCTTACATATTCTACGAAGATCTTTATCGGTCAAACCGCATAACAACATATGTTGTTCTCTTACTTGCCCGAGATTCGATTGTCGGTATCTCAATACCTAGTTCAATCTTGTTACCGGCAAGTCTCTTTACTCATTATGTAATGCATCATCCCGCAACTAACTCATTAGTCACATTGCTTGCAAGGCTTATAGTGATGTGCATTACGAGAGGGCCCAGAGATACCTCTCCGACAATCGGAGTGACAAATCCTAATCTCAAAATACGCCAACTAAACAAGTACCTTCGGAGACACCTATAGAGCATCTTTATAATCACCCAATTATGTTGTGACGTTTGGTAGCACACAAAGTGTTCCTCTAGTAAACAGGAGTTGCATAATCTCATAGTCATAGGAACATGTATATGTCATGAAGAAAGCAATAGCAACATACTAAACGATCAAGTGCTAAGCTAATGGAATGGGTCAAGTCAATCACATCATTCTCTAATGATGTGATCCCGTTAATCAAATGACAACTCATGTCCATGGCTAAGAAACTTAACCATCTTTGATTCAACGAGCTAGTCAAGTAGAGGCATACTAGTGACATTATGTTTGTCTATGTATTCACACATGTACTAAGTTTCCGGTTAATACAATTCTAGCATGAATAATAAACATTTATCATGAAATAAGGAAATAAATAATAACTTTATTATTGCCTCTAGGGCATATTTCCTTCACATTTATCATGATATAAGGAAATATAAATAACAACTTTATTATTGCCTCTAGTACATATTTCCTTCAACCTCCCACATATTTTCATCTCTATATCACAAAACTATTGCAAGGAATCAAACATACCATATTCAGGGATCCATAAGTTTTATGTAGGATTTTATGACTAACCATGCAATTGACCAATTCCTATTGACTATCTAAATAGATATAAGTGAAGCATGAGACTTAAATTCTTTCTACAAAATACCATGATCTAATAGATATCAGTGAAGCAAAAGCTCATTCTACAAACAACCATTTTCTATGTGAAGAGTATCATGCAATCCAAACTTCAAATGATATAAGTGAATCATATGAAGCATTTTATAAAGCCATACTCAAAAGATATAAGTGAGGTGCAATGAGCATTCTATAAATCAACCATGGACTACCTCATACCAGCATGGTGCATAAAAGAAAATTGAAAACTAAATGCAAAAGACACTCCAAGATTTGCACATATCACATGAACGAAATGAAGATGAAAACATACCAATACTTGTTGAAGAAAGATGGGATGCCTTCCAGGGCATCCCCAAGCTTAGACGCTTGAGTCTCCTTGAATATTTACTTGAGGTGCCTTGGGCATCCCCAAGCTTGGGATCTTACCTCTCCTCTTTCTCCTCATATCGATACCTCCTCGATCTTTGATCACTTCATCCACGCAAAACTCAACAGAAATACTCGGTAAGATCCGTTAGTATAATAAAGCAAATCACTACTCTAAGTATTGTTGCAAACCAATTCATATTTTGTTTTTGCATTGTAGCTATTGTAATATAACTTTTCCATGGCTTATACCACCAATAGAATCGATAGTTTCATCAAAACAAGCAAAACAATGCATCAGAAAATAGAATATGTCTTAAAGAAGACAGTCCATAGCAATCTGAACATCTAGCATACTTCTGGTACTCCAAAAATACTGAAAAATCAAGACTAAATAAACAATTTGCATAGAAATAGTATGCAAAAAGTTTCAGAACCTTTTGATGTTCCAGTAAAAAAATGAAAATTCACGCGCTACAACCAAAGTTTCTGTTTCTGCACCGCACATACCAACAAGCAATCTAGTCATCCTAAAGGCAAACCTTGGCACAATAACTTTACAATACAAATGATTTGTACAAGTGGATAATTATTTTTGTTGAAAAGTTTCTGTAATTGAGATTTACAAAGTTTCCATGGGCATGAACAAAGTTCAACGAGCCCCCCACTTCAACAATTCTCGTCTCTCTCACTTCAACTTCCCTTTTTGTGAAGTTTTAAGTTCCCATCTATTTTTTTTGTTTTTAAACTTTATAAAAGCACTCAACAGAAATAAATGATTCTTTAAAACTTCCGGGTTGTCTCGCTGGCAGCGCTTTCTTTAAAGTCGTTAAGCTATGCATAATGTGCTCAAGTAATGGATCCACCCGGATCCCAAGGTATATCAAAGCCAATTTTAATTAGCAATGATTTGGCATTTAGTAGTGAGCACAAAGCAACATATATCAAGCAATGACAAAGTCTAACTCTCTTCCTATGCATCAGCATGTCATACAAGAAAAATTCATGCACATCAAGTAAAGGCCAACACATAGCATAAGCAGTTTCTTGCAATTATATCATGTTGGAAACATAAAGAGGTGGAGATGTAGTTCCTCTCTCATAATAATTGCAAGTAGGAGCAGCAAGCACAAGCATATTATATTAATCAAAATCATCATGTGCAACAGTAAAAGGCAACCCATCAATGTAATCCTTAATAAGGGCAAACTTCTCCGATATAGTGTAGTTTGGAGAATTCAAAAAGATAATAGGACTATCATGTGTGAGTGCAATAGCAACAATTTCATTCTTAACATAAGGAACTATAGCAAGTTCATCTCCAATAGCATAATTCCTATTGGCATCATGGCCACAAACATTGCAAGCATCCAGTTCATCAAAAAGGGATATTTCAAATGAATCATCGGGATCATAGCAATCATCATAGTGTTCATCCTTCGGTAAGACCGAAGGGACATTAAACAATGTATGAGTTGAAGAGTTACTCTCATTAGAAGGTAGGCACCGGTAGCTAATCCGTTCTTCCTCCTTTTTTTCTTCGCTCTCCTCCTCATCTCTTTCATCCAATGAGCTCATAGTTTTATCAATTTGTTCTTCCATAGACTCCTGCAAAATGTTAGTCTCTTCTTGGACAGCGGAGAAGTCCTCAATATATGGTTTAATATAAGCATTAGAAGAATAATTTTCAGAGCAATATTTAAGTATGGCAAAATTATTAGATTTGTAAAGAGTAGCATCATACTTTTCAATCAAATAAGCAACTTCATAGGCACGCTTAAAAGCAACAAATTCTTCAATTTGTTCAATATCAAAGTAATAATAAACACCCTTGGCATAAGAAGATAAGATTCCATTATCCTTAAACTCACATCGGAAGAAAAGGTGTTTCTTAGGGTCTTCGGAACAACAAGTAGAATCATGTATTTCACACAAATTCAAAGCATAGCAATACAAACTATTAATATGATGCTACAAAAGCTTCTCTTTTTGAGATAAGCGGTGTCGCACAAAATAAGCATGCTCATTTAATGATTTTCCCTTGACCAAGCTAGTTGGGTTTTCAGCACGAACACAAATCGATCGAAGATGATCCAAATAGAAAGCTTCAGTAGTATGATAGATTTTGGGTGGTTCTTCAACCATTGATTAAGCAGGTACAACTATTTTTTTTGGTATTTTGCGTTTCCTGCCCATAACTAAATATAGAAAACAAGAGCATAAAATAAAAATTACTTAGTGATAAGCAAACAAGCACACACGAGAATATTCATCCCACACTATTGCTCCTCGGCAACGGCGCCAGAAAAAGGTCTTGATAACCCACAAGTATAGGGGATCGTTTGTAGCCTTCTTCCATAAATAAGAGTGTCGAACCTAGTGAGGAGCTAAAGGTAGAACAAATATTCCCTCAAGTTCTGTTGACCGTCGATACAACTCTATGCACACTTGACGTTTGCTTTACCTAAGACAAGTATGAAACTATTTTGCAAGAATAAAACTACGAGTACTTTGCTTGAATAAAACTACGAATAAATTGCAAGATAATAAAAGTGGATAGCTTTTGTCAATAAGGGCGTGTTTTGTTGTTGTCGTCTACAGTAAGTGCGTTGCATACACTTCTCCACTCAGCCTGGCTCTGAAAAAACAGCCTCATATGCGACATCTGCAAGTTGTTTGGTTGCATGCATATGGACTTCCTGCATTAGGGGATCAATTTTAGCATGTTGTTTGGTTGCCTGCATTATCTCAACGCATACAACTACACACTATTTGGTTGCCCACATGGGGTATATGATTAAGAGCTAGCACTTGCACTTAGCACACAGGGTTAAGACCTAGCAGAGGAAGGGGGAGAAGAAATGCAGTGTGCGCCGGACCATGGCGACTGCGATGGATAGTGGTTGTGGTGTCGTGTTTGACATGACAAGCATGGAGTCATGGGCGAGCGACCTCGTCGGTGGCACGGCGAGCGACACCGTCGATGAACTAGTTGTGGTGCTCGTGCAAAGACAGTTGACAACGAAGGAGAATGCAGTGCTCACGCCATAGTATCGTCAGTGTAGTGGACGAGAGAGGAGGCCGAGATAATCGACGCTGGAAACGACTCCAGTGTAGTAGGGCAAGAGAGAGGAGGCCAAGATGATTAACCCTGTCGGTGGCGCGACGAGATGCAGTGTGCGCGCCATTGCAGCATCAGTGCAGTAGGAGGACGAGATGAGCGACGCCTGAAACGACTCTAGTGTAGTAGGACGTGGGCAAGGAGATCAAGGGGAAGGGCTTCGGCGTCAAGAGGGACGAATAGGAGGGCTCTGAGAAGAGGAACAAAGGAGCTCGACATGGCGGCGTCAGTGCAATAGACTGCTGTTCAAAGAGAGACGAAGCTACGATCGTCGAAACCAAAAACTTACAACACGAATGTTGTGCTGAACTGTGAGATTTGGTTGCTGGTCAAAGGAAATTTCAAACGATCGATCGTGTGCGACGAATCTGACAAAATTTGTCTAGAATAGCTCCAAAAGGGAACACGAAATAAAGAACTTCCAGCCAACGAAACTACGAACCGATTGCCTGAATAACCGTAGCATCGAGGTGCATCTTTTTTGTGTAGATCTTACCTCGAATCGAAGCATCGTTGTGTAGATCAGAGGGACAAGGAAGAGAGGAGATTAGGGAGAAGCTTACTGGAGGTTGAAGAAGACCTCATGTAATCACCTCGCATCCCTCCCATCTCCACTAGTGCAAGGGCCCGCTCGGTTGCGCTCGGCTCGGCCTGGCTCGCGAGAAACTGCCGATCTGAGCGTTTCCAACGAGCCAGGCCCAGAGGTGCTTTAAGTTCCATGCGATGCAGGCCCAACAGTGTATACAGGCAACCAAACAGGTCGGATTCTTCCTGCGCAGGCCTGGTTGGGCCTCATGCACACAACCAAACACGTCTAAGAAAGTCATTTGTCCCTAGGCAATTGACAACAAGTACCGGCAATCATTCTTGTAATTCTATATGAGGGAGAGGCATGAGCTAACATACTTTCTCTACTTGGATCATATGAACTTATGATTGGACCCCTAGCAAGCATCCACAACTACTAAAGATCATTAAGGTTGTGAAACCCAACCATAGCATTAAGTATCAAGTCCTCTTTATCCCATACGCAACAACCCACCTACTCGGGTTTAAGCTTCTGTCACTCTCGCAACCCACCATAAGCAAATCATGAACGTATTGCAACACCCTATAGCGGGGATCCCTCATGTTTGCGCGAGACGGAGGGCACCGTGGGACAACACCATAAATGAAATATACAATCATACCAACCAAGATCATGATTAACCCATAGGACAAAATGAATCTACTCAAACATCATAGGATGACCATAGATCATTGGGAAATAATATATGGAGTTGAGCACCATGTTTAAGTAGAGATTACAGCGCAGAGAAGAGGTGTTACACTGCTACATAGAGGGGGAGAAAGTTGGTGTTGGCGGTAGCAAGATTGTTGATGTAGATCACCATCACGGGCCCCAGTGGCGTTCCGGCGCCACCAGGAGAGCGGGGGAGAGAGCCCCCTCCTTATTCTTCTTCCTTGGTCTCCTCCATAGATGGGAGGAGAGTTCCCCCTCTAGTGCATGGCCTCCATGGTAGCGGAGGGGCAGGATCCCCTCCGAGATTGGATCTCCCTCTCTGTTCTCTTCCGTTTCGCATTCCCCAGATCTGGCCCTTCACGGTTTCTTAAATTCACGGAGATCCGTAACTCCGATTGCGCTGAAATTTTTACATGATTTTTTCCATAAAATTATCTTTCTTGCACAAAAAGAAGGGCCCCAATCGACCTTCGAGGAGGGCATAAGATACATGGGCGCGCCAGGGGGTGCCCAACGCGCCCTGGTGGGTTGTGCTCACTGTGGGCCCCCGTTTGCGTTGATTCCACCTCCCAAAAATCATAAATATTCCAAAATAATTCTGTACAAATTTTTATCGCGTTTGGATTTTGTTTGATATGGATTTTCTGCAAAACAAAAACATGCAACAAACAGGAACTAACACAAGGCACTGGGCACTGGATCAATAAGTTAGTCCAATAAATCATATAAAAAGTTGACAAAAATATGTGAAAGTTTTATAATATTGGCATGAAACAATCAAAAATTGTAGATACGCCAGAGACGTATCACCGACGCAGAGCGACGGGCGGGCAGACACGTGGATGATGGTCTTGACGGGCAGCCGCGTCGCGCGATGCCGCTCGGTAGGAGGTTGGGTGGTTGCACGGTGTCAGTGTAGATGAAGGAAATATGCCCTAGAGGCAATAATAAATTTGTTATTTTATATTTCCTTATCTCATGATAAATGTTTATTATTCATGCTAGAATTGTATTAACCGGAAAAACTTGATACATGTATGGATACATAGACAAAATACTGTGTCCCTAGTAAGGCTCTACTAGACTAGCTCGTTGATCAAAGTTGATTAAGTTTCCTAAGCATAGACATGTGTTGTCATCTGATAAATGGGATCACATCATTAGGAGAATGATGTGATGGACAAGACCGATTCGTTAGCTTAGCATTATGATCGTTCAGTTTTATTGCTATTGCTTTCTTCATGTCAAATACATATTCCTTCGACTATGAGATTATGCAACTCCTGGATACCGGAGGAATACCTTGTGTGCTATCAAACGTCACAACGTAACTGGGTGATTATAAAGATGCTCTAAGGTATCTTCAAAGGTGTTTGTTGGGTTGGCATAGATCAAGATTAGGATTTGTCACTCCGAGTATCGGAGAGGTATCTCTAGACCCTCTCGGTAATGCACATCATAAGAAGCCTCGCAAGCAAAGTGACTAATGAGTTAATTGCAGGATGATGCATTACGGAATGAGTAAAGAGACTTTCTGGTAACGAGATTGAACTAGGTATGAAGATACCGACGATCGAATCTCAGGCAAGTAATATACCGATGGACAAATGGAATACCGTATGTTGTCATAACGGTTTGACCGATATAGATCTTTGTAGAATAGGTGGGAGCCAATATGAGCATCCAGGTTTCGCTATTAGTTATTGACCGGAGAGGTGTCTCGGTCATGTATACATAGTTCTCGAACCCGTAGGGTCCGCACACTTAACGTTCGATGACGATATTGTATTATATGAGTTATGTGATTTGGTGACCGAATGTTGTTCGGGGTCTCGTATGAGATCATGGACATGAAGAGGAGTCTCAAAATGGTCAAGAGGTAAAGATTGATATATAGGACCATGATATTCAGACACCGAAAGTGTTCCGGGAAGCACCGGGTACTTATCGGGTCACCAAAAGGGATTTCGGGCATCCCCGGCAAAAGATATGGGCCTTATGAGCCAAGAGGGGAAACGAGCCAGCCACAAAGGGTCTGGTGCCCCCCCCCCCCATATGGGCTGGCCAAATTGGAGAAGGAAAGAGGAAGGAGGAATCCGATTCCTCCTTCCCCCTCTTCCCTTCCTACTCCAAATAGGAATAGGAGAGAGGGTTGGACGAATTGGGAGAGAACCCCAAGTAGGATTCCTCCTACTTGGGGCGCCCCCTTGGCTGCCTCTCCTCCCCTCTAACCTATATATATGTGGGCAGGGAGGGCCCTACAACACACAACATCAACTGTTAGCCGTGTGCGGGCCCCCCTCCACAGTCTACACCCCCGATCATATTCTCGCGGTGCTTAGGCGAAGCCCTGCGTGGATCACATCACCATCAACGTCACCACGTCGTTGTGCTGACGGAACTCATCGACTTCCTTGACACCTTTGCTTGATCAAGAGGACGAGGGATGTCATCGAGTTGAACGTGTGCAGAACTCGAAGGTGCCGTACGTTCGGTACTTGATCGGTCGGAGCTAGAAGAAGTTTGACTACATCAACCGCGTTGTCAAACGCTTCCGCTTTCGGTCTACGAGGATACGTAGACACACTCTTCCTCTCGTTGCTATGCATCTCCTAAATAGATCTTGCGTGAACGTATAATTTTTTTTGAAATTGCTACTCCCCAACAGTAGAGGCGTGCGGGGTCAACGGCGGCGGCGGACAATGCAAACCGATTTTAGATCGAAGAACCCAAAAAAAGACACTAATCAATACGACCGATGAAAGAGAGAAAATCCAGATCAGGTGATCAGAAAAAAGACTTTTTAGTGCAACCGAACAAGATCGGGAGATTAACATTAGCTTGAACGGATGCCGAAGCAAATTTACGGGTTAGGATTGAAAATGCCCTAACCCTTTCCTGCCCCTCCGAGGCCCACTCCCACGTTGCAGGAACCCCGGTACGCTCGCTCTGTCTACACTCGCATGCAGTACTGTACAGCCATTGCTGCAAGTCGACGAGAGAGACGCCGGCCGGTAGTCCATAACTACGCTCTTCACGGTCGCTGGAGCCTGGAGGAGTACGTACTGAGTATAGTTCCTATTGTCCCCCGGATACAGTACGTACTGAGTATAGTAGGCAGGAAACAGCGAAGCAGGCAGGCCCAATTACGAGACCATCATTGCGATTTGCGAGCACGCGCTTGCCTGCCTGACCGCCACTTACGAGGTAATCATATCACCGAGATCGCCGAGCCGTGCCTGCGAGCTCCGCTGGCAGGGGAGAGACGGCCGGCCGCGGCACGCGCGCGGGCGCTTCTTTTTGGGGTTTCCTCGCGTTAACCACGGCGGTAATGACCACGCACGCACGGCGTTTTGGTTCGGGCCCACGGAGGCGGGCAAGGCCAGGTGCGGGTGGGGCATCGACGTCCTGGTCGTTTTGGCGTGCGGTGGCGCGGCAAAAGGGCATCACGCGGGAGCCCACGACGAGGACGACGCTGCGTCGAAGAGGACGCATCGAGGGGCGTGCCGATCGACGCTGCCCGCCGAAGGGAAGCCTGGCCGCTTGCAGCCGAGCTTCTGCTGCGCTCTGCGCCGTCCGATGTCTCTTTAGCTGCGTGCACGAGAAGAGCAGGCTGGTAGTGGTAGGAGCACGGCGGGAAGGTGGAATCCTTCAAGGCGGGACGAGAGGGGCACTGTAGAGGTAGAGCGAACGCGCGTAGGCTGACACGGTACGCAGCATAGCTGATATGAACGCCATGCTGCATGCAGCAGCAGCAGCAGCAGAAATGGAACAGCGCGGGCAGCGTCTACCACCGCGAACCACGCTAGCGTATAGGAGAATCTCGTCGTACGGTACAGAGCGAGCCACTCCTACCACCCTGCCTCTGTGGCCCGTACAAAAGGAAATGGAGGTATTCTATTTCACGTATGAGGAGGGCATCGAGTGCCCTAATCAAAGCACGAGCACGAGCACCGATGGCCGGACGGACGGGCGGGCATGCCTTCCCGTGCTGCCAAATTTATGTCGCGTGCGCCAATGCATGCATGCAGAGATCGGCCGGCCGCTCGTCCGTGACACCGTGAAAAAGTGGGAGAGGGAGAGGGCGCCGTCCGTCAACCGGCAGTAGGTGAAAAGACAAGCGGGGAAGGCGCGCGCGGCAACAAAACCGTGGCAGTCGATCAGCCGCTGCCCAAAGCCGAACGATGCCCGATTTTCCTCGACAAAGAGAAAGGCGATCACCCTGCGGTACCACGACAACTACTACGACCAGCTGCCCCCTTGCCCTCCTCGGAGAAAAAACAGCCGAGCTAATCGCCTTTCCGCTGCACAGCGCCACCAGTAGGTTATGTTGTTCGCCGTGCCTTTGTTTGGCAGCCATCTTCGTTCGCGTTTGGCAGCGGCAGGCGAGGCGAAAGGACTCGGCCGGTGCATGCCTTTGGCCGGGAATCCTGTGTGTACGGTGCGTCGTTGATCGACCGAGGGAGAGCTGCGGCTTTCTTGTTTCTACCTGCTTGTCGTCTGGTTTGTTGCCCTAGGTGCTGGCCAGATGGTCGAATGCCGTGTTCAGGAAAGCGGGATCGCCCGTAGGATTACTACAAAAGTGGCGTCAAATGTACTACAACTCCTAATACTAACGATGATGAGCGTCTGGACCAGTTAGTTGATCGAACTCGATCCGTCTAATCAATCACGTCAATGGTGGGCTGTCTTAGGTTTGATGATGATGAAGCTGGTAGAGAGAGGGGTGGTGGCACGGGTCCGGGAAGGACGCCATGAGTCGACCTGACTCACCTGAAATCTCCTTGACGAGTTCCAGCTCCATGTGCACCTGCTGCCCTGGCCCCCTCCCCATGTTGTTCTGCACCTCTGCTTCCGCTGGAGTCTAATCAGGGCCGACTAATCTCTATTCCTAATGTCTCAGTTGGTAGGTCGCGTTCCGGGTGTTATTTTCGTCTCACCTCACCCGGTCTTTTTTGGTACTTCCTCCCACCTCCCCCTCAACTGTGAAAAACCAAGAAAAACCCCGCGATCGAGTCCCGCACACGCCCAAACTCCCGTCGTTATCTCTATTCCTAATGGAGCAGTTGGTAGCCTCGTACGGTTTATTTTCGTCCCATCACTTTCAACCGTTTTATTTTGCTGGGTTTTTTTCGTCCCTCCCCAACCCCACCGGTTTAGTTTCGCGTCACCCTCTCACACAACGAAAAAAATCTTAACGGATCATAACTTTCCATGCCGGTGCAAGTTATTTTTAGTAATGTCTTTATGTGAAAGAATCAATCACGATCAATCTCTAAGTATCAAATCTAAATTAATTAACCTTACCTTAAATTGCTCAATCACATTAATTAGGAAACAAAATAACTGATTTTAAGAAAATATCTACTCTTAATGGAGAGTATTACATACCGAACATAGGTACGTCATTAGCTCGCTTCCTTCCCTTCTCTTCCCTTTGTCCCTCAGTCCCATGCTCGTGGCGCTGAAGTGGCATCGACAGGCGATGGCAGCGAGGACAGCACGTGGCAGCCCCTGAAGCACGAACACGACTGCACCTCGGGTCTGCCGTCTCTCAAGATATGGGTGAGTTCTCGTGATGCCCACCCTAAACCCTCACGTCCTACAAATTCCACAACCTCTACCATCTCAATTTCGTCCATGCTCTGATCCAAATGACGATGCAGCTCCGGCCGATTGACAATGGTGGTTCACCATCCTTCCTCTCAGCACCCACTCCTGGAGGAATGACACGCCATGCCAATCGAACCCGGTCGAGATCACTCACCAAGATTGCTATTCGGAAGTTTTTTGTCAAAAAGTGAAGAGTGAGCCACTTGTGCAGGTGCAGGTTTTGTTTTAAAAATCCAATTTGTTTATCCTTTTGTCGCTGAAATTGTTTACTAATTATGTCATTCGTCCCACCTCCTATGATTTTTTTTGCTACCTCCTCCCACCTTCGTTGGTTTTTTTGTAGATTTTTTTCGTCCCCTCCTCCCACTTCATCGGTTTATTTTCGCGTCACCCTCTCACACAATGAAAGAAATCTGAAAAGATCAGAACTTTTCATACTGGCGCAAGTTATTTGGTAATGTAGAATCAATCACGAACAATCTCTGAAGATCAAATCTAAATTAATTAACCTTACCTTAAATCACTCAATCACATTAATTAGAAAACAAATAATTGATTTTCAGAAAAGTCGCTCAATCACATTAACCTTACCTTAACTCACGGATGGTAATCAATCTTCAAACAAAGGAAACAATACATCGAGGGAGCAGTAAATAAACTTCCTTTCTTATGACATGTATATGATCTTCCCTTCCCTCTTCGTTGTCGAGCGTTCTTGATTCTCGAGGCCGATGCTTGGGCTGCGTCACTGGGTCGCGACGGTGCCGGGGGACGAGGACGGCGAGGCCGGGTGCCGCGGCACCGCGTTGGCCGCGGCCGTGAAGGGGGCGAAGAAGGGCGGCTTCCCTGGCCCTGGGAGTTGGTGCGGTGGAAGCGGCACTTGAAGGATCCGGCGTGGGTGGCCGGCGCGCAGACGCACTTGGAAGCGGGCCCGTGGCGTGCGCCGGACGGTGTCGATGCCGACCCGTGCCACCTCCTCCACGTGTTCTTGGAGCTGTGGCTGACCCATTTACATGAAATTAATTTCCTCAGTTGTGGCGGCAAATATAATACACATAATCCATATTGTTATGCACTAGCGCCTGTGTGAAATAGATGGATTATGGTCGCGTATCCAATAAGATGGATATGTGTGTGTGTGTGTGTTAGAGAGAGAGGGGAGAGGGGGAGAGAGAGTGAGGAAGAGGGAGGGAGAGAGAGTGTGTGTGAGAATTTGATGGTAAAAAAGGTCGCCAATGTCATTTGATATGTATGAGTATATTAATATTGAACTCTTAAAGTTAATGTGACCCCGTTGCAACGCACGGGCGTTCTTCTAGTTAGCAATTAAATCGTGAGTTAATTTCACATTTTAACCCATAGATTCATCTTTTTAACAACAATTGTCCTATTTAGCAGATTTTCCACATGTCTTCTTAATTTTAGCAGATTTGTGCCACTAATTACTACTGGTACCTCCGTTCCATAATATAAAAATATTTTTGACACTATAATTTTATTATAATTTTCTCGTTCTTACCTATTGGGCAACCGCAATACTATCACACACACTGACTGAATATTTTGAGCAACCACATCCACATGGAGCCTTATTCCTCGCCGTTCTCTTTGTGCACCTTCAATGCGTGTCCACATTGCTCACACGATCTAGCACGCACCGGCATCATTATTACGGAAACTTCTCAAGGGGCAACCGGAAGACCACATGAAACCGGCCACGACGTCCCCGATCCGGCCGACGACGTGCGTGATCTGATCGATCGCGCGAGCCCCACGTCCATAAATTACACGGCCAGATCTCTCCTCATCGGGATCGCTTTTGTACGCGTGCGAGCCGATCCTTGTTTTTACTACTACTCTCCACATGCATCGATCGGTCCATCCATCATCCATGGCCGGCCGATGGCTGGGCTGGTCCCCTCGATCGGTGGTCTCGGCTCAGGAGTAGTAGTACTGGTCACCGGAGGGGTGCAGACAAGAGGGGCCACGACAAGTATTCCAGGGCGGGTGAAAGTGAGCTCGTGGAAAATGGCAAGCTGGGATGCGCCCAAGCGCAAAAGGGAATATTGGTCCAGGCTCGCCCAACTTGCACGCCGGATTAATTACTGGTCGTAGATCCTGCTACTACTAGGAGCAGTTCATCCATTTTGTATCGGGTTCATGGATTCTAGTGGTGTTTTGGGTGTATATACTCCGTCCCAGTGCCTACGTTTGACTGCACGGCCTTCATCGCAATTACCATGGATGTACTACACACGGGACCAGCTTTGGATTAGGAACCCTAATCAGTTTACAGAGGGCTCAGTTTTTGGCGCATGGCGAAATGCTAGTAGGTTAAGGGGCTCGCAACTAAATCTCCAGTGTGCTTGCTTCCAGAAATGGATGGTTAACATATTGCCGCTGATGAGAGAGCGCATCCATGTTCTGCAATAATGCGCAAGTGTCCGGTACTTAAAAGATCATCATTGCTTCGTCGTGCATAAACAAATGATTGAAAGATCTCCGTTGTTTTGTCGTGCATAAATAAGTTAAATAGATGGAGCAACGTGCCGAATCAACTGATAGGAACACTAGGCACAAAATGCGCAAATTGCTTTTGTCATGCACATAGAAAAACAGATAAGTGTACTAGTACTACCGAATCTGCCGATTATTAAAATGGGGTAGATACACAAAAATGCCCATTTTGTTGCGTTTCACTTGGGAGCTGAAAGGGACGTCTCCTGTGAGCCAGGTCTGCTCCCTGAACCAACCATTTGCTTGTTTGTTTTGTTGGCATACAAGAAGATGAAAAATACGCCGAGTTGTGTAAAATGTGCCTTTCCATTCGGGGTATGGGTAGGGGTACCCTCTTGTGGCGCCATTATTGAGGCCGAATGGAGACGTGCAACGTGACGAGACCACGTCCCCTTCCGGCCGCCCAAGGTCTGTGCGCGTCGCGGCAGCCTGCATTGCATTGATGGCTCCAGACGGTGCGCTCTTGATGATCGACGGTTGTTGCGGTTGGGATGCGATCATCACCCCGCAACTTGTTCTCTTCTCGTGGATATGGATAAGCTGCTGCATGGAACGATAATTTCTTGCTCCTAATCTGTGGGGGTTTATGCGGTGACGTGCAAAAAAGGTTTGGGGTCGAGCATGTGGGCGGTAGATGGGCGTGGACGGATTGTTGCTACACATAGCCAAACAGGTTGTGATGGCCGTAACGTGGGAGTTGTCGATCTTCATCACATCGCACATGGGGTTTCCTTCCGTTGATATTTCTGCGTACGTGTACCGACCGCGAGGCCGGCAGCAGGGTAACATGCGGGACACGAACGGCCAAGATCTCTCCAGACATGTGTCCAGTGCCATCACAAAATCATTATCCACGTCCCCATCCATCCACCCTCAAATGCCCTGCGCCTGGGAAAAGTTGGCCATCCCGTGCTCTCCCCAAAAAATGCACATCATGAGGCTTCGTCGCCGTTGAGAAAATCTTCCCTGGGAGGCCCGGCCATGATGGCCTGCGAGACCATTTGGTATGCTACTACCATGTGTGGTCAGCGGTCACGTACGAGTAGAACAAGACGAGAACGAACAAAGTTGGAAAGCTGTCAGGCCAACTCCACCGCGCGATTCCAAACGGACGTCCGGTTTGATCGGATTTTGTCCTTTTGGGGCGCCGATGGATTCGCCTATGTCCGCGTTTGTTCGGTGGATCGTGGGTGCGCCCAACGCGCGACCGCACCCCAAAACCTATCCGGGGTGGACGTGAATAAAAAAAGTTTAAGAACTAAATGAAATGACTAAAAAAGTAAATAAACTTAGTTAAAAAAACATAAAACATATATATAGGGGTTACGGCCACAAAATGGCCCAGTTTGTCAGTCCACCAGTTCGTAATTAACATAAAACAAAAAAGAAAAACGCCTCCCGCGCGCTCCTGCTGCTACCGCGCCCGTCGATGCCGTGGCCGACGCCGCTCACTGGCCGCCGGTGTCATCGTCGTCGCTGACCAGGTCGACGTAGGCCGGCGGCGTCCAGAGATGGGCCGGCGGTGCGTGGTAGGCGGGGGCGGGGTGGACGGCGGGAGGTGCCTGCACCACCTCCTCCCGCGGCGATGCCTCCCGCTTCGGTGACCGCGGCGGCGTGGGGCGCCAGTTCACGCCCACGACGTCGGCCATCTCTTCTGTCGTGCACGACCAGCCCCACCCCTGGCCAACCAGGGCCGGGTGGAACGCGGCCACCGGCGGCTCCTCCACCACCTCCTCCTTCGCCATCATCTCGAGCTCGGGGATGGCGACCTCGCCGGCGGCGGAGCGGGCCATCGTCTCCTCGAGGCCCTCCCACTGGCGCTCGTCGTGCGTGCGCATGGAGTCCTCCATGACGCGCGCAACGAGACGGGCCTCCTCCTCCTCCGTCATGCGAGGAGGTGATGGCGGCGATGGAGACGGCGAAGGCGACGGCGTGGGCGTGACGCCGCGCACCCGCCTACGCCCGCGCTCCTGGGGAGCAGGCTCTGTGCGCTCCTGTCGTGGCCGCCGCGTCCCCGTCGAGGTGCCGGCGAAGAACGACGCGCGCCTGATGTCGTGCTCGTCACGAAACCAGGTGTTCCAGAGTCCGGAGTCGGGGGCGTACCTGGCGTCGTAGAAGAGGTCGTCGGGGAGGAGGAGACGGCGGCGCTCGATCTCCTCGTCGCGCGCACGGCCGCTCGTCGGGACCGGCGGGATGGGGACCCGGTCGGCGGAGAGATGCCAGTTATTGGGAAGATGAACGTCGCTCCAGGGGAGCGGCGTCCTCATCTCCCAATAACGGCGGCACACCGACACGCGGATGTAATGCCGGCCGCGCTCGCCGGCGGAAGTGGGCGCGATGGAGAAGGTGGGCGGCGCGGGGGCCCGGCGTGGTGGCGATGGCGACGCGGGCTCCTCTTTCTTCACCGAGCCACGGCGGGACCCCGACGAGGAACCAGCCTCACGGTCGTGCTTGCCTTTGCGGCCGTAGTTCCAGAGGCCCATGGCTGCGGGCGGCCGGCCGGCGAGTTTCTTGGCTAGGGTTTGGGAGCACGCGCTGTCGGATTTCGAGGAGGCGTGGGGTGGCGTGGAGCAGTGTGGACGACGACCCGTCCACGCTTCCCACTTAAAGAAGGACGCTGACCGTTCGACGTGCGGATGACATGTGGGCCGCCCGCTCGTGCGCATTGATGTTGACGGGTGGGAGGTAGCTGGCCGCCTGCCACGCGGCCCCGACGCGGACGAGGCGCGCGTCCGTTTGGTGTCCGCCGCGACCCAAACCCGGCGCAAGTTTGCGCTCGAAATGGGTCGGCCCAGACATAAAACGGACAGGATGGGTGCAGGCCGTCGCGCGCTGGGCCGCCTCATTTGTTTCTTTTTCCCAAACGGACAGGACCGGACAGGACAGGGTCACGCGGTGGAGTTGGCCTCAGAAGAGGAGAGGAGAGGAGGGATGAGGCTCCTCTGACGTACTGCAGCGCGCAGTTGGGCCACTGACATGTGGGCCTGAAAGCAAGTTGGCACACCTGTCAGTGACCCAACTGCGCCCTGCAGTACGTCAGGGGAGCCGAGTCCGGAGAGGAGAGGTGACGGAGGGAAAGAGGGAGACGGGGAGGGTGGTGGTAGGTTTTGGCGCCGATCTGTCTACCGATCTGAAAAGAAGCAGCCCGGCTCGCCCACCGAGGCGCTCTGCCTTGTCTTTTGGCTCCACCAACGCGGTGGCCGTGGAATGTCGAGTCCGTGGACCGGCGCCGGGTGGTACTACAGGCCTAGTAGGAGCTACTAGTAATAGGCACGGATTCGTCTATTCAGCGGTGCACCGGGTCCATGGGAAGGGTTCGGTTTTCCAGAGACGGAATGAAGTTGGATGCGGCGGTCGGTGGGCACGGTCCATGGCGAGAGCACGGGCCGCCATAGGGGGGCGTGCCGCTGAGGCTTGAGAAAACTAGACGAACCTGCGCTGGGCGCACCTAACTCTGAACGGTCCCGAGACCAGACCGGGTGGCGACAAGTCCCCCCCGTTTCACATCACATCCATCGTTTCCGAGGCTCACCGCGAGGCCCGAATATAATCGCCGTCCAGTCGTGATCTCCGAGTAATCCCCGGCACCTAAGTCTAATCTGGGTCCCGCGTAAACGAGCACTCGATAGTGGACGCTCTGTGACTACTTGGGATTTATGTTAATTTTGTTTTTTAGCACAGTTCAGGGCACGTTTGGGTGGCAACAGATCGTAGGCGTAGTAGCATTCAACCTAGTAGGAGCATTTTCATTGTCGATTCTTTCCAACTAGAAGCAAACGCGCGCTTCGCCGCGCCTTCTTGCATTGTATCGTGTGCCGAACAACTCATATATAAAAGATAAATTACTCACACTCACACTCAACATCATGATCCGGTAAGCCATCTGATTTATATAGGAAAAATGATGGATTTAGAGGTCATCCATCCATAAATTTTAGTTGTGCCAGTGCTAAACAAGATATCTCATATTACTATATTTCGTTTTCGCTTGACAAATAAAGAGATCGAGGGATAGATTTCATTACATCGGACGCTATACCAAGGCTTCAGTCAGTTATGTTCGAGAGAGGGCACAGAAGGTACAGTGTTTCCAATCTGATCTGCAGTATTCCATGGTAATTTTATTTTCTAGGAATATAGAGAGCGGAAAGAAGAACCCTTGTCGGCCCTTGTGTCCCTATAAGGTTAAAACACTATCCTCATCTTCATTCTTCAATCTACATCTGAACTCATTGGTTGGAAAACTGCCAATTAAAGGAATGATGGGTCAAAATGGTACGCTCCAAAACCTACAAACAAAAAATATGAATGCTTAGGACCATATTAACAGCCTCCGCATGAGATAAAAATAGATGATATGAGCAAGTATAGCATGTATGTCCATTTTGGCAAAGAAGAGTCGCGATGATTGGCAATAATAGAATTTATAAAATAGGTTTCAATCTCTAAAGTCACAATAGAAAAATTAGAGTAAGTATGCAAAGGAGGTGTAGCATCCTAGCATGATATTTTCAACACTCAAATTTCAGCACGAGACAACTAAACAATTTTTGTTAAGGCTAACGCACTCCTTTATAATGTATCAATGTTTCTTTATTTCCATTCTTGAATGAGAAAGATATAACAAAGTTATCATTCATGTCTGACTAATGATAAGAAAGAATGAGCAATGGTACTTCATACCTGAGATCAGCTAGTACAATTGCAAAGGTGGAACACATTCTTTTATGAAACCTTTTACATCTTTGAAATATGTTTTTAATAAACAACCAACACGTCCAACATTTTTATATTAGAATGAGGTATAAACATTGATCCAAAACCATCACTATCTTACATCTACATATAGATAAATGATACATGAGGGTAGATGAATCATAAGCATCAAGGTAACCTTTGAGTCTGTCCTTATTATACCATGGTCATGAGAGTATGGGTGCAATATCTTAAAGTTAAAGACACCATGTCCGCTATCAGAAGATGAGTTAGCATTTTAGCAAGCGTAACATACTAACTCACAAGTCTAACTATTGGTAAATTCACAAATATAATCAGATACACACAAATTTGTTTTGTACTAACTATCAACTAAGCTGCTATTTTCCACAAATGGGTAGAAGATAGAGTATACTCCCTCCATTACTAAATATAAGTCTTCGTAGAGATTCCACTATGAACCACATACGGATATATAAAGATGCATTTTAGAGTGTAGATTCACTCATTTTAGTCCGTATGTGGTTCATAGTGGGATCTCTACGAAGACTTATATTTAGAAACGTAGGGAGTAGATCATAGGCTTGGCTATGCATCAGGCTCCCTGTGCAGGTAGACATATAGTTGCAACATGCAGTCCGCAAAAGCTTTTCTTGTGCCCTGCTAACCATCTTGTTATGTATAATTGGATAGATGGTCCAATATATAGTTCTTTTAACCAAGGTAAGAACATAGCCGGTCCGATATAGTCACTCTTATATATTGCATCCATACATGTTGCACACTAATCTGTTTTGTGCACGCTGCAAAAACTGGAAAGAACAAACATTCTTATGTTTGGCTGCATCACTACAAAAAAATACACTTCCGTGATGATACATGTTTGTCACAGTAAGTCGCGTTTTTTGTCATGCATGTACATCCATGACGATTTTATGACAGAATCAAGATAGTCATACATGTGCTGTCGTAGAAGTGTTCCATGACATTACCAAAATTATCATCACAGAAGTGTCCACTTCCATGACGATAAATCGCGCGTCACAGAAGTGCTTTCGTCAAGGGTGACCGACACGTGGCATCCACCGTAACGGAACGCCGTTAAGCTATCGGATCGGGTTTTGGATCCGATAACCCGTTAACAGCCCCGACCAATGGGGATTTTCCACGTGTAAAATCATCATTGGCTGGAGGAAACACGTGTCGGCTCATCATTGGGACAGATGTCATCCACTCACTCGACAGAAGGCGCTATGATACGTCGACACGTGGCACGGCCCAACAGTGGCCCATTCCCGTGAAAAGGCCAGCCCGTTTGACATGGTCAAAAGCTGGCGGGCCGGCCCATGGAAAGCCTGTTAACGGCCTGTTAGCATATAGCCTATTTACAACCCGCTAACCCCATGCCCGTTACGCCTATGCGAATTAGGCCCAATAGCGTGATCTGGGCCATCCAATATGATTCTAGCCCGTTTTCACTTCTGGCCCATGTATGGCCCATGATGTCTTTCGGCCCATATGAGGCCCTTTGTAACTCTTGGCCCATTAGCAGCCCCTGCTGAAACTAGCCCGTAATGAACAGTGTATTACTTTACACCCATTAAGGGCCGCGGTAAAACTGGTCCGTAATGAACAGTGTAACACTTTATACCCATTAACGGGCGGTTATTCCGTTGGGCCGTTTCCAGCCCAAGTTAACTTTCAGCCTTCTGAGGGCCCATTTATTCTTGGGCTCATTTGCAGCATTCGGTTACTTACGGCCCGTTACTGTCATTTTCTGCTTGTGGGCCAAATTCATCTCGTCGTTACAGTCGGCCCATTTGTGGTCCGTTAGTCTGTTGGGCCATTTTCATAGCATCACCAAATACGGTCTATTAACGGCCCGTTATGGTCAGCCCATAAAACGTACGATTTCCATTATAGGCCCGTCTACGGCCCATTAAAGGCCCATACAAAACCCATAAATGAGTCGGCGGCCCATGGATCCTACATGACGTAGAAGGCCCATGGATCCTGCGAGACGTAGAAGGCCCATGGATCCTGCGAGACGTAGACGGCCCATGCATCCGACGACCCGTGAAGGGCCATGGTCGGGCGACTTGGCCCCCGTTTGAACGATATAGCATATTCAAAGAATTATCCTACTCAATACTATCACCTCTAAAAAGCATACACTATACAACAAAGAGATCAAGGCATAGAAAGGTAGAATAATCATACACTATACAATAAAGAAATTACAGCCGATTATACCCACTGGACATTATGGTTCGGCACAGGTGATAATAAAGCATACACAAACAGCAAATTACATACACTGGGCAAATACAACTCATACATCATGGACGCGCATCAACTTAACTCCATTTGAACTATAATCTCTTCAGAAAATAGGATTGGCCGGATTCAGATAACACAAATTTCAGTCTGCAAAATCTCCAATTCCTTCATGGTTACCTCGGTGTCTTGTTTCATTTTTTTGACTCCTGCATCTAATACCCGCATGTCCAGTCTCAACTTGTTGATTATACTTTGACAATCATGTACACGTTGTCTTGCCACCTCTAGTTGATGCTCGAGAACATCAGCACATTCCAATTCCAATCCATAATCATTCGGTAACGGCCATGCCGCACTGCTCGCAGATTTTTGTGTTGATGTCACTTCATCCTGAAATGTTTCTGTAAGTACACATGACTAGGGCAAAAATATAGTTACAACAGTGAAGCGAACAAGACACTATTTTGTACTACATGGCAAAACAGGACTAACAATAATGTTACACGTCACTTTCACAAAAAAATGTTACACGTCATGAAGCATAAGCAGGTGATATTTTAAAAATTATAAAAAAGATAGTCTGTGCAGCCTGCATACAGAAATCCCTCTTAGCTCACCAGAGGAGCATGATGTTGGGGCCCAATCGAAAACACAGACAAGTTACAAATTTAGACAGCACGTTGCGTATAAGTAAGCAAGCAGTTGGCCATTCTGTACCTCAATTAAAGTCTTAGGGAGCATAATGAACAGCAGAGGGTTTCATACAAACATACTACAGCAGGCAAAACTATGCAATCATTAGCGTAGTATAAACTAGATTGTGAGCCTCATGCAATAATAGTTGGTTAATAGACTTCAAAGCTTCAGGCACACTTCGGCAGAGTAATTAAATGGTAACGCCTTTAATTATGTCAACTAATAGTGATACAAGTACCGAACATCAGGCATAATTATTTGGGCATCTCATTAAGTGAGGACAAATAAAGCAATTGAAAAGAGAAAATTAACTATGCCTGAAACAAACAAGGAATTGAACTGTTGAGTTGCATACAGTGACTTACCTTAGCAGGTTGAAGAGGCTCAGCGCAGCTCCTACTTCTCTTGCAAGGCTCCTTCCTAACATCTTGTACTTGGAAATCCTCAATCTTATCTTCATTGCACCCCCTCTGCAAGGTGACACAAACTAGTTACTCGTCTCCTTGGAAGATAAATATGCATACTTTCCAGTCTGTGAACACAAAAGGATGAGATTATAACAAAACAACACCACATAATGAAACATGCCGCATCTCTTGCACTTGCACACAATGAAATGAGCATTTACTATGTCTGCACTATGTAAAAACTAGGCATACCTTCGAACTGGATCTCCAGGTACTCTTGGAGAGCCTACTGTAGTGTACAGCCAAACCTTTATGTCACCTATGAGTTAGACAAGGCCCCACTACAGCAGCCCTTAGTGTTTAAATCGTTGACAAGCTCTGTTAGAGTGTTAGGTCAAGAACAACAAGTAATCAAAGCAAACAGTCCTAGTATGGCTGGCTGATGCAAACAAGCAATTGAACAGATGTGTGAGCAAATCTTACATATCAAGAAAAGAAGCAAAGAAGGAGGCTTAAAGACCATCACTTGACTGACCAGATTTAAGGGGCATTTAAACATCATGTGCAACGTATGAACTAACATAAACATTGCATATTCCAGATTCTACAATGGAATGCACATGTATTAGGTTATGCCATGTATGATGATGCCTAAATGTACAGATAGCAGGCAGGAGTGATTCATCATTGCACGCACAATTGAATTGCAGGTTAAGGGCCAGTTCGATTCCGCCTTTTCAGGGCATATTGTCAAAATAAGCCATAAAAGATGTAAAGAAGTCATTTTTGAGTTATGGGCTTGGGCTTAACTAATTTTGCTTTGGAGGGAGGTGTTTCGAGTAGAACCTCACTAAAAATTGAAGGGAAGGGGAATAGTGAAATGACTCTGTTGTCTGCCTATATTATACTCAAAATGCAACTGCTGACGCCCGTGTCACACCTGACCCTCAAGTAAAAACAAACACGCAAGCATTCATTGCCCTGCCCGCTTGCATCTCCTCTCCCCTTTCCCTCTACCTCGATCCCCTGCCTGCAGCACTAGGGTTCCTCCAGCGAGCCGTCGCCACTGGTCCCATCTGGCCTGGTCCTCGATGATGCTATGTCCAACTAGGCTACATGGCCGGCGGATAGGGGAAAATCTCCCTGGCTGCTCCTCCCTCTGGCGCCGCCCCTCATTCTCATGGTCTCCAGCAGCTGCTCCACTGTGGTTCGTCCAACGCACTACTCCGGCGGGCGCTGCACAACTACGGCTGATGCCACACTGCGGCAGAAGGCACCTTGTTCCCCCTACCCTCCTCCCAGGCCATGGCCTTGAGGTGCTGTTGAAGGATGAGCTCATCCAACAAGGTGAGCATCTCCTCTGATTTTTTGCCAAATTTTCATTCTGATCCACTATACGATGAATTGCTATGAGCTGCTGCTGCTGCTGCTATATGATGCATTGCTATGAGCTGCTCCTGCTGCTGCTATATCATGAATTGCTATGAGCTGCTGCTGCTGCTATATTATGAGTTGCTACAAGCTGCTCCTGCTGCTGCTATATATGAATTGCTATGAGCTGCTCCTGCTGCTGCTATATGATGAATTGCTATCAGCTGCTCCAGCTGCTGCTATATGATGAATTGCTATGAGCTGCTGCTAGTATATGATGAATTGCAGAGTGCTGCTGCTGTATGATGAGTTGCTATGAGTTGCTGCTGCTGCTATATGATGCTTTCAGGTGGTGCTGCTATATGATAATAACCAGCCACTTGGACCATCGAATTTCAATAAATAATTGTTCTTCATTTAAATGTGGGTCATGCGTTTTTCGTTTAAATTAGGCAATGGGATCTCTATGGGAAACATTGACCAAAGTAGATTGTGCCAAGTAGATGGTATCTTTGTATTTGCATTTTGAGCAAATAGTGATGGTCTGTTTTCCTATCATATTAATTACTGCACTAGGTTCAATTTGTGATGTTTGCAAGTCAAATTAATTTCCATATGGGCAAGAAAATGAAAAATATATAATGCAATCTAGACTTTCCACTGATCATACCAAAGATAAGCTGAAAACGAAATGAAAAGAACTGGTTGGCGTATTACATGGAGCTTATATTCACAGGTGCTTATTTTCTTAGGATAACTCGTAATAACTATCCCTAAGAAACTTGGCTAATAGAACTGGCATATAAATAACATGTCACGATGATTGCAATGGAGGAGTGACATACCATAGCACACTGTATAGGCTCACCGCCGCCTCTCCTTTTTTTGCGATGTTCCATGAAATTGCCACATACATCTTGTACTTTTTCATTGTGTAACCCTATCTGCAAGTTGACACAGCTAATTTCAGACATATCTACATGATACTACATTGCATATCCCTTGCGCATATTTAAACCACCAATTAACGATTGTGTGCGTACCATAAACTAGCCATGACTTTGTATACTGGACTAGCAGGCACTCTAAGGGAGCCTAATGTAGTGCACTGGAATTCCTACATGCCACCTACGATTTTGTGTAATGTACTGCCCCTGTTTCTAAATATATCTCTTTGTAGAGATTCCAGTATGGACCACATACAGATGTATATAGATGCATTTTCGAGTGTAGATTCACTCATTTTGCTCCGTATGTAGCCTATAGTGGAATCTCTAAAAGACTTATATTTAGGAACGGAGGTACGAGGTAGTATCATGTATGACATCTACATATCTAATTTAGCAGCCAGTAGTAGAAATCATTGTCTGCACAAAGGGATTATTGGTCAAAAATCCTAGCAAAGCACGCTGGCAGGCACAGAACAATACAAGAGAGAGAGACGCGCTTACAAGATCATAGCAATGCCTCAGTCCAGGATCTTGATTGGCCAAGCTGTTAGATCCAGAAGAAACATCGTCCTTGTAGTTTTTGCCAGCTGCATAACAGGTAACAGCGACCGGTTAGTATATTTGAAGTGCATCGGGCAGGTGATGCTGGACGGGTTTAAAGGTGACAAGTACCTAGGCCGTGGCAGGTGCTTGGCATCTCTCCAGACGGTGGGAATCAGGTTAGAAACGTCGAGGGTGATGACGCTGGGCTGGCTGTCGGGGTCCGGTAAGGAGATCTAGAACCGTCGAGTAGGGTGTTTGTGGAGCGGCTCCGGAAGGGTGGACTACGGTGTGGGCGAAGCGGATCTGTGGCCATGGACGAGGGCGTAGGTGAAGCTGCTCCGGTGGTTGGGTTAAGGATGGTGTCGACGACGCGGATCTGCGGCCATGGACGGGGCGTCAGAAGCTGCTCCGGTGGTTGGGTTAAGGATGGTGTCGACGATGCGGATCTGTGGCCGTGGACGGGGCGTCAGAAGCTCCTCCGGTGGTTGGGTTAAGGGTGGTGTCGACGATGCGGATCTGCGGCCGTGGACGGGGCATCAGAAGCTGCTCCGGTAGGTTGGATGAGGGTGCGAGGAAGCGGATCTGAGGCCGTGGACTTGTGAGTTGGCAAAGCGGCCCCGGTAGGGTTGAGAATGGTATATGTGAAGCTACTCCGGTAGGGTTGACGATGGTGTCGGCGAAGCGGCTCCGATAGGGTTGAGGAAGGTGTCGGCAAAGAGGATCAGAGGCCGTCGATGGGGGCGTCAGTGGGGCGTCTCTGGGGTGTGTGGACAAAGCGTCTCCGGTGGGGAGTACGAATGAGCCGCTGCAGATGTGCGGCGGTTGACGAGAGTACCAGCGAAGCAGATCCGGCGCCGTGGACAAGACCGGCACTGAATGGGCTATGGTACAGTGGTGGATGAGCAGTCTACTTGTTTCTAGGGGAGGTGGGAGGGGTAGATGCGGCCGCAGAAGCAGATCTGGCGAGGTGGACGCTGCTGGCAATGAATGCGCTATGGTACGCCAGTGGATGAGCAGTCTAGGGTTTCGAGAGGGGAGGGGAGAAAGGGCGATGAAGTACGGACGACGTGATGTAAGATGCTCTGGTGTTGTGGAGTTAGTTGTTTTTGCGGGAGGGGGAGAGGAAATGGGGGTGCCGTGTAGTCGGGGGAACCGGAAGTTACCAAAGCAGCCCCGACCTATCATGTAGATGAGGGCGGTATTGTAATTGTTGGTCTCCGTGCACCAAGGACAAAAGAGGGATTTCGCATGCTAAAGACTAAGGTGGCGGAAATTTTAGAAGGAGGCAGGAGATTTTGCCGCCCGCGGATCGTTCGTATCCAGTTTCAACTAATTTTGGACCGTGCTAGCGGGAAGGTCATGCTAGACTGTGTACACGGGGCACGCGTCAGCAATTAATAACTGGTGTAAAGTCCACCCCAGAAAAAAAGACAATAAATCGGGATGATGCGCCGATAACTTGGACGTTCACACGGGCGCGGCCAATCGTACGGGTGTAGTGGCTCGTTCTCATGAAAAGGGATCAAACGCTCAACCTATGTATTTCTCGTGTAAATAGATAATTTGGTGCCATTGGTTATTTACTTTAAACATAATGCATTGACGTGTTAGTGTAGAGGCGCACAAAAAGAAATGGATATTGTAGTTAGCTACTTAAAAGTGTTACCTCATATGATTACATAGCCTCCATTTCATAAATTGCGTACCCGTTGAATTCATATATGAATATTACATATATTACTTCAAAATAGAAACTTAAATCATCCAAGACTAATGAATTTGAATGCAAGAGTAACAATGGTGCATGTGCATGATAGCTACATTGGTTGTTTGAAGAAACATCACTGTAACTTTGGCATGCACAACTGAAAAGGTTTATTTAAATAGAAAAAAATGTGATATGTGAGTGTCCAATCTTTACAACGTTGAATCGATATTGTACCTTTGACCATGATACGAAGTAGATATTGGCTGATGTTCAAGCGATGCACGTCCACGATCGCTAGATAGTGATACGTGAATGAATTGTGCAATCTCTCTCACACACATACATATCTCATTTCCCTGTGGGCATCGAAATCACACACGCGCACTTCGTGTATTTCTCTCCCTTCGTCAGGGTTAAATTCGTCTTTCTACCCCGTCCTACAAGTCTCTCACACAGAAACACACACGCTCTCTATGTCTAATACGCCCACCCCTTTAGTTCCGCCCACCCGCAGCCACTAATGTCTCAAAGTATAATAATGTCTCTCACACATATGCTATCTACCTATCCCTTAATATAGCTAGATATGTGTCACACAAACTCCTTCTCCCTACTAGCAAGATGCCCATGCGTTGCAGGGAACATCAAGATGCATTTGTATGAGAAGTTTATCTTGTGGGAGAAAAGGATGAACGAGTGAATGTCTTATTTGCAAATGTGGAGAGGGGTGTGGGTATCTTTTTGCAAAATTGCCATATTTTCCTTCCTGTCCGTCGAATATAAATCGGATGGCCTATATTGCAGGATGGCAGGAACACCATCATCACAAACTCTGTTTTTTATAAGAGTAGAGATATGTGAGTGTCACTGCCCCCCCCCACACAACACACCCACACTTCCCAACACCTAAGGAGTAGGGTGACACCTCGATCTTGATACTAATCTATCGACTGGCTTCTCTCTCAAACACACACACACACACAACCCGACACCGAAGGAGTAGGGTGACACCTCGATCTTGATACTAATCTATCGACTAGATTCTCTCTCAAACATACACACACACACTACCCGGCACCGAAGGAGTAGGGTGGCACATCGATCTTGATAATAATCTATCTACTCCTCTTTCAAACACACACACACACGCACACTCTCGCTAGTTGTGCCTTTGTGCCTACCGCGCACACTCGATACGTCTCCCCCAACAATGACAGTAGAAGGGTGACAACTCGATCTGATCATAATCTGTCAATTGGTTTCTCTCTCAAACATTGTGTCTCGGTGCCTCGCTCGGTAGCCCCCTTGATATGTAGACTTCTCGTGCGCGCACAACTGTAGTGACGATGACGCTGAACCTAGTGTGCCTTGTTTTTACCAGCCTCATGTGATAGTTTTCACCCTGTTTTCTGTTAATTAACAAGGCAACCTTTTCTTTCTTACTACTAGTGAATCTGAAATCATTCGGGGTAGACATAAAATATATCACTTCAACCCAATTATCGCAGCAACTATTTTAAAAGAAATTAGCTAGCTGCCCATGCGTTGCACGGAACATCAAGATGCATTTGTATGAGTAGTTTATCTTGTGAGAGAAAAGGCTGAATGAGGGAAGGACTTATTTGCGAACGTGGAGATACGTGTGGGTATATTTTTGCAAAATTGCCATAGTTTCTTTCCTATCGGTTAGATGTAAATCCGACAGCCTATATTGCAGGATGGCACGCACATCATCATCACCAACTCTGTTTTCTACTCCCTCCGTCCAAAAATACTTGTCATCAAAATGGATAAAAATAGATGTATCTAAAACTAAAATACGTCTAGATACATTTCCTTTTATCCATTTTGATGACAAGTATTTCCGGACGGAGGGAGTATTTGTCTTTTTAGAGATTTCAACAAGTGACTATGACCGGACCTTACCAACATACTCAAAAAAGTAGTCCATAATTTTGATGTTCCCTCTTTTCTTGCCGGTGCAGTGCCATCTGGATACCTCATAAATAAATCAAGGACAAATCTGACCCCTTCCTGAAAAGACATACGTAGCAAAATGAGTGAATCTACACTCTAAAATATGTCTACATACACATTCATATGTGGTTGTCCATTTGAAATCTGAAAAAGACAAATATTTAGGAACGAATGGAGTATATATAAGAGTAGACATGGAGATATATCTCCAGCATGGTCTAGAACAAAAATGTGATGGGCTGGTTAGCGCCGGATGCACGCGATGACATGAGTTCAAATTCTATCTTTTAACTTTAGATTTTTATATTATATATTACTCAACTTATTTAATATATACTTCTTTCGCTACTGTACTAACAGTGGAACCCACAGAGTACTTAGAATATTAAGGATGGACTTGTTTCTTTTTAACTTTCTGTACGAAGCTGTAGCCACCCTGCAAGTCACGTATACACTGTACATGCAATTAACTTTTTATATAGGGTCAATCATGCAGGCAATTAACTCAAATGGATTGGATGTCACTCTATTATTTCCAGCATAAAGAGCATCTCCAACGGCAGCCGGCAAATTTCCTCCCGCTTCCTTCCGCGGAGGACGACATCAAACGCCAGCGGCATACATTTTTACAACTCTGACCAACCAAATGAAATTCGTGCAAACACGGACTGATTTCATATAAGCATGAAGGATTTCGTATAAAAAAGCTGGATCTTCATATAAACATGATGGATTTCATTACATTTACATGAACTAAGAGGTGCCAATCCGGCTCTCTTGTATAATTAATACTTCCTCCGTCCGGAAATACTTGTCCTAGAAATGGATATATCTAGACTTATTTTAGTTCTAAATGGCCGCCCACGGATCCCTTTGTCTTCCTCATGTCCGTCAGACACTTTCGGGGTCGACGAAGGTCCTTGGAAGAGATGAAGCAGCAAAGAAACCACCTGAATCCGCAGTCGTTGCCTCAGCGATGGCCTTCATGGGTCCCAAGTGGTGGCGGCCTCCCGTGTTCTACTTCTCCTCGATGATGGCGGCAGACACGGAGAAGCTGGCCACCGACTCGTCGCTCTCCACGCCCCCGACTTCTTTCTCTGCCTGCATGGCGCTGCCGCAGGCACGGGAGGTTTGCCCACAGACACGGGAGGCGCGGCCACCGCAGACACTGGTGGCGCAGTAGAACGCGGCAGCGACGGCGCCCGTACCGGCGTGCTCGCCGCCATGCCGGCATGGAGCAACTCACCACTCCTCATCGAGCTGAACTGGAGCGACGAGTTGCTGAACCACGCGCCTGCTTGGGGCGGCAACTGGCTCCGTCGGGCCAAGCGAGGTTGGTGAAGCATCGAGCGGCCTCGCCCGTATCCGGAGGGCTCGGCGGGCCACCCAGCCGGGTAATATGCCGGAGAACGGCTCATCGGAAGCCATCAGAAGGTTGGAGAAAATGGTAAAGGAGGAGATGGGGGAGCGGCGGAGGGGTGCGATTCTTGCCCGCTGTCTGTATGGCCTAGTGTAAATAGAGGGCGGACGGTAGGAGCTTGGCCGACGTCTGGCCTCATTTAAACTGAGGGCGGACGGGAGGAGCTCGGCCGGTGTTGCGTTTAATTCCGGCCCACTCATGAATGGACGTGTGGCCAGAGTAGGATTCTCGGTTTGCATGCGGGTTTAATGGAGGGATTTAATGGAGGCGCCGGGCATGTAGCGGGCGGCGCAATACTATTCAATTTGACAACATTAATGAGCCGCCAAATCACAAAGGCCCTCGCCTCTCGTGAAACTGACCGAGCTAGACTGCCCCGCCCTCTAGCCTTTAAAAAATGTATATACTCCACTTTTGTACAATAGTAGTATCTATGGATTGCGCCATGGTGCAAAACTTGAAATTAAAAAAAAGGTGGTACATATAGAGAGCGCTCGTGAATTATGTGTCATGTACATGGCAATAAATAAAGGGACAATTTTCTCCCCCTAACTTGAGCCACCACCTGGGATTTGCCCCTAGTTTTCAGGTATGCTCAAAAATACCCCTCTTCCGTCTGTGGCCCTTACAGAAATCCCCCTCCGGGCCATTTCCGTCGGGTCAATGGTCTTCGACCAGTAACTTGGCGTCTGTTGGACATTTTGGCCCCTGGTTCTTACATGTGGTCCCGTATCGAAACGTTATCCACTCACTCACTCTGTTTCTTCTACCTCGCGACGCACCTCTTCTCTCGTTCCCCTCTTGGCGACCGCACCGGCGGCGCACGAAAGGCATCGTTCTGGAGCTCGGGCAGTGAGGCCGCGTGGATGTGCACCTCACGCATGTCGTCCGCAAGCTCTTCTGTCACCGTGGAGGTAAGTTATTCTTCTCTGATTTGTGTGCGCCCGCGGATTTCTCGTTAGGGTTTGAGGTAAAATTGGGGATTTGCTCTCTCCCAGGTCGATGGGGTCGGCATAGTGCAGTTCTCCTCCGAGTTCTACATGCCGGATCCGAGTTATTGCGGTCTTGAGAAGCTTTCCAAGCATCGGTGCCCGAGGCACGGGCTCGTTCCTGCTCGCCGTGTCGCCTGGGGAGGAGCAAGCATGGGGAGATGTTTTCTTGGATGCCCACTGGATGTAATTTGGTAGATTGTATCTGCTTTGCAACAAATTGGTGCCAAGATCGCATTTTGACGATATTTTTTATGTTGCAGCTTCCTCATGAATGTGAATGGGCTGTGTGGGTTGACCCTCCTCCTCCAGATCTTGTGGGGCATGCATTTGAGACACTACATGATGGACTAGAAGCAAGTTGTTTCAAATCTCATCGTTTAGAGAAGAGGGTGACACATCTCAGAGAGAAAAAGAAGAAGTTAAAGTTACAATTGCAGAAGAAGCATGATCAAATGGAAACATGGGCATTTTTGATGATAATTGTTGGCATATGCATTCTATCATATTTGTTTGGTTCAAAGAATGCATACTAGTCAGTGATGTGAGTAGTTCCTGGTTGTGTAACTTTGATTTGTTAATAATGAAGTAATTTGTTAATAATGAAGTAATTTTTCCTTGGGCTGAAAAGTAACAACACAAGCTTTTATTAGTTAATAATGAAGTAATTTGTTAGATAAATCAATTAGTTGTAGTTATAATAGTAGGTTACCTCATAGTAGTTCCTGCATAACCCCTAACTCATCATCATTTTGAATTGGAACCCATACAGTATTCTGCATGTCCCAATATCTAAATTCTACAACATCAGAAATACCCCATGGATATTTATCACTTATAGCACCTCTAAATTGGACAAATGTTGATGTTTTGTCCACCACAAAAGGAAATGTGAAGCCTGCACCGGCTCCTTTTGTGCCACCATTGCCTATGATAGTGGTCTCCATTCTACAGTTGAGACGAAAAGCTCTCTCTGGTTTCATCCTACGATAAAAGCATGTAGTAACCACTACAAGCGCATTCAATCGGGGTAAAATTATGTACGGTAACAGATCCAGGTCAAGATTCAAATAAACTTGGGACAAGAAACTTACCCTGCTGGAATTTGCATTCCTGTCGTCTGCGTCGTCTGCCTGGATGCTTCTTTGGCACCACCACAATCACCGGCAGCCGCCATCGTCGACACCGCCTCCTTTAGCGCCGTAGCAGAGGGAAAAAAGACGGTGGAAAATCACCTCCACTCCCACCGCATCCTGACGCCCGCAGTCCTACAGAACCGCGGCAGCTACTGGACCGCCGGTGAGGGATTTAGGGTGACCTAGGGTTAGGGTTTCGGTCGCCAAGAGGGGAACGAGAGAAGAGGTGCGTCGCGAGGGAGAAGAGAGAGTGAGTGAGTGGATAACGTTTCGATACGGGCCCACATGTAAGAACCAGGGGCAAAAATGTCCAACATACGCCAAGTTACCAGTCAAAGGCCATTGACCCGACGGAAACGGCCCGGAGGGGGATTTCTGTAAGGGCCACAGACGGAAGAGGGGTATTTTTGAGCATACCTGAAAACTAGGGGCAAATCCCAGGTGGTGGCTCAACTTAGGGGGAGAAGTGTAATTGTCCCATAAATAAAGTACTACATGATACTAAGGCTGGTCGTAATGGGAGTATCATAGGTAGTATCATGCATGCCAACTAAGCAATTTTGATGAGGTGTCATTGAATTAAATGAGGAAAGAGGAGCTTGAGTATCATATACTACTTTGTGTCATGCATGGAAATAAATGTAGTCCTATATGATACCATGCATTACGGATGTAGTATCATACACTAGTATCATATGCATACAAGCCGCACATCTCTTCTTGGTTGATTCCTCTATTTATGTCAAAAAATAAGAAACAACGTGAGAGTTAATGCACCACGCCTATGTGTTTACTAGTAGGAGTATTTGGTTTTCGTAAGAGGACTTAATACTCACCTACTACCTCCGTCCTGGTTTATTGGTCCTCATTGTAATCTGTGCCAAATTTTGACCAGAAATTTAACTAACAAAATGCTCATGCATGCCACAACAAATTATATATTTGAAAACTATGTTTGAATATGAACCCAGCGTTATAATTTTTGTTAACATGCACTAACATTTTGTCAGTTAAATCTTTGGTCAAAATTTAGCACAAACTACATAGGGGACTAATAAACTAGGACAGAGGTAGTAGACAAAGGGAGTATTCGATTTGACAGCGGGCGGCGCAGTTCCCGATACGGCTTTAATGCAGACGAGGGAGGGAGTAGCGGTTCCCGATATGTTGAACGGCCAATGCATCCTCCTTCAATTAATGCATGAGGGAAGTAATGGGAGGAGGTTCGGGAAAAGAGGCTGCACGATGTGAATGCAACGCAGTTTGCCCTCATTGCCCTCATATAAAGGCGCCCCTCCATTCCAATGCACCTACCACATCGTACGCACCTAAGCATTTTCCTAAGCACCTACACTAAGCGCAAAAGAGCTCGCTCCAGACCCATGGCGGCGATGCACGTGAGCGGCCAGCGGCGGCGCCAGATGGTCCACGACGCCGGCCCGCGGCATGGCGCCGAGGATCGTCTCCAGACGGTGTTGGAGACCGGCTGGTGGATGGCCGCCGTCGACGCCAACTACGACTCTTAGTTGGACCAGATGATCGTTGCCACCAGCAACAAGTTCACCGTCCTCAAGAAGCTCGCGAACGACATCGCCGTACTCCTCCAGCCCGCACGCCCGGGCTCCTCATTGCCTGCCACCCTAATCGGCCTCCATGGCTGGAACCTCTTTCAAGCACTGGTGGCCCTGCGACTGCCCGCCGACGCCACGAAGAATGTCCACCTGGAGGTCGCGCTCGCCGCGAGGCGCCTCGCCCTGCAAGAATTCATCGACCTACACATCCACGTGTACGAGCAAATCGTGTACATAGGTATCTACAAGGCCAGTGAGGACGCTACGACGTTGGCCTTCTTCAACCGGCTGGAAGCCTTGGATGCCTTTGTTGAGAAGCACCTCGACCTCGCCACAAAAGCTGCCGCTCCTTAGCCGCCGGTCGGTGGCCCGACGCACTAAGTTGAGGAGGAGGAGGTCGTACGATCGTACATCCCTCTTTCTTCTTGCCTTCTTTAACCACCACTGCGATCGCATCATCGTGGCCTTAATTCTTATTGTGCTGTTGCATTCTCGTTCCAGTCAATACCGACATGTGCAACCCCTTTGCTTAATTATATGCATCACTGTAACTAGTACTCCATCCGTCAATTTATAAGTTGTGCTTACCTTTTCCATCAACTTCGTGCAACGCGCGACATCTTGCTAGAAACACTAGAATATTTCTTTATAATCCGTATGTGATAGTCCATTTGAAATCTCAAAAAAGACAAATATTTAGGTACGGAGGGAGTAATATATTAGGAGTATATCAAAACAATAGTGATTTCTTCCAAGTTTGTGAACAAATACTACTATTCTACTACTTTGGATCTGTCGCAACGCACGAGCACATTGCTAGTAAAAGGAAAAGGCCTGCCATGTTCGCGTCGCACCCCCACACGCCCGGGAATCAGGAGTACAACACGGACCGTCCGGCACGACACATAGCTTAGGGAAGGCGTGTTGCCTGCCTAGCATTTTCACTTTCATGTGGGACCGTCGTTGAGCAAACCGACACCCTGCCCGCCGTCGGTTTGGAAAACAGAAACAAGGGGAAGATCTAGTTGTAGCACGGAAGCCAAGAAATTTTGTGTCAGACGGGGCTCGTTGATAGAGTAGGAGCAATCCGTACTAGTACTACTCCTACTAGTACTACCAAGTTTGTACTCCTAATACTATATTACTAGTACTACCACTATACAACTACTAGTAGATACGTGCATGGCACAACATCGTAGGAACAAAAAACAGGAAGATCTTGTTTTGGGTGATTTATCTTTTTTTCAATCAACGTAGTATGAATAATATGATGTGGGGGGCACCCATGAAGCTTATGTGGCTTGGTTTCATGGGTATGGAAGGTTAGAGAAAAATAAATAGATAATTTTTTAGAGTGCACTCCACTAAATAGATATACTTTGGATCCATTGCAACGGACCGACACATCTATATCTATACCCCCTATATAGTGTGTGAAAAACTTTGAAAGTTGGTCGTTGGATGAAGCCAATCCGACGGTACAAAGATGGCAAATCCGAGCACTACTGGCCGTTGGATATCATCCACCAGATTCTGCCACATGTATAATCTAGAAGACTCCATGGTTGAACTTAATTCATGACTAACTTTGCCACAACTAAGCTTAGGCAAAGTTATTAGTTCTTCAAAATGAGAGCCACAAGTTGGCAAGCCTAAGGGAATCTTTCCACATTTTTTGTGTGTATGTCATGTGAGGCCTTAGTGTGGCTTGCCTAAGGTGTGGCTTGAACCAAACACTCACCTAAGTTAATCAAACTTGCCTAACCTTACATTCCAATGGATTTTGCCACATGTTAGAATCCAGAAAACTCCACATGTAGAAGCATAATGCACAAACCACGAGAATCTCATGCGTGCAATGCACGTGTACCTTACTAGTACTAATTGGTAGTAGTAAGAAACAAATTCCAGTTTTGGCACGAGCTCATACTGCGGGAGCACCACAAGGCCTACCGCAGGAGTTACATTTCCCTCTTGGGGCCCACGGGACGAAACTTCAGTGGCTTAGTGCCTGGCCTATGAGTCAATGACATGCAGACCTTAAATGCGGCTGGCCCACATGTCATTCTCATGGTGGTGGCGTGGTTCGCGACTCACTCATTCGAGATGAACCTGCCGGAGTACGGGTGAAAATGTGTCACAACCGCTGGATGAAAATTCGATGGTGCGGGAGTACGGATCGGAGCACAACAGCAGAGCAGGCAAACCGCGTCCAATCGTGTGTTTTTATGGTAGAAAGTTGATGGTCGCCGCAGTTCAGCTGGCCCGCATGTTATACACACAAAGGCAGGGGAGCGGTGGGGCCGAGAGGGATGAGGGGCACGAACAATCCTACCATTCTGTAACTGACATGTGGGACCCATAAGCGCGGGTCCCACCTGTCAGCGAAGGAAAGGCAGTGCAAGGCAGTGCTAACCACGTCAGAGAATCCATGTCCACGTCGAGGGACGTCGTGCCGTGGGTTGGAGCGGCATCGTGGGAATCGCGTGTGGGTGTGGCAG